>NC_136417.1:55234627-55909627 GCF_052625555.1 Lactuca saligna
GTACTCAAACGGAGCTTTTTGAGCATTTCATTTTTGATGATATTCTTATTACTTCGCAAAGAGGTTACAAGACTCAACTTTTAGACATTAGATTGACTTGAAATAACAGGTTGTTACAAGGTGGGCCATGGTCGTTGCAGAAAATGCAGGAAGATACATGAGGGTCCTTGTCGAGCATCTAACTACTTCAGGTGTAGAATGGAAATCCATGTAGTTTGGTTGTAGTTAAAAGGGAAGGGTTTGTTATTATTGTCATCAGTTTGGTCACATCAAGTTTGATTTCCCTGATCTGGTAGGAGAGACGATGCTAACCCTATCATATGAGGTTTCACAGTATAATGATCGGTGCTTAGGAAGACTTGGATTTTATTGTAGCCAAGTGTAGAGCTGATTTGATTGTTGCCAAGGATGAATGTGCGGTACCCATGTAGATTGTGTAGGGTTTTATACAAACAATCATATGTGTGCATGCAACCCTAGTTTGGATCTATATTTTCTCTATTAGACATACAAAAAATGAACACAAAAGGAAAACCCTAATATGCATCTAATATTTTTGAAATACACATATGAAAGATTAGATTACATACCTTTTTTGCTATATAGTAATAACAACTATTCTTGAAGTTCATTTGCTCTTGAGAACAAATACCATAATTATAATACCTCTAATGGCTCATAACACACTAAGAAGAAGAGATGAATATGAGAGAGAGGAGAGAGTGTAGATTACTTCAAAAATCAGCACTCATAGGGTTTCACAAGGTGTGTTTGAAATCTAGTGCCAAAATGGTCTATTTATACTTGAGGCTAGCTAGGGTTTTAAGGTTGAAAACCTAATTCCTTAGCTTAGGGCCTAAGCAAGTGCATGGACCTCCTTACCTTAGGCCTTGGACGAAAATACCTAAATCCTTCTAGGGATTTTTGGTCCATCCGTAATAAAGGTGATCCAATGGCCTAAAGCCTCAACTATAAAATAATTAAAAAAACAACCCCTACACTTTTAATCAGTTCCTTTAATCCCAAAGTTAATTCCAAATTAATTTCTAATTAAATACTAATTTATAATATGATTTCTCATTAGTATATTATTCTTATAATATATTAATAAATCATATTTATGTCCCAATTTATTATTCTTAATAATAAAATCAACATCTCTCCTCAATAGTCATCCTGTTTTAGTCACCAGTGTGAAGGCAACCCAAAAGGACCATGCTACTATCAAATCATGTACATACCATTTATAGTTATGGGCTTAGACACCAAAACCAACAGATTGTTGGTATGTACTCGATTATGTTATTTCTATGTTATCTTTTTGTTTTTCTCCTTTGTGTTTATGTATTTGTTTATACTCTAGAAAATCCCTACCCTCCTTAGTTGTAGGGTTGTGGGTGAATCTTTAGATTAGAGTCTCCTTAAGTTGTAACATCCCAATTTTCACAATAATTTTTTATTTATTTTTAAGTAATGATAAATACCCAATTTCGTAAAGTTATAATTAAGATAAAACTGTTTGTTCATAAACCAAAATCCAAAACCAAAGTTATAAATAAACCATCGTGGAATCTTAAATCATAAACGGGTGATGTGTGTGTACAAGTGCGCCTTTGCCTTCCAATTATCCGAAGAAGTACATGAAAACATTTAATCCACAACTGTAAGACAAATCTTAGTGGGTTACCAAAAATATCACATACATCACATATAACTAATCATAACGGTGACAACCTGTTTCAGCCAAACAAGTATGTTTCAACCCAATAGTTCTATTTCATCCAAATGGGTGTGTTTCAACACAATAGGTATATTTCAACCGAACGGGTCTGTTTTAACCCAATAGGTATGTTCCAACCGAGCGGTTATGTTTCAAGACAAAGGGCTATTTCAACAAAGAAGACCCTACTAGTCTAACATACTATTATATCATAACAACTATGTCATAAGTAATAAAACAATGAGAAAACTCACCGCAATTTAAATAATAAAAAATATTACTTATAGAGAGTATGGAGCATAGATTTGCATAGTGTGTTCCAGCCTCCAAATGAAATTCTTGAAGATTTCCAAATTAATAACTGTGATTGAAAAATTTTAATGACTAATACTCGACATAGAAGCTCTCACAGAAAGACAAATATATATGCATGATAATTTTCCCACCAAACAACCAAATCTTTTGGCCATTCAATTGATTCCTAAATTATGTATCCCAACCCCAATAATCCAACTCAAAACAATGAAGGATCAGGAGAAAGTTCTGTAGACCCTCATAATTCCATATATTTAGGAAGATTGCATCATTTACGAATTGAAGATGAGAGATGAGAGGATCACTATTAGGAAGGCATATTCCTTAGTAGATATTCTTTTTCACCGCCCCCAAAACTAAAATATTAAAACCCTCGATGGCTAGATTAAATAGAAGATGTGAAAGATGATCACTTTGAAAAATAGATACATAAATCCCACAAACACATAAATTTTATAGATAAAAGTTAGTTATATAATTTACAAAATGAAACAACCCAAAGTCTTAGTTTCAAACAGTTCAACTTTCAAAACAAAGTAATAGACGGGGTTTACAATAGTAATACCATCATACAAGATAAGTACCACTACATATTAGTGGCCTTCAAAATCTCTTAAGCTCCTCCTAGTCTCAATCACTACATAAACTTGAATACATGTCAAAATAGTAGGTTAGGCATTAGGAATGTCTAGTGAATAATATCGGGAGTTCATCATGTTTATGGTCGAGGAATAACTCATATATCAATATATGTGTTGTAGATAGTGTCCAAGGTCATTAACTATTGGTAGTCCAAGGTCATTAACTATTGGTAATATTTGTAAACAATAACAAGGTCCTTTTGTATTAGCCTCATGACACAATTAGCAATAACGAAATGGAGAAAAATAAGTTGTTAATTTATTATGAATTAATAAATTAATTAGAAATTATTTTGGTAAATAATTAAATAGTTTTAATTAAGTAAAAGACTTGAATATTAATTAATTCCTAGAGATTAATTAGAATATTAGAGAAGCCTCTTAGAAGGTAGGTATGGACGAAAATTAGTATAATTATCCTAGTATTTGGCAGATTTTGATATGGATAAAGATTATCCTTAGGAAACTTATCAAATTAAGCATTCTAGTAGTTGCCCATAAATAGGGTGATAAGGATCAAAGCGTAGAACACTTTTCCACTAAATTTTTGTTCTCCCTCTCTCATATATCTCCATGAGGTCGAAATTTATATCCCATCTCTTGAGATGTAGAAATTTCGACTGATCCCTCATTAGGGGTTTCCTTGTTTTTTTTTCTTGGAGTATTGAGTATAACTACATTAGAGGGATTCTACTTTGAGCCCCTCATCTATTTCAAGAGTTTTCAATCACATGGTCTAAAGATTAAGAGGTTAGTGTTCTTACCTTTCTTTAGTTATATTTCAAAGTAGGTTGCTATAACAAGTAAAACCTAGATCCGAGGATGCAAGTATACTTAGGTAAATTTTGATTATTTCTGCTACCTTTAGAAAGTGTATTGATGATAATAAAATGAAAAAAATATGATTTATCCCCCAAAATATTTTTGAAAACACTTTGAACATCTTAAATTCTTTCATAACATATTAATGATCTTATACTCATTAATTTATAAAACACTTTGAAATCTTTTACTCTCTTCTTAATACATATTATCCCGAATACTTAATATTTCATTTTTTATACTCTTTTTCTCTTATCTTTTTAAAACTCTTGGAAACTCTTTTACTTCTTAATTAGATTATTAAATCATTCCCCTTGGAAACAGTTTAAAAATGAGTAAGTAAACATTGTCCTAATTAATATTAATTAATTTGGTTGAAATCTTGTCATTTTTTCTTTTTAAAACACTTGAAATCTCAAAACTATTTAACTAAAATCAAACTTATTTCTCTGTGAACACTTGAACTCTTTGCTCTTTTCTCTTTAAAAATTTTAGAACACATATACATATAAATGAAACATAACTCGAAAGAATACATGCAATATGGAACTACACCAATCCCTTTCCACTCTTTGTCCCACTTATAGTTTTCTGATTTTGATAGCAATGAAGAATATGAAATAGTTAGTCATAAAGCATCTTATATCACAACTTCTCTTATTTCTCTTTGGTATCTTTATAAGTATGGATGATCTACAAATCATTGGTTCCATACATGAGGTAGCAAGCCTCACGTATAAGTAGGGCATGTATAGATTACCGTACTACTCTTTGGTCTCTTTAATCTTGTTTGACATGGGCTTTGGAGGGACACACTGTTGTTTTCCCCATTCTTACATGAATACACATATATTTATGCTAAACGCTTTTCAAATAATTTTAACACTTTACTATTTATAAAAATCTTTCATAAAAGTCATTTTTATGAATTCACCTATAAGTAAACACATAGTTGAACACATAACAATCAAAGTATAAAACATCTTTAGAAAGTTTCAAATTTATGAAACATATTTGGTTTCATTATTGGACATTTATTTGATAGTACTCATCTAAGTCCAAAGTTATTCTCCCTCTGCCTATGCATCTTACACTTCACATCACTTCATAAACCATTTATTAACATCAACATTCATTTATAACAAACTACTAAAATACCCTTATAAGGTTTTTTAACATTTCAACTTCACCCATAAGCTTATGTCTTTTGTATTAGATTGTATTAAAAATTTAGGACCATCTGGAGGTCGAATACTAGGTTTTTTTAAAAAAAAAATAAAGTACCCCTTCATAAAATGTTGGACACCCTTTGTGTCCATAGTGCAAGTCACCCAAAAGTGCAGTTTTTCTCATTTAAGTTATGTACATTGTGCTAATGACTTCTAAGGCTCACTAAAATTTGCCAAAAGATTTTAATAGATCAAATAAGGGTCATTGATATTATATAAGCATAATTAAGTCTTATCCTCTTTATGACTTAATCTATAAAAAATCTAGATGTCATAAGAGCTTTAGGTAGCTTATGATGACATACAAACATCCTAGATAGACATTAAACTCTTAATAGCTTTGACTCTCAACAATAAACATTCTAAGGAGTCATTGGTGTTGGATTAATGTCTAAGTCCATAACTATAATTGGTAAGACTTGACCCGACCCAACATGGTCCATTTGGGTTGCATGGCATCATGCACTTGGATAGACTATAATGAGAGAAATAACACTTAAAGTTGATTAATATATTATAAGTTCTAATATATTATGGGTTGATTGGGTAAATCATCCATACTTGTATAGTGGGCTAATGCTTCATGGATTGTCAAGTTGGGTTAAACCCATAGGATGCTCCATGGAGGTTACATAACCCATGGGGCATGGAAATGAAAGGTCATGACAATTAGGGCTTACATGGTGTAACCCTAATTGTAACACACTATATAAGCATCATATTATTCAACAAAATCGGCACTAGTGTGGGTAAATCAAGGGCTAGCTGATTCCATGAGTTGTGGATTTCTCTCAAGTTATTCCAAGTGTATTTGGTGTTGTGTGAACCATTTGAGGTGTCACACTTGAGGCACTAGGCACTCAAGCTTCATGAAGACATTCTACATCAAAGAGGTATGTATTCTATCTTGTTATATTCATTGTTTTGTATGCTAGATTAGGATAATACCTTGGATGTTCTTATTTGCATGTATATTAGACAAAACATAGATCCAAGGTATTTCGGGTTGCATGTACACTTAGGAGTGTTAGAATGCTCAAAATCCAACAGTGGTATCAGAGCCTAGGCTTGCTTTCTCTTATACTTGATGCAAATAGATTTTTCAAAGCCAAGAAACTGTCAGAGCCTAAAACCCGACGAGTTCTGGTAGAAAACTCGACGAGTTCATTTATTTGAGCATGAACTCGACGAGTTCCATGAAGAACTTAACGAGTTTGGCCTCTAGACAGCATATCTTCGTGGTTTTTGGCTGGAATTGGACTAGGAACATTATCATAAGCTGTTTTTGAACTTATAAACTTGTTTTTGATGTGGTAATGTTCATGTTAATCCAATTTCAAAGATAATTGTCAATAGATTCATGTTTTGAATTAGTTTAGTGATTAGGCTAATTACATGGAAAAGTTTGATTTGAATTATCTTGTTCTTATGAGTTGCTTAGATTAATAGGAAGTTATGTGAAATTGTTGTGTTCAATCCAAATTAATCTAAGAGTTGATTCTAAAAATGTGTTTTTGTAACTTGTCCTCAAGTTATATGAAAAGTCACATTTAAGTTTCATAAAACTCATAAAAGTTGGCAATGGTTACAAAAAATGAAGAGTCTTGTCCTCAGGTTATGGAGGTTCAAGAGTCACTTCATTAAGTAATATAATATGTAACCTAAACTAATTCCATAAGTTACAAAATAAAGAAAAAGTTACATTCTTTAATAATTTAAAGTCTTCCATAACTTGTCCTCAAGTTATGGAACTTGAAGAGTTTTTGGATTAAAACTACTTTAAACACTTAAGTTATGGAATTAATTAGTCTTAAATAGTTTCAAAACATTCCCTCAAGTTTTAGAATTTGAAAAGTTTTCTCTTATGAATACTTTAATTCTAAGTTAGCCCTTAGAATTTTAAAAGTCAAAATTCAACCCTTATACTTTATAATATTATAAGTTAATAGTATATATATGTATAAGAGTAAAGTCAGTATTACCGTTAGTAGGCCTCATTCACGAAGCCGGTCTATAAGGGGGGTATAAGGTTACTGCCTATAAAATGGCAGTTTAGTGGGTGTCCACTCTCACCCACCGCTTCCTGGACTGGTGGAGGGTCGTTAGCCGAACGGGTAGGACAAGGATTATAATTCTCCCTTCATTAAAATTATTAATGACAAATATTAAGTAACTAAACCTTTTATAAATACACAATCTTAGTTACTTAGGAAAATGTGAATAAGGTGCTAATCCATGAAATTACACTTTGCACTTTGTTTAAGTTGGTTGGTGGAGCGTGTGTGGTTAACCGGCACACTAACTCGTATTTAACAAGGTAGGTAAAGGGTAACTTAATGTTTATCATATAATCGATGGAGCGTGTGTGGTTAACCGACACATCGATTTAGGGGTAAACACTTAAGGGTACCAAGTAATTTGCATGGTTACTTCAGACCTTGTCTTGTGATCCTCGGCATCTCAGTCACAAAACCTAAAGGGCACACTCGAGATTGAAACATGCCATTGAAAAGTTCAATGAATCTCAAAAGATCTAGGAGTTTCAAATCCAATTAAAACCTAATAATAGATTTTTTTTTATCTTGGTGGAAATTGGTGAATCGTCATTCACCTACCTTCAAATATTTTATAGCTTCGATTACGGCATCCCTCTTCTAAGTTATAAAATAGTTTGTTGGGTCCTAGCCTTAATATTTCATATTGGGTGTCATATTAAGGACTTTAAATCAAATATCTTGAATATCTCCCAAAAAGATGTATGGTTTAGACATTTATGATCTTCCCAAATCTATTGAAACAGGCTTTCCTAAATGAAGATGATGTCCCATGGAAATCATACTTCTTTCACCTCCTCCAATTATTCTCCCTAACCCACAAGTTCTTGAAAAGTTTAAGGTCACTCAAGCCCTATTGGCAAGTAAAGGTCTATGTGTGGTCACATCTTGGAGATGTAGTCACATATTGACAAGCTAGGAGAGTTGGGTGTCAAAGTCTTGAGAAAGTTGGTGGTTCAATCACTATCTAAGTCACCTAGTGAGTTCCTTTGGGACTTCTATGAAACAGACTATGACAAGACCCTTAATGATCTTATCTATTTGCTAAGATCAACTTCCTAAAACTTTATGGACATTGACAATAATGACATTAGATATCTAGTAAAGCTCACTCTTCCCAATGGAAAGGGATCGGCCACAGTCAACTCGGTTGACCAAATGGTAAAGAGAGAGGCTAAGTCTGAGATAATCCCATTATCAAGGGTCCATTGCCAAAGGAAGGGGCATTAGTTACGAATCTGCCAATTTACCTAAGGGTGTTAAAGTCAATAAGTATGACCCTACTTCAGGTAAAATCCACTATCTAACTCTGTTAAGTTTCTATTCTGAGATTCTTGATACATGATGTGACTGGGTCACATGTTGATGTTTTAAGAATCAAATAAAAGTGAAGAAACTTAAAGAAAGAATATGTTGAATATGATCGCATAGATGGATTTCTATCGTATACTTTAAAGATAGGATTCTTGAGCTACTTCTTTGGAATTATGATATTTTGCTTAGGAATAGATAACAACAAGTTTTCATATGGATTGTAAGGATAAGTTTTTCCGCAAAGTTTTTAAAATAAAAAGGAAATTTTGATTTTATTTATTTTAAAATATCCTTACAATGGCATCTGTGGAAATTTTTGTTACTTATAAGATTCCATTAAGAGCAAGAGTGGAAATCTGAATTTGATTCTTTCATTTGTGGTAGTGTCTAAATTTACCAAATAAGGAACGATTCTCATCACCCAAGTTTCAGTTAGATAGAAACTTGGAATTATGCAAGTTGTATAGCATAATGAATGAGAACTTTCAAGCATTGGAAAAAAATTAAGACTAACTACTTGTTCACATGGATGTGTGAGTCAAGTAACAGACTAAGGGATCGAGTACACATTCTTGTGCACTGAATAAGTCCACCACAAAAGATCGATAAGACTATTCATCATAGTTTACTAAAGCTCAATAAATATGGTTATACTTACAAGCTTAAGTTTCATTCTGAGACATTGGAAAAGGTTCCAATGTATGACAGAGCGAATAAGAAGAATCAACTTAGGCAGAAGGATAAAAGTTTCTCAAATCTAAAAAGATGGGAGAGTACTTTAGTAACAGTTTTTGTGATCATCTTAATGATTAAGAAACCATATCAAAATTAGTTCTCTAAGGAAATCTTAGTGCATTCTTAGGACTAAGAAGAGGAGTTATGAATTGTTGAAATGGTTAAATCAAGAAGATGAGTCATACTTCATTCCCATACAAATCTTAGAGTCATACTCCAAGATTGTAACTTGAGTGACATGTCTTAGAGAAGGTTTAAAAAACTTGTCAAATGTAAGAGTAAAACTTTTCTACTCTTGTACATTTGAAATTGGTAAGGTGTGATGTTTTGGATAAAACAAAGACCAACTAAGGCCAATTGTTTGAAGTGTTTCTCTTGATTAGAATTCGCACTATCTCTTGAATATTTGACAAGAGAGTCTTATATGTCAAGAGGATAGTGGGAGTCTTAAAAGTCTTGAAAGTGTCAAGAACTAATCAAGAATAAAACCTGAAGTTCTTCACTAGCACACGACTTGAGGTTTATAACCTATCGTGTTGACATATTCTGTGGCCATTCCAGTTAAAGTTGGCTTTGCATATGAGTTCTTAGAGTTCTCAATTGGTTGCACAACAACTTGGAAGCAATGGCAAGCGCTTGAGTTGCCAGATGGTAAGAAATTAAGATTAAGTTCAGTCCATATGAGTTTGGATTTGTCATTATCCTATATTGTGACTATGGTTTTGACAATTCACATGGATAAGAACACATACACCATTAAATCTAAGTGTCATAAGGTTTCTCTCCGATTCATGAAAATGATGGTAAGGAAACACTTTCACTAAGTAGATTTTAGCTAGATAGCAATTGTGATATTTGCATTCTCAAAGTCGTTAGTGGAGCGTGTGTGGTTAACCGGCACACTAACATAGACTTGTGAGAAGTGGCAAAGGTCTAAACAATCAATACTATGATTACGACATCCCTTTTCATAGTTCTTAAAATTTTTTAGACACACCTGCGAGCTATCTTAGATAAGGTGTATGATATTGATAAAGTTTTATCAAAGCAATATAGTATCAGAAATCTGAACTTTGGTAAGAAATTCAATAAAGTATTGATTTCTAGAAGTCCAACTAATTTCTGAGTACATGTCAAAGCTAGTAGGAGCATAAGTGTTATGCTAATGAGCATGATAATTATGATAAGTATTGCAAGTTAGCAATGTTAATTATAGAAAACAAAAAGTTTCAAATTGGGAAAGAGTTGTTTTTCTATAATTAAGGGAGAGGAAATTATACTTCATCTCAAATCTAAAAGCTTAGATTGAGGTTTTAATCGTATTTAGTCAAGGATATATATATATATATATATATATATATATATATATATACATATATATATACATATATATATATATATATATATATATATATATATATATATGAATTTCATGTTGGAATGGCTCAACATAAGGAAATTCTGTATATGGGTCCATTATTTGCGTTCTAAAATTCGATTATGATTACGACATCCCTTTTCATAATCTGAATTATGAGAACTTGGAAAATTGAAATGGAAAGATTATAGCAAAAGACTGGTTTACTCTTTATGTGAGACATCATGAATCGTGTCCCATATGCTTCAGATATAGGATCAATTACATGTTCTATATTCATCCGTTCTGAAATTTTCCAAATGCCTGGGGCATTAAGAAGGGAAAAGGTCTAGAATTGGATATGACTAAAAGGATTAATCAATTGTCGAGGACAATCTAAGGTTTACCAAAGATTGGTTGCTCAAGGATAGTTGGAAGTATAGTGATAATTCTGGAAGGACCATATTGACATAATATGTAAGGAGGCAACTCTTGTTCAGAAGTGATAGTCAAAATGGAATATGGAAATGATTCAAAGTTAGAAATTATTCAATCTGTGTAAGATTAGGAAACTTAGTGCAAGAAGGATGTTTCCAAGGAGCTAATCTCCTTTGGAATGCTTTGTAATGGTTGTTGTCAAGTCTTTCTGACTTTGTGCATAATCATTACAAGAGGACCATTGCATATAAGTTTAGAATCTAACAGATTTCACTAAATAGCATGAATTTGGAATTCTTGCACCTGCAGTAAGGATTTGGGATTGTGAAAAGAGGATCATTGGAGTTATGTTCAGTTGATCTATTTCACAAAGTAAAGATCATAGACAAACATAGTATGCATACTTGGTGTGTGGCATGACTAGTGTTTAGAAAAAAGATAGTGTACATGCTTGGAGCATGGGACAACTATTGTTTTAATTCAAGAATAAAGTTGATAGCTGAAACAGTATACAATGAATAATGTGTAATCATATGGTGATAAATAAAAGGTGTTTTATTTATATCCGTAAGTTATGAGACCATATTGGATTCGATTGTTATTGTGTTTCACTTTGCATGTTTTAACTTCCAGAATAACTAGGTCACTATTCTGATTGACTAACTTATTCAAACTATCCACAGTCGGTCATATGTTGGAAGTAAATATGAATAAAGACTGTTATGGGTTGGCTTGTAGAGGTCTAAGATGTTAGACAAAGGGGTAAAACACTCATGAGTGCTCATAAGTTCTGATTATTGGATTCAACCCGCGCTCATTGGAATCACTTCATGGATTTTATCACGAGTGATCATGAGATGATAATATCTATATTCTTCAAACCTAGAGATATGAGTTGTTACTATGAGTTGATAGTACATTGATTGCACGAAAACACATTGGTAACTCGATGTTATAAAACGTGCATTTGTGTATGATTCAACAAGTAGTAGAACAAGCCATATGAGTCGAAGTTTATCCATTCCTTTTACCTTCGGGATAAAAGCGATATCTGTGGGCCCCTCGATGATTTGATGATGACAAATGGAAGTGCTCGGCTGGGCCAGGACTGATTTGATTTTTTCAATTAGTCATTCGTCATAAATCGGAAATCGGGAAACAACAAATGGACAAAGAGAATGATTATAATCCATGTATCAGTCCATATGATATCTACAATGGAGGAATATATGATCCCTTATCTAATGGACATTTCATTGACAAAGGTCCGAGTTCATCTACAAGGTTAGAGTTCGACGGAAGCTTTTGAGAGCTACGATTTCCAGTCGGTTCTTGAAGTCATACGCAATAATAGTTTTAGACTTATACAAGTGGGAGACTGTTGGATTAATGTCAAAGTCCATAACTATAACTGGTAAGACTTGACCCGACCCGACATGGTCCATTTGGGTTGCATGACATCATGCACTTGGATAGATTATAATGAGATAAATAACACTTAAGGTTAATTAATATATTATAAGTTCTAATATATTAATAGGATTATTTAATTAGTATTGAGCAAGACTTAATCTAGAATTAATTATGTGATCAAAAGAAGACTAATTGAATATATGGGTTGATTTTGTAAATCATCCATACTTTTATAGTAGGCTAATGCCTCATGGATTGTCAAGTTGGGTTAAACCCATAGCATACTCCATGGATGCTCCATGGAGGTTACATAACCCATGGGTCATTGAAATGAAAGGTCGTGACAATTAGGGCTTACATAGTGTAACCCTAATTGTAACACAGTATATAAGCATCATATTATTCAACAAAATCGGCACTAGTGTGGGTAAAAGAAGGGCTAGCCGATTTCATGAGTTTTGGATTTCTCTCAAGTTATTCCAAGTTTATTTGGTGTTGTGCGAAACATTTGAGGTGTCACACTTGAGGCACTAGGTACTCAAGCTTCATGAAGACATTCTACATCAAAGAGGTATGTATTCTATCTTGTTATATTCATTGTTTTGTATGCTAGATTAGGATAATACCTTGGATGTTCATATTTGCATGTATATTAGAGAAAACATAGATCCAAGGTATTTAGGTTTGCATGTACACTTAGGAGTGTTAGAATGCTCAAAACCCAACAATTGGACTCCTAACTAACATTATAGCAAGTTAATACTTATTGGAATGATTAAAACTATTGATTACAAGTATTAAAGTGGATGATTACAAAGTTGGAAATCACACCAAAGCTTAATACCTTAATTTTGATTCAGTTCACTTTTAGATCTTTTGACAGGGTCTATTAACAATCAAAATCTAGCACTTTATTCTTAGATTATAACTTTATTCATGAACATTTCCTTTCTAATTCATCCAATCATTGAAGTTTTATTCAAATCGCGCTTGGATTCCTCATTAGAAACTTAATTTCTCAATTCTAACACATATTGTGGATTCCATACACAAAACTCTCTTTACCAATTCATGGATTCATTTTGATATTTGATTCTAGAGTAGAGAATAACAAATCCAATCATCGAAAAATAAAATCTAGGGTATAGCTCATAATAGCCAAAGTAAAACTTAACCATGAGTTTAGAGCTTAAAATACTCATTTCCACTGTTGGTGATGCATTGTAACCATTCAAGGATGAGATAACAATGCATGGTGTTCTAAAGAGTACTCCAAACATTTAAACCCGTTTAGATCAATAATCTATCTACAAAACTGAAATTTGAAGAATCCATACAAACTCTAATAAAAAAAATGAAGTTATACAGGGAAGAGTTTATACCTTCTTTGTTAGATATTGAGTTCCTAACTTCAAGCCTTAGTTTCTTCTTCATCAATTTCCCTCCGTATCTCCATTAAAGCATGAGAGATCGTCCAAGGAAGCTTTTCTGTCTCCAAATCGTTTTCCTCTTCTACATGGGGAAGAACCCATCTAAATAGCTCTCATCTTTGGTCACTTGGCATGTATGGTGTGACATCCCCAAATTCAAGGTCATTTTAAAATTGTTATTTATGCTTATTTTAAAATCGTAGTATTCTTTTTGAAGAATAGTATTGTGAAATTTGTTCCCAGAAATACATGATAAAATTATTATCAAAGCATTTCCAAAAAAATGTATTTTGTTTATATTCGAACTTTGGGATGTTATCTTACATTCATTTACAATAGTGATTTACATCTCCTTTAATTTCTAAATGTAATGTAACTTCGTATCGACACCTATGATACAAATAAATTGAGTGATTCAGGTTGGGAAACCTGGTCAGTACATAGGGTTTTCGGTTAAGAAAGTTATTATTTTTCATCATTAAACAACTATCCCAATTACCCATCCCTATTATCTTCTTTATTTATTAAGGATCTACCCTGAGAATCATTAATCATTCACTCATTCATTCCTAAGGATTTTCCTATGGAATAGGCACGAAGTCCATCGTTGCCAAGGTTTGTATAACAAGCACTTAGTCGATAGCTACCGATGTTGTTTGTTAGGCACCAAGTCCATAGCTACTAGGGTTTATCTATTTTATTGACAATATTATTTTAGGGAGTCCACCAATAATACATGTCAATGGGTTTTTATTGTACATCTAATGAATATATCATTCGCAACACCTATAGGTTGCGAGCCTGCTAGTGTTCCACTGGACTATCTAGAATAGTCTGTGGTTATCATCTATACTTTACAAGATGAGTGGGCCATCACTTGGGTTAAGGCTTTTCATTGTTAAGGTCAAGGCTTCTCATCAGCTTTCACCTCTCATAATCTATATTATCTTTCACCTCTCACCATCTATATCATCTTTCATCTACTCATTTTTCCGCATCATAATTATAGGTATAAAATACATATATAGTTTAAATCAAATAAAACATGTATATTTTGTTGATCCATTGTAAATATCAAGAACATAGATAATATGCACACATAGAATTTAATTTATATTAAATAATTCATATCTATGTGTAAGATGGAAGTCACTATGCACTCACTTGTTAAAGTGATGATTCCAAATTCGGGCATCACTTCGCTTCTAACGATTCTAATTTCCTTCGACGAAACCTATTATTATTACCATTAGATTTTAGTCTAATATTTATTGCGACTATTTAAGAGCGATATTGTTTTATAATTGTTAAAAAAATACTTTTCAACCACTATGTACAGACAGGGGCCAGAGATGAAACACCGGAGGGCAGAACCCTTTTGGCATTATAGCACTTCTGAAATCCAACAACCATATGTGGCCCTTCAAACCAGATTCTCCGTACCGCGAGTAGTTAAAAGATATTATAATAACACTTTGTATATTATATTTTATAATATATATATATTTTTATAAGCTCATAATAAAGATATTGAACTTAAACATAAGATATACTTAAAAGTAGGTTAAACATAACTCACTTACTAAGAGGTTTGACTAGGAACCGAGCTTTACGGGGGCAGAACTTCTGAGTCGAAAAGCTTTTCTTCTCAGAGCCTTCTGGCACTCTCGAACTCGACTCTTAGCACTTGGGAGGTACTAAGGGTTGGGAGAGGTTTAGAGAGAATTTAGAGAGACAGAGAGAGAGAGAGAGAGAGAGAGAGAGAGAGAGAGAGAAAGGATAAGGTGTGAAGAAAAGGAGTGAATCTCACATGCTATTTATAGGAGGCTGTTCCTCGGTACGCTACGCATTCCTTGGAGGCACGCTGCGCCTACGAGGGGACACGTGTGGTGATCCGAAGTGAAGTCTGTGGGGAGCAAGCAAGGGCCGAGATTCGGCCATGTCACCCTCCTTACATCATCTCATTTCCGACTTCTAAATTCCGTAATTTTCGCATATGATGTCCGTTTTCGACGTTCTTTATATCCACGCGTAGGTGGCAACGTAATCTACAACTTTTTTTAGACTTTGTCGGTTAATTTTGAATTTATTTTTAAAGTTATATTTTAACAAGCATGGACATGTAAAGTCCATTAAAATTTCTTAACTTTGTCATCCGATGTTCGTTTTTGTTTTTCTTTTTATCGTCGATCAATTATTAACGAGATCTTCGATTCTCGTTTAGATTGTGTCGGCTAAAAGTCGGTCGATCTAAAATTAAAATTTTGGGCAGTGCACTACTATGCTAAATCTTAGAAAAATCATAACTTCCTCATACGAAGTCAGCTTTGGATGTTCTTTTTATGTAGACTCTCGGTTTAACGTATACCGCAACTTTTGTTTAGATTAATAAGGCAACAAAGTATTCTATCGCAAAATCGCTTTTTACGATTCCTGGTGTCGTGCCGGTTTTGCTGAAAAACATCGACATGTCATAACTTCTTCATTATAACTCGTATTTCAAAGTTGTTTATATGTACGAAACCCTTGTGACATATACTATAACTTATTTAAGATTATTTATTGTAAATAATATTCTATCAAAAAGTAATTTTTGAAGCTTATTGTCTCTAAATTGACTAGCCCGAATCTGCGGATGTTACATTTGTTCTTTTAGTTTCTTATGTTTCCAAAGGTAACACCTTTTCCCTGGTTATTGTAACTTATCAAATTCACACTTAAACCCCAAATTTTTATCTTTCTAGCAATTGGGTAATTATGTTTAGCCTCTTGTCCTTAAATTTGGGGAAATGATAATTTTAGTCCCTCTTTTACATTTCTCCTCATTTAAGGTCTAGATCACTTATTCTTATAAGATTATATTATACCTAATCAACTTTCACTTTATAATTTTGACAAAACCTCATAAATGGTCCATGTGGTTTTTAGAAATATAAGATATAGTCCCTAAGATTAAAAAACATCATAGATGGTCTCTCTGGTTTTCAATTTTTATCGTGGTTGGTCCCTCACCCACCTAAAAATAATTTTATCACCTTTTAATTTCTTTTTATTATTAATTTTAATTAAAACTATTCAAAAAAGAAAACTAAATAAATAACCCCATTTAGGCCCACATAAGATCCCTTTTCAATTCATGAATAAATCTAAATCCAATTCAATTCTAACAAAATTTAGTGAGCATTACATGTTGAGAGAACAAAGAAAAAGTAAGGACGACGAAAATTAAACCGATCAGTAAGATAACAAAGGACCACAGCCGAAGTAGATTCGAGATCTCTCAATCCATCCCTGATTCAACTTCTTCTTCTTTCTCATACATTCAATTAATCCCCAAAAGGAAACGATATACTAATTAGCAATATGTAAATCACTTCTTCGAGAGTCACAAAATCCCCCACCAACAAAAGTTCAAATAAGATCAGAAACTATCACCATTGTCAATGATATCGACTTATATGCGGTTTTATGGAAGACTTGAAGGTTGCAATACATGATCTGTGTGTTTCCAGTAGCTGTAATACACACTAGTGTTACTAATTCCTACAACCGGTTCATCTCCAAGGTTACAATCCAACGACAACTCTCCGATGAGATTTACTGGTTGGTTTTTATTTCGGAGGTCAGCCATCGCCAACTGTGTGGTTCCATGTTGGAGGTGCTTTGGTGGTGTAGCTCCACAGTTGTAATGAAGTTTCAACGTTTTTGGAGGTGAGGAAGAAAGACAAAGGTGGGTGGATGTGTGTGTTTGTGTGTGTGTGAGTGTGTGTGTGTGTGAGAGAGAGAGAGAGATGTGCCCAAGGTTAGGTTTTTATTTACTTTGTTCTTTTTCTTTTGTTAAAATTAGTTAAAGAAATTATAAAAAAGAATCAAAATGGTATTAAAGTCTTTTTAGGTGGGTAAGAAATCAACCACGATAGAAATTAAAAACCACATTAACTATCTATGATGTTTTTAAACTTAGGGACTATATCCCAGATTTCGAAAAATCACATAGACCATTTATAAGGTTTTGACTATAATTTGTTTATAATTTTTATTTATCATTTAAATATATTTATTTGATTTATTTCTATTTTTTACTTTTAATTAAAAAAGGCAAGACTCTTAAAGCCCATTTTAAAGATGTTAAATCCTTACTTACAAAGTTATTAATACTTTTATTTCTTCTAGAAAAATAGACATATAAAAGTTATAGATTACACTCATAGGATCCTAGTGGTTTAGGAGTAGAATTCAACATATGAAGTCCATGATTCAAACTCCGACATACTTAAATTATTGTTAGTGTATTCTACATCGGTGTAACACGGTCTAAAGCCTTATAAATGTCTATATATGTTGAAGCCTTCTTCTCACCATAAAAGCTCTTTTGAAGAGTTAATATGAAGCTCAACATATATATTAATATAGTATCAGAACCGGCATCTCACACCCCGTGATTTAGTACATCTCTATCTATCCTCACCCTCACCGAGCCTCCGATTCTGAGAGGAATGTTAATTCTCTCCACAATAACTCTTTTGGAAAGTTAATATAGAGTTCCACTTAAATTAAATTCCACGATGTACGTCCTATGGGTCTTAGGATAGGTTAACATAAGTTGCTCAGATGGTACACTTTAACTTTTTTATTTTTTATTTTTTTTTGTATAGATGAATGGATTCGATATATAGAATATTTTTTGGCTTCTTGTTTCTCTTTTTGAATTAAAAATGGAAGAAGTTTTGTTTTGTATTTGCTTGCTGACTTCCATCCTTGAGAGACTAAACAAGTTCCTCACTCCATAAAAAGCCAACCAGCTAACCCATGAGACAAAATTGTCTATTTACAGCAGATCAGACAGAGAGAGAAAGAAACAAAGAGAGATTTTTCTACCGGAAAAAGGTCAACTAAGTGAGATACGCACAACCAAGAGAGAGATGGGAAGAGCTCCTTGTTGTGACAAAACAAGTGTGAAAAAAGGGCCATGGTCTCCTGAAGAAGATGCAAAGCTCAAAGAGTTTATAAACAAACATGGCACTGGTGGTAATTGGATCGCTCTTCCTCACAAGGCTGGTATGTTTAATCTCTCTCTCTCTCTCTCTCTCTCTCTCTCTCTCTCATTATCCATCTATCTCTCGCCATTGATGTGTGTTTCTTGCAAGAAATGAAAAGGGTTTTTGTTTTGGTTGAGTGAGCAGGTTTAAAAAGATGTGGGAAGAGTTGCAGGTTGAGATGGTTAAACTATTTGAGACCCAATATTAAACATGGTGAGTTTTCTGAAGACGAAGATAGGATCATCTACAGCTTGTATGCTAGCATTGGTAGCAGGTTTGTAATCGGATCATCCATTTTGCTACTTCCTCTTTTTATCTTACGCTCACTACCTTTCATTTGTATCTACATACAACTGTACTCTCGCTGCACAAGTATTCCACATCCTTTCTTTCCACGAGATGTCAAATATAGTGAAACCATCAATTGAATTTGAAGCAATTATGGTTGTATGCATGCATGCCAAGTCAAATCTCAAATCTAGAATTTTGTTCTTGGTTCATTTTGTCGATCTTTTAACATCTCCTTGACTATGTGCATAAGTATCTTTAATGATGTTCATGTGTAAATTGCATATACAGATGGTCAATAATAGCAGGTCAGCTACCAGGAAGGACTGACAACGATATCAAGAATTACTGGAACACCAAACTTAGAAAGAAGCTATTGGCTATGCTTCCTTCCTTCCAAAAGAAGCCATCTTTTCACCAATCTATTCCCCTTCAATCATCACAACTTTCAGATCATCATAAATATTCAGACAATTTCTTCAACACTTCTTCATCGTTTTACAACAACTCTAACTTCATGAATGTTACCAACTCTCTCCTCACCGGTAGCAGCCTCGTCGACGATCATATGAATGTTACCGATCTCTTTGCGCCACCACCATCAAACCCTTTAACCGGTATGATCTCCAACAACTATTATCCAGGGTTTCAAGGTGATCAGAGCATGATCAACAAGGAGTGCTACTACCCAGAGGTGAAAGAAAGGATGCTGATGTTCGGAGGTGGTGGTGGTGAACTGAGTACAACTTGTTCTTCCTCCGACGGTGGTGGTAATTGCATGAACCAAATAAGCTACAACAAGTATGATCATCATCGGATCAAGCAAGAAGACCAGTTTTCCCTTCAGTGGTTTGGAGATCAAAGGCATGGTTTCATGACAGATCATAACTACGTTGATCAGAAACCAAAAGGGTATTTCAAGAATCATGTTAATCCGCTGCATATTAACCTAGAAGAAGCGAAGCAACTCACTGGTATCAACAACAGCAGCAGCAGCAGCGTCAACATCAGCGGCTACTTGATGAATGATGATGATGAAAACAAGACAACACGTATTCTTACTGATGGATGTTATATGATGATTGATGGGAGTAACTAAATGACTGTTGTAATTAAGAAAAGCATATCAGGAAATCTTTTTGGCACAGTTTCTTGGGGTTTGTGTGGATTGCAATGTAAAATTACTTGACGAGGAAAAAAATAGATTTTTTTTTTTTTTTTAATCTTCCATTGGTTATTTTTAACTGTACGTGGTAAGAGTTTGCCTATTCCTTTACGTTGAGTGCAAAATACTTGTTATTTTTTAAGGAAAAATATATTTAAATTAGGTATAATTTGAATATTTTGAAAATTATACTTTTGGCATAGTATATCTTGTTCAGGGTTACATTGTATTTCTTAAGCTGACAAATTGTGTAGCATTACATTTGTTTTAAATGTTAATATGGTAAAAGACACATGCATTAAAAAAAAGTTGTCGGTTTAAAAGCAAAATCTATATGAAACTTCTAATCATCAAATTTAATTACTATTATCTTCTATATATGCAATTTTAAATTTTTTGTATCTCAAATGAAATTAGCATAAAATGATCCAAAAGTTACACAAATATCAGTGTAATATTACAAGTTTTTAAGAATTAATCGCCAAAAAACCACGCAAGCTAGATAGAGAACATGTCCGGATATATGCCAAATCCGCTCCAATTATTTTCTTCACATCCCCAATACAATTAGTTACAATTAGCTCAATATATATAATTATAATGGTGACTAAAATCAACTTAAACCACTAAACCGTAGTCTTCACCTCTCATTGACGTCGTACGTTTTTTAAGTTAATTAGTTAGCTTTTAATAATAGTCTGAAAGCCATTATAAAGGAGAAAAATATATGAAGATGGCGACAGAAATCATATGAATTAGATGTGGTGGCATTTGAAGATGCTTACAAACGACAACAATCAATTGAGTCCATTAAATTTATATATAAAATCTGAGTAAACTGATTATTACTGGTTACATTATTTTATTCATATTATAAAATTTATAAATACCTACATTAATTAAATAATTGAACGTTGAATACAGTGCATCAAATTGACACTGGTTCGTAATATTATATGTTTTTATCTTAATATAGTAATGACGAAAAGTTTCAAGGAAAAAAGAATAATTTGATGTTCTGAATGATCACATGCAAATTTGATGAAACTTATCGTAGGATTAATCTAGCCAAATCACAAAATAACTTTTCAATTTTTTTTTAAACCACAAACTAATTAATCTAGTCTTAAATTACCATTTATATCTCCATATAGATTTGAACTTCTAACCTTTCATATGAGATGGTCACTCCACCGTTAGACCATTAGCCATTTGATAATAACTTTTCACTTGATAGACAAATATTTGCAACTAGCCAAAAAGGACACCGTAGATGAGCAAGAGTGCCTACCATTACGGGATGGTTTATGGTTTCATCATCCAATATAAAAAAATCATTTTTTTTCGCCAAAACAATAGGTGATTGATTCCATTACGGTATACTCTATAAAAAGAATATGGTTTTGTGTCCATATATACTTTAAGAACAAAACACTAAGTGAGGGTTCAAAAAACTACTTTTTCTTATAAAAAAGCCTACAAATAAATAAAAACCATTGTTTAGTTCTATGCATTCAATTATTTTTTCGATCAAACAGAATAAACCAAAATAACTTACCTTTACACAACTATAATGATATATAAGATAGAAACAAAAAAATGTACAAACCGTGGGGGACAGTATGCCACCTATGGTGTACAAACTGTTAACAAACATTTTATGCATTATCGGCTTATACGCCATAGGTGGCATACCGTACCTACGGTTTACATATTTTTTTATAGTTTTATTTAAAAAATGTAGAATTTCATATATGCCTATTTTAAACTTTAAAATATCATATTTGCTCAATTTAATTTCTCAATATTATATTTATCCTTCATAAACCTTTAAAATATCATATTTGCCCAAATCCTTTTATATAATGTTTTTAATATTTTATAATCATTTTTATACGTTAGAATCATTATAATAATTAAGAAATTTAACTATATTATTCTAACGTCTATGATAATTGAATGTGAACTTCTAAATTGTTAGAATGTCGGCTTCTTGACAGACAAAAAGATTCATCTTCAACAATTTCTATGAAATGTATATTTTGATTGCTTAGTTTTTGTTGTTGTTGATTATTATCATCTTGTAGATTGAGGATATTTTAAATGTCAGAATTGATATTTTGATGTTCAAAAAGTGCATATACGGTATTTTGATATTTAAGAAGGGCATATATGATATTTTGATGTTTAAAAAGGACATATATGATATTTAGAAATTTTATGAAAGGGTAAATATGATATTTAGAAATTAAGTTGGGTAAATATGATATTTTGATGTTTAAGAAGGGCATATATGAAATTCTCCCAAAAAAAAAAAATATACCCAATACTTATACATTTCATAGTAAACGACATAAAAAAAAACAAAGATTGAAATACCTAGTTGTTCGGAGCGGTCATTGAAAGCATTGCTATAACTTCAAACGCTCAAAAAATGACTTGAATGAAAACTTTTTATTTTATTTATTCTTGGCTAATGGAAGCTCAAAAGTAGACGAACTCCAAACCAGTAACCTATTGCCCATGTACCGTAGCTCATTTAACCCGGTTATGATGACTCCACGTAGGTTTTGAGAGGATGTTTCGTCGGCTACTTTTTACTAAAAGCTAATTTTTGGCTATTAAATAAAAATTAATTAGGTAATTTGGCTAGTTTTGTCATTTTCCCTGTAACGACGTAAAATCTCAAAACAAATTTTTATTTCCAAACATAATAAATTTCATAAAATAACTTCAAAACTCATTTAATCAAATGTTATCTCAGAAATCATATCTCAGAATCTCAAACATATGGATCTTTATCAGTGTGTACAGACCATGCCGACGCCTTACCGCGATCCTCGTTAGTACCTGAAACGCATATCACACAACACAGTAAGCATAAATGCTTAGTGAGTTCCCCAAAATACCACACACAACACATACGCCACTCAAGACTACAACTCTATAAGACCTTCCGATCAATGTGTCTTAGGGGACTTCCGTCCCACAATCCCGGTAGACCTTCCGGTCCCTCTTCTGTGACCTTCCGGTCCTACTCTGCCGACCTTCCGGTCCATACACTGTTGACCTTCCAGTCCATATCATAATACTCATAACATAACATAGCACATACATATCATATAACAACATGCATCACGTACTCATCATAGCACATACAACCTTCTGGTCACACATAATTACCACTCTAGGTAAAGTATTATGAGAAGACTCACCTCACATGATGTCTAGTAAACCTTCTGGCTTGATAACCTCGATCGAGCCTTCGCCTAACACATAAGGCAAAAATTTCTAATTAATACTTCCTCTTGTCCTCATCTCTATAGAATGGGTAGAAGACCATTCTACCCCTCCCTGACCTCTCTTGAACCAACTTGACCAAAATCCTAAGGTCAACTGAAGTCAACTCTAGTCAACGGTCAAACATTGACCAAACTCACCGAGTGCACTTGTGTGACTCTGCGAGTCCATGCGTGTCCTCTTAATCCTCATAAATCCTCACTCGAATTATCAAGTTAACCTTTCATTCGACGGGTTACCACTGGTCACGAATCGCGGGGCAACCCGACTCGACTCGTCGAGTCCCATTATGGACTCGGCGAGTTCCCTCCATGGCAACACTCAAAAGACCTTTTGAGGTTAGATTTGCTTCTCTAACCTATAGATCTGACCTTTCAATGCACAATAATCACGTAAAGGTCCAACCTTCACACTCATGCAACACTCATATGGCTTTTTTTTGTTGAAATAGCTTTTAAAATTGCAACCTAGGTTCATATCTCCAAAGAAATATCATAAAGCAGGATAGATTGGACTCTTTAGACCTGTGAAGGTCCATATCTAAGAAGAATTCCACCTTGGGACCTCATATGCTTCGAACTCAAGCTAAAGAAGGCATAAGAAAACCCTAGATTCAAGGATTCTACACATAACAGAAGGAAGGGGCGAAATAGTACCTCAGAATGGAGATCCTTGCTTGGATGTCTCAGAATAACAACCTCCTTTGGCCCTTCTAGCAGAATCCCTTCTCTTCCTTTGCAAAATCACACCAAAATTACTTGATTACATCATAAGAACTCTCCCTTGGCTCCAATGGTGATTTAGGGTTTCTCATAGGAGATATAAGGCGCATCTAAGGTCATAAGTTCCTTTAAATAGGCTCCAACCCCGGAACTTAGGGTTTTCTCTGCCCAGTACCTATTGGGCGAGTCCATACTTAGACTCGTCGAGTCCACTCATTAAATCCACGTGATCAACTCGACGTGACTCGGCGAGTCAGACCTACGACTCGTCGAGTCCCTCCTAAATCCTCAAAATTGAAACACAGACTATCATACCTGAAATTCAGGATGTTACAAATCTCCCCCACTTAATTTGATTTCGCCCTTGAAATCGCTTCTCAAACCACATAGATAGAAACCAATCACCCGAAAAGCACCACTGAAAGAACCTCACACCAAAATGATATCTTCCTCCATGGATACCTAAACTCGACCCGGAACTCCTAAATTCGAAACAAAACCGGCACCTCTGCCGCTAAGATATCCCTTTTGACTTCCAAATATAAACCCAACAATTGGCTACCGATCACCCATGCCATATACCCAACAATCTCAAATACACTTCTATAGACGAAAGGGGCACATTACACCAAAGAAGCATCTCCTACCCTGAAATCGAAACCCATCGATTGAATGAATTTTCAACACCCTGCCTTCAAATATAAGAAAGTAATCATGCTCCCTTAAAAATATCCTCTAACATCTATAATTATAAACCCTCAACTTACTTTCAACGATCCCTACTCCACATTGGGTACCAGGTCATATCTCAACCAACCATTAACTTCCAAAGGTTACTCATAACATGTTCCAAGTGTCTCACTGACTTCCTTCTCACATCAACTATCTCGGCCCAGTGACACACAAGTCACGAAGTTCTCTTTACCTTAGCTAATACTATGCTCCCAACTGAAATCGTCTCACCCTCGACCTCATCCAAATTAATAATCATTTTCCTCATGAACCTCATGGTATCTCCCGTACTAACGAACTGACCTCACTCGGGTCTAAGATATCGGGTGACAACAATACCCCTAAACCAATAATCCAACTTAGAATCCAGAATCTCCTCTTGCCTACCCAACTCACTACCAAAGCCAAACTCAAACTCGAGAGTTTGGTCCGAACCAAAGTTGGAACCAGTTGTCCCAATGAAACAATCATCTAATGACTCAACTGGTAATCCGCGCGAACACCACTTTTTCCAATTCCCTCATGATGCGACAACCACAACTAAAGTCAGAAGTTAACGATTTCTGACAAATATGGGGACCCCAGTCTCTCTCCTGGTTCGACCGTCAAGCTCCCAAAAACTCAACTATTAAGGCTACCCTCGCCCAAAACTCTTATGCGTCGTGATTTGATCAAATAGTACTTCCTCATAACCACCTCTTGCTGACTAAAGAGTACTACGGCTCCTCGTAGTGTCGCAACAACCTCCCTCTGAATAGTGAGTACTACCGCTCCTTGTAGCATCACGACAACCTCTGACTAGTGAGTACTACGAATCCCCTTAGCATCGCAACAACCTCTTACTAGTGAGTACTACTGCTTCTCGTAGCATCACAACAACCTCTGACTAGTGAGTACTATGGCTTCCCGTAGCATCACAACAACCTCTGACTTATCCCCACCATCTCATTCTAACGTTAACGCCACCCTGCGTCCACTAACACATGCTCAGTGGGAAACATATATAGGTGCCCACACTCATCCAAATTACGCATCATTATTCTTGTCGACAACCGCCATAACCAAGACACCTCTCCCTGCTGCAATCCTCATTCTTAAATAATATCTCCTGATGCCAATACCCAAGGGCTCCCACTGGTACCGCAATTACTCAATACGCCACTTGCAGTCTCAACCCAAGACTCAAAACTAATCCGAACTCCAGGTTTATCATACTCGGATACCTCGACAAATTACCACAGAACCTCATGATGTACTGCCTCAACCCCCGATCTCCTTCTTTCAACATCACACAAAGATACACCCACGCATTCCCTTAGAACCTCACAACAAATTCTCATTTCATAACACACCACTATGGAGTATCCCAACTCTTAATTGAAATATGAAGGAATCGTCAATGACTCAGGATCATATTGACGACAATCTGAAAATTCCTTCTATATTGCTCAAAACTCATGCAAGAATACTCATAATGACCCTAAAGTTGTTGCTTAATCAATTCCTGCCCTTTCTCGAACCACATAGCAGCCTATACAATGAACCAGAATTCTCTCCACTGTCGGACAAATCTTACGAGCCAACCATCTCGAGTTCACCATAGCAATCTCGAAGAATTCCTAACCACCTCAAGGTCTCCGACCAACAGCTACTTGCCGTGGGGACACTCATCCGTTCTCAACATGCACTACATGCATTATCTCGCTCTACGTCTCGCCTCAACCACCAATACCCATGATCTTATGAACCTGTACCGCAGATCTCTATATCCATGGTAGGCATACTGCCTAGCCACCATGGTGGAAGATCGCTATCAATGCTACCTCACAGGGTTCAACCCCAGTCTCAGAAACCGAAACCTCAATACTTCTAGCGTTTATCCACCGGGAACAGAAATAGCACCACTTAGGTCATAGAAAGCGACATTTCCACTATTTGCTGATTGCTCAACTCAGACCGCAATCCCCCATAAAACACCATCCTTACTCATCCTTTAGTCTTGCGACTCCCACAGTCATCTCATCACAGATTCCTCAGAACTAAACCGATTTCCCTCTCAAGGTATGCTTCATCAAAACTCATTCAGCCTGACCCTTGGGCCTATACTCTATCGCATCCGATCTCAGCCTAATCAATCATGATGGAATAATCAGAAATCGGTACAAGCATTATCTGCTACGAATCATGGTACCCGAACCATAACACTACCTCTCAATCTGCCACCAATCATGGTACTCGAACCATGATATCACCTCTCGATCTGCTACTAATCATGATACTCGAACCATGATATCGTCTCTCGCAGCTATCGGATCCTGTCCCATCAAACCCTGGTGTCTTCGTGTTGCTGAGCTCCCGGTACAACAACAAGTCACCCCCTTGCGGTCTAGCAGTTGCGACAGTTGCGGTGGCAGCAGCAGTAGCCTCCAAAACAGCAGCGTATTGCTCATCGAACGTCTCAATCAACGTTATCTTAATAGACCTAAACATATCGAGTATGACCTCTCGCATGTTCGCGGAAACCTCATCACAAATCATCATGCGAACCTCGTCATTGCTAACTCCGTTGCTCTCTGGTGTGTGACGTGTACCCACCATGAGGTCTCTGAAACACAATCACAAAGATACTATAGACTCGATCGAGTATACTCGCACTCGATCACCCAACCCTACTTGTTCCTTAGTACCCTAAGGATTCTTACTTGGACTGCTCACTAATTCGGTGTTTCCAGTAGTACGGGCCATATACTACCATTCACACCGCATCAACATTCAACCCAAGTCCTCCTCCTAGGATCCCACATCACAGGTACACTATTTCTCGCTAAGTACAGGCTACCCTTCGGTAGACCTCTCGTAATCTCCTCACTACTACCTACTCACTCTCGAGGCATCTCAAAGCAGTAGCAATCTCCTAGGCTAAGGCATCACAAATCAGGTCAGTATAGTCCTAATATGAATACTTAGCCTACTCTAGCATACATAGCATATCACATAATATCTCATAACACATAATGTAAGTTTGTTTTGGGAAATCACCACTCGGGCGCTGACTGATCGTACACACTGTTCCTCTTGCTTTTCTTAAAATCTTTTATTCTTTTATAAAAATTGTTTCATTTATGAAAACTTCCTCAATTCCTTAGTTTGAGTTCAGTTTCACCAGTTGGTGCATCCAAATCTCTCAAACCAAGGCTCTGATACCAATTTGTAACGACGTAAAATCTCAAAATAAATTTTCATTTCCAAACATAATAAATTTCATAAAATAATTTCAAAACTCATTTAATCAAATGTTATCTCAGAAATCATATACCAGAATCTCAAACATATGGATCTTCATCAGTGTGTACAGATCATGCCGGCGCCTTCCCGCGATCCTCGCTAGTACCCGAAACGCATATCACACAACACGGTAAGCATAAGAGCTTAGTGAGTTCCCCAAAATACCACATACGACACATACGACACTCAAGACTACAACTCTATAAGACCTTCCGATCAATGTGTCTCAGGGGACTTCCGTCCCACAATCCCGGTAGACCTTCCGGTCCCTCTTCTCTGACCTTCCGGTGCTACTCTGCCGACCTTTTGGTCCGTACCATATTGACCTTCCGGTCCATACACTGTTGACCTTCTGGTCCATATCATAATACTCATAACATAACATAGCACATACATATCATATAACAACATGCATCACTGATATGGGCATATTTAGTTATAAAATTCATGCATGATCTTAATACTTTATGTTGATTTTGTCTCATTTAATGAAAAAAGGTGCTTAATTAGATTAAATATTTCATTTTCAGCAAAAAAATACATGCTCGAAAGGAAAATGAAGCGGAACTAGCGATTGGACGCTTGGATCTTGGATTTTGAAGAAAGAAGGATGTTGCTGGACAGCTTGACCCCTCGTCAGTGTTTTGGCCATATCTCATGAGCCGTAACTCCGATTGACGAGATTCAAAATGTTCTAAAAACTACACACAATTTCGGACGACTTTTGTGTTTTGAGAAAATGCTGATTCCAAATGTACTCTGCGAGTAGGATCGATTACTCGCCGAGTTGGTCAGAAGTTTCGCGATTCTGGTCGCACTGACTTGCCGTACACGGGTTTTAAGTGATGGACTCGCCGAGTAGGTCACTGGACTCGCCGAGTAGCCCCTGTTTTGTGAAAATCTATATAAAGGGACTTTCAGATCGATACCCTAGCATATAGATGAACCCTTGGAGGCCAATTGTCGACTAAAGGTGATGTTGGAGCGTGGGAAGCAAGGGAATCAACCCTACATTCAATTTTAAGGAGAATCAAGTCAAAATCTAGTTTAATCTTACCTAATCTCTTGTTTGAACTATGTTTTTACCAATTGATTTCGTTTTTGAGCTTGTTTCTGCTGTAATCATGAGCTAAAAACTCAAAACTTTTGTTTAGGTAGATGACTTTGTGAACGTGGATTGATTATTTGATTAGGATTAATTTTAATTGGTGATTATGTTTTATTAAGCTTGTTAAAGAACCTTATGTGTTAACAATAACTATTCTTATGTTAATAAATTAGTAATTAAGTTGTATGAACATCTCTTAGTTATTAATTTCATATGATTTATTGTGACCACATAGTTGTATGTATAGGAATAATGAATGTGAAACTAGAATTAACTAGAAGATAGGTAAGTTAATGTGTGAGATTGTTTGATGAACATCAGCAAGAGGTTAATTGAAGGGCCCATTTAATTAACCATTACAAGTCTTATTTAACCCGAATCAATAACTAGGAAATTCGTTAATTTAGACAACTGGCCACTGCTTGAGTTAATTTGTTTCCTAAGGATTAGTAATAGCAAACGTGAAACTAATCATCTTAGTTGGTAGCCAATGAAGAATTAATCCGATACATTGAAATCATCCATGGGAACAAATGAGTCGAACCTAAACAGAAGTCTTCTTTAATTTAGTTGATTTTTATTTGCTTAGCTCTTAGTTTCTTAGTTTAAGTTTTAGTTAATTGCTTAAGTTTCTAGTCTTGCAAAACTAGAGAAAACCCCTTTCTATTATTTGTTTTATTTAGATAATATTAGCATTTATTTTAATTGTTTACTGTTCCCTGTGTTCGATACCCTACTTGCTTGAACTATATTACTAATCGATAGGTACACTGCCTTTCGTGTGTTTATTTTGTGTCTAAGTTAGTAGGATTAAAACTAGTTGGTTTTACACACATCAATCACGTACTCATCATAGCACATACGACCTTCCGGTCACACATAATTACCACTCTAGGTAAAGTATAGTGAGAAGACTCACCTCACATGATGTCTAGTAAACCTTCTGGCTTGATAACCTCGATCGAGCCTTCACCTAACACATAAAGCAAACATTTGTAATTAATACTTCAGCTGTTCCTCATCTCTATAGAATGGGTAGAAGACCATTCTACCCCTCCCTGACCTCTCTTGAACCAACTTGACCAAAATCCTAAGGTCAACTGAAGTCAACTCTAGTCAACCGTGAAACTTTGACCAAACTCACCAAGTGCACTCGTGTGACTCTGCGAGTCCATGCGTGTCCTCTTAATCCTCATAAATCCTCACTCGAATTATCAAGTTAACATTTCATTCGACGGGTTACCACTGGTCATGAATCGCGGGGCAACCCGACTCGACTCGTTGAGTCCCCTTATGGACTCAGTGAGTTCCCTCCATGGCAACACTCAAAAGACCTTTTGAGGTTAGATTTGCTTCTCTAACCTATAGATCTGACCTTTCAATGCACAATAATCACGTAAAGATCCAACCTTCACACTCATGCAACACTCATAAGGCTTTTTTTTTTTGTTGAAATAGCTTTTAAAACTGTAACCTAGGTTCATATCTCCAAAGAAATAGCATAAAGCAGGATAGATTGGACTCTTTAGACCTCTGAAGGTCCAGATCTAAGAAGAATTCCACCTTGGGACCTCATATGCTTCGAACTCAAGCTAAAGAAGGCATAAGAAAACCCTAGATTCAAGGATTCTACACATAACAGAAGGAATGGGCGAAATAGTACCTCACAATGCAGATCCTTGCTTGGATGTCTCAGAATAACAACCTCCTTTGGTCGTTCTAGTAGAATCCCTTCTGTTCCTTTGCAAAATCACACCAAAATTACTTGATTACATCATAAAAACTCTCCTTTGGATTCCAATGGGGATTTAGGGTTTCTCACAGGAGATATAAGGCGCATCCAAGGTCATAAGTTCCTTTAAATAGGCTCTAACCCCAGAACTTAGGGTTTTCTCTACCCAGTATATACTCGGCGAGTCCATACTTGGACTTGTCAAGTCCCTCCTAAATCCTCAAAATTGAAACACGGACTCTCATACCCGAAATTCTGGATGTTACATTCCCTCTTTTTTTTTTTTTTGTTTCAAAGTTGTTGATTTTCGTTTAACTCATCTATCTTTTTGAGAGAGTATATATATATATATATATATATATATATATATATATATATATATATATATATATATATATATATAACAAGAAAAAAGGGAATTTGTAGTGACAGGTCGTCGATACTGCTCTGTCGCTATTGCTCAAAATGTCGCCAGTACTACCCTATGTCGCCACTAATGCTTTTGTTGCGGGTAATAGTTTGTGTCGCTGCTAATGTTTTTGTCACAAGTAATTCCTTTTATAGCCGGTAATAACATTTTCCATTTTTAATTTTATTTATCATAATCAACGATTGTGGGTGAAAAAAAAACGATACATAACGACATTAAATGCAAGAAAAATATTACATAATAACCTCCGATTAGGTACAAAATAGTGTTATAATTAACTTCATACCAAAATAAAAAACCAAATTTTTATAATTTCAGTAAGTACCAATGTGTCATGATAAGTCTAACATAAGAAACACAAACTAATTATCCGACGAACCATCATCTCCATTCCTGTCGTTTACACCCCACTCCCGAGTTCAACTTAAGGAGAGAAAAGAAAGGAAATGAAGATAAATTGGTGCTCCCGAGTTTCATTAAAGGAAGGAAGTGGAACAAAATGAAAATATCATTTTCCCTCCTAACTTTCCTTCCGATTTTGGAAGGATTCAGAAAGAAAGAACAAAATATTTAATTTTCCTTCTATTAATTTCTTTCCAACCCGGGAGCACAAAAGACTAATTTCTTTTCTTTTCTTTTCTCTTCTTTTCTCTCTCCTTACTTTCTTTTCTCTTCTCTTCTTTTATTTGCTACAACTCGGGAGCGGGGTGTTACTCCTTGATCTTTACCCGATTAAAAAACGTATAAAGTTCCTCCCTACATGTCGGCTCCTTAAGCATTGCCCGTAGATGTCCCAACTACATAATATATAACAACATATATAAAATTATAACTTAAATTATCAAATATAAACAAAAACTACCAAAGCACATTGCTATTTCTTGCATTTAACTACAAGAAATAGAAAAAGTACATTGCTATTTCTTACACTTGGGAAAAAAACACAATTACCAAATCAACATGTATTTATTGATGCCAAATTACATTGTTATTTTTAAACCAAGGACAAAAACCAAAGTACATTGATATTTCTTACGCTTAAAACATAAACATAATTACCTACACAATTACCAAATCAACATGCATTTATTGATCATTATATAGATACATAAGACTTTGAAATTAAATAATCTATTGTTTTTGTGCTAAAGAACCTTAGATATGAGAAATACCAAAGTACATTGCTATTTCTTACACTTAAATACAAGAAATACCAAAAGTATATTGTTATTTCTTATATTTGGGAGAAAAACAAAATTACGAAATCAACATGCATTTATTGATGCCAAAGTACAATTCTATTATTAAACTAGGGGTAAAAAACCAAAGTATTGGTATTTCATACACTTAAAAATAAACACAATTATCAAATCAACATGCATTTATTGATCATTATATAGATACATGAGACTTTGAAATTTAATAATCTACTTTTTGTGCTAATGAACCTTAAATACAAGAAATAACAAAGCACATTCCTATTTCTTGCACTTAAATACAAGAAATACCAAAGTACATTGCTATATTTTGCAATTAGGACAAAAACAAAATAACCAAATCAACATGCATTTATTGATGTCAAGGTACATTGCTATTTTTGAACTAAGACAAAAGAAAAAATAAAGTACATTGATATTGCTTGCACTTGGGATAAAAAACAAATTACCAAAGCTTTTAACAAATAATCACCACAAACCAAAATTACTAAATCAACATGAATTTATTGAAATTAAATAATAATTTTAGTTGTGATGGTTGTGGTGACTGTGGTAGTGGCTGCGTTAGTTGTGCAATTGGTAGGATAACAGAAGGTTTTAGACCGATGCTTTTGATATGGCCATGCCATTTACCTAATACTCTCTCAAATGTAGCTCTTTCTTCAGCAAGTGTTAACTCTGTTTCGCCTTTTGGCGCTTGCGTTTGTTTTAAGAGTTCTTACACTAATCGATTTTGTGTTTTCTAAAAGTGATTAAAAATTAAGTATAAATAAACACTTAATTATATTATAAAATTATAATTAAATACTTACAGATTATTTTTCCACCTCGACATTAAAAAATACAACATTCTTATCGGTATGATCATTACGAAACGTTTCCACTCTCTTCAGGTTCTGTTTAACATTAAAAATTAGATTATATTTAAAATAAATAATTACATATATCGTAGGTCACCTACTTATAGCAAGTACTCCTATACGAGCTCGACCCCTATGGTTCACGGCCGTTTGCACTCCACAAACTTTTTTGTTCCTTTCCGAAACAACTATTTGTTCATCCGTTTGGAAATACTCAATTGTTTTCCTCTGATTATCAACCTCCATTTCATATGGGTGTGGCTAATGCTCTCGAGATATCCTCATATCCGTCGACTTTCAAAAAAAAAATATTTTGCATTGGCTTTACGCTCTTGATAACCTTTTTTACAAAGTCGCTTCAAAACTCTCTAACATCATAGCAACGTCTGGATCCCGGGACATCCGATCCAAATCAAACTTTGTCTACAAAAAAAGGTTATCTAAGTAAAAATTAGTCATAATTAACCATATAAAATATTATTATATAAATAATTTGCCCCTAAATGTTGTCTTACTATGTCTTTTATAGCGGGGGAAACTTTTTTTCCAAATCTATTTATCAAAAGGGACCATCCATCACATTATTTTACCAACTTTGCATGCAAACATATCATTCGGCTCTCCTATGGGATCATATGTCATATCTCTATCACAGTCCATGTCAATCGGTTTGCCGATATTCTGTAAGAGCACTCTTTCGAGTTTAATGTTTTTTTTTTGCTTTTTCTCGGACTCTCCTGTGTGGCACGACTACAAATATAATTAAAAATTATTAAAACGGTATTTTATAATAACTGAAAAAAATAGTAAATACAAATTCATAATAAAACTTACCATCTTGTTCATGATGACCATCACATTTACCGTCTAGGAAAGGTGGGTCCTTGACTCTATCACCCTTATGTCCACATCCTATACCATCAACCGTGGGGTACAAAAATAAGTGTCATATCGACACCATTTCCTGAAAAATTATAAGATATATAGTATGGATGGCAAAAAAGCCCGAGCCCTACGGGGAAACTCAAAACCCGATCATTTCGTGTCGTGACGGGTAGCAGATCGTTATCGGGTATTTTATCAGGTTCGGGGCAATGAGTGGGTGATCATCTCCCCGACCTGCCCCACCCGATTATATATATATATATATATATATATATATATATATATATATATATATATATATATATATATATATATTCGAATCCTATTGATTTTAATTGCACGCATTGAAAGATACAATACTTACTATGGATAATCCTTTTTAACTATTAACAATTTGGCGTGAATGATTATTTTTTATGTTTTAAGATGTTACACTAAACCTAAATCAAATAATTTTTAATATAACAATGTTAAGTTTATTTTATTAAAGTGATGCATCGAATTATACAATAATTTTAAATATAACAATGTCTAATTTATTTAATCAAAATGACGCATCATATTTTTAATGTAAAAGGGAGGCTAGAAAATGTATTTTTATAATACACTTGGATACCCTAAACCATAATAAAGATTTCATTATGAATTGTTGTGAACTCGATAAGATACTCGAAAGTCGACGAGAAAACCCGAAACCCGATGGGGCGCCCCGATTAGATAGTCGAAAGATATCAGGGTGGGTTTGGGAAACCATGCCCCGCCCCAAACCCGTCCCGTTGCCTTTCCTACTATACATATACAATTTCTATTAGAAATACACATTTCATTGCTAATAATAACATCCTACTTTATTTGTTTTTTATTTTTATTTTTATTTTTTTACAATCCACAATGTGTTTTTTTTGTTATGTTTTTTTTAACAAAAGATGGCATTCTCACTAATAGCATCCTATTTTATTTGGTTGTTCTTACAATCCATATTGTTTTTTTAATAAAAAATAGGATTCTCAATAATAGCATTCTACTTTATTTATTTATTTATTTTTTAGAAGCCACATTGTTTTTTTTTTCTTTTACCAAAAATAGCATTCTCAATAACAACATCCTACTTTATTTGTTTCTTCAATAATAACATCCTACTTATACCAAAATCACACACACACATGCACACACAAACATACATACACACACACATATATATATATATATATATATATATATATATATATATACATACATAATAACATCTTACTTATATCAAAAACACATACTTTCACATATATACATAATAATAATATCCTACTTATACCAAATACACATCATGTACCACATATACACTAAATACACATACATTCACATACATAAATAATAGCATCCTACTTATACAAAAAAAACATACTTTCACATAATAGATAATAGCATTAAATACATATACTTTCACATATATGTACCACACATACATCAAATACACATATATTGTCAATGCACGTATCAAAATACACATTAGCATCATACTTATATACCAAAAACACATACTTTAACATACGTACATACATAATAACATCTTACTTATATCAAATACACAAATTTTCACATACATACACCAAATTCTCATACATCTATTAAATACACAAGTATACCACATATATACAAAATACATATACATTCACATACATACACCAAATACACATTTTCACACACACACACACACACACACATATATATATATATATATATATATATATACACCAAATAAATACACATATTCACATATATACACCAAATTGACATACATATATCAAATACACATATAATTTGCAATTAACATCCAAAACATAGTAATAGAACCTTAATTGCCCAGAAATCAACAATTTGTGTGGTGATGCTAATGGTCGTCAGTCACAACAACACCTAGGTGGTAGCCTCGTTCACAGTGGAGGAAAAATGTATGCTGAAACAATTGTTTGCAACTAATCACACATACAAGTAAAAATTCACAGTAAAAAAGAAGTAAAAGAAGAAATGAGGAAGCAAAATAACGAACCAAGGAGGAAATCGAAAATAACAATGCTGACATAGTACTTGGAATCGTCAAACGAAAAAAAAAAAACTGTCTACCTTTAGTGGGAAAATAATGAATCAGCGACCTATTGGCGTCGCTGGTTTGTGTTCTAGCCTTCCGGAAGGTCAATTGAGTGAAAATCTCTGGACGAAATGGAAACAAACGCATACAACAATGAAAGCTAAAAGTAGGAAGACGATACGTTATGTGTGTCGACCTTTAGTGACGACAATCAATAACGACGAATATTACCCTTTAACAGTGACAATAATCGATACTAGCGACGACTTACGAGCGAACTTATGACGCTTCTTTTTTTTTCGCCATTTAGTGGCAACATTTTTCGATCTTTAGCGATGACATGTTGTCGTCGATATTGGGTTTGTGTGAAAACAAGGCCAAGTTGTTAGATTAAATACTCGATCAGACAATTGGGGTTTACCAGAAGGGGATAACGTGGATTGGGGCAATAAGGTATTAACGACTATGCCTTTAGTGGCGACAAAGTGTTGTGTCACAGCTAAAAGCCCTTGTTGCTGCTAATTACATCACCAATAATGCCTTGATTTTTGTAGTGATATATATATATATATATATATATATATATATATATATATATATATATATATATATATATATATATTCAACATCTGTATCATATAATTTTGTCCAAATGTATATCTGTGCGTTGCGCATGAGCACAATTATACGATACAAATATTACAAATCATATATGAACATAAAAACTTTAGACATAATGAAAAAAAATTCTAAATATTAATCGGTCGTCGAAAATCAAAAAAGATATTATGTATTAATAATGGATTTTCATCCAAAACTCTAACAAAATAACATAATCACCGTTTTAAGTCAATTATATATAAACAATGCAACATTAAAAAATATAAAGGAAAACACTATATATGATCTCGAAATATATTATGTAAAACTAAATATAACGTATTAATAATAACAAAAAAAATTCTCTATAAGAAACGTATTGTTGTAGATTTTTAAAATGCTTTTATAAAATTTTATACTATTTTTAATAATCATTATTATTTAATTATAATCAAGTTTAACTTTTGTTAAATGGTAGTATCTAACTTTTTTAAGATGTTTTAATTTATGTTGTACTCATACAAAAACTAAAATATAATTTTTAAATATTTAAGTACTAACTTGACCATAAGGTTACAACTTTTTTTTTTTTAATAATTTTTCAGATCATATATTAATTCTAAAAAGATTCAAACAAACTAAACAACCGTCAAATGTTTAATATAACAATATAAAATTCATTTTAAATATACAGATATAAACCATTATATATGAAGTATATAATTACATATAAACTATAAATTCTCGACTTATTGACAATCCCTAATTTCAATTATTGTAATTACTATAAATTCATGATGTAAAGTAAAGCTAATTTACATTTAGGGAAGATACAAATGAATAAATATAAAATTTATTGTTAAGCAAATAGAATAGAAGTAAGTACCAATTAATACCATAAGTTAAAAGAAAAAAATAAAACTTTAGATTTGTACTGGTCAATTAGTTGAAAATTGAATATGTTAGTATTAAAATATATTAATTTTATGGTTATTTAATAGAAAATAGAAAAGTTAAGAGTTTCAAATGAATATTGTTCAAGATAGATAATTTGTTTTGAATCATATTAAGTTTGATGATATCTATTATAAGATTTAATTTATAAACATAAGGATTATAAATATATAGAGATACTTAAAAAATAAAAATATGTTCTTAATAGTTGTTATAATTTCATGATTGTAAAGTGTTTGCATATGCATCTATTATGATATTTTGTTGTATATTATTATTTAAGATTAAGATATTGTTATTTGTGTTTTTGATTAATATCTTTTTTTATTTTTCTTTTCATTTTTAAATTACTGTCGAACACGTCATCAAGTTGTCAAAAATTTCTAATGATTATGGTGGTTGGCTATGTTGACCTTAGTTATTCATTTTTATGAATAATTTGTTGGTATTACAACGTAAATTCATAAAGTCATGTATGAGTAACTAAAGTAAAAAAACAAAAGAAAAGTCATGTGTGAGTAACTAAAGCAAAATAGAATCAAGTATGAGTAAAACATTTCAATGTTCTACAAAACATTTCAAATAAGTCATTTATACCATTCATTTATCATAAGTTAAAAAAACGTTTGAACGGTTGCTGTTAATTAAGTGAAGTTATTATTATAAAGAAACATGAAAAAGACATATAAGTTTCAAATCAATATAGTACCAGTATATATATATATATATATATATATATTACAATTAAAGGAAATATTTTTCTTTTCATTATATTTATTTGAAATTTTCATGACTTTTTAATAACAATATGATAAATTAGTTAGATAATGTTATATAAATACAAAAAAAAAATCTTTCTAAACATAAACTATAATTATTTGGAAACTCTATTTGATCCATAATCACAAAATATATACTCAATTATATTTTATGAATGAATTCAATTTAAATTGAATGAATTCAATCTGTGAATCCTTAAAGTACATATAAACAAAAGTTATGTATTACATACCTTTAATTGATTTATGATTTTGAGATTTAACAAAAATTTATTCAATAAAAACTTACTATTTTGGAAATCAACTTACGATATTATTGAAAAACTGAATTATCGAACACTAAAGTTTTTAAATAATGCTTATTTATTTATTTTATTTAACTAGTATGTTATTTAAGAAAATAAAATTATTGGCAAATAGAGAAGACAACATTTCATAATGGTCCATTTGCTTTTTCATTTTTTCCTAAAATGGTCGCTTATGAAACATTTTTCCATGAGATGGTTCATATGGAGCAAACATTGCACACAAATGATTCTTACCGTAAATTTCCATTAGATGGTGCCGTTAAATTAAAAGAATTTTAGATAAGGTCTAGTTTTGTCATTTTGCAGAACTTGTTTAATTACCATTTGTGAAATTTTATACAAAGACCATTTGAAATATTACAATGTTAGTTTTACATTTTTTTTTGCCCTTTTTTACTTTGTTTTGAATCAAGTTACTTTTAAAAAATTTCCCTAATTTTTTTCACACTTTGTTATTATATATTTTTTAAATATATAAACAGTGTTTGTTGTCTAGACTTTATCTAAAATATTCAAACTTCAATACATAATTAAATATTTCAATTTTGTATTTTTTATCTAAAAAGTTTGAAGTATAAAGACCTTAATTTATAACTTTTTAATTTTTACATGATGAAATTTTTAATATTGATCTTCATTTATCTTAGAGAAATATCTTTGTTTTTATGAAAAAAATATGATGTGTAATTATAAAAAAACGCTATTATAGAAATAATAATATGTTGCTATTTTATTTCAAAAGTATAAGTATACGGTTTTGAGTTAAAATATTTTTTAGTATTGATTTCATAATTGAAGTATGGTAGTTTTATATTGCTTCGATAAAAAATTTTGGTGTTTGCTTTTAAGAAATTAATTAGTTTTATCTAGTTTTGATTTCTTAATAGACATAAATTTTTCAAAGCAAAAATTAAAAAAATGTTTGTTAGCTAGTAATTAACTATGCTGCTATACACACTAAGATAATTGATCATATGAATACTACAACAATAATTTTGTTTAATTTATTTTATTTTATATAAAATAAAAATACTTTATATATTTATATAAAATAAATTAAACATAATTAATGTCATATTATACAGATATAATATGCTATTAATTTCATTTAAAATTTTATTTTCTATTAAATAAAATGAATTAACCGGAATTTAATATCATATTATTTATATAGTTAATTATATTAGTATGTGTAGTAACATAGTTAATTATTAGTTAACACATTTTTTTTTTTAATTTTACTTGGAAAAGTTTATGCCTTTATTAAGGAATATATTTAAATTTTGATAAAACCAAAGAATTTTTTAAAAACTAAATATAAAAAATTTATGTCGAACCAATATAAAATTTATAGTAATTATATTATGAAACTAAAATCGAAACATATTTTTATCTTTAACTCAAAATGACACACTTATATTTTAAAATAAATTAGCACCATACCATTATTTCTATAATAACGTATTTTTTATAATAATGCATCATTTTTTTTATAAAAATAAATATATTTGTATACGATAAATGAATATATATATATATATATATATATATATATATATATATATATATATATATATATATATATATATATATATATATATATAGACACACATTAGAAATTACATCATGTAAAAATTTAAAAAGTAATAAATGATGTTTTTATACTTCAAATTATGTTAAATAAAAATAGAAAATGAAAATATTTAATTATGTATTGTTATTTAAATTTTTTAGATAAAGTCTAGAAAAAAAACTATTTATATATTAAATAAAATATATTTTTATGACGATTAAAATTTATATGTTTTAAGTTTTTATTTATACAAATATTAAATTTCATGTAAAAATAAATATTTCATAAAAATGAATATATTTCATGAAAAGATTTGATGTAAAACAATGTTGTAAAAACTAATTTCTAAAATCTTACCTTTAAAATAAATATATAATAATAAAGTTGTGAAAAAAATTAAGAGAACTTTTTAAAAGAATTTTGAATTAAAAAAAAGTAAAAAAGAGTTCCAAAAATGTAAAAAAGAAAAAAAATAATAAAAAGAGACTAACATAGTAATATTTCATATGGTACTTGTGTAAAATTTCACAAATGATTCTTAAACAAGTTTCACAAAATAACAAAAATAGTCATTATTCAAAATTCTTTCATCTTAACGGATCAATTTGACAGACATTCATGGTAAAGACCATTTGTATGCAAGGTTTGCTCCATAGGGACCATCATAGGAAATAAACATTTCATAGGAACCATTTATGGGACAAACGGAAAAGAAAAATGACTATTTGTAAAATTTTGTCAATAAAGAATCAAGTTTAATTTAAATGTCTTCACCAAAGAGATTCTAACCCAACGGTTTCTAGTGTAGTCATCCCTCATTGAGATCGATGGTTCAATTCCCGATTGAGAGATAATTAGAATTATGAGTAGTGTAAGAGTATGGTAGACTTTTCGTTAAAAAAATATTTTCATCCCGCATCGATTATAAGAGTAAACAAGAGAATGTATCATCATCTACAAAGAGGAAATGTTATGAAATGTTTCAAAGTGACCTAACCATGAGAACTTCCTTGAGCTTGGCTTTGTAGGATATTGAGGGTATTTTTTGATGAAATTGTCTTTGTTTCCAAGTGTTCAGATAAGTTTTAGAATTTCAAAAATGGTTTTGGACCAACATTTTTTTTTCTTGGGTTCCAATATGATTTTCAATAAACAAAAAACAAGTTATATTGTTGGGTATATTAAGTTGAATTCATCCGAGTTTAATTGATTTTGACTGAGTTTGGTTAAATTCGCAGTCTTTTATTTGAGTTGGTAAAACTCGCATCGGTTGGACGTCTAGTCCAAGTAACTTGTTGAGTGTTTGGTTGAGTTGGTCGAGTTTTATAATTTTGTAATTAATACAATTTTAAGTTCCAACCATATAAAATACGTCTCTATTATCAGATGTTCTACATAATGATAATATTTAAGATAAACTTTTTATTTTTTATGAGTTTATTATTTAATTAATAACAAAAACATCTACATAAACATAAAAGTATAACTATATGAAAACTCTCTTTGATTCATAAGCACAAAATGTATATTCGGTTACATTTTCAATATATTTCTATGAATATTATTAATTAGTTAAATAATGCTATATAAATACTAAAAAAAAATTATCTAAACATAAAATTATAATTGTTTGAAAAATCCATTTGATTTATAAGCACAAAATTTATAAAAGGTTATATGTTATAAATGGATTATTTTATATGAAATTTTGAATCATGAAAATACATATATGATTTTGAATTTAACAAAAACTTATTCAATAAATTCTTACTTTTTGGTTAATTTTTTGAGATTATTGAAAAATGGAATTATTGAATAATAACATTTTTGAAAAACACTTATTTATTTTGTTTACCTAATATGTTATTAAATAAAATGGAATTATTGACGAATAAAGAAAGAAGTTTGATTAAAATGTGTTCATCCCACATCGATTGTGAGAGTAAACAAGAGCATATATTCTCTTATATAAATAAGAAAGGTTGTGAAATATTTAAAAAACGACCAAGCAATGAGAAATTTCTTGCGCTTGCCTTTGTAGGGTGTTAAATGTATTTTATGACGAGATTGTCTTTGTTGGCAAGTATCCATTTAAGTTTCATGATTTCGAAAATGGTTTTGCATCATACTTTTTTTTTGTTCAAACCAAGTTTTCATTAAAAAAATTATGTCGTGAGTCGGTCGAGTTTTACAACCCTATAACTAAGAAGTTTCAACCTTATACAAGATGTCTCTATTATATATGTTCTACAGAATGATAATATTTCAGATAAACTTTTTAATTTAGTATGAAATTATTATTTAATTAATAACAAAAACATCTACCTAAACATAAGATTATAGTTGTTTGAAAAGTATCTTTGATTAAACCGGATTTTCCTGGTTCAAACTGGTTGTCATTAAAAAAAACATTATGTTGTTGGGTATATTGAGTTAAACCATTTTGAGCTTGACCGATTTGGACCAAGTTTGATTAATATCCAAGTCTTTTGGTCGATTTGGCGAAACTCGTCTCGGTTGGAGGATGCGTCCAACTAACTTGCCAAGTATTTGGTTGAGTTAGCCACATTTTACAACCATGTAACTAATAAAATTAAGTTTCAACCTCGATCATAAACGATGTCTTTATTACCATACACTCTACATAGCGGTAATATTCAAAACAAACTTTTTAATTTAGTATGAAATTATTATGAAATAGATAACAATAACGACTTAGTTATTTTTAACAATATACATTTATTTCTATTTGAACAACATAAATTTATGTATGCAAAATCATGCACCTTGGGTTCGTTCTCCATAGACTGTTGCGAATAAATCCTTAGAAGTTGTGAAACCTGGAGACACACACAATTCATAAATCGATGACCAGGACGAGCTCTCGGGCCAAAGTTCTGATGATAAAATCAGAGATAAATGTTAGGAATAGATCGTATCTCTATAGCGAAAAGATGATAGCGTACCCTTTTAAATGGTTTGGATAGCCACTTATAATTGATACATGAGGGTGGTGACCTCTTCTTCTACCGAGCAAGCTGGAAGTCTTATCACATTAATGGTTTGACATACTGAAGGTACATCAATATGTCCTTATAGCCATTCGATAGTTGTTTCTCATGTATCAAAGGATTTTTCAACTGTTAATTGTCATACAGGCTATATTATTATGAGTTCCAATGTTCCTTGGTATTTGTTACGGTGTGTTCTTGTAATTTAGTCGTTATCTTCATAATTCAAAATATACGTGTGGTTTGGTATGTGCATATGGTTCGGTATATGTGCATGGTTCGGTATAGTGAGGGTGTCTGCCTAATCTTGAGCTATATACATATTAAGTCCCCCCAGTTGGATTATTACATTCCTCGAAAGTGATAATTCAAATTTGGTTTAATGATGTAACTCTTAGAGTCGAAGAAGGATAACAACCTAAATTTAAATTTGACATGATGTTTCGTCAACTATAGTGTTCTTCATTACCCTTATAACCGTCTCTTCAGTTCTTTTCCATTTAAGGGTGCTACAATTTTTAACCACCACTTTTTATATTCTATAAATGCACCATTGTTCCATTTTATAAGTATCGCTTCCCCCTTTTCTATTTCTCCATACATCTTTCGTTGATCAAAACTTCTCATGGCTAGCAACGATATGTCAAGCATTCATACCATGATGTCTAAACTTACCCCCTAAAGTTTTAAAAATATTATTAAGAAGTAGGATATCAACCCCAAATCCCAACCTCGTCCGTCGGAATCAGGAAACCCCATTGTCGATGCCCCCGAGGGTTTGTCAACATGTATAAAGTTTTCTTTAAATAAGATATACGACTGCTGACATTCGATTTTCTGAAGGTGATATTAGATTACTATGGTCTTCACGTCACACAAATTACCCTAATGGATTTTGAAAGGTAATTTGTTTTTTCATGCTATGCTATACTTTAGATATCATTTTTACCCTCATGTTATTCAGTCATTTTTTTGTGACCATGTCTACTAGTGATTGGTTGTCTTTTTCCCTCTACCATGGTTTAATAGAAATTTGTGAGGGATTATGAATTCCATCAAATATTGGAAGCAGGAGTTCTTTTTGGTTCATTCTTCTTTATTTCCTTGGCCCATGGTTTATGGTGTCTCTTTTGACAAAGTTCCCGATTCTACTCCTGAGTTGACACCCAAAGAACAAGTCATCACTGATCGCTTGTATGAGAACTTTGTGAAATGGAAGAATCCTGAAGAGACCATGTTGGGCATGGAATTGCTAAGTTCATATTGGAACAAATTAGGAAGCGGACCTTAGAAACCCTATGAGGTAGAACAGTTACTCTTATGGAGTGTTTGCATAGGAAACGACTTGCAAGTTCTAGCCTGGTGAGAAAGGAAGTTCTCATTCGAAATCTAGTATGGACTTTATATGCATCTGATTCTGATTCTACCGTTATTGTGCCTCCTCCATCAACTAAAAAGATTGTAAACAAGGAATGTAACAACGGGAAACCCCCTTCTTCTTTACTAGGTCTTCTTTAAGAAATTTTCCCTCCAAAGGAAATCAGTGACAGGGAGTGAAAAAAAATCCTTTCTTTAGGACGCGTGATGAATCAATCGGACACTACGACAGATCTTTCCCCTCCAAAACAAATAGGATTGTACATGGTGACAGAGTGAAGGGTTGTGCTCTGAAAAATTTTCATGTTGAATCCTCAACTATGATTATCAACCCTAATTGTTCCTTGGAGACATCTCAAGCGACTATAGTTCATGAGTGCCAGGTTACCTCCGATACAGAGCTGAAGCACGCCGAGGAGACTCTTTTATTACTTGATGTTGATATTTCTAATGTTGTTGTTCCTGATGTTAAAGATACCCGTTATTCTGAATCTGGGAATCAGTTTGTCGTCGACCCTCTAAAGCAAACATTTAACGGTGGCTGTTTTCCTATTTTGACTGTTGTTGTTGTCTTCCAACAGAAGCTTCTTGGCTCTGGGTTTGGTCAATTTCAGCGGTCGAGTACTAAGTCTGTAATTGTGACGGAAAACCCTCTTCCATTTGGTCCCGATGTATCCAGGTAACTTTAGTAATACTCCTCTAGACATTCTTGATATTAATTCTCTCTTTGGGGATGACACTCACTCCAGTCCTTTTAAGTTTTGCAGTCTTGGGATTGGAATCACGTTGAAACTGGATTATCTTCGTTGGCAATTTATTGTGGATTCTCACATGTAACGCTCGCAGATCCGGGCTAGTCAATTTAGAGGCAATAGGGGTCAAAAATGACTTTTCGACAAAAGATTATTTAGAATGAATAGTCTTAACCAAGTTTTAGAATATGTCACAAGGTTTCTGTACATATAAAGAACGCCGAAATCCGAGTTATAACGAAGAAGTTATGGCCCGCCGAAGTTTTACGGCAAAACCGGCACAACACCGGAAGACGTAAATAGTGAATTTACGATAGAAGACTTTTTAGCCTTAGCAATCTAAACAAAAGTCGTAGAATATGTTAAACTAAGAGCGTCGATAAAAAGAACACCCAAATCTAACTTCGTATGAGGAAGTTATGATTTTTCTAAGATTCGGCTTAGCAGTGTACAGCCCGAAACTCGAATTTTAGTTCGAGCGGTTTTTGGCTTACGTGAAATAAATGAGAGTTGAATATCTCATTAATAGGAACTCAACGGTAAAAAGACAGACAAAAACGGAGTCCGTATGAAGGAGTTACGAATTCTTCGCGGTCATTTAACAGTCTAAACGCCCCGTACTGTTAAATTTAAGATCGGTCGAGAATTAGCCAACGGAGTCAAAATGAAAGTTGTAGATATTATTTTTACCTACGCGTGGATATAAAGAACGTCAAAAACGGAGGTCGTATGTGAAAGTTACGGATTTTAGAAGTCGGAAGTGTGTTGTGCGAAAATGGGTGATGTGGCACAATCTTGGCCATTGCTTTCTCCCCAAGTCTTGCCACTAGATGGTGACATGTGGCACCAAGTTCAGCCATTTTCACCCTATAAATACCACCTCTCCCACCCTCATTTTCTTCACACCTTTTTCATTCTTTCTTCTCTTTACTCTCTCTCTAGAACCTCTCTCTAGCCCCGAAATCCCCCGAAAAGCCTAGGGAACCTCCCTAGCACGAGGCGGAAGCCCCGGAGTGCTCGACGGCTCCGAGAAGAAGAGATTTTCGGCTCGGAAACGCTGCTCCAAGCAAAGGCTGGTTTTCTATAAAACCCGCTGTAAGTGAGCTACGTCTACGCTATTTTTAATATAGTTTTTATTTAATTATATGAACGTTATTAAGAACATATAATAAATACTTGGGCTATTATTATGGGTTATATAAGTATTTTTTAACGCTTATATAATAGTAATAATAGCTAGACTATTAATTAGTCTCGTCGAATAATAGACTAAAATCTATTGGTGATAATACTAGGTTTCGTCGAAGGAAATTATTTTAAAGTAAACGAAGCGCTGTCCGAGTACCGAGTCACCACCTTCTCAGGTGAGTGCATAGTCCCTTTCATGAACATGATTTTAATACAAGTATTGATTGGAGTATTAATTATATGTTTATGTGCGAGTTAATTGATGTTGCTTGAAATTCGTGTTAAAGAACATACCTGATTATATTTGATAATTTAGGATAAAGAGTAGACCTAAATTAAATATGAGGAATATTGGGTAGTATATTCTTACGAGTACAAGTGAGTTAAACTCAGAGAATAGAAGTTAGTATATGTCACTTATCCGGGAGTATGGATTAGACATAGTCATTGTCCCTAGTCCGAGAATATGGATTAGGCATAATCATTCGTCGTTAATCCGAGAGTATGGATTAGCTATTGTCCCTAGTCCGAGAGTATGGATTAGGCATAATCATTCATCTTTAATCCGAGAGTATGGATTAGTCATTCGTCCCTAGTCCGAGAGTATGGATTTGGTAAATTCGTTCATTTCTGATCCGATAGTATGGAGTAGGTAAAACGACTAATCTTAGGTCCGAGAGTATGGATAGCCTCGTTGCGAGGATCGACGGGGTGGGATAAGAGTTGTTTATATATATGTATGGTGAAATTGTATATTTTGTGAATTTTAAACTATATATATGGTATAACATTGTGGGATTGAAATCCCTATGTGCTCACCAGGTTTCCCAACCTGACCCACTCAGTTTATTTATATCACAGGTGTTGATATGAAGTGACATTACACTGAGAGATTTAAAGAGATGTAGACCACTAGTGTGAATAATTGTAAGTTCTGTTTATGCTTATGTTCTTGTATTAACGATGACATCCCAAACGTTTTAAAATGAAATAAATACGTTTCTTCGAAAATGTTTTAATAACATATTTACCATGTTTTTCTGGGAACAAATTCCGCAACCTTTTTATAAAATGAAGTACTCTGATTTTTATAAAGCACAAACAAAATCGGTCTTTTCTGGCCGTGATTTTGGGGATGTCACATCACAGATGGAACCACTTGATGCACAGCTGGTTTCATTCTCCATAGACTACTATCATGAATGAATCCTTAGAAGTCGTGAAACTTAAAGACACAAACAATTTGTAACCCGATTACCAGGAGGAGCTCTTGAGCCAACGCTCTGATGATAAATTCAGATATATATATATTAGGAATATATCGTAATTTATATCTCTTTAGTGATAAGATAATAAAGTTACCATGTTAAATGCTTCGGCTAACCATTTATAATCGATGCACGAGTGTGGTAACCTCTTCTTCTATCGAGCAGGCGGGAATACCTATCACATTAATGGGTTGACATGCCGAAGGTCCATCAATATGTCCTTTGTAACCACTCGAACAACTATTTCTCGTGTATCAAAGGATCTTTCAAATGGCAATCATCATATATGTTGTATTAAACTAAGTTCCAATGTTCCTTGGTACTTGTTTTGATAACATCTTGTACTTTAGTTGTTATCTTCATAATTCAACATATACACGTGGTTTGGTATATGCATATGTTTCAGTATATGCATATGGTTTGGTATACACATATGGTTTGGTATATGCGCATGGTGTGGTATAGTGAGGGTATATGCCTAATATTGAGCCATATGCCCTATTACAAAACAACTACAGGTTCCAACCCTATATCTGGTGATATTGTCCAACATAATAATAATAATATTGTTATGTCCCAAACCCTAATACTTGTATATGAATCTAATAGAAACACGTAATAATAAAACAAGTATTTGAAAAAAAAACACCTTATTTATTTATTAGGTTTTTCACTAAGAATTTGTTATCACCGGGAGAATGAAGGTTCTCACAAAGAGAATGAGTACAACCTAAGAACTTACAAAGAACTCTTAGATCTGTCTACAAAAACTCTCTCACTCATCATACAATACAAATCATCAACTCCAAAGTAATGGGATAGCTTAGTATAAATACTAAACCTAGGAGATAAAACTTTTGCATATTATCCTGATTTTCTAATTAAAAAAACCATGATTTGATGTGATTGAATCTTCTAATATAATAGAAGATCTGGTTTTTAAGGAACATATCAGATAAGATCTTCAGAACACTTCTTCACCAAGTTATTCTAATCTGCTCTAGATTCAGATATTAGTACTGGCATATCATACATTGATTAGATATTGAGCATCAATGTTATAAAGACATTTGTTGATTTGCTTTAGCTTCAGCTAGAGATGCTTCAGCTTCAATAGATAATGTATAACCATCAGTGCATCAGTCTTCATTGTCACCTGATCAGTGTGTCATCAATGTAAAGACTTTAACGTATGGACACACTAATCAGTCATCAGTGAATGGTGTCTTCGTGCCTTTGGTTCTGATAGTGTCTTCACTGTTTTATGGTTATCAGGGGATGATTTAAGTCTTCAACATATGAAATTCCATCAGCATATCTTTAGATTAACTAACTAAACAAAACTCTTACATATCAGCTTGTCTAAATGTATTATTTACATTTTTTAGACAAGACTGACTGTCTACAATGAGTGGTAAAACTATAACTATAATGTATATATTTTGCATCATCAAATCTATATAAATATGTGTCCCAACAATCCCCCTTATCTGATAATGTCAAAACCAAAGTAATAAAGAATGAAATAATGAATAAACATAAGTGAAGTAATATGTTGATTTCAACCCCTCCTTTGAATTTGCTCCCCTTCAGATAAATGACATCTGAGGTTTGCTACCCCTTCGATAAATAACATTCTTCTTTCAAGAGTGTCTGCTATTCTATGAATGATCAAGTGAAAACATAGCAGAACTAAACATTTCTCACCTTTTTAGATAACATCAATAATCACTGCCTTCCTTTATGTTTGTTCATTTTTTTTTTTCTGTTTGTGATAAGAAGACAAAAAGAACCTAAAATGAAATAAAACATCAAATAAATTTAAAGGATAGGATGTTTATGTCTAATTCGTTGTATGGTGTAATACATGAGTTTGTTGACATGTGAAAGTTTGATGCTTACTACCCTACTCAGCGAGTCTAAGCACCAACTCGTCGAGTCCCTCCACAAACTCCAAAATAAATGAATAAAATAATATACCTGAGAATCCGGATGTTACAATTGTTTTTCACTATAATTGAGTAGGAATTTTCTCCTTCTAGTTTGCCTTATATGTATATACTTGTTTATTCTCTGTTCGTTCTTTCTTACCATCAATTACTTCTTATTATTCCTTTTGTTTGAGATTTTTTTTATATGGTGAGATCAATATTTGTAAATATGATTTCTATTTTCACCGAGGAGTAGCTTGGCAGTCTTTGTTGATTATGTGGAATTCAAAAAGAATAGGATGTTAAGATTCCCAAAAAAGTATGATGATATTTCCATAGGACCTTTGGGTAAAATGGATATTTATGTTAAGTCATTGGAGGTAGGGATTCGTATATATATATATATATATATATATATATATATATATATATATATATATATATATATATATATATATATATATACAGAGAGAGAGAGAGAGGTTCAGGTGTTTTAACTAAGTATTGTGTTATTGTATGCATGATTGTGGACCAATAAAAATTAATAGGAAAAACAATAATTAAATAAATCAATAAGGGTAACTAGGTAATTTGAGAAATAACTTACACAAATACTCCCTGTGATTTTGCTAGTTACGTTTGATTTTAACCCAACAAAATTTGATCTCATCGTCGTCGGCACCGGTCTGCCTGAATCCATCATCGCCGCCGCAACCTCCGCAGCCAGGAAAACTATTCTCCATCTTGATCATAACCACTTCTACGGCTCCTACTACTTTTCCCTTACTCTCTAAGACCTCACATCCTTCCTCATCTCTCAATCCGAAATCCCTAAAACCAATCCCCCCCCCCAATCGTATTACACCACTACTCTCGAGTTATCAGATCTGGTACTAATCTCGATTCATCTCGATTCAGGTTCCTCATTGTCGATTCAGATCTCAATGCTCAAGATGAGCAGGTTCCTCATTCCCAATTCAGGTTCCTCGTCGATGGCGGCAGTGCTGACCACCAGAGAGGAAAATAATGGTCTTTTTGATTTTTCCCTATTGATCTACGGTAAGTATTTCGTTTTTTTAGGTTTCAATCGAGATGAAGAACGATTTCAGAAGCTATTTTCGTGTTCCAAATCGCGATTTTCTTTGTATTTTAACCATTTTCCTACATGAATGTGGACAATCTCAGTAGAGGTCATTTTCTACTTTCATTTATCCATTTACTAATTTTCATTCTAATCATATGAGCATATGTTCCTTTTAATCTAAGTATATTCTATAACTATTCTTTCTTATGTTTCCAATATAACAAGTTTCTATTCATTGTATGATTTGAAAAACCTCTGTGTGTGCATATATCATTACTTAACCATTGAATTTTATGTTTTCTTAATTTCATATGTTCAATTACATTCAACAGTTTTTGTTCGTAGAGCCCACACTGACAAGCTGAAAGTCAAAGGACTAGTAAAAATGCCAACCAAAGTTCTGCACATCAAATCTGCATTGTCTTGTGTTGAAGGTACACTCATTCTGTTCTAATTTTTGGCAAATACAAACTTAAATTACATATTAGGAAAAAAAACTTACACTGATATGATTTAATCTAGTAGGCTATACATGTATGTTTCTTTTTGATTTAACACAGAAAGATTAAATACGCCTGATTTATTATCATTTTTATTAGAGAAGACAGGGTTCAAGGACATTTTGCACATTAACGATTTTGACAAGGAAACAATATTAACAATCTTGGATAGAGCCAAAGAAGTGAAAGCGTTGCTAAAATTAGGCGAAAGGACATATCTACCCTTCGAAGTATCAAGTTCTTTTCTTAGATTATTGCTTTCAGGATACATTATCCTTGTACGTTTTTTGGTAATGCTTAGATCTTTTAGTTTCAAATCTTATTACTTACTGTTGTCTAATTTCAGAGGAATCGAGTAAGGAGCAAGTTGGAAGAAATTAATCATATTTGCACTGCTACAGATGGTGGCAAATTCCGATTCTGTGGGAATTAAATCTCAATATTTCCTTTGTGACTTGTGTATTTTCTACGATTGTAGTTCTATCGGGATAGAATCACGAATTCAAATTCTAGTGGAATAGAATCTTGAATTCTGATTCTGTCATAATAGAATCTTGAAGATGAACATTGTATAGAATGAAGATGAACAATGACCACCGATCTTTCAAAAAGAATGGATTATTATACCAGAATAATATACAATATAATGAAAAAAATAAATGTAATAGTATATTCTGGTATAATGATTTATATATTGTGTTTTTTGTTATTAATAACTGTAACATTTTCATAGAATAGTATATATATATATATATATATATATATATATATATATATATATATATATATATATATATATATATATATATATATTCTTTTCTAAGAATATAATGAATTTTTTTTAACTTGTATCCAAAATTTTGTTAATCCTCAAGAAGTTCATTAAATCAAAATATATATTATGTCAGAATCTGTATTCTTGTATGGTTTAATCATATTTGCTATTTTTCAACATATTGATAAAAATATTCCGTCAGAATTTTCGAATTAGGAGATTTATCATACATACAATCAGATTTTTAAAATTAATAGAATCTATTTTCCTTTAAACATGCAATTTTCCTTTTTTAAATTTATGTTAATTGACTAAAATACCATTAGAATAAAAATTAGATGATATTTTTTATTATATTTAATTTAATAATATGTATTATTCACTTTCCAAAATTAAGTAAAATGATTGGCCTACAATTATGCATACAATAACATAATACTTAGTTTGAATAGAATAACCTAAGCATATATATATATATATATATATATATATATATATATATATATATATATATATATATATATATAGGGTTAGGTTCATGTGAGACAACCTAATTTTGTGAGACCGTAAGACGCATTTTTTTTATTTTATTTAGTTAATTCAAGTTCCGAAAATAATATTTAAAAAAAGAATTTTTGGATTTTTCCATTTATTTTGCATTTTAAAATTATTTTTTAGAATATGTACAATGTAGTATTCTGTTAGAATATTTTATGTAATTTTCAAAAAAAAATGATTTTTTAATATTTTTTATAACTTTTTTTTATTATTTATTATTTTTTTTCTTAATTCAAGTTCCAAAATTAATATTTAAAAAAAAGAATTTTTAGATTTTTCCATTTATTTTGCATTTTAAAATTATTTTTTAGAATATGTCAGTGTAATATTCTATTAGAATATTTCACGTATTTAAAAAAAAAAACAAGATTTTTTAATTTTTTTTTAGTTAAATCAAGTTCCGAAAATAATTTTTAAAAAAAGAATTTTTGGATTTTTCCATTTATTTTGCATTTTAAATTTATTTTTAGATTTGGTCTCACGTTCTTACAAAATTAGGATGGTCTCAAATGAACGTGAACATATATATATATATATATATATATATATATATATATATATATATATATATATATATATATATATATATATATATATATATATATATATATATCAATGTTTTAAAAAGGTCATCATTGCGCGCCACAACTTCAAGGCTTACACATGCCGCCAAACTTTGTCAAAACGCCGCCTTAACTCATATATGTGTATAAAAATGAATAATAGTTGAAAATACATATAAAAATATTAATTATATAGAAAATTGTCGCTTTAAGTCGCGCCTTACAAACGTCGTGATTCGTCAAGGTTTGGAAAAGCTTGAGGCTTGACATTACCGCCAAGTCACGCCTTACGTTATTTAGAATCTTTATATATATATATATATATATATATATATATATATATATATATATATATATATATATATATATATATATATATATTAGTTTATAACCCGTGAGAACCACGGTTATAAAACTAATTAAATTTTTATATTAAAAAATCAAATTTATTAATCAATTATTTTAAATAAATTATTACTTAAGAAATATTTTTTAGTTATATAAAGAGAATTATAATCAATGATTTAAATAAATGTGTGAAGTTATATCACCTTATAATCAATATTAATTGTATTTTATTTTTCAATCTAATCTTATTAATTTAATATAATTAAAGTGAAAAAATTAAAATTTAGAAATTTAAAATAAGGAATCAATTATTAATTTAATGTGATTAGAGGTTTAAAATTTGAAATTTGAAATGGATAATTAATAGATTGACAAGTGGCATGATAGGTGATCTATAAGACCATCTCCAATGCATTGAACTCATATGAGTTCAATGGATTGACACATATACATTCCACTTACTATACAACTTTACCTATTAAAGTCTACACTCCATTAAACTCTATACAATTTAATGGATTGTCACATCATTTATCATTTTCTTTTAATTTATTGTTATTTTTTAAAAAAATTAATTAGCATGAAATTAAAAATTAAAAACTACAATTAAAATTAACGTTAATTTAAATTAAAAAATAAAAAATAATATATATATATATATATATATATATATATATATATATATATATATATATATATATATATATATATATATATATATATATATATATATATATATATATATATATATATATATAGAAGTAAGTTCATGCGAAAATATAAATATCCTGCGAAAACGCGAAAACAACTTTTATCTTATGAAAATTAGATACATGTACTATAAAAAAATAATTTTATTAGCAATAAATTAAAGATAGTAAGTTTACATTAAATGGTGTTATGATAATATAGATTTAAAGACGGTTTTTATAATTATATTTTTTTTCACGTCCTTAATCATTTTTAAATTAATGTTTTCATAATAAAAATGTTAAAAATCATACTTTGCTAATATGAAATAGTCTATCATCTATCATCGATTATCATCATGTATTTCAAAGTTTGGATGAATTATTTTCCAAAATATAATGTTGAGGTGACATAATATCATATGGTTTTCTTGTTTTCGCGTTTTCGCAAATTATTTGCATTTTCGTATGAACCCTCCCCTATATATATATATATATATATATATATATATATATATATATATATATATATATATATATATATATATATATATATATATATATGTGTGTGTGTGTGTGTGTGTGTGTGTGTGTGAGAAGAGAGAATATAGAGTTCAATGGGGATTGAACTCCCCATTTCTTTGAATCCTAGTCATTTTTCTAGAATGAGTATTTTGGGTTCAATGAGATTAAACTCCCCATTAAACCCTCTAGTGAACTCCCATTGGAGATGGCCTAACATTAATGAGGAGTCTTAATTGTATGACATTTGTCAATAAAAGATTAAACTTATTCTTTTATTAGAATATATATATATATATATATATATATATATATATATATATATATATATATATATATATATATATATATATATATATATATATATATATATATATATATATATATATTCCTTTGTAACGTGGTCACCCTCCAATCCCTTCGCTTTAATAAGCTTCATCGTAAAGCTATTTTTATCCTTGTTACCTTTAAGCTTCTATGTGTAGCATTGAATATTCTTCCATAAGTACATATATTTGTGTTAATTTTATATGTTGCCCCTACACGGCAGTGGTTCACATTTTCTCAACGGGGTGGTTTGATGTATTGTGTCCTTAGCATGCATCCTTATGTTAAGGTTTTTTAAGAGTTAGTTCTTTTAGTCTCGTGTTGATACTCTACCATCTCCCATCGTGCTTTACATAATGTTGTTTCTGATCCTGTCTACAGTTATATACAATCCACAAACCACAACGGGTCTTATAACATCTCAATAACTGTCCATTGATGATCTTTCAGCGCATTATTTCTTGTTGTTGGAATGAGTCCTTTATGAAGGCATCATTATAATATTCCTTAATTTTATGTTATAGAAAATAGTTATTTGTGGTACTTTCCCTTACCTTTTTTTGTTTATATAATTTTTGGTTGTGTTTTTCGGAAGATGATTCTTCCATTTACGTACATTTTGAGTCATCTGGATTCCTTTGTTCCTAGAGGCCAGATTCTTTGTTATCTTGATTTGCATTTTATATGTCATGAGGGTGTCAAGTTGTCTCGTGCATGTCCTTCTATAATGGAAAAAAATATAATGTTGTATTTTCTTTCATATATGTTGCCTATTGTCTTTGTTCTTAAGTGTACTCTAAGTTTATCTCGCTCAATCTTGCTTGTTCGCCCTATCTGGAGTGGTACGGGTGTCGCTCTCGCACTTAGTCCTTCATCAATGGGAAAAGTATAGCTACAAATAGGAGTTAATGGTGTGGAGAGGATATGTCGATATACTCAAATACCAATTTGGTTTCTAACCCTAAGCATTTAGTGATTGAATAGGATATCATTGCAACTGAGGTCGTCTCCTAAATATAACAAATGAATTTTCTGAATGCATGGAAATATAGTTTTCGACTAGAGGTATGGGATATGTTCCAATCGGTTGAGGTGGAGAATTTATCTAATGCATTTAAAGAAATTTGAGAACCAACTCTCTATGCATCAAGCTAAGATGACATGTTTCAAGGAGTGCAAAATGTTTTCTAATAGTTTGGAAGTGTCTAACAATCATGTCATAAAGCTTCAACGTAAGGTGACTGAAATAAGCAATGTTCAGTTGATGTTCTTAGTGAGAGAAAACTACTATTTGATTAAGTTACTATGTTGATGACCAAAAAGAAAGAGTTGGGGGTCGTTTGGCTTCTTCGAGAGACACTTATTTACTTTTTTGGTTTGGCCATGTGTTTACTTTTTTGGTTTGGCCATGTGTCGTCTGGTGCAACATGTCTGTGAATCTACGAGATTTCTCATCATGATTGGTTATTTTAGAGTAGCATTCACTGAGTATGGCAGGACTACCATTGATCGGATTGTCCGAGTCGAATATAGTTGACCCCTTTTGTGTGTTACTGATCGTTCTCATGATCCGTAGACTATGGAAGTGAAATATGCTACGATGGATATGATTACTTTTGATTGTTTTGATCCATTTAGTGTGGAGGATATGAGTTTTCAATAGTTTTTTAATTAGCTAGGTGAAGATTCAAGGAGCTTTGGTTCTAAGTATATTTAGTATATTATTCCCCCTCCTTTTGATGTTGGTGTAAACAAGCTTTTCCTCTATTCTATGGATGTTTGTGTAACTGTTCTTAATAGAACTATGTTTTTGTTCATTTTCATTGTGTTTTTCTAATGGTTTATCTAGTAGAAAAGACTATGAATATCAATGACTTAGGATCCTTTGAACCGAAAACGAATACAATTTACCCGTTGTTGGAATAGCGCTTTATCCTCTCTTTATTTGTGCCAGTTTATCATTTTATGGAATGGTATAACTAAGGGAGGTTGTTAAGATTCATGCATTAGCTAGAATGCGGATTAACATATCTCCACCATTGACGGAATAGGATAGTTAAGGGGTTTATATTAACTAGAACTAGAATACAACTTAACGTATCTTGACAATTACTAGAAGGGGATATCTAATCGTTCTACATGTGGCACTTTTTTTTGGTAGAATGAACTATAAATTATGACTAAGTAATAGTGTAAAATTTTGTACGCCGAGTAAATTATAATAGATATTTTTAGACTAAAAAGAGTATTTTGGTCATTTTGAGTAAATGATGAAATTAATGTATTAGTGAAACCTTTCTTGACATAAATAAATATGGTCTTTATAGTGAAGTAGTAATATAAATGTATAAGTATGTGTATTAAAAGTCAGATAAAAATGTAGGTAAAAGTTGTAACGATCCAAATTTTCAAAAGAAAATTTTCATTTTTAATTAATCAAACACATTTCCATAAACCATGAAATCTCAACACAATTGTTTTCAAATCCACATCCATTACATTTTTATTTAAAAACATCAGAGTGTCCTACAAAATGTCGGTGAGAGAGTGCACGTCGTGCCATCAAGCATTGCCCCACACAAACTGTAAGCTAATGCTTAGTGAGTTCTCCAGAGCATACCGCACATAGCATCCACATATCACATAACAAATTAGCCGTAAAGCTACATATACCACATAAGTTATGCATACCAACATACAAGGAAGCCATAGAAACCCTCCAAGGTCTTACACTTGGTGCCAATGGAACCCCCACGTGGTCTTACTATCTGCCATGGGAACCACCACATGGTCTTCCTGCCATGGGAACCCCCACATGGTCTTTCTACCAAACAAGTATCATACAACTAATCATGCAAGCGTGTACTAGGATGCCATAGAAACCCTCCAATGCCAAGGTCAACAGTCAAATTCAATGGTCCATGTTGACTTCAACTCGTCAAGTGCATCTAGCGACTCGTCGAGTTCCTTTCCAGTCCAGAAGATCTGATCAAACCCTAGCCAACATGCCGAGTTGTTTCATCAACTCACCGAGTTCACTTGATATCCATAAAACGGGGAAACCCAACCCGACTCGTCGAGTTGCTAGGGGAACTCGCTGAGTCCTCCTTCCTATTTGCTTGTTGTGATGATACACCGAATGCAGGGACTCCAGGGCTTAGATCGGATGCAGGTGTTTTATTATGAATTTCAGGGATAACCTTTTGAAATTTCAAGCTAAAGCTGATGAAGGGATTTTCCTGGGGTATTCGTATAATTCAGTGGCATATCGTGTATTGAACAAGCGTACACGAAAAGTGGAAGAAACTTTTAATCTTACGTTTGATGATTATTATATCAAACAATCAAAACAAAAATTTCAAAATCTTCCAATTTTGAAAGAAAATCAAGATGAATCTGAACCAATGCAAATGTTGGATATTGATTATGATTTGATATTTGGACTTTCAAATCATGCTGGAAATGCTGAAGAAAAAGCTCCTGATAATCATATCTCTAAACTTTCGAAGCTAACTGATGGCTCAACATCATCTCCTCAAGAAATAGGCGAAAGTATGCAAAATGATCCAATGGAGGGGGATCATTTGGATTCAAATACTTTGATGGAGGGGAGCATTCTTTCGAGGGGGAGAATGAGAGAGATAATGCTGATGTTGAGGGGGAGAGATTAAATGCTAATGTTGAGGAGCAGAGATTAAATGCTAATGTTGAGGAGGAGCTATTACAAAATAATGAAAATTATCATGATGTTAATGATGTTTGTTCAATTGTAGGTTCATATAATGATGAATTGTACGAAGATGCACCTTTGGACTTCGATCCAGCCTATCCACCAATGGACAAATGGACAAAAGATCATCCGAAGGAGCAAATAATTGGTAATCCACAAGAGGGAGTTTTAACAAGGGCTCAAATTCGTGCAAAGAATGAGGTATTAAAAACTCATCAAGAGTTTTGCTTGTTCAATGTTTTTATCTCTAAAATTGAACCAAAGACAGTAAAGATTGCAATGGAACACTCAGATTGGGTTGTTGCAATGCAATCTGAATTGTCAGAATTTGAAAGAAATAAAGTTTGGAAATTAATTCCTAAGCCAAATGATGTTTTGATTGTCGGGTTAAAATGGATTTTCAAAAACAAAACTGACAAAGATGTTAATATCATTCGAAACAAAGACAGACTTGTTGTTAAGCGATACTCTCAACAAGAAGGAATTGATTATGTAGAAACTTTTGTCCCTGTCACAAGACTCGAGGCGGTTCGTATATTTTTGGCTTATGCAGCTCACAAAGATATTGATGTTTTTCAAATGGATGTGAAGTGTGCATTTCTGCATGGAGAACTCGAAGAAACTGTCTATGTGGAACAACCCTCAGGTTTTGTTAACGAAGAACATCCTGATTATGTTTATATTTTAGATAAAGCAGTTTATGGTTTGAAACAAACACCACGAGCCTGGTATGCAACTCTTACTTCATTTTTGAAGCAATCTAAATTTAAACAAGGATCAGTTGAACCCACATTATTTCGTAAGAAAGTTGGGAATCATCTTATGCTTGTTCAAATTTATGTTGATGATATTATCTTTGGCTCAACTGACCCTGCTTTTTCTAAAGAATTCGAAGACTTGATGAAAAGTAAGTTCGAAATGAGCATGATGGGAAAAATTAATAATTTTCTTGGTTTAAACATTCGTCAAAGCAGAGAAGGAATCTTCATTAATGAAGAAAACTATACGAAGAATCTGCTAGAGAATTTTGGATTAACGAATAGCACAAAGTTACGAGTTCCAATGGCAAGTAGGATCAAACTAACTCCTTCGTTAGATAAACCTGCAGTTGATCATACTTTATACAGAAGCATGATTGGATCTTTACTTTATTTAACTTCTAGTAGACCTGATATCATGTGTTTTGTATGTAATTGTGCTAGGTATCAAGCAAATCCACGAGAACCACATCTCACAGCTGTAAAAAATATATTTCGTTATCTCAAAGGAACTTCTTCGCTAGGATTGTGGTATCCTTTGAATATAGGGTTATTTATTCAAGCATATTCGGATGCAGATTTGGGAGGTTGTAATCTTGACAGGAAAAGCACAAGTTGAGGATGTCAATTACTCGATGGTAAGTTGGTGAGCTGGCAATCGAAAAAGCAGACACGTGTTTCAATCTCAACGGCTGAAGCTGAATATGTTGCTACTGATGCATGCACTTCACAGATAATATGGATTCAAAGTCAATTACGTGATTATGCAATTAACATGAAAAATATTCCTTTATCACTTCATCAAAGATCATGTGGAGGAAGGAAATATTGAAGTACATTTTGTGAAAACAACGGATCAGTTGGCTGATATTTTCACAAAAGATTTGGATGAAAAATCATTTGTACGAATTTTGGAAGGACTGGGGATGATTGATGGAAATTTAATTCCATGTGAAAAAGACAAACAATGATTATAAGAAAACGACAAAGAAAAATCATTAAGTATTCAGAGGTTACTGTTTACATTCAACTATTCGAATGCTTCGAATTCATATGATTGGTATTTCTAATAAACTTCGAATATTTGCAACAAGTACTTTTAAGTGTTTTGTTCTTAATTATTGAAAAATAAAAAAACATCAAAAAGATTTTGTTGTTATCTTGTTCTTCATTTTGAAAAATAAAAAACAACAAAAAGATTTTGTTTTGTCTTTTTTTCAATTACGATGTTGCAGATTTTCATGAAGATACAAAGTGGTCAAGGCTTATAGTTCTAGGGTGAGGTACATTTATCATTCTATTCTTTGAATGTCAAATTTTTTACTAGTTAAGATGTCCCTAGAAGCATGTTGATGCATGTTGTCCAAAGCCTCAAAATGACTCAACATTTGAAAGCCTTAATGAAATTTTCATACGAATATTTCTTCCCAATCAGGCTTACATTCGCATTAGTCCAATGAGCTACCTTACTCTTCTCACATGATTTAATAGTTTACTGTATGGTCCTAATTAATAGAGGTACATGTTCCTTTGTATACCAATCTTTTTCATCTTAAAGTTCTTACTGTTGGATTACTGTCTAAGTCCATAACTATTTTGGTATGTACTTGACCCGATGGTGCATGGTCCTTTTGGGTTGCCTTCACCAAAGCAACTTGATAGGATGAATTATAGAGAGAAAGGATTAAATATGATTTATTAATATATTATGAGAATAATATATTAAAGGAGAAATCATATTGTTTAATAAATATTAATCAAGAATTAATTGGTAATTAGTTTTGTGACTAAAAGAGATTAATTAAACTTAAGGGACTGGAATTGTAATTATAAGATAATTGCAATTTGGGCTATGGATTGTCTTATATTAAGGAGTGGACGAATTCTATGGGGAAACCCATAAGAAATTGTCCAAGGCCTTAAGGAAAGGAGTCCATGGGTTGCTTAGGGCTTAAGCATCCAAATTAGGGTTTCCTTGTTAGATAACCCTAATAGCCTCACTACATATAGAACCCTTATGACCCAAAAACGTGGCTAAGCATCCTTCTAGGGTTTCACACATTTTAGGGCAGCCTTCATCCTCTCTCCTCTTCATCCTATTGCTCTTGGTGTTTGTGAACCATTAGAGGAGTGACATTTGTGACTCTAAGCTTTCTAAAGTCAATACAAGGAGGAATTGGATTGTTATTGCTACATAACAATCAAGGTAATGTATTAAACCCATTCTTATGTTAATATTATTACTTGTATGCCAAAATTAGGGTTTATAGTCTTGGATAACTTGCATGTACAACAGAGAAACCTAGATCCAAGCATTAGGGTTTGTATGAGCACATAGGATGTTCTTATGACCAAAACCCATCAGTGGTATCAGAGACTAGATTGGTTTCTATTGTGTTGATGCTTTGTATAATTAAAAATTTCGATTTTTGGGTTTCTGGGGGCTGAACTCGCCGAGTCCATAGATGAACTCGCCGAGTCCATACCTAACTCGGCGAGTCGACTGGTCAGATGGAGGGAAAACCAGGATTTCTTGTTGTTTTTGCTTAAGGGTAGTTGCATTATCTTATTAGATCAATATAAATCCGATTTTATGATATATTTGACTATATTCTTGATCTAATTAAAGATATTTATCAATTAATAAAATATTTGTTTCCTTATGTGATAATTGATTAATTATTTTGAATAAATTGGTAAATTGTTTTGCAAGAAATCATTAAATAAATCAAATATGGATAATTATGTGATTAAATATTAATTAAGATTATTTGTTATTTGATCCTTGTTGTTATGAAAAATTTCATATTTTCCCCTTTAGGTTTTATAGTTTAAATTTGAACTCAAAAGTTTTGTTGTTTTGAAATTTAAATAGTTAAAACCCTCATGTTTTGAAAAAGGTTTCAAAACTAGCCCTCAAGTTTTGGAATTTAAATTTTGATGTATATTTAAATTCTAACCCTAATGTTTTTGAAATGTTTCAAAACTTTCCCTCAAGTTTTGGAATTTAAAAGTTGATTAAAAGGTTTAATTAGGAATGTTAAATTCTAAAACCTTAGTAATGTTTTGAAAAGTTCAAATCACACCATTGTGGTTTTATTAATTAATTAAGGTGTATAATTAAAAGAGGTTTAATAAATCCATAAAAGTTTAGGTTTACAATTTAATTGAATTAAAAGTATAATTGTTAAATTTGACCACCTAGTATTTTAAAAGTGTAAAATACACCCTATACTATATATAACATTAAAAGTCTAACATTATATATATGTATGAGTAAAAGTCAGTCTTACCGTTAGTAGGCCTCATTCACGAAGCTGGTCTATAAGGGGTGTTTAAGGAAATTGCCTAAAATATGGCGATTGAATGGGTATCCACTCTTACCCACCACACTCTTGACTAGTGGAGGGTTGTTAGCCGAACGGGTAGGATAGGACGAAACCTTCCATTTTAAGTATAATGAAATACAAAAGTAACTAAATGTTTTTACAAATTCCCAATCTTAGTTACTTAGGCAAAGTGAATTGATGGAATTCCATAAAATTACACTTTGTGCCCTTGCAAAGACATTAGTGGAGCGTGTGTGGTTTACCGGCACACTAAATGGTTCTAAGCAAAGGTAGAAAAGGGTGACTCAATGTTTGTCATAGTTCGGTGGAGCGTGTGTGGTTTACCGGCACATCGAATAGGTGACTGTAACATGTGAGGGCACCATGTTAGTTTGCATGGTTATTCTCACCCGCTTTGTGATCCTCGGCATCCCAGTCACAAACAAGAGGGGCATATCGAGATTAAAACATGCCATTGAAATGTTCAATGAATCTCAAAGGATCTAGGAGTTTTCATAGATTCAAAACTTAATTTCTTTTTCGTTTTTCATGGTGGAAATTAGTGAATCAATACTAGAAAAAAGGCCTTTTACGACGCGCAAAATACGACGCTCATTGATCTATGTTACACAAAGGAGAGTGACATTAGAAAAATGTCATCTCTTCAAAAAATTTAAGGATAGAAGACACGCATTATTGCGCGCCCTTAAATCAGTGTCTAAAAAAACACGGAGGGCACCTATAATAAAATGCGCGTCGTCTAAGGATGTCGCTTTATAATTTTTAATGGAACGCGCGTTCCATCCTTTAACAGTAGGGGGAAATGAAATTCTGAAAAAATTAAAAATCCCGCCTTAATTCCTTTTTTTCTCCTTTCCCTCTTGCCCAAATTATGGACGCTCCTTCCTTCCACCTCCCGACATTGACTGTTGCCTACTTCTTCCCTCACTTCTACCTACTGGAACCACCATATCTCCCACTCGATGTTGAAATTGTTAGAAAAAGCCCTAATTATACTCTCAAGTCTAAATACAGAAAAAATAGAAGATGGTGAAGAAGTAGCAGTAGAGGAAGTGGAGGATGAACAGTCGAAAATGGAAGGAATGGCATCAATAGCGTTGTTACTAGATGGGTCAATCTCGGGTCATTTTGTTCAGCTTCCCGAGTCCGTTTATTACCAGATGGGTCAATCTCGTCTTTTCGTCTCGACTTCATATCTCTCTGTAAAGCAACCGACGACCCCCACACCACCATCTGCAAACCATAAGCCATCGTCACTACCATTGAACCCTAAAAACTCAGTCACACTCTATACTTTTGTGATTTTACTCTTGGGCTCTCATTCTCTCCTCTTGGGCTCTCCAATCTCTGATTTTACTCTGAAACGTCGATCGACATCCCCACTTCACCTACCATCCACCCAAAATCAATGCTGATTGTAACCACCTTCAAGCATGATGCCATCTCTGCTATAAAGTAACCGAAGCTTACATTCTCATCGATTCCACTTTCTCTCTCTGAACAAAAATATCTCATATTCTCTAAAAGCCCTAAACCAGCCACCGTGGCTATCACCTCCACCATCGTTCACGTCGTCCTACTTCCTAGATGGTGTTTGTGTGTGCGCGACAAGACTGAACAGAAAATGGGAAAGAAAAGAAAAAACGAGCAGAAAGATAGAGAAGAGAAAGTGTTGATAGCTCTGTTAACGAATGTGGAGTCTCCAAAGCTGTTGATATCATAGACAACATCATAAAGGATCCTTCAAGGGCACAATTGCTAAAGTTTTTCATGTCTGATGGAGATCTTTCAAAAGAACTTGATGACAGATTTGGCTCTCAGTGTGGGGATATTTTGGTCTCTTTCGATGCATTGGATAATTGCAACTCTGAATCGGTTAATGTGAAGGTCCTTACTTTCTTTGTTGATCTTTTTTCTGGAGACACATGCCCTAATTTCAATCCAGATATACAGAAGAAATTCCTTGACCTGGATTTGGTCCACAGAAGAAGGATTTCTTGAAAGTCCTACGCCTACAGGGTTCAAGGTATGCTTTGTTACAATGCTATTTATGTTTTACTTTTTTTGTTTGACTTGATGGGCTTTCTTGGTTAACCACTTAATCTGGACAGCTTAGTGTATCAAAACACCAACCCTTCCCCTACTTGCCCTTAATTTTTTTTCCACCAACTTCTCTCATGTTAAAATTGATGATGATTATGAAATTTTTTTGTTGGGATGTAAGGGTAAAATGGTCATTTGGTCTTAGGGGCTGTTTTATAGTTGCTAACAATTCAACCACTTTACCATACAAGACTTGATGGGAAAATAAAAGAAAAAAGAAACAGCCCCTGAATTATTTGTATTGATTCATGATTGATACCTTGTGTTTTCCCATTCCAGGTAACAGTTTCCAATTCGAATCCAAACATAGTAATGGTTGGATTTCGTGTCCATGTGGGGAACACATTAGCAAACAATATACCCTCTGAGATAACAATTTTCCAAAGCGTTGTAAAACTAGACGAAGGCATGAGGTCATGGTATGACATCCCATTTACAGTTGCAGAATCCCTTCTAGCTGATGAAGAAATTACAATCTCCATAGGAACAACTTTCAACAGATCAACTTTACCAAGAATAGACACTTTAGAAATTTATGGTAGAGTAAAGGATGAATTTGGTTGGAAGGAGAAAATGGATGCATTACTGGACATGGAGGCACGTGTGCTTGGTAGCAGTTCTTGGGTTTCAGGATCTTGGAAAAAACGTTGCATTGGTCAAGTTACTCCTAACCTTTCCTCCAGATTATACGCGTTGTGTAAGCCAAATTGATCTTCTAATACGGAGGAAGTAAAAACAAAGCTGAACAAACTAAAATGCAAGCAGTTGTTGGAAACCATATTTGAAAGCGACAGGGAACCTATGTTGCAAGCTGCTGCATGTCGCGTTCTTCAAGCCGTTTTGCCTAAATGAGGAATATATTATCAAGTACAGAAGTCACTTCTCTACTTCAGTTTTTTATATCATGCTTTTACTAATTTACAATCACAAGGACAACAGATGCAAATGAGGAATCTTCACGATCACATGCCATTCTTCATTTTTAAATCTTGCAGGAAATGAAAGAGGTGCAGATACAACTGATAATGATAAGAAAACAAGGTAAAGGTTGGAATACAGAATGGAATGGAATGGAATGAGTCATTCCATTCCATTTCTTCCCTCTCTATTTTTCTCTCTCTTTTTTTCTAATCATCAAAGTTCTTGTTTTTAATATTAGTTTCCCTGTTCTCTTTTATACTTGATGCAATTTTTATTTGCAAGCTTGGCCTGTGCATACTCCAAGGCCTGTTGCTTTCAAGCTTGTTGCTGATACCCCTCTTCTTACTGGACAGGTAAGTTTCAAATCTTTTTGTTGTGGATTTCTTATAGTTTCTTTTTGTTGTGGATTTCTTATAGTTTACTTAGCTTCTTAAATCAAAGAGTATAAAGCTTTCCTAATGTGTTCTAATAATTAAGAAAATGGTCTTTTTTTGAAAAATGCTTCTCAATTTATCTTATTAGGAAGAATGGAGAACAGGCCTCAAATCATATGTTTTGTTTTTCCAGTAACTTCCACCCACTTCCTTCATGGGTTTGTAACAATACTGATGGACTCTGCTATTTTGTTGTATGGTGTATTACCTTGGATATAATTTGTTTTTACAGTTTTCTCTTTTTATTTAATTTAAATTTGGATATAAGTTTGTAACACATGGGATTTATGATTGCAGCAAACAATCTTTCTTTTCTTTCCAGACATGATTAAAGGCATGTTTTTGGCTGTAGTTATTGGACCACCTATTGTGGTTGCCATCATTTTAATAGTACAGGTATTATTCTATCTCTGAGAAATTTCATTTGCCATGTCATCAAAAGCTGCCAGATGGACTATTATCTTTCATGTTTGAGTTGGTTCTCAACTTGTAGAAGAATAACATAAAATATTTTGGCATCTGAGTGTAAAAAATAATATTTGAAATCATAAGTTCCTTAATAATACTTTATTGTGTTACATGTACTTTATTACTTACTCATAATATATAATTCAATCTGATTATTGATTATGTTTGGTGAGATCATGTTCTCTGTTCTTGATGCTACATCTGATAGGGAACCAAAAGTGAGGACTTTTTTTCCCCTGACACTTGAAATAACAGGGTAAGGAGAGCATTCTAAACATTCTGAAAACTTTAAAAGAAGAGGGAAATAGGGTCTTGTTCAATGCTTTAGCTGTGTTTGCTCTAAGGGAGATCAACTTATCAAAAGTAAGTTACTGTTTCACCCTTTTATTTAATATTTTTGTGATTGAATGAAAGTCTTAATGAAAGTAATTGGCAACCCTTTCTCTGTAAATGATGTTGTGATTGTGGGAGAGGTGTTGTGTTTTTCTCTGTTGCTAGGTAACCTTCTCAACAACAACATTCTACTTAAGCAGGTGAGTAATCAAGATTAAGGGAGACTTGTAATCATGTTTGACATTCCTTTCCAGTAAGAAACAGAGTTGTATGATTATTTGTTAGTTTTATAGGAATGTATAACCCATGTTAGCAATGTATTATTTTTGTTTAACATTTAAATGATTCTTTGTATGACATTACAATTTGTGCAATTTATTTTATTTTTTGAGTATGAAATTTTATTTTATATTATGCAATGGATTGTATTTTTTATATATGGTATTTTATTTCTATTATGAGAAATTAAATGCAAATTTAATTTAAAAATTAATAAATATATAAATTTATTTTTTTAAAACATTTAAATTTACGATACGCAAAAATGTGTGTCATCTTCATTTATGATATGGCCTTTCTTGACAGGGGCTTTCTTGATACGCATTGCGTGTCATTAACATGCGCGTCGTAAGGTTACGACACGCGATTGCGTGTCAACTTCCTTTATGACAGGGCCTTCCTTGATACGCATTGCGTGTCGTAAACGCGCGTCGTAATTGCGCGTCGTAAATGAGCGTCGTAAATGCGCGTCGTCTCTCTTTATGACAGGGCCTTCCTTGACACGCATTTGCGTGTCGTCTAAGCCTTTTACGACGCGCAATGAGCGTCGTAAAAGGCCTTTTTCTAGTAGTGAATCGTCATTCACTTACCTTCAAATGTGCTGCAATTTGGGTTACGGCATCCCTCTCCCGAGTTGTAGAATATTGTGTTGGGTCCTAGCCTTAGTATCTCATTTGGGTGATTACTAAGGACTCAATCAATCAACTAACTTGAATTTGTTTCTCCCGTTTTGTAGATGTCTAAGTTTGACAACTATGGTCTTCCCAAATCACGTGGAACAAGCATTCCACATGAAGATGGTATTCCATGATTCGATCGAGGAACAAGAAATCATGCTTCACTTCCTCCACCTCCTCCAATTGTTCTCCCTAACCCACAAGGTCGAAGAATTGAAAGGTTCAATATCACTAAAGCCCTATTGGAAATGAAACATGAAGATGGTAAACCCGTGTGTGCCCACGTTCTAGGAATGAAATCACACATTGATAGGTTGATAATGTTGGGTGTGTCATTCCCGGATGAGTTGGCTGTGAATTGGGTTTTGCAGTCACTTCGTGAATCATATAATGAGTTCAAAAGAAAGTATTATATGATGGATCATGACGACAACCTCATTGACCTAACTTACATGCTCATTGCTGTTGAATCGGAAATGATTTGGCGAAGCAACGGAGCGTATTTGTTGGGAAAGTCAACCGACCATGCTTCCAAGGACGTTCTAGGAGAACCGACCTGCGTTTGCTGCCAAAAGAAAGGGCGTTGGATACAAGTCTGCCCAAAGAGCCTGAAAAGTCCAGAAGATGGGAGAGTCAAAGTGTATGGCTGCGCTTCAAGAAAAATCCACTATCTAACTCGATTAAGTTCTTATTCGTTGATTCATGATACATAATGTGATAAGATTGCATTTGAATGTTTTGTAGGATCGATGAAAGGAGAGGAAGCTTGATGAAATAGAGCAAGATGAGTCTAATCATGAAGAAATGGATCTCGATCGCATGGATTTGAAGATTAGATTTTGAGCTTAGATAGTTATGATAGAGTTGTTAGAAATTTTCCTTTTGAAATACATAGTTTTCAATGGATTTTGCATTGTAAGGACAAATGTTTTCTGCTACTTTTATAAATAAAATAAATTAGTGTTTGACTTATTTATTTGTTTATTCCCTTGCAATGAAATCGTTATGAAAATTGATGTTTGCATATTTCTACAACGAATGGATATGATTCTTATTTATGGAAATGTCGAGAATTTACCAAATAGGGAGAGTTTCTCATCACCCAAATTTCAATTGGACAGAAATTTGGAATCACGCAACTTGGTTGCATGATGAATGAGAAATTTCATATTTGGAAATTAGAGTAATTCATTGACAAAATGTCAAGTGAAGGACTAGGAGATCGAGTACACAAAGTTGCGTGTTGATCAAGTCCACCATAAGAGTAACAAAGATATTCGTCATGATTTACTAAATGTTTAGTAAATATGATTATACTTATAAGATTAAGTGTAATTCGGAATTGATTAAAAAGGGTTTAAATCAATAGCAAAACGAATAAGTAGAATCAAGTAGGCAGAAAGATAAAATTTTCTCCATTCTAAGAAGAAGGGAGAGTAAATTTTATGCTTTATGATAGGTCTTAATGATTAAGAACCATATCTCAGTTGATCCTCTAAGTGAGTCTTAGTATAATTGTATGTCTAAGAAGAGGAATCAAGAATTGAAGAAATGATTAAATCAAAAAGTCAATCATACTTCGTTCCAATAACAAGTCTTAAAGTTAAAATTGTGGCAATAAGTGACAAGTATTAAGAAAGTTTTTTTTTTAACATTCATCAAATGTGGAAAGTTGTGATGTCTTGGATAAGACAAAGACCAACTAGGACCATTTTATGAAGTGTTATGTTTTGATAAAAACTACACTAACTCTTGAATATTTGGTTGTCAAGAAATGTTTATTGACAAGAGAATCTTATATGTCAAGGAGTCAGTGGGAGTCTTAATGGTCTTGAAAGGTTTCAAGAACAAATCAAATAAACCTTATCGATCATCACTAGCACACGAGTTGAGGTTTACAACCTATCGTGTTGACACTATTTTGTTTTCTATGCCATTCCAATTGAGTTAATTGTGCATATGAGTCCTATGAGTTCTCGTTTGAATGCATAAAAGGCAAGGACCTTGATCAATGGAAAGTATTTTGATAGGCAAAGGTGAACTGCTTAACTACTTGGAAGACATGGTGGGCACTTGTGCTACTATAAGGCAAGAAATCAAGATTAAGAAAGTTCGGTCCATATGAGTTTGAATTTGTCGTAAACTTTGGTTTTAACAAATTCACATGGATAAGAACACATACACCGTTTAAATCTAAGTATCATAAGATTTCCTCCTTCATGAAAATGATTGTGAGGAAATGCTTTCACTAAGAAAGATTTTAACAAGATACTGATTGTAAAATTGCATTCTCAAATTCGATTATGGTTACAGTATCCCTTTCCATGATTTGAGTTGTGAGGTTTGGCAATTAGTCTTAATTGTTTAGACACACATATGAACTATCTAAGGAAAAGGTGTATAAGTTCAAGAAGCTTTGATAAAAGATTATCAAAGCACTAAGTATTAGAAAGATAGACTTAAGAAATTCAATAGATATTGTTATTCTGAAAGTTAAGATGTTTATGAATACATGTCGAAGCTAGTGGGAGCATAAGTGTTATGTTTATAATAATCATCATGATAGTGGGAGCATAAATGTTATGATTGTATGGTTATTAAGGAAAGTATTGCAAGTTGGCAATATTAATTATAGAAAACAAGAGTCATTCTTTGCAAAGTTGTAAGGATGGAATAGCTGTTTTGCTATAATTAAGGGAGAGAATATTATGCTTCATTTTAAATCTAAAGGCTTAGGTTGTGGAATATTAATAAATTTAGTCAAAAGTACATAGTGTGTTCTTAAAATTTCGATTATGATTACGACATTCCTCTTCACAACTCGAATTTTGAGAACATAGCAAATAAAACATTATGGAAAAAGATTGATAAAGTATCAAATCTTTATGTAAGACATTTTGCATCGTGCCCCATACGCTTCGAGTACAGGATCGATTGCAAATGCTATAATATTTGACCATTCTAAAATTTTCCAAATGTTTAGCGCATTTAGAGGGAAAAAGGACTAGAATCGGTTTTCCAAATGTTTAGCGCATTTGCAGTTTGATTTTACAACATTTTGATGAGAAGGAAGGAATTTTCATACCGGAAGACGAAGAAAAGGCGGTGTTCCATATATATATATAGTTGTCCGAAGGATGCAGCTGACGATACTGATGAATTCCCATTTGTTGCTCGCATTTCGGATGCTATGCTGAAGAGAGTTGATCCCACCAACATTGTTCTCATTACTTACTTACAATCAATTGATACTTCTGTTGAAACTAGGGTTCTAGTGGCTAGAGAGGAAGAAAAGAATTCAAAACGTTCGAAGAAGGTTGTTGCTGAATCTTCTAAGAAATCTGTCAAAGAATCTACATCAACAAAGAGCCCGAAGAAAGTATCAGTCTCAGAAGCAGAGCCAATCCAACCAGAAATTGTTGTTGCTGACACTCCTTCGACTCAAAAGGAAATTATTCCTTCGAACACTGGAGTTTTTCGCAGAATCAAGATGAAGTCTAAACACAAGAGTCACTCACCTTTCACCATTGTTGTTCGTAAACCACAGGTTTCAAATCAAGGAGTCATTTTTCATGAGATTCCTGCCGCTGCATCACCGCCTTATAAGAAGCGAAGGGCAACAGAGACGGCCAAACATATCTCGAAGAAGAAGAAGAATGGTAGAGTGATTATTTCGTCCGAATCTACAACTGATGAAACTGAAATCATTCCAGAGACACTGAAAGCTGATCATCAAAAAGATAATGTAATACCACCGAAAGTTTCGATTGCCAAGACAGTTTCTGTGGAGGCACAAACTTCTGACATTTTTGTAAACATATCTAATATGGATGCAAGTATCACAATGGGTGAGGATGCCTCGCATGTTACAGTCAAAGGTAAATCTTCAGATGTTACTCCAGACACAACTGTTTCTTTCTCTTCACTGGTTACACCTATCATTCTTACTACATCCACAACCGATTCTCCTACTTTTGCAAACATTATTCAACAACCATTCACATCTCTATTTTTTTCCCAATCAACTGATTCGCCTACCACTACTTCACCAATAAAAGATTCTTCTTTCATGGAAACTGAACACGAGTCTGAAGGTTTTGGCAGAACCTTTGAAAATTTAGAGATTGATGAAGAAGAGACAGACTTTCCAGATCACATGCTAATGAAAATGAAACAGTTAAAGATATTGAATACCAAACTCAATTCAATTCTTCAGTCTCGGGCATATCTTGGCGGAGGTAATTCAGTAACAAGTCTTGAAGTCGATGGTATGCTGAAGATGTTTGAAGGGAGGATTTCTTCGAAAGTGTCTGGAATGATTAAGGATTCTGAGTCTCATCTTCTCGAGAAAATTGACATTTGTGATCAGAATAATGAGTTGGGGGTCAATCCTCAGAAATCAACATTTAATGGTGATATGAAGGAGTTAAAGTCAGTTGCGAAGGAGAGACATATTTTGTTTATTCAGGATGTGAAGAAGGTAAGAGAAGATGTCAATTATAAACTTCAAGAACTGAGACAAGATATGGAGAAAGAGATTGCAAATGTTCGTATTGAATTTGCATCTCTGAATTAAAAGGTAGATATCATTTGTGATGTTGTTACTAAATTCTCAAAGTTGTACGAAACTTTGAGTCCTCAAATTGCTCAACTTTCTACAACTAAAAATAAAAATTTAATGGAGGTTTTTTCAATGCTAAAGGAGCTTAAAGCTTTATCTTCTGCACCAGCTTCGTCTTCTTTACTTTCTTCTGAATATCTTATCAACAAATCTCCAAATTTGAAGCCTTACTTCTTCAGTAGTTGGCTTCGCTTTCCAGAATATCTAGCCTTTTTCCTACCATGGATGCCCCACCTACTAGCACAGGGGTGCAAGGGGGAGAAAAGAAAGTTGAAAGTACGAAGGCTAGTGGCGAAGATGCAAAGGTTGTAGGAAAGGTGTTTCTTTCCAAAATTCCAACATGAAAATCAGTGATAGCAACTGCTAGTCCTATCACTTCTACAATAGTTACAACTGTGCTAATTATAAGACCAACTTCGAAAGGAATTGTGATTGGTAAATCTATTGACACTAGTAAAAGAGAAGTGATAGAGGAATCTGGTTCGAAGACAAAGGGAAGTCAATTTTAATTGAAAATTCTAAAGAACAGAAGAAGGAAGAGGCTGAAGCAGATGTAGAGAAGATGAGGATGATACAAAGCATCATGACTCAAAGGGCCAGTGATCCTCCTGGCATGAACAAGGGTGATCCATCGAAGAACTACAACTATGAAACAGTTGAAGCCAAGGTTGCATTCAATCACATGTATTCGTTTGAGAAGAAGCCTAAACAGAGTTATATTGTCACGAATACGGATGCAAGCCAATTGGACTTTCCAATTAACGAAATGATGTTCATCATGCCTCAATTTAAAGCTGAAAGTAATTCAAGGAGAAGGATGAAGGCACGCAAATGAAGATAAGATTTCATGCGGTTCTTTCCAAACCTGCAGAAGAAGTATGGTCCTTAGTCAAGATTAAAAAGGTCATAAGTTTAAAGAAGGATGTGGTCTTCGAAAACACAGTCCAAAACATGAAGTATGTTGTGACCAGGGCAAATGGCGATGTGTGCGAGTTTACAATAGCAGACTTTCCTTTGATGAATTTGTATGATCTTATACAAGTTGCATTACTACTGAAGGAAAGATCATTTTCATATCTTGAAAACACAGATCCTGATGAATACAAGCTGGGAGTTACATAAAATTTTTTATCAAAAATTAGTATGAATGTCTGGCAATGACAGATGTGGAGTCAGCTACAGCAAAAGGTCTGGGAATTACAGCACCAATGGCTCCTTCGAAGACTCAAGCAGACTTGAAGAAATATGAAGATGGTGAAATATGGTTGAAGCCTTTTGGCTTAGTCTTCTCTGGGAAGGATAAGTTAGGAAAATCAAAGAGATTTTTGTTCCATGCTAATGAAGTTGAAAGATATCTACTTCGCAATATACAAACTTGATTGTTCGTCTGAACCATTGCAAGAAGAATAATGAAGGTGATAAGAAGGAACTGAAGAAGATTATCTCTTAGTATACTGAGATACGGAGAGTAATGATGTACTCCATTCAACTTCTTACTAACTGAAGTCTTCAACTCTATTTACAAAGGGGGAGAATGTAAGAGTAGTTTGGTTGTAAAGAGTCGAAGTCTTGTATGTACTCTTCGTATGTTTTGATATCTATTTTACTAAGGCATTTTATACGAAGCTTTGATGTCTAGTCCTTAGTATATTTTGTGTATGCTTTTACTCTCCTATAAATAGGAGTCTTTACTAGAGTTAGATAAGGTTTTTCAGTCTTGTCTACTTTTGTACTCTATAAACCTAAAGCGTAATATTGAGCTGAATCACGATCTTATTTACATATGTGTTCAATGTTTCATACATTTCCTGATTACTTACTCTGATTAATATTCAAACTCGATTCTTAGATTCTACAAACAAATATGGAGGTTTCTTGTCAACCTCCATGCTTTGTCTCCCATGCTTCTAAAGGCTAGAAATAGTTTAGAGTATTTTAATCTTAGGCCTTACTTTACACGGACTATATAAGAGATGCATGAGGCTTGCATTTTGGCAAGCGAAAACACTTTCTTCTTCTTCTTTATTCTTCACCAAAACTGTAAGATGCATCTTGCATCTTCTTTTGCTTTCTTTTGAAGATTATTCAAGTATTTGGTGGCTTAAAATTCTTATCGTTTAGTACTTATTTGAGTTAAGAACTTAAAGGCTTAAGAGATACTCTATACAAGAAGGAACTAGCATTCCAAGTGTCTTACATTTGATGGTGGATACTTGTAAAGAAAATCATATTTTTTGATCTTTTCATCTTCACCAACACCCCAAAACCAAGTGGGACTCAAAGGCTTCAAAGGTTATCATTCTAAACACCCTTTGGTTATGTTTTCTCTTTCATTCTAACCTCTATAAAAGGATCCTTGATGGTTCAGTTTTGCTATAAACTAAAACTAAACTTATTATTTTTAAAGACTTTCGTTACCGGTTTATATAAAAAAAACTAACTTATATTTTTTTATCAAAATCTGTCAACACACCTTTTGCTACTCATTTAAAGTTATCATCATGTTTGAGTCCTACTAATGAGACTGATGTGGCTTATATGGCATGCATACCATACTCTAGTGTTGTCGGATCCTTAATGTATGCTATGATTTGCATGCGCCCTAATTTGGCTTATGCTATTAGCATGGTTAGTAGATATATGGGTGAACCCGGGAAAAGAACATTGTAAAGCAGTGTAATGGATCTTTCGTTCTCTATGTTGTATGTCTTCTATATATCTACACCTTGGTAAATCTAACATTGGGATGCTTGGATATGTCGATTCAGATTATGGAAAAGACTAAATGAAGATCGATTACAGGGTATGTGTTTAATTTGCATGGTTGTGCTATTAGTTGGAAAGCCCATTTACAGTCTACAATTGCTTTGTCACCTACTGAGGCAGAGTATATGACGATGACAAAAGTAGTTAAGGTATACATTTGGTTGAAGGGTTTATTTAGTGAACTCGACGATAGATTAAAGGTTACCATGGTATTATGTGACAATCAAAGTGCTATCTTCTTGGGTAAAGATCAAATGTTTCATGATCAAACAAAGCACATTGATATCTGTTTCCATTTTTTGTGGGATATCATTGAAAAGGGTGATTATGTCGTGGACAAGATTCATAATGATTATAATCCCGTTGATATGTTCACTAACAGTCTTCCTATAGTCAAGTTCAAATTAGGTTTGGACTTGGTCGGTGTTTCTTATGGCAATTGAGCCTGGTTAGGCTAGTGGTGGAGGAAGTATTTTATTTTTCGGAATCAATTTTTCTCTATATGGTGTTTGCAAGTTTTTACAGAGTTGGAGTTTCATGAGTTGTTGGTTTTGACTGATCGTAAAGCATGTTGCGTAATTATTTTGCTACTTGCTTCATTTTGAAGTCAAGGTGGAGATTATGAAAATATGCCTTCAAAATTGTTGAGTGACAAATCCTTCAAGGACCAAAGTTGTAAAGCGGCATTTAATATGTCATTTGTTTTCGTTTACTATCACACCTAAGGACTACATAGGAAGGTCGCAAAAGAAATGTGAGATGGCTTTAATGCATCTCCACTTTTGGCTCTTTATTGAAGAAAGAATTAGGTGATCGGCATTTATTTTTCTTAATACTCATAAATATACAAAAATATATGTTCATGAGTGATAGAGAGTAAATAGATCACAAAATATATCACCAAATTTAGCTCTTTGTATATCTTTCTGTCCAAACTCTGTAACACTACAAAATTATAGTGGATTGTTTCTCGGCTTCCTTCGCCCGTGGTTTTTCCCGTTTTGGGTTTTCTACGTAAATCATTGTGTCTCTTTTATTTACCGTTTTTTATTCGTAACTATATTGGTGGTTGATTACGTTTGATATTTTAATTCCATTCCGCATCGAACTAATATTATTATAAATCACTCGGATTCTTTGGGGCCGTTTCACGGGTATTACTACAATACGTCACTTATTTTTATCTTGTCATTTGGCTTCTTCAATTTGGAGGAATATTAGGCTTAGGTGGGATATTTATATTCCTCCTTGGCTACTAAAGCTGAATGCTTTCTTGAGCTGATATGTTGTTCCTTACCTTGTTGCAAAGTCAATGTTACAATGTGATCATCCAAAGAACGGTTTGGATGCCATAAAGTTATTTAAAAAAAAGCCTATAATTTCAAGGTTACCAAAACCACAAAAAAAATGTTTTTTTATAGGATTGTCTTCTAGTAATATTATGGATTTTCAATAGAGAAATTAAATTGATAGTCAAGGTGTGTAAGAAATGTGTTACTCCTTAATTGGTTGAGGGTTTAAGTTTTGTTATGGACAAATATTTGTAACTAAGAGTAAGATTAAAAAGTGTGTTTACTTTTTAAAAAAACTAATTTGAAAGTCATTTGGATCGGATTGTTATAGACCCGGTTTTGGCTATTAATGCTTTGTAAATTTTACCTTTATTTAGTTTCTTGTTACTTGTAACTTATCTTCTTATAAAAAATTCAGAAAAAAAAAAATTGTAGGTCGATCATTTGAATAAGTATGCCGACTCTTGGTTGAACTTTCTTCTAATAAAGAATTATGATAGTTCATGTTCTCAATAATTCACGCTTGGTACTAAAGATTCTGAACTCATCTATATATATTACAAATGTAAAGCAATAGTTGTCCTTCATATCTAACAAATTGCTTGGTATGCCACTAGGGTCAAAGCACACACAAAAAATTGCTATAGGACATAGTTTGGGTCACTTAAAAAAGTGTCATATATCGGTTTTTTTATAGTTTATTGGGTACATACGTAATAAAGTTTTTTTTAATGTAAAGTGTGAAAAATCTTTTAACTAATTGTAAAAGTTTAAACGGATCTTTTCTTGGAGCATTTTAGTGTTTTAAAGTAATCATCATTTGTACGGAAATGCTAGTAAAAGGAAAAGAAATCATATAGTAAAAGAAAATCATTTTGGTTGAATATGGATTGTGGAAAACAAAGCAATAATGTGTTGTCAAGGGTCCATGGAGCTTTGAATTTGGAAATTGGTTGGTAACATAGGAGTTGACATTAGAATCAATTATTATAAAAAGGGTAAATCATCGGCTTCCAACAACACCACGAAGGTACAAACACACTATTTGATTGTTTACAAACGTCACTATATAACACTCTTTAGCCGCGCTTAACGTGCCTTCTCTCTTCGTGAGGTTGAAATTTTAAGTCTCACTATAAATATACATTGATTTTAAAAATAATTTAAGAATAGGTTAGATTTATTGTTTAAAAAACATAATCTTTAATGGTTATATTATCTTTATAATCCAAATAAATGATCATTTTAATAATTCTGTTGTTTATATAGTTTTTTTTTTTCAATAAATTTAACTAAAACATCCTCACCTATCTAAAATACTTTAAAAAACTATTATTTAATTAGTTAATTTTTAACAAAAACTATATATTTTAATACAACAATATAAATATACTTTTACTGGTACTTTATTATTGTACTTTATTATTTATATAAGTAAATATGAAAAACTATTATGTCAAAGTTACCAAAATAAAATAAAAAACATTAAAAGTATTTCGTTATCCTTATAAAATTTATATTTTATAAATAAAATGTCATTCAATATTTAACATGAATAACTATTTGGTAAATAAATAAAAATATTTAAAATAAAATTAAAGTTAAAAAGATAAAAGAAAATACTATTAATGTATATGCATAATTTATGATATTATATTGATCATTAAATATATAACGAATGATTAAAAAAAAACTATGTTGTATCGCCCCAAATTTTAAATACCAATGTAACTTAACATAATCCCAAAACTTCCAAAATTCAAGATTCAAATACTAATGTAATTATTAATAATAATAGCGGAAGCAAATAGAAATTTAAGCAAACACTTGGCGCGCTACGTCTTTCTCAAAACTTGTCGCATTCTTTAACCTGAACTTTATACCTTCCATTCTCGCTGTCACTTGCTACGTTATTTCATGGGTTGCGTGCATTTAAAGATTCTAATGGGTAACCTAAGGGCCTAGTGAGTTGGTAGTTTTCATGCATATTGACATCAATAAAATAAAGATAATGCAACAATTTATCAATATAATTCTTTTCATTTGTTTCCATCATTGATAACATATTAGGGAACTACTGTTATTTCCAGGGAACAAGTCCCTCCGCCGGGCACAACAGATATACTTACGGCTAGATAAACAGAGTGTAAGCTCTCCGCCGCGTACTAACATCCTGTACGACGACTAATAATAAGACCGTGTAAATACACATGTTCCCTATATGTATGTCACCCACGGTTTTCACCCTTTTATATGAAATAATTCACAAAATTTCACACAAATAATCATAGCAATAACAACAGTAACATATAATTGCAAATAATTTAGAAACAACTTTTCATGCAAGCAACCGCAAAATTCACACGAAACTCACCTTGTTACTCCGTAATTTCATGAGAAAACTCCAAAACTCTTCAAGAACTTCTAACCCCTATTACTCCTTCGATTCTCAGTCGATTCCCAAAATTCTTGTGGGGTTTTCACTCGATTTTTCGAGCTATATATAATGCCTAAGTCCTTAACTGAGGAACCCTTTTCATATGCTCGAATTTATAGCCCTATTGAAGATGACGGTTTTTGCCATTAATCTTCATAATTCTCTATTAATTACCTCATTATTCCTTGAATTAATCATTTTATTATAATGATATAATCTAATTACATATATATTTATATCTTAAATTTAATTTATCACAAACTTCCTCCCTTAGAAAAATTCCGTCCCCGAAATTTGAATTAATGAAATAAATAAGGGTATTTAGACTTCATATCTCGTTCGGTCTCCCATGTTGCATCTGGACATTTATGATATTTCCACTGAACTTTCACCAGTGGTATCTCCACATTCCTTAACTTTCTGACCTTTCAATCTACAATCACGACGGGTTCTTCTGTATATCGTAGCTTCTCATCAACCTTAATTTCTTGAAGTGGCACTTCCATGGTGGCGTCCGCTAGACATTTCTTTAGATTAGAGACATGGAGGGTGCTATGAATGCCCTGCATTTCCCTTGGTAGCTCCAATCGATAGGCCACCTCTCCAACTCGTTCCTTAATTATAAAGGGTCCAACGTAGCGAGGACTTAACTTTCCTCGCTTACCGAAACGCACAACACCCTTCCATGGGGACACCTTTAACATAACTTTATCACCAACTTGAAACACTATTGGCTTTCTCCGCTTATCTGCATAACATTTCTGTTGATCCTGAGCAACCTTAATGTTATCCCTAATCACCTGGATTTTGTTGGTAGTTTGCTGAAGAAATTCAGGTCCAACCAACTGTTTCTCCACCACCTCATTCCAACATAATTTTGTCGGAGTTCTACATTTCCTGCCATATAGAACCTCATATGGTGTGACTTTTATACTTGCATGATAGCTATTGTTGTAGGATAACTCAATTAACGGCAAATGAGTTTCCCAAGACCCTCCAAAATCAATAACACAATATCGTAACATATCTTCCAAGGTCTGTATTGTCCGTTCACTTTGCCCATCTATTTGCAGATGGTATGTTGTGCTCAATTTTATTTGAGTACCCATTTCTCGTTGGAAACTACCCCAAAATGTCGGCGTAAAGCGACTATCCCAATCCGAAATAATAGATAATAGGAATCCATGCAGTTTCACTATCTCATCAACGTATCATTTAGCTAGCCTTTTTAACGGGTATGTCTCCTTAATCAGAAGGAAATGCTCCATTTTGGTTAATCTATCCACAACTACCCAAATCACGTCATAACCTTTTGGTGTCCTTGGTAACTTAGTCACAAAGTCCATTGTGATGTGATCCCATTTCCACACTAGAATCTCCATTAGCTGTAACTAACCGTATGGCCTTTGGTGTTCAGCCTTCACCTTCAAGCTCGTCAAACACCTTTCAACAAAATAGGCTATATCCTTTTTCATCCCTGGCCACCAGTAATATCTCCGTAGGTCTTGATACATTTTGTTTGTTCCCGGATGGATTGAGTACTTCAACATCTGCACTTCCTTGAGAAGTAGGTTACGTACTTCACCCACTTGTGGTACCCAAACCCTTCCTTGAAAATACTTCAAGCCACGACTATCCTTTTCCAATGATTGTATTACTCCCACCACTCCTTCACTTTTCCACTTATCTTCCTTTGATTCCTCCTCCTAACTCTTTCTCAAATCATCTAGTAAGGTGGTGGTTATGTTCATCTTCATCATTCGAATCTTAGGTGGTTCTTTTCTTTCCTTACGACTTAATGCATCAACTACCACATTTGCCTTCCCTGGATGATACAATATCTCACAATCGTGATCTTTTAATAGTTCTATCCACCGTTGTTGTCTCATGTTCAAATCTTTCTAATCAAACAAATATTTAAGACTCTTATGATCAGTGAAGATTTGACACCTTGTCCCATACCAATAATGTCTCCAAATATTTAAAGCGAACACTACTGCAGCCAACTCCATGTCATGTGCTAGGTATTTACGCTCGTGAACCTTCAACTGTCGTGAGGCATAAGCAATCACCTTACCGTTTTGCATCAAAACACACCCCAAACCTAACTTGGATGTATCACTATAAACAACAAAACCATCATTTTCTTTTGGTAAAGATAATACTGGTGCACTGCTAAGCTTTTCCTTTAAGACGTTAAAGGCATTATCTTGCTTTGGCTTCCATTCGAACTTCACATTTTTCCTTGTCAGGGTAGTTAGCGGTGCAACTATGCGCGAGAAGTCTTGTATAAACCTTCTATAGTATCCTGCCAACCCAAGAAAACTTCAAACTTCTAATGGGGTCCTTGGTGGTTCCCACTTTTCAATCGCCTCAATCTTTGCTGGGTCCACCTTGATACCATGTTCGTTTACAACATGGCCCAAAAAATGGACTTCCCGAAGCCAAAACTCGCACTTTGAAAATTTGGAAAATAATTTTTCTTTCCTCAATAAACTAAGTGTTATCCGTAGATGTTGCTCATGGTTTGCCTTACTTTTATAGTATATCAAGATGTCATCGATAAATACAATTACAAACTTGTCTAGGTTTGGCTTGCACACCTAGTTCATCAGATCCATGAACGCAGCTGGTGCATTGGTCAAACCAAATGACATTACTAGAAACTCGTAATGACCATACCTAGTTCGAAAGGCTGTCTTTGACACATCTTCTTCCCTGACTTTCAGTTAGTGATATCCCGACCGCAAATCGATCTTTAAGAAGTAACTTGCCCCCTGAAGTTGATCGAATAGATCATCAATTCTCGGTAACGGATACCGATTCTTTATAGTCACCTTGTTTAACTCCCTGTAGTCAATGCGCATTTGCATTATTCCATCCTTCTTCTTAACGAACAGTACTGGTGCACCCCACGGTGAGGTACTGGGCCGAATAAAACCCTTGTCAAGCAAATCTTGCAACTGAACCATCAACTCCTTCCATTTGGTTGGTGCTAACCGATAGGGCGCATGAGCTATCGGTGCTACTCCTGGGGTAAGATCGATTCGAAACTCCACTTGCCTATCCGGTGGCAAGTTAGTTAGGTTATCAGGGAACACATCTTGGAACTCGCGTACAACTCGTATATGTGTCATTTCAGGCTTGTCCTGCTTGGCATCGAGAACATATGCCCAATAACTTTGACACCTTTTCTTTAAATAACGAGTTGACTTAGTCACTGATATCAAAATAGAGTCCTTAACTCGCTGATCACCATAAATCTTTACCATTCCTTTTTCTGGCACCCAAACTTGAACAATCCTATTTTCGCAATCTATGATAGCTTGGTTTGCCGACAACCAATCCATCCCTATAATGATTTCAAAATTACCTAGGGATATAGGTAATAATTTTAACGGTACCACACCACCTTCTATTTCGATAGAGCAATCATCATATTCCTCTCTTACTACAACCTAATGATCGTTAGTAGTTTCAATCTCTAAGGCATGTTTTAGAGTCTTTGCATTTCTACCCAGGTTTTTACAAAAAGTAGTAGACACAAAAGATCTATTTGCACCATAATCAAATAATATCCTAGCATGAATTGAGTTTATTAGGAAGTACCTGTCACCACATCCGGGGTTTCCTGAGCCTCCTGGGAGGTCATGCGAAAAGCTCTAGCTTTTGGTCTACCAGTGTCAGCCTTTTTATCCGCGAACCGATTGTCTGTTATCCTGCCTTGATTGTTGTTACCTTTACCCTGGGGACATTCCGACTTAATGTGGTTAGGGAATCCACACCCGTAACATACCCTTCATTTCTTACATTGTGTGGCTATGTGCCCTGGCTTTCCACACTTGTAGAAAACTTTCTGAATCATGTTACACTCCCCCTTATGATAACGGTTGCATTTCAGACATTGCTTTACTCCATAACTTTGATCAACCTTACATTCTTGCCCTGAAGTCTTTCCTTTCTTCGAATCATTATTCGTACCATCCCATTTTCTTTTCCCTAAAGCCTTGTCTTCACCTTGACGATTCTTCTCACGTTCGCGGCCTTCTGCAGCATCTACAGCCGACTGGAAAGTACCTAGTTTCTGAATTTGCACAAATTCACGGATAGCTGTTCTCAGTCCCCATATATAGCGTTCCACCCTTCTTTCTTCTGTAGAAACGTAAAATTCAGCAAACCTGTCTTTCTCCGAGAACTTAGTGGTGTACTCCCTCACAGTCATGTTCCCCTGTTCCAGCCTCAAAAATTCTTCCTCTAACTGCTTAACCGTTGTTCACGAGTAAAACTTTTCTTTAAAGATTATTAGAAACTTATCCCATGACATCCTCTTGGCCACCTCACGCCCCCTAAATTCCTTCACCATGCCCCACCAATGTATTGTCTCCCCCTTCAACATTGTCTCAACATAAATCACCTTGTCCTCATCCGTACACTTGCTAGTATCAAATGTTCCCTCAATCTCCATAATCCATGTTGAGGACAAAATAGGGTCAATTTCTCCATTAAATATGGGTGGCTTACAATTCATGAACGTCTTGTAACTACAACCTCACCGATTGTGGTTGTCATGATTCCTTGAGGGTTGTGCAATACTTGGCTCCTGATTCATAAATGGTGTACTGTACTCATAGTCTTCTTCACCTCCACCTAAGTTACCTTCATACTCACCTATTATAGCCTCTCATGCCTGAGCAACTACATCACGCAAAGCGGCTCGAATTGCCCGAGCAATCTCATCAGCTAACTCATCCCTAGTGATCGTGTTTTCCGCATGACCCCTTTTGTGACCTCGACCTTGACCACAGTGGGATCCAGAGCTGCCATGGGCCGATTGTACAGGTATCGGTGCTGTAACAGCTCCTCGGCCTCTTCCTCTACCCCTACCTCTTCCTTGGCCCCATCCACAACTAGCATTTGTGATCAGTGGGGTTTCTAGTACATCTCCTAGTGCTCTAACATAAGCTCCAATTGGGATGCGTTCTTCCTCCGGGGTGACCCTAATGAACCTTCTAGATCTTCGTGAAGAGATATTAACTACATATTTATGTTTATAGCACAATAAGTATAACACACATAAATTTTATTCCAAATTATCAAAACTTCAAAAAGAGAGATATATCTTGTTTACATCAAGTCACTTAAGCCAACATCCAAGAGAAATATAAATAAAAAAAAAACACAAATCATTTCACTCCTACTTTCTAATTTTTAAAAACGATATCATCATATTTCAATATTCGCTTTCCCTCCTTCAAGTACTTCCTTATCTTTTTAGCTTTTCGATCTCCGGGACCACTTTGAATGACCAGCACCTCGCCCTGAGGTGGGTCTCTTCCAACCACCTTATCTAGGAATCCGTAAGTCGCGGCCTTGGCTTGTTTTGCCCGAGCCACAAACCCTTCCTGCAACTTAGTGATAGTGGGTTTCCTTAGCTCCAACACCTCCTATTCTAACCTTTGTATCTTGCGCTTACTTTTCTCAGCAGCCTCAATACGTATTTGGTTCTCCTGTACGAGCCTTGACCTATGCTCATCTATCTCTTCAATCTTTCTTTTTAAAATGTGAATCTCGAGCTGTGCCTTTGGCATTTCATCTTTATAAAGTCGCTCCCAATAGGTACCAGGACTAGTTGGCGTGTACTCCACATAGGGCATATGGAACGTTTGATATCTTTGTTCTACATGGTACTCCACGTGATTTCCCTTGGGTTCCTCCTCGGGGTCTTCTTCGGGTTCCTCGTCTGCGTCTTCTTCGGGTTCCACCTCAGATTCCACATCCTCGTCTTCTTCATCCCGTTCAGAGAGGCTGAGTGGAGTCGATGGTTCCAAACTACCTTCCGAATCATAGAGCTCTAATTCAACCTTCAACTTCTCGTGAGGAAGTAACCCACTAGTACCCTCAACTGACACCACACCATCAACAATTGCCTTTCCACGATCCATAGTACCTACAAACGAGATGCATCCCAAATTAGGCGATGTACCGCTCCTCCCGTTTAAGCTTAGGCAATTAAAAACCTACTAATCTGCTTAAACAACTCTCTGATACCAACTTGTAATAACCCAAATTTCAAATACCAATTTAACTTAACATAGTCCCAAAACTTCAAAAATTCAAGATTCAAATACTAATGTAATTATTAATAATAATAGCGGAAGCAAATAGAAATTTAAGTAAACACTTGGCGCGCTACGTCTTCCTCAAAACTTGTCGCATTCTTCAAGTCTGAACTTTATACTTTCCAGTCTCGCTGCCACTTGCTACATTATTTCCTGGGTTGCGTGCATTTAAAGATTCTAATGGGTAAGCCTAGGGCCTAGTGAGTTCGTAGTTTTCATGCATATTGACATCAATAAAATAAAAATAATGCAACAATTTATCAATATAATTCTTTTCATTTGTTTCCATCCTTATGACATATTAGGGAACTACTATCATTTCCAGGGAACAAGTCCCTCCGCCGGGTACAACAAATATGCTTACGGCTAGATAAACAGAGTGTAAGCTCTTCGCCGCGTACTAACAACATGTACGACGACTAATAATAAGACCGTGTAAATACACATGTTCCATATATATATATATATATATATATATATATATATATATATATATATATATATATATATATATATATATATATATATGTCACCCACCATTTTCACCCTTTTATATGAAATAATTCACAAAATTTCACACAAATATTCATAGCAATAACAACAGTAACATATAATTGCATATAATTTAGAATCAATTTTTCATGCAAGAAACCACAAAATTAACATGAAACTCACCTTGTTGGCGTTTAGGTCTAAACCAAAGCTTGACACGCTACAAGCACCCTTAATTTCAAGAGAAAACTCCAAAACTCTTCAAGAACTTCTAACCCCTATTACTCCTTCGATTCTTAGTCAATTCCCAAAATTCTTGTGGGGTTTTCACTCGATTTTTCGAGCTATATATAATGCCTAAGTCCTTAACTGAGGAACCCCTTTTATATGCTCGAATTTATAGCCATGTTGAAGATGATAGTTTTTGCCATTAATCTTCATAATTCTCAACTAATTACCTCATGATTCCTTGAATTAATTATTTTATTATAATGATATATATATATATATATATATATATATATATATATATATATATATATATATATATATAATTTAAGTTATCACATACGTGATACAATGTATTATTTTGTCGATTAAAAACAATATATTCTAATAATAAGTTATAAAAAAAAGCTTCTATCCAAGATGTTTTAAGAACATCTTCCTTAGGTATTTATTTTAAAGTTTGTTGCTAATAATTTTTTTTTTCTTGATCATTTAACCTCGTTTGAGGATATGATTGTTCATTATTTATATAAAACGAATGATTATTTGGATTTAGACTATTTGATTTGTATATTCAGATTTTTTTAATTGTTTTTCAGCAAAATCAGATTATTATTTTCAATTTTGGATTAGTTGTATTTATAAAATAGGAACCGAATATTATAAAAAATCCAAATAAAATTATTTATTTATTTTAATATATATCTTTAATAGTCTATAAATTGACTAAATATCTTTTTAATAGATTAGAATGTTTCATACAATACAACACCTTAAAATGTATTTCTTATCAAAAAATTTTTTTGTCTATAATATTAAAATATAATATATTTGTCTAGGTAGTTTTTTAAAAAATTTAATCCACTATTAACTAAACCCATTTCCTTAGTTATATATATATATATATATATATATATATATATATATATATATATATATATATATATATATATATATATATATATATATATATATATGGCAAATACTTAATTTATATATTTATTAAAATATCTTGACTCTTGAAAATCGAATTATAAAAACCGATCCGACTGAATTGTAGTTTGGTTGGATTGGATCGAATTTGAAGTAAGTTTAGAGTATTTACATCCATTTTTTAAAAATTGAAATCAATTTGTATTCACCTGGTCATATCAGATCAACCTGATCCATCCAAAAGAACAACCTTATTTAAGATATAACTTATTGGCATATTTTTATTGACAAATTAATATATACTGAATGGTTAATATACTTTAAATGTTTCTACATGTAACCCTTATCCTTAATCATATTTTATTTTACTTCTTAGTTAAATTTTAGTTTTAAGTAACCAACAATCAAAATCTATTCATTTCAAATAAAAGATAATTAGAATAACATAACATAATATCAAAACATTAATGATAATTCAAAAGATAGTGATGAATGAAACTTAGGGGTGTATAATACGATCATGTTGAGCTCTGCCCAGTGGAACCAGAAGTACCTATAACATGAAAACACAAAATCATAAGCACAAATCTTACTAAGTTCCTCCATAATACCACATACCTAACAAGTAACGGGCCCAACCCAAGTTACATGCTTTTTGGTGCAGCCCATGCATTTGGGCCCAACCCATATAATCGAGCCCAACCCTTATAATCCGGTCCAACCCATCAAAACACACAAATCCACCCTTTTAGACCTTAGTAGAGGTCTTAAGCCTTAAACATGGAGCCTTAATGGTTATTTTTTCCCATGCATGTTATTTAAGGACTTAATGCATTAAGATGTGGAGTTTTAGTGTTTTAAGCACTTATTGAGCATGCAAGGTCATTAAGTTGGAAACTTTATGACTCCTAGTGATATTTTGGCCATGGAACTGTAATTGGACGCATTAAGACGAAGTATTAAGCACTTAATGGGAAAAGAGGAAAACATGGCAGTATGTCTTGCGTACCTATGTGTACATCCAGCATACTCGGTCAGCCATCCTAATCCAGTCCTCAAAGGAGTACGCACTACGTACATCTGCAGTACTCCATGTGTATGTGCACGGTTGATTTGTTTATTTTGACCAATGTTGACCTGGGGTAGTTTGGGCTATGTTGAGTATTTGGTCGTTTGGGTGGATAAGTGGCGGTTACAGTTGAGATCCGGAGTTGGGACCTCATCAGCTATTAATCAGATCGTGTGGTGAGTTTTCATCACTGTACATATGGATCGAAGGCACCAAGGCCAGCCCATTTGATTGATATCCTACTATACATTCATATGTTGAGTATGGAATACATCTGCATGGTTATATGCTAGTTGCCGATATGCTTAGTCTGGTAGATCTGTATGACTACCTATGATTCTATCTATATGATTATTTATTTGTTGAATATATTTTTATCGGTTATACACAGTGTTGAGTTGAGGTTTTACTGCTTTATGTTTAGCCAACAGACCCTGGGTATTCCTGATATGATTTGAGGGTTAGGTGTGACAACCCGACACTTTTACACTGTGTAATCGATCCATATATCTATCATTCACTTGAATTTAGCATCTTTTAGCAGAATGTTTGGTCCGTACGAGTGCTTTAGGCTTAGTATATCATAGATATGAGCCTTAGGAAGGGTATTGCATCACAAAATCCAGCCAATCACACCAAGAGAGGTGTGTGCGGCCGCACACCCAACCGCACACCCCCTCCAGCCTCACACCCGCCCCTATATATAGTAGAGGACCCTTTTCCATTCAATTTTGGCTGCACCTCCTCTCTCTACTTTCTCTCTCTAGAAACAACATCCAAGAACACTTAGAAGGCCTCCAAAACATGAAGAACTTCATCTTTCAGCTTGTTATATAGGTAAAACACTTGAATCTAAGCCTAAAACTCATTGTGTTCTTCGTGTTCTTCACCCCTTGAAGGAGTGCAGCCACACACCTTCATTAGGTGGTCGCACACACTCAAAACATCCTCCAAAGTGAGGGTATGGCCTCTATAATCAATCTAAGACTTAGTTTGACACTTGAAACCCCTCAAAATCGACACATAGGACTCAAACAAGGAGTGTACGGATGCACACCCCTGTGTACAGCCGCACACACCCCCCCTGTACGGCCGTACACTCCAGTGTGCAGCCTCACACATAAGTCTGGATGCATTCCCTAGCCGCACGCTCACTTTTATGGCCATACACCCACTCTAATACTCATATTTGACCTTAAACTTGCATAGATCATTAAGTATGGGACACGAGACACTTAGTCTTGGTGATTTCAAGCCCTTAGGGTGATTCCCCATCATGTTTAGTCATGAAACATCCTAGCTCTAACTCATATACGTGTCACCATATGATTAATAGGGACCACTTACGTTCTGAGCATCCGTTGACACTCATCACTCATATCAATCGCACACTCGTACCCTACGTTAAATAGTGAGTTCATACCCCTAAATTAACCTTTCAAACGATTTTAAATGTTTTTATTGGGGGGGGGGGGGGATACAAGTTGAATCAAGTAAGCTATAGTACTAATCATATGTGCTTTATAACTTGTTGTCAAAAGAATTTTCTACATTTTCAATTTACCTTGTCAGTAAAGTTGCTTCAAATATTTATCAAACTCAGTTTCATGTTCGATTTTTCTAAAAACTACTTTTTGAAATTTTCAAAACTTATTTTATTTTCCAAATCATATCTACACCAATATATTTATATAAGGATTGAAGGACTTAGAATACTATAGGAGTGACTAGCATGTGCCTAAGGATGGTTGCGGTGTTGTAACAAGTTTAAAAACTTACCGACACTACTACAAGAACATTTGAACAAGAATACTATAGGAGTATTCCGTGAGAACTAAAAAGGTCGTTACTAGTAGGGCAATAGTTGCTAAGTGGATACTCTACGGTTACATGTGACTAAGACGTTATAGACTTAGAACCTGTGATCTTTGCTTTACTTCTTGTTCCTTGTTTGGTTGTGGATTTAGAGTTAGGGTTGCTTATTCGAAGGTCTATCTTGTTCCGGTTGCATGTAATTAGTATTATGCAAGTATTGGTCTGACTAATAATGATCCTCTTATAACTATCTTAGATTAGTACGTCTATTAACTATTCTTCCCCTTTTCTCGCATAGATATCATGGTCGGATTTCATCATGGTGACCCGTACTTCCCAAATCACGGTAATGCAGGATGGCTTGAAGAAGAGCCCGATGAGGAACATCAAATCCCTTTGGATAACCACCAAGTAGAAGGCTTCTCAGATGGGTTTAACTCCAAACCCGAAGTCAACAACCTACCCCCTTGTGGCCCCGGTCCCAAACCCTAACCCTCACCAGGCCTTCCAAGGCCCGACGCTTGCATGGGTGGAATTCATAGAAACGTGGAGTGAAGAGCAACATTCAATGGAGACCGAAGCTTTTATGACACGAGCGAAGGAGGATCAGCAGACAAAGTCTTGCCCATCCTCGTCCGAAGAGTTGCCCGTAATGAAATCCAAGGCAGGAAGGCCCTCCAGCGTATCGTAGAGGTTGATACAAATGGAAGACTGCACTCCCTTTGCACCAGCCGCCTGGAGCATGCTAGGGAGAGGTCCGTAGCAGACCACGAGGCCTTTCTTTGGACATTAGCCGAGACCCAGCCTGAAGTCATAGAGCTTCGAGTTCGCCAGAGGGTCTATGAGCGACACCTCCTTGACATGGAACGCCAACTTGCCGACCTTCGAGCTCGCCCGAGAAACATCTGCCGCCACTGATAAAAGATGACTAGCGCATCTTTTCTTTTGACTTAGGAATAGCCTTTATCATCTGCGTTTGAATGAAGCACTTGTCTATATAATATTCTCATCTTTCAGTATGCTATGTAGTCATCTAAATTGTCAATCATTTTCCCCTCATATGGTTTGATGTAAGGTCGACCGTTAGGCCATTTTTCCAGAACGTATTTACATCAGTAATACCATTAGTATTGACAATTATCTAACCTATTGGGAAAAGTCTATACTCTTATGTCTCCCTACTCGGTATATGACTTTGTCTGACAACTTGTCTATGGTGATTTAATTCATGAAACGCTCTCATCATACTCACAATTGTTTCTCACTATTGTCTTCATCCTTATAAATTTTTAGTAAAATATGTCACCTCGCAAACGTCCGACCAGAGGCACGCCTGTGAACCAAACTCCTCCTCCTCCTCCACAGTTCGATTCGGTGATGTTTCTAACGGCTGTAACCGCAGCGGTGACTGCAGCTCCGGCTCAAATAAATTTCGGTGATGCAAGTGGTGCTGGCATGGGCAGCAATTCTAGACTTGGTGAAGTTCACCAACAGACATAGGGATGCACCTATGAGGACTTCATGAACTGCAAACCAAACTTCTTCAATGGGACAGGAGGAATCCTTGAATTATCTCAGTGGTTCGAAAGAACGGAGGAAGTCTTTGAAATGTGCTCATGCCCCGAGGAGAGTAAGATAAAGTTCGTTGCAGCCACGTTCACTGAAAGGGCCCTGACATGGTGGAACGGCCATGTCAATTCACTCTCTTTGGTAACAGCCAACGCCATGGGCTAGGACACACTGAAGGACCTTCTGAGAAGGGAGTACTGTCCTAGGGGTGAAATTCAAAAACTTGAGGAGGAACTCTGGAACCTGAAGATGAAAAGGACCAACATAATAGCTTATATAGCCAGGTTCTGTAACTTGGCAACTATGTGTCCTAACATGATCCCTTCTGAAAGCAAGAAGATTAAACGATACATCTGGGGCTTAGTGCCCCCGTATCGAGGGAACATTTTAGCATCACGCCCTACAACGTTTGACAGCGCCAAGGAATTGGCTCAAAGGTTGATTGATCATGAAGTTCCTTCCACCCCATCAACAACCACAATGGTTGCCACTGCACCAACCACGTCATCTGACAACAAGAGGAAACGGTGGGACTGGAAGAAGGGCAAGTCAACTCAATAATCCTCCAAAAACCGATAGACAATAGCTGTCCATGCTGCCACTACTCCTGCTGCCCCTGCACCAGCCAAAACATATACCCAAGTGCACCAAGTTCTCTTTCCATCATCACGGCCCCTGCCGTGAAATGCACTGCACTAATTGCAACCGGAAGGGTCATACCGTCCGGTTTTGCAGGTCTCAACCCAAACCCATCATGCTAGTTCCCAGTACCGGAGTGAGTCAAGCCTGCTATGGCTATGCAGAGATCGGACACTTCAAAAGAAACTGCCCGAAAGCTAGGACTATGGGAGGAACAGGCAGACTGCTTGCTATTGGTCACAATGAAGCAGTAGCAGACCGCACAGTAGTCATGGGTACGTTCCTTCTCGATAACTCTTATACTTGTATCCTCTTCGACAGTGGAGCAGAAAGAAGTTTTGCAAACCAAAACTTTAAACACTTACTTAAACAATCCTCACAACCGTTAAAAGAGACCTTCGTTGTAGAGATGGATAATGGAAAGACAGAAAGTTCTAACGAGATCTACATAAGTTGTACCCTCATGCTAGATAATCATTCATTTCCAATTGACCTCATACCCGTATCGATCAAGAGTTTCAACGTCATCGTAGGCATGGACTGGTTGAGTCTCCATCGCGCCGATATCCTGTGATTCGACAAAGCCATCCGTCTAAAACTACCGAATAACGAAACCCTGTGAATCTACGGAGACAAACCCAGTACGAGTCTTCGTATCATTTCCAGTATTCAAGCCCAGAAGTACTTGCGTAAAGAATATCGCGCGTTCCTTGCACACGTTGTCGACACGAGCCAGAAAACGAAAGATCTAAAAGACTTCCCCATAGTATGCGACTTTCCTGATTTCTTCCCAGAGGAGTTACCAGGTTTACCTCCGCAACACCAAGTCGAGTTCAGGATCGACTTAATTCTAGGAGCTACCCCCGTAGCCAAATCGCGCTATCATCTAGTGCCTATTGAGATGCAAGAACTGTCCGGTCAACTTAACGAGCTGCTCAACAAGGGCTTTATAAGACCGAGTTTCTCACCCTGGGGAGCGCCGGTCTTGTTCGTAAAGAAGAAAGATAGATCGTTCCGTATGTGCATCGATTATAGAGAACTCAACAAACTGACGGTTAAAAATCGTTACCCTTATCCTCGTATAGACGATCTATTTGACCAACTGCAAGGGGCGAGTTACTTCTCCAAGATTGATCTGAGGTCCGGATACCATCAGTTGCAAGTTCTAGAGAAGGATATTCCGAAAACGGCCTTCCGAACTCGTTACGGGCACTACGAATTCGTAGTGATGCCGCTCGGACTGACCAACACGCCCGCAGTATTCATGGACTTAATGAATAGGGTGTGCCGTCTTTACCTGGATTAGTCATCATCGTCTTCATTGATGACATATTGGTTTACTCTTGAAGTCAGGAGGAGCATAACGAGCACCTACGACGAGTCCTGGAAACCCTACGATCGGAGAAGTTATACGCGAAGTTCTCTAAATGCGAATATTGGATCCGAAGAGTCGAATTATTAGGACACGTGGTTAGCGAAGAAGGAGTCTACGTGGACCCATCCAAGATTAAAGCTATTGAGAACTGGTCAGCACCGAAGACGCCTACAAAAATTCTTCAATTTCTAGGCCTCGTTGGCTACTACTGCAGGTTCATTCAGAACTCCTCCCAGATCGCGAAACCCCTTACCAGATTGGCTCAGAAAAGCGTAGCCTTTAACTAGGGAGAGCAACAGGAGAAGGCATTCCAAACCCTGAAACGAGCCTTCTGCACCGCACGGATACTATCCCTTCCCGAGGGGACAGATGATTTTGTGGTTTACTATGATGCATCCAATCTGGGGCTCGGTTGTGTTCTGATGCAACGAGGTAAGGTCATCGCCTACGCTTCAAGACAGCTGAAGACACACGAGGTCAACTACACCACACACGATCTCCAATTAGGAGCGGTTGTGTTCGCCCTAAAGATCTGGAGGCACTACCTGTACAGTACGAAGAGCACGATATACACCAATCACAAAAGCCTCCAACACATACTCAACCAGAAGGAGCTCAATATGAGACAACGACGGTGGGTCGAACTACTCAATGATTGCGAATGTGAAATTCCTTATCACCCGAGTAAAGCCAATGTAGTAGCAGATGCCCTAAGTAAGAAAGAATATTCTTGTCGAAGGGCCAGATCACTGACATTGACCATCCATTCTCACTTATCCGCACAAATCCGAGAAGCCCCGATGGAAGCCCTAAAACCAGAGAACATGCTGAGCGAAGCCTTGAGGGGAATGGATAAGAATCTTGAGATCATAGGAGACGGAGTTTATTGTTTCATGGACCGGATCTAGACCCCAAAGTTCGGTGGTTACAGGGAGGTTGTCATGAACTAAGCTCACAAGACCAAGTACTCCATTCACCTAGGTTCGGACAATATGTACCTAGATCTCAAGAAGTTATATTGGTGGCCAAACATGAAAGCTAAGATCGCTACCTTCTTGGGCAAGTGTCTGACTTGTGCCATGGTGAAGGCCGAATATCAGAAACCCTCAGGTCTACTACACCAGCCCGAGGTACCTGAGTGGAAATGGGAGATGATTTCCAGGGATTTCATTACCAAATTACCCAAATCTCCGAGTGGTTACGACACCATTTGCATAATAGTCGACCGATTGACGAAATCCGCTCATTTCCTGCCAAAATAAAGAAACTTTCAAGATGGAAAGACTCACACGAATCTACATCCAAGAGATAGTTCGACTGCATGGTGTTACTATATCTATTATCTCCAATATAGATAGTAGGTTCACTTCGAGATTCCGGCAGTCACTGCAAAGCGCCGTAGGAACGAGGTTGGACATGTGTATAGCCTACCATCCGTAGACCGACGAACAAAGTGAGAGGACTATCCAAACTTTGTAAGATATGTTGTAAGCCTGTGTGATCGACTTTGGTAAGACGTGGGATACCCACTTACCCCTAGTCGAGTTTTCCTACAACAACAGTTACCACACGAGCATCAAGGCAGCTCCATTCGAAGCCCTCTACGGCCGAAAGTGCAAATCCCCTCTGTGCTGGGTTGAGGTGGGTGACACTCAGTTAGCTAAAGGACGAATTCCTGACAGCACCCTCACAGGACCGGAGATCATTCAAGAAACGACCGAGAAGATCATTCAGATTTGTGAAAGATTGAAAGCCGCTAGAGACCTATAGAAAAGCTACGCAGACAAACAGAGACAACCCTTGGAGTTCCAGGTGGGAGACCGAGTCCTTCTGAAAGTCTCACCCTGGAAAGGCATGATACGCTTTGGAAAGCGTGGAAAGCTAAATCCAAGATACATGGGGCCTTTCGAGATCCTCGCTAAAAGTGGCCCCGTAGCTTTCAAACTCAATCTACCCCGCGAGCTTAGTAACATACATCCTACATTCCACATCTCAAACTTGAAAAAGTGTTTATCCGACGAGACTCTTGTAATCCCACTCGACGAGATCGAGATCAATGAGAGCCTCAACTTTGTGGAAGAACCGGTGGAGATTATGGATCGAGAGGTCAAACAAACGAAGCAAAGATGCATCCCTATAGTGAAGGTTCGTTGGAACGCCAAACGAGGCCCAGAGTTCACTTGGGAGCGCGAGGATCAAATGAAACTTAAATATCCCCATCTTTTTACTTAGTTATTTGTACTAACTTAGCTGCTTGAACTCTAATTTCGGGACGGAATTCCTCTAACGGGGGGAGGATGTGACAACCCGACACTTTTACACTGTGCAATCGATCCATATATCTATCATTCACTTGAATTTAACATCTTTTAGCAGAATGTTGGGTCCGCACGAGTGCTTTAGGCTTAGTATATCATAGATATGGGCCTTAGGAAGGGTTAGGAAGGGTATTGCATCACAAAATCCAGTCAATCACACCAAGAGAGGTGTATGCGGAGTGCTTTAGGGTTAGTATATCATAGATATGGGCCTTAGGAAGGGTATTGCATCACAAAATCCAGCCAATCACACCAAGAGAGGTGTGTGCGGCCGCACACCCAACTGCACACCCCCTCCAGCCTCACACCTGACCCTATATATAGTAGAGGATCCTCTTCCATTCACTTTTGGCTGCACCTCCTCTCTCTCTCTCTACTTTCTCTCTCTAGAAACATCATCCAAGAACACTTAGAAGGCCTCCAAAATGTGAAGAACTTCATCTTTCAACTTGCGATAGAGGTAAAACACTTGAATCCAAGCCTAAAACTCATAGTGTTCATCGTGTTCTTTAAGCCTTGAAGGAGTGCGGCCGCACACCTTCATCTGGTGGCCGCAGACACTCAAAACATCCTCCAAAGTGAGGGTATGGCCTCTATAATCGATCTAAGACTTAGTTTTACACTTGAAACTCCTCAAAATCAACACATAGGACTCAAACAAGGAGTGTACGACCGCACACCCCTGTGTACGGTCACACACACCCCCCTGTATGGCCGCACACTCCAGTGTGCAGTCTCACACACAAGTCTGGCCGCATTCCCTAGCCACACACTCACTTAAACTTGCATAGATCATTAAGTATGGGACACGAGACACTTAGTCTTGGTGATTTCAAGCCTTTAGGGTGATTCCCCATCATGTTTAGTCATGAAACATGATAGCTCTAACTCATATATGTGTCACCATATAATTAATAGGAACCACTTGCGTTCTGAGCATCCGTTAACACTCAGCACTCATATCAATCGCACACTCGGACCCTACGTTAAATAGTGAGTTCATACCCATAAATTAACCTTTCAAACGCTTTTAAATGTTTTTATGGGGGGGGGGGGAGGGGGGATACAAGTTGAATCAAGTAAGCTATAGTACTAATCAAATGTGATTTATAACTTGTTGTCAAAAGAATTTTCTACATTTTCAATTTACCTTGCTAGTAAAGTTGTTTCAAATATTTATCAAACTCATTTTCATATTCGGTTTTTCTAAAAACTGCTTTTTGAAATTTTCAAAACTTATTTTATTTTCCTAATCATATCTACACCAATATATTTATATAAGTAAGGATTAAAGGACTTAGAACTGATAACTGACCTTATTTCTTGTTCTTGTTTGATTGTGGACTTAGGGTATAAGGTTATCTGTCCGACTGTCGTTGAATTCTTAGTTATATATCATATATTTTTGTGTTGGATATAAAAGGCTTCACTACAGTGCAATATATTTACGTATCAAAGGCATTCAAATAAACAACTCTATTTAACTATAATAGGTATAGTTAAGGATTACCACTCATTACTATTGTTACTATGATGCGCACTAAGGTCAGTATAATTACAAGGCTATACGTGTTATACACTATGCGAGCACACTATACACTATACTAAGGAAACACTATACACTATAAGAGACAGTATAAACTACATCAAGAGAACACTACATAGTACACTAAAAGAATACTCTATATTATACGAGAGGAAATACTATAATAGAATGTGATGCACTATTTTTCTATACGACCCATCGCTATGCGATCGTCGGGTAACCAGCGCCTCCTGGAGGGAGAGAGATCACTACGTGTATAGATCTATACCGGATGGATTCTTCCCCCATCCCGACTGCTAGCTATAGTCCGAGCCTATTAGGCCCAGGGATGACAAAACACTACTACACTATTTGTGACCTGGACGGTCAACCGCTATACCACTATCACTCAGTATGGTTACATACGAGCTCACATTCAAATCTTAATTAAACACATGAATAATTAAGGGTAAAACAGACTTCCCGAGGTGTATACACATTTAATACTATCCAGAGTTTACATTCACTACTACGTTTCACCAGCACTGACGCTGCTGGGGTAAAACTCTATTCTTTGTTTATATGAACAAGATTAAAACTATATTTTCATTACTGATGTTTTCACGAGAAAAACTATTACATTTTCAAAGAATCAAACTTACAAATAACCTAGTCTTGGTAGAAGACTACTTTTGCTGGAAAATATGGGATTTTCTAGGGATCAAACTATCTTCAAACTTTGTTAACAACCATTATACTATGCGATTTGTAAACACCTTTATACAAGCAATGACACTAAATACTTATGAACTCACCAGCTTTATGTTGATACTCATTTTCAAAATAATTTGTATTCTCAGGTCAGCAATAAACAGGTACTGATGCAGCTTTTGGGAAGATGGAGCACATAAATGACCCATCTTTTATTTTGTTTATACTTTTGGTGTCTATCAAACTGTACAGAACACGCTTGTATTACAAATATTATATTAATGTAATGGATGTTGTTGCTTGTTTTTACTATTATGCATTGTTATGATACTGTACATGACGTCCTCCACCTCAGAACGTATTCCGCCATTCTCGGTTTTAGGGTGTGACGGATTGGTATTAGAGCTTCTAAAGATCCATAACCACTAGCATGCATCACTACTAGCTCATACATTAGGCATAAATGAATCTCTCCTAAACATACGTTCTATTATGCAATTATGAGCAGACCTTTAGCCCTATTCTAGCATGCAATCGACATATACTCATACTAACATATTAAACATATCAACATGTATGTGTATTTTGGCAACACTTAGTTGAGCTCGCTTGATTATATGTGCCACACCCTTTTTCATTTTTATAAAACTTTTTAGAAAAATCATTTTTTTCTTTAAAAGATAATACCAATTCCTCAGTTTGAGTTCAGACGCACCCGAGAATATGCCTAAATCCCTTAAACCAAGGCTTTGATACCAACTTGTAACATCCCAAAAGTTCAAGGTAATTTTTTTGAAGTAACCAACAACCACCATCCATTCATTTCAAATAAAATATTATCAGAGTAATATAATGTAATCTCATAACATCAACGATAAATCAAAAGATAGTACAGAATAAAACTCCAAGGTGCGCAATGAAATCATGTCGAGCTCTTTCTTTTGGAACCGGAAGTACCTGAAACATTTAAAAAACAAAATTGTAAGCATAAAGCTTAGTAAGTTTCCCCAAAATACTACATAACAAACAAGTAACAAGATCAAATCAACATACATGCTTTCGGCTCCAACCCATATAATAGGGCCCAACCCATATAATATAATCGGGCTGATAACGTGCTCTAGCCAGCACAAAAGGGCCACACCCAGCTCAGAAGGCTGGCGTACCCAGCAGACCAGGCCCATCGGGTTTAGCGCCCCTAAGGGCAGGGCGCTAAAGCAAAAGGATAAGCGCCCGCCAAAGGCGTCCTTGCAAGAGGGTCGCGCCCGCCAAGGACGCCCCAGAGCTCCACGACAAAAGATACGGTCATGCGACAAATCAAAGGATCAGAGCATTACCGTCAAGATCAATGGCAGCGCTCTGACAAGTAAAGGAGCACAATCCTCCAATCAGCACCTCAGATCATGTCGGCTCAGGAGATCATGTCTCGTACGGACAAGTAGGATCGTTGAATATAAAAGGCACAACTCATGACCTCGACAGGTAAGACGCCTTCTCCAAGCTATACTCATACACACTCCCTAAAACCTACTGACTTGACCGTCGGAGTGTCTTTCCTAGAGCACCCTCCCAGGAAACGGCTGACGACCTCTTTTCTCTGTGATGTTGTAGGAGCAACTCAAGAACTGTTATCGAAGTCTACTCAGAGCAAGAGCAAGGTCACATCATTTGGTGTCATCCGTACGTGTGACGAAGAACGAAACCAAAAGCACACAGTTCAACGACAAAAATAGAGTCCGATGGCATCGGCGAAACCAAAAGGGCACCAGGAAGTCCGATCCGATCAATGACACCGTTGGACCAAACACCACTGCCTTCAACGACAATAGAGAAGTCCTAGACGAAGGTGGTTCCGCGGTAACGGCCGAGCCACCGAGCGGTTCACAACCACGAGGACATTTTTCGCCAATAACCGCCTCCATGGCAATCCGACTCAGCCACCACAGCCGCCGACTACGTCATCAGTGTCGAACACCAACACCATAGTGCCGACACTACAACAGACGACAACTCAAATGATGATGCCACCGGTCACACTACCACATACACCACCATTCGGCCAAGCACAACCGGTAATAAACTAAACACCACCATTATTCAATCCGATGATCCAAGGGCAACCACCAATCCCTCGGATGCTACTGCCATTAAACCAAATCGCTAGTGCTCAGCCATTGCACTAAACACAGATGGCCATGCAGCCAACACTTTCTCAACCACCACTGGCTCAAGCCATGACAACCCAGTTGCCTATTTTCTTCTCTTCGCCGCCTATGTCAAGCAAACCTATTGTTACTACAAACACACATCTCCAAGAAACCACCACGAGCAACTTTCAAGCCCAAATCCATGCCTCGTCTGAACTCATTTAGCAATGTTAGAAGCTCCAATAACTGTCTCACCCATGGCTAAGATGGATTTTCTCTTGGCCTACACACGACAAACATCAGAGATAATACCATCTTTGCTATCCTCATTCACCCCAACCAAACTAGAACAAGTGCCAGTCAAAGGCGCAACAGTGGTAATGGGACAAGCAACCACAACAATTGGTGTCGGCGTCCCAGTAGCCACAGAAGGAGTAGATGCGGAAGTGGCCAGGGAAATCTGGTCAACACGTCGAGGGGGAGGAAGGATATCGACCAAATCTACCTCTTGGTGTTCTAGTTTCCCCCGATAACACTTTCGTAACACTTCGGCCATGGATAGAGTGGACTCAACACCTGCAAAACGACAGGACATGAGGAAAACACATAGCCAAGGTGCATGGATCAACCAAACCAAAACCCCTAACCAATATAAAGTAAACAAAGGGTGGGGGAGAGGAGGAAGAGTAAAGGAAAACACTCACTATCGACAACATAGAAGAAGATCGCAATTTTCCCCCAACGCATCCAAGAGGGACTCATTCCCAACCTGACAGCATCACCTCAGAATAATCCTCAGGAGTAACCTGGATGTTCTTTAGAAGGTAGACAAAACTTTGGTTGTGCGGAAACAATTTGGGAGTAAGATCGGAAAAGGACTTAGCGCGATATCGCCCACTGCCCGCCAAACCATGATTCACCCATAACCACTTGCCTTGCCTGTTCTTGGGGATCTTTCCATCGGGGACCAAGGTATGCCCCCCTCGCCGAACAGAAGAAGTGCACTTGTCTCTAGTGCAACAGAAACTAAAGAAGTATTTAAAGACAAAATAGTCGGGGAGAACGCCGTTGGCGCTGCAAATCATCTCAAACGCTACTACCTTGTTCAAAGCGTTGGGAGTCAACATTTGGATGCTACAACCTTCTTATCGCAGGACCTCTTCCTGGAAATCGGTAAGAGGAAGGTGTAGCCTGGCGTCAAAGGACTTCAGATAGACCCCCATTTTGCCAGGACGGGGAGACGTAATAGATGAACCATGAGGCAGGAACTTGACCCCATCCATTGAAGAAAGGTCGTATGTCTGCTCCAAATACTGGTACTCAACACTAGAAGGGAGATTTCCAGATGAATCAGCCATGGAAGAAGAGAAGAAAAGAAATGAAGAAGAAAAGCAAATAAAAGAGAGGAAGCGTGAGGAAAAATAAAAATGTCGATAAGTGTTCTTATATGAGAAAAGGAAAAGTCAAATATTCAAAATCCCAGACACATGACGTAACCGGTAGTCATGATGAGCGGTCACGTCGTCATTAAAAACTTGAATGACGGGCGAATAGGAAACATGCACGTATAGAGTAATTAAGTCCAAAACACCGTGGATAGCACAACAACACTACGTCTACCGGATTGGGGGGCTTGATAACGTGCCCTTGCCAGCAAGAAATGGCCGCACCCAACTCAGAAGGCTGTCGTGCCCGGCTGACCAGGCCCAGTGGGTTTAGCGCCCCTAAGGGCAGGGCACTAAAGCAAAAGGATAAGCGCCCACCAAAGGCGTCCTCTCAAGAGGCTCGCGCCCGCCAAGGACGCCCCAAAGCTCCACGACAAAAGATACGGTAGGCGACAAAGCAAGGGATCAAAGCATTACCGGCAGGACCAATGGCAGCGCTCTGACAAGTAGAGGAGCACGATCCTCCAATCAACTCCTCGGATCCTGTCGGCTCGGGAGATCCTGTCTCGTACGGACGAGCAGGATCGTTGAATATAAATGTCACAACTCATGACCCCGACAGGTAAGACGCCTTCTCCAAGCTATACTCATACACACTCCTAAAACCTACTGACTTGACCGTCGGTGCGTCTTTCCGGGACCCTCCCGAGAAACGGCTGACAACCTCTTTTCTATGTGATCTTGTAGGAGCAACTCGGGAACTGTTGCCGGAGTCTACTCAAAGCAAGAGCAAGGTCGCATCAGGGCCTAACCCATCAAAACACACAAATAAATGCAAGAGTCACATACACAATCTAGCATCATATAGTACAGTAAAAAGACTCACATGATTCTAACAAACAAAATCCTAAATTATTGTGAACTAGATGAACTTCTCCATCTCTAGTCCCTAGAACTCCACTTAGATTACTCCAATATCACACTTAAATTATATTTTATTACTCTTTTATCATATATTAAGTTATGTATGACTCCAACACATGCTTAGGTTCCCATACACGTCTAACACCCACATAATCCTAAATCGACTTTATTCTCGTTCTAGACACACATCCCAACCAACTTGATATATTTATAACATTAATTACGTCAATACATTAAGACTTAACAAAACTCAGATTTCATGAACTAAAATACAGTACTTCGGCTTTGAGAGTTTCGAGACATATTAATGAAAACGGGTGTCGTGTCTTGATTCAAGACACCAACACAAAATGAAGCAAAGTTAAGGGAGTTGAGAGCTGTTCTAAGCATCCCTAAACATTCTATAAATCAGATCCAAGAGCTTAAACAAACGAAATGAACTTGTGCTTTATAGAATCCCGAAATAGGGAAACATATGAGGCCTAAAAGGCATTTAAAGCAATAAACTCGGTTCTAAATGTCCATTCTTGGTATTACATGCTTAAGGGACCCATAAGCATCATAATAAAAAGTGCACAACACGTGAAATCCCGTAAAGTGAACATAAACAAGGTTTTGAAGACCTTTTATGGCTGCTTTCATGGTTTAAACCGACCAACCATTGTCTCTGAAATAAAAGGGACTGTAAAGCATCATTAGGAGTAATTAAAAAGGTTTTGAACTCAACCATTTTGACAGAAAAACTACCAAAACCGAGAACCTCAAGAAGTAGAGATTTCTCGGCTGTTGAGGAACACCGGAGGTCCCTCCGGCCACCACGTCACCAGAAATGGACCAAGAGGAGTACTAGGGATGGAAGGAGGAAGAAAAATACCTGTCGGATGACTTGTATTGAGTTCAAGCACAGTTTCTTCCTTGAAACCCATCAATGGCGGTGTTTAGATTCACAAGATAACTTTCGAGATTTTCAAACGAAATAGGGAAATGGACCGATCTAATAGTGGGGATCAAATTTGAGGGGTTAAGAGAATTGCTGTCTGAGATTCGATACGTGCAGAGGCAAAAACGGGAAAATAGTTCAGACCACGTGCGCGCGTCTGATGCATGAGGAAGGAGACAGCCTCTTCCCAAATTTAGCACATATAGTCCCTGAGGTCTTTGCATATTACGGTTTCTACCCTATTTTCTATTTTTCTTAATTAAATGGTTTCTAAAAAGTTGCATACAACCCCCTTGACATACATATGTTGGAATAGTGTCTAAGGCTGCAACTATATTAGGCAAGTATTTGACCCGGTTTTGCATGGTCCTTTTGGGTTGCCTTCACCATAGCAACTTGATGGATGATTTGTTAAGAGAGAGTAAATATTATAAGGAATAATATATGGTTATTTGATTAATATAAGTTATAGATTAATTGGAATTAATTTGGTGACTTAAAGAGATTAATTAAATAAGAGGGTATAAACTGTCAATTTTTTGATAGTTACACTTTAGACTATAAATCATTATCCAAGATAGGATGGACGATTTCTAGGGCTTGGATAAGCCAAAATCGTCCATAGGGTTATCAAGGAAAGGATATAGATTAACTTATAGTCTAAGTTATCCAATTATGGTTAAAGTTGTAATCCTTAAGGAGTCTACAAGTATAAATAGACCCTAGGGGTGAGGGAATTCGACACATCATCTAAAGTAGAGATACTCTGGCCAAATTCCTCCCCTCTCCTCTCTCCTAAATCATCTTTCTTGCTATTGGTGTTTGTAAGCCATTAGAGGAGTGACATTTGTGACTCTAGAACCTCCAAGACAACAAGATCAACAAGGAATCCAAAGGTATGGTTCTAGATCTGTTTCAATGTTGTAATTTATTCTAATTAGCCATTAGAAGTCTTGGATTCAAAGCATGTTTAATTAGAAAGCCTAGATCCGAGCATTAGGGTTTTGCATGCGCACATAGGAAAGTTCTTATGGCTAAAACCCATCAGTGGTATCAAAGCCTAGCTTGGTTTTCTTTAAATTGTTGCTTGATTAACTGAAAAAAACCTGCAAAATTCTATTTTTTGGGTTCTGAGTCATGGACTCAGCGAGTTCCAAAGTGGACTCGGCGACTAGGCCTGACTCGGCGAGTCCCTTTGTGTACTCGGCGAGTCCGGGCGTTAGGATTAGGAAAAACCGGGATTTTTTCATGTTTATCTTATGGAAACTTACCTTAATCATATTAGATCAACCCTAATCCGATTTTTTGATATATATGACTATAATCTTGATCTAATTAAAGATATTTATCATCTAATAAAATATTTAATCTCCTTATATGATAATTGATTAATTATTTTGATAATTATCTTAAAAGAAATCTTGGATAAATCAAATAAAGATAATTAGGATATTAATTGTTAATTGGAATTATTTGTTATTTGATCCTCCATGTTTTAAATGTTTAAAACTTACCCGGAAGTTTTGAAATTTATATTTGTGATTAAAAGGTTTTAATTTAGACAACTTAAATTTCAAACCCTATGTTTTAAAAGGTTTAAAACACAACCTTATACTAATATGATATTACTAGAATAATATATATATATATATATATATATATATATATATATATATATATATATATATGTATGTATGTATAACTAAATGCTAGTTTACCGTTAGTAGGCCTCATTCACGAAGCCGATCTATAAAGTGGGTATAAGGTTGCGACCTATAAAATGGCGCTTAATGGGTGTACACTCACACCCACCGCTTGCTTGATTGGTGGAGGGTCGTTAGCCGAACGGGTAGGATAGGGCAACCTCATCCTCTCATTAAAAGTATAATAAGAAATACAAAGTAACTACACGTTTTAAAAAATTTCCCAATCTTAGTTATTTTAGGAAAAGTGAATTGATGCAATCCCATGAAATTACACTTTACACCCTTGCTAAGAAGTTAGTGGAGCGTGTGTGGTTTACCGGCACACTAATTGGTTCTAAGCAAAGGTGGCAAAGGGTGATTCATTGTTTATCATAGTTCGATGGAGCGTGTGTGGTTTACCGGCACATCGAATAGGTGATCGTTACAATGAAGGCACCATGTGAATTTGCATGGTAATTCACACCCGCTTTGTGATCCTCGGCATCCCAGTCACAAACAAGAGGGGCATATCGAGATTTAAACATGCCATTGAATAGTTTCAATGAATCTCATCTGAACCTAGGAATTCTCAATACACTTAGGACTAATAGTCTAGGTTTTTGTGATGGAGAATTAGTGAATCGTCATTCACTTACCTTCAATTTATTTTCATGTTAGATTACGGCATCCCTTTTCTAATATGTAAATGTTATTGTTGGATCCTAACCCTAATTTTTCTTATTGGGTGATAATTAGGGATTCTTATTCTAATCTATCTTTGTCCTTTCTATAGATGTCGAACACAAACAACGCTGCTGCGAGTTCTTTCACGTTGATGAGCCTTTGCCAAAAGGTCACCTTCGATGGAACGAACTTTAGCGAATGGATAAGATACATTCGCACCATTGCTCGCTATGAGGATAAGGAGTATGTCCTCGATGAAAAGCTTGAGAAGATCAACCCCGAAATCGCTACTCCGGCCGAAATCACCGCTTTTGAGACTCATGAGCGAGATGCAACGAAGGTACATTGCATCATGATTGCCACCATGAACTCTGAATTCTAAAAGTCCTACGAGGACATGTATCCATACGAGATGCATCAAGACTTATTGGAGAGATACCACCAAAACGCGAGACAAGAGCTTTATGAGATTTTCACTAACATGATCTCCGCTAAGATGGGTCATGGAGAATCTCTTACCGTGCACCTGCAAAAGATGCAAAGGTATGTCGATCGCCTTCGCAAGTTAAATGTTGACTTTGGGGAAGACTTGGCGATCGACATGGTGCTTCACTCTTTGCCTCCGATGTACAACCAATTTAGGATGACCTACCACATGAACAAAGAGGAGGTCACCCTAAGCAAACTCCAAGGTCTTTTAAGAGTCGCTGAGAGCAACTTCAAAGACAAGTCTGTTGCACCTACTCCTAATCCGTCTGCTGCTCCTGTCTTGGCAATTGGTCAAGGAAAGGGAAAGAAGAGGAAGGCTTCATCAAAGAACTATCGCAAGGTTAAAGCCGAGATGGTGCCTCTTCTAGTGGGACCAAAGTTGATCCCTCTAAGCCCTATCCTAACCCGAAGGAGGCAGAGTGCCACCACTGCCACAAGATAGGACATTGGAAGAGAAGCTGCCCAGAATACCTGCAAGCAATCAAAGAAGGAAAGATCAAGCCATCTTTCGCAGGTATATACACAATTAAATCTAACGATTCTAATCATGCTATTTCTTGGGTTCTTGACACCGGTTGTGGTTATCACATTTGTTCAAATGTGCAGGGACTAAGAAGAAGTAGGGATGTGGAGCAAGGAAGGATCAATCTAATCATGGGGAACAGAATATCGTCGCTTGTTACCAAGATTGGAGTGTATTCTTTAGTGCTTAGGAATAGTTTGGTTTTAGATTTGAACAATTGTTGCTATTCGCCAGAAATGGCTAGAAACATCATTTCATTTCATGGTTTATATAGACAAGGATTTAGATTTTCTTTTAATAATGAGAATGGTTCTATTTTGGCTTATCCAAGTGGGAGACTGTTGGAATAGTGTCTAAGGCTAGCAACTATATTAGGCAAGTATTTGACCCGGTTTTGCATGGTCCTTTTGGGTTGCCTTCACCATAGCAACTTGATGGATGATTTGTTAAGAGAGAGTAAATATTATAAGGAATAATATATGGTTATTTGATTAATATAAGTCATAGATTAATTGGAATTAATTTGGTGACTTAAAGAGATTAATTAAATAAGAGGGTATAAACTGTCAATTGTTTGATAGTTACACTTTAGACTATAAATCCTTATCCAAGATAGGATGGACGATTTCTAGGGCTTGGATAAGCCAAAATCGTCCATAGGGTTATCAAGGAAAGGATATGGATTAACTTAAAGTCTAAGTTATCCAATTAAGGTTAAAGCTGTAATCCTTAAGGAGTCTACAAGTATAAATAGACCCTAGGGGTGAGGGAATTCAACACATCATCTAAAGTAGAGATACTCTGGCCGAATTCCTCCCCTCTCATCTCTCCTAAATCATCTTTCTTGCTATTGGTGTTTGTAAGCCATTAGAGGAGTGACATTTGTGACTCTAGAAGCTCCAAGACAACAAGATCAACAAGGAATCCAAAGGTATAGTTCTAGATCTGTTTCAATGTTGTAATTTATTCTAATTAGCCATTAGAAGTCTTGGATTCAAAACATGTTTAATTAGAAAGCCTAGATCCGAGCATTAGGGTTTTGCATGCGCACATAGGAAAGTTCTTATGGCTAAAACCCATCAACATATGCTTATATATTTTCAAAATAAAATTGATTTGGTTTAATAAAGTCACCAATATTACTAATAATGTTTCCATTTTATTTATTTACTTATTTATTTTTATTTTGACTATTTGATATTATTTTATAATCAATAATATTCTTTTTAAACAATTTTAGAAGAATTATGCATCGAAAAATGTAACGGCCTTACATGAACGTCACATTTTAACCATTTGTGATGATTCCTCTAAAGAAGCCCAAGCTTATAGCAAAATGTCTTTTCTATTACGAAGATCACTGGGCGCGAAGCTTATCCAGGGGATGTTTTTTATTTACATTCATACTTTTGGAAATAGCTACTTATTTTTTTTTGGAAAGGGAACTTCCCAAACGAGGATTTCCGGGCCAGTTTTCGCGCACCGACTAATCCCCCGCTGCAAACATAAAACTTTGTCTCATGCCCTGGAGTCACTGCAGACGAACCTCCATGGCCACAAGGGCTGAGTGGTGCTAGGATTTGAACATGATCAATAGGTTATCTACCATATCTTCCACGTGTCTTACCAAATCACCACAACCCAAGTGGTTTTACTAAATTAAGATAGTCATTTTATAGAAATTGTCAAAATAGTAAATAAAAATTACAAAAGCAATCTCTATTTATTAGAAAATAAATTAAATATCCTCATATTTTTTTGTTTTTATTATCTTCTTATCTATTTTAGATAGTGACAAGTATCATTCAACTTAATTTAAATTTGACTGAAATTTAAATTTATATACTTATCATCATATTAAATGGATAGAAAGAAAACGTAAAAATTAAAATGTAGAAGGTTATTAGAAATTTTATAGAAAGTGACCATGTATTTTAAGAAATAACTTTTATTTAAGATAAAGTTACAAAATGGTCCATAGCTAGTGTCGAAATTTTTTATTTATTTATTTATTTATTTTTTATTTTTTTTATATTATTTTGGTTTATACCAACTGTTGTAGTGCGCATGCATCACATTTTCTTCTTTGCGATACTATTGCAACATCATTTCTTTTAAGGGTGGGCATTAATCGATACCAGCTAAGCCAGAGCGGAATCGGACCGGTTTGGATGGATTTTAAGGATCGTTGACCAGACTAATTAAGCATACTAGTGTCGGTTTTCTAGTTCTTTGAACTGATAGGATTTAAGGATCGTTGACCAGACTAATTAAGCATACTAGTGTCGGTTTTCTAGTTCTTTGAACTGATAGGATTGATAGCCATTCGTTGTGTCTGGTACAAGTCGTTGAAATGGTAGCGAAAATTAGTTTTTTTTTTTTTGTTAATGTTAATTTTGTATAGACGAATATTATTATAATACTTAAAAAAAATCGTATTTGGGATACTCTACCAACAGTGGCGAATCTAAAACCAAAAATTACATGGTTCCTAATGTAAATGAATTTGAAAAAAAATATGAAAGAGTAAAAGGTTATGGTGGTGGTGGTGATGGCAGGTTAGGTCGGATCAGATTGTATTCGTTAAAATATTTAAAAATCACTATAATAGTTCTAATAAAATTTTTACAAATGAACCATATGAGGTTTTATATCTTGAAATATATTCATAGTTTTCTTATCATCAATATTTTTTAAACATTTTTTTTCAATATACGTCACTAAACTATCATTCAAAAATTGGTCACTTATTTTTTTTTATGTATACAAGAAATCTAAGATTTTAAACCTCTGGATTGATTATGGTCGATGGAGAGGATGAACGGCAAAAAAGGGTAACTGGACAATGGCCAGGTCAGATAGTGATTGGATAATTGAAGTCGGCAGGTGTAACAGTTTAAGGCTTGAAGGCGTAAGTAACAAGAGTCATTGAATCGTTGAATGACGTTTCCAATTCTTTTTGTGTTTAATTTTAGATGGATTGGACTGTATTTACACATTGGGCTTCTTCTAAATGATTATTAGGTATAAAAAGTTCGGGTTCATTGATATTTCTTTCTTAAAAAAAATATTAGGTAGTTCCTTTAAAAATAATAAGGTAGTTCTAATTTTTTTTATATAAATATACCTCTATTAAAAATTTTTAAAAAGGTAGGTCCTAGGACCTACCTTCCCTTAACCTAGATACGCCTCTGTCTACCAAGATCCTTTTAGAAAAATCCAACGTATCTGTTATCACATCGAAATTTGAATGTTCTCACACTCTACCAAAATCCTTTTCATATGCTTTTTCTTGTCAAAAATACATAGAGATTGAATTAAGATTAATCATAATGCAGAAAAGGAAAAAACATAAAAGCTAAAAAAACTTTCAACTTTGATACCTTAATTCCGGAAGATTATAACTTACTAAATATGTAACAAAAAATGAGTATAACCTAGAAGGAAGTACAAACTCCGAATTACATGTTGGAAAATATCTCATGTCAATTTAACTTTAAAAGAATGAGTTGTACAATTTTTAAAAATTTCACACATTAAAACGAAAAAGTTGAAAATCATAAAAAACTTTAAGTTTTGACATCCCAACTTCAATGGATTGTAACTAACTTAAAATTGGCCTAAAATGAAAAAATTATAGCCTAAAATGAAGTGCAAACTATATAATACATGTGGGAAAGATCTCATTTCAATCTAACTTCCAATGAATCAGTTATGAAAATTTTAAGAATTTTATAAGTTACACAGAAAAATAGGAACCATTAAACTAAACCGAAAGCAGTTGAGTTTAATTTCAGGAACCTATAATCGTCCCGATAGTATAAAACCAGTCTTAATACAAGTATACGTCCCGACTAGTCAATTGGTCAAAATGTTCACCCTGTTTTCTTTAAGTAAAAACTCTAAAAAAAAATTAATAGTTAAAAAGCTAAGTGTAACACATCAAATTTCAAACAAGATTTTCATTTTTAATTCACCAAACATTATTCATAAATCCAAGTCATCACATAATTTTAAATCGTTATCAAAACAATATCAAAGTATCCCAAAATCCACAAGACATCATAAGCTGGCCAATTTGTACAATCATGCCTCCACCTTCCTAGAATCTACAAAAGTACCTGAAACACATTTAAATCAACACTGTAAGCACGAAGCTTAGTGAGTTCCCCAAAATACCATATGAATAATTAGTCTCTCATGGCTAAATCTCGATAAGCACCATTCGGTCATGTGTCTTAGTGAAGACCCTCCGGTCTCACGTCTCGGTATGGACCCTCCAGTCATAACTCAATATACACATAGAACAATATAACAACATAAGTCACAAAGACAGAATTCATAATAACACATATCTCAATATAAGAAAATAAGACTCTACGGTCACACATAAATTACCACACAGATAAGGATATTGAGAAGACTCTCCTCGGATAATAAACAGATCCTACAACTGTTGTTGCTGCACACCGACCCCAAAGACTGAGCCAAACCCACAACTAAACTCGATTAGGATCTAAGACTAAGTCCAAACACTAATTCTAAAGATGGCCCACTAATCCGGCCCACAAATGTCCCAAGCCCATTTGTCCCAATAAGGCCCAATACTAAATGGGCCCACCAAGGCCCAACCCTAAACTTAGGTCCAAAATGGCAAGCCTAAAAAAAGGGTCCAATACTCTAATACTCCTCTGACCAAAAGCCCCAATACAGGAAGCCCAAAACCAATACTTCAAACAATTAAGTCCCAAAACGATATCTACCTCAAAAAGTCCACAACGAGCTTTGTGGGGCGTACCCCTTTGGTACGCTCAGCGTACATGCGAATCCTGAACAGGGAACTTAATTAGTGCGCGGGGCATACTGAGCTTTACATGGGGCGTACTACTTAGGTCCAAAATCTTGATTTTTGACTTAATCATTCCAACCTATTACATCCAACCCTCGGGGAAGCTTCATTACAAGCCCGTAACTGATAAAGTTAGCGACTTTATCAGTTTGCATGTCTTAATGGGTCCTAACCTCCAAAAACAACCACTAAGGCTGTAACGCCCCGTTCCTGGTACGTATCTATTTTTTTTTTTATTAAATGTTCTTTTGGGAAGAGCTACTCGGCGAGTTGTAGTCCCAACTCGCCGAGTAAATGTCGAGTGGATGCGGGCTTTAAGTGATCTACTCGGCGAGTCCACGCCTGGACTCGGCGAGTAGGCCAATCAGGAGGAGACCCTAATCCTTAGGGTTTTCACCCTATTTAAACGTCCTTACAGCCCCATCTCAGCCCCCATCACCCTCAGAGCAATCCTTATCGAAAACCCTAGCCTCCATTGGTAAGTTTGAGTGATTGTTGCCTTGTGAAGGGACTTTTGGTGCACTTTGGAGCAAGTGGAAGAAGGGAGAAGTTGAAGAGGTCAAGGAAGGGGACTTAGATCCAGAACACATTCATTTGTGGTCATCCATTCTGGTAATAAAGTTTCCATCTTCGTTATTGATCTATTAGATCTTGTTTGTCCATAAATTGTTGCTTTTAAGCCCGAAAACCCCAAATCCTTGAAGAGAAACCTTATGGTTGGGTTATACTTCATATCTGGACTCTCATTACCTTCTTGAAGTGTTAAGTTTCGGTCATATTGGTGATTAAGGTCCCTCTTGAGCTTAGAACCCCATTAAGAGCTTAGTTTGGACATTGGAAGCCTCTAAAGCTATGCATGCACGTAAACTTTGCAACTTTACGTGATAAGCATGCCCTAGAAGCCTAGATTTGTGGTTTGGAGCCGCTGCATGGCTCAAATCAGGTCTGTATAGAAAAAAGACTGAACGAACTCGGCGAGTCCTATGAAGATAGCCGTGGACTCGGCGAGTTGGATGAGCAACTCGGTGAGTCCGATGAAGATTGCCTTAGACTCGACGAGTTGTTCTTCAACTTGACAAGTAAGATGAACTTGGACTTAGTATGTACGCATCGAGGAAGAATGCGTCGAGTATTCGCTAAGCTCGACGAATAGAAACGGGTGTAAAACTAGAACACATGGAAGGGACTCGGCGAGTTGGCGAGCCAACTCGGCGAGTCCGGTCAACTAGGATGTTGACTTTGACCGGAGGGTAAAATAGTCATTTTACCCTAAGATTAGTTATCAGTATCTGACTTAGTGTTTATGGAAATTGTAGCTGGGGAGTTCTGGTTCAGCAGTCAGGCGCTCAACAAGCAGACTTTCAGCATATACTTTGAGGTGAGTTACCTTCCAGTAGCGGTGGGTCTAAGGCCACAATGTCGGCTCACTAGTAGGAATTGTATGATTAGATGATTGTCTCTATGATATTCATCTAGGTTTGCCACTACCTGTGTTATGTTTATGTGTTTGTACGATATGATGCTATGTGCTAGCGATACTAAGGGAGATAGTCCCCAGGTTACCGGTCGATAGGGCCGAAGGGGCAGTCATGCCTAGCCATGCTAAATAGATTATATGATACGTGTTATGTGGTAGTGGTAGGGGTGAAATAGTCCCCAGTATCCGGTCAAAAGGACCGAATGGGAGACCAGCACCCAGATATGCTAGTCAGTATCCGGTCGAAAGGACCGAAAGGGAGACCAGCACCTAGATATGCTAGTCAGTATCCGGTCGAAAGGACCGAAGGGGAGACCAGCACCCATATATATGCTAGTCAGTATCCGGTCGAAAGGACCGAAGTGGAGACCAGCACCCAGATATGCTAGTCAGTATCTGGTCGAAAGGACCGAAGGGGAGACCAGCACCCAGATATGATAGTCATTATCCGGTCGAGAGGACCAAAGGGGTAGATCGGGCACCCAGATATGCCTGACAATATTTGTATGTTATATGGTTATTTGGTATGTGGTACGTTGGGGGAACTCACTAAGCTTCGTGCTTACGGTTTTTAGTTGTTGTTTCAGGTACCTCTTCAGCCAAGGGGAAGGAGCTGCCGCGGTAGCGGCATATTACACACACGCTCTTGTTTTTCCGCACTATGAGACATCCTGGGATTTGTACTATGATATTATTATGATTTACGTTCTGGTTTACAAACGCGAGACATGTTTTATTAAATGATATGGTCGAATGATATTTTGTTACTAACGTTTTGCAAATCACTTAATTAAAAATGAAATTTTTGGTCTATAATTTTTGGGATGTTACAAAGGCTCATAAATAAGCACCTTAACACATGCATGGTTGACTCTTAACCCTAATGATGCCAATTTTAAGGTTCTTGAACCTCATAAATGCCAAGAGTGGCAGCTCAAAGCTCTTGAAGACGGTAAGAACCATTAGATCTCATCCATGAGATCCAAAAAGAGGACTAAACCTTCATAACCATAGATCTAAACTTCTAAAGAGCAAGTTCAAATCTTTATACCTCAAATGAGCTAGAAATGGAGTAGAGAGTATGGATCTACAAGCCTTCCTTTCAACTCCAAACTTGCACCAACCACCTTCTTCAAGAATATGCACCGAAATACACCAAAAGCAAAAAACTAAGCTCACAACACTCTTGGGAGGGTTAGGGTTTCAAAAATGAGTCTCAAGGTCAATGGAGGCTGACATATGAAGGTTTATAAGAGCCATAATGTGTTTATATAGTGTCCAAACCCTAAAATTAGGGTTTGGCTCTTCTGCCAATTACGTTGGGCATACATGGACTAACACACACTTTCCCTCCTTGCATGCACAAGACCACTTTGCTAATCTTTTCAACTAAGGACCATTTCTACCAATTATTTCAAACTGCCATAACTTCCCCGTCTCAGGTCAGTTTCCAACGGACCTTATATTCATGGAAAGGTAGCGAGAAGCCCTACGCTCTTAAAAACTCAACATAGCCTTAAGACTTCCCGGTTGAAATCCAAAATTCATAAAGGACCGAGCCAATGCCTTTACCCATACCCTTGGGCTCTAAAGCACAAACCGGACCCTTTTGTCATACAACCAACCTTACCCGCATCCAAAAGTGTCTAAACCTTTCTTTTTTAAAACCTCAAAACCTTCTCATACCCGAATTATAGCCTACGAACCTTGAATCACAGAACGAACCGAAATGGGATGTTACAATTCTCCCCCACTTAAAGTAGATTTCTTCCTCAAAATCATTCCTTAATAATCCCATCAAGCCAAACAACCTGAGCAACATGACCAAATCCTCAAGCATAGCACAACCTTCCCCAGGCAATCAAAACTAACCCTCGCAGGGCTCTCCAACCCGCAGATGAACGAATCCCTTCACCATCTGACAATAATTCCTTGTGAATTAACCATAACTACTCAACCTGGAATCTGAAGAATGAACCTTAATACTCTTCCCTCAGTCATCAAAAGATTAACCTGTTGATTTACCTGGAAGCTGAAACTCTACACTATGTTTGATCTTCCGACAGATAGAACCATTCTAGTATGAAACCCAAGATGATTCGGGCTCGAACCCCGATTTGGATGACCATACCCAACCGAAACTATCCACTGATATCCACAAATAGAAGCCCAACTACTTTCCAATTCTTAACATTAACTCCGAATACAAGATCGACTCCCGACCCAAAAGTTGAACCGATAAAGGCTGCTCTAGCCAATTTGTCAAAACAACTCCAACAATCATTCAATCCCACAGAGCTATCTCAACCAATAATATTACACATGCAATCACTAAGTTCGCTTTGCTCCAAGTGAATACTACAAACCGATCTGAAGTCACGCAACACCTTCGGCCCCCACATCGACCTATGATCTATCAAAAAAACCAAAATCGATTTGGCTCTTCCACAACACAACACCCATTTCTACGATGGTCCAAATCATCCTAGATAATGCTATGTGCCAAGTCGTAGACTTCACACACTCCCTCAACCGCTTACCAACCTAGTGGATGCTATTGTTACCCTATAGTCTTACAACACTTCTACACCAACTAGTGAATGCTACGGTAACCCACAACCTTACGCCACTCTCACACTGACTAGTGAGTGCTACGGCACCCCAGAGCTTTACAACACCCCCTCACTTGCCATGGGCTCACCCCATGGTCTTTCCACGATGCTACATGTAGTCAGGGATTAGATAGACGGTCGAACAGATGATCCACCCGAGAGCGAACAATCATACAAGAACATCACAAATAGACATTAGACCAAGAGCTCTCAGGATATCCAACTTAGACTACGAGAGATCCCGAATTTTAATCCTCATGGACCTGATCAACCAGTTAAGGCCCCGCTGGCCTAACTAAAACGTGCTCCTCACTCAAAACTACACTTATCTTGGATTCTTTCCGACTAAAAGAAACTCTAGAGTTCCATCCAAATATGCTGATTCAAATTCTGACATGGGCACAAACCCTATAATAGATCATACTTGAAGCTATCCCCCAACAGTCCCAAGTGTTTACCCCCACTTGGATGATGGGTTTTGGCCATATGAACATTCCTATGTGCACATACAAACCCTAATGCTTGGATCTAGGTTTCTCTAATTGAACATGCATTGAATCCAAGACTTTTGAACAATAGATATAGGTAATAACATAATAAATAGATCTAGAAGATTACCTTAAGTTTCTTGCTTGAATCTTCTTGTCCTTGGAGCTTAGAGTCACAATTGTCACTCCTCTAATGGCTTACAAACACCAACTAGAAAGAGGATGATTATAGAGAGAGGAGAGGGAAGGAAGAAATCGGCTAGGGTTCCTTTAGAGACAAGAGTGCTGATTTCCTTGACCCCTTGGGTCTATTTATACTTGTAAGGCTCCTAGGGTTTCACCCTTAAACCCTAATGGGATAACTTAGACCCTAAGCAATCCAATACCCTAATGATAAGCCTTAGGCGAATTCTAGGTCTATCCAAAGCCCGAAAACCGTCCACCCCTTATCCATAAGGGATTATAGCCTAAAGTACAACTATCATACACTTTGACAGTTTATGCCCTTCTATTTAATTAATCTCTTTAAGTCACAAAATTCATTCCTAATTAATTTATGACTTATATTAATCAAATAACAATATTATTATTCCTTATAATATTTCTTCTCTCATTGTAAATCATCCTGACAAGTTGCTATGGTGAAGGCAACCCAAAAAGGACCATGCTCAATCGGGTCAAGTACTTACCAAATATAGTTGCAACCTTAGACACTATTTCAACAGTCTCCCACTTGGATAAGTCTAGTAACTATATATACCGATTAGCAATCGTAGCTCTCAAAAACGTTGTCAAACTCTGATCTTATCAATCTTGTCCTTTAGATAAGGGATCCTACAGTCCTTTGTTTAGATATCATGCTGACAATTCTATGGAAACAATTTGTCTCGCAATTGGTTTCTCGAGCTCAGATTTATTTGACATAGAACTTAATCGAACACATCAATTCAGTTCTGACCGGGCCCGACACATAAGTCAAATCAAATCATCGAGCGGCCGATATATCGCTTTTACCCTCTTAGGACAAAAGTAACAGGTAAACTTCGACTTATATGCATTTACTTATTCATTAATCAACTATACACAACAATGCGTTTTATAACATCAAGTTACTGATGAGGTTTCGCATTATCAATGCACAACCAATTAAAAAATAACAAACCATATATCTAGGTTTTAAGACCATATGATATTATCGTCTTGCGATCACCCTTTTATCACATTCCATAAGGTGATTCCAACAAGCGCGGGATTGTTCCAATGCTCAAAACTAATTCATAAGCACTCATGAACATTACAACAAACTTTTGCTATGTCTAATACCATTTAGACAATCTACACACCAATTCATGACAATCTTCATTCATACCTACTTCCAACATATGAACGATTGTGGACAATTTGAATAATTTGATTATTCTTAATAAACTCAATTATTCTGGAAGTCAAAACATGCAAAGCGAAACAATAGTTAAACATTTAACATAAGACAGTAACATTACTCATAAATAATACTCTTTTATTTAATCATCAAATGTTAATTACATTTATCTATTATATGTTTCTAATACTATCTAATCTATACTAATATCATCCTTCAGCCCAATACTCCTAGCATGCTGCAAGTGCTTAACCATGCTCAGTCCTTTTGTAAGCGGATCTGCTGGGTTATCTTGTGATGATATCCTCTTCACCACGAGTTTTCCTTCTTCTACACGATGTCTTATATAGTGATATTTTCTGTCGATATGTCGAGATCTACTATGATCGCTTGGTTCCTTGGTCAAGGCAACCACTCCTTTATTATCACAGAAAATCTCCATAGGCTCTTTTATGGTAGGCACAACTCCAAGATCACCAATGAAGTTCTTTAACCATATTGCCTCCTTCGACGCTTCGCTCAGTGCGATGTACTCTGATTCGCACGTTGAATCAGCTACGGTTTCTTGCTTGGAACTTTTCCAAGTTACTGCTCCTCCATTCAGGGTAAAGACCTAGCCCGACTGCGAACGATAGTTGTCCCTGTTGGTCTGAAAGCTGGCGTCACTATACCTCGCACCTTCAAGTCATCACTCCCTCCGAGGACTAAAAACCATTCTTTGGTCCTCCGAAGGTACTTAAGGATATTCTTCACCGCAATCCAATGGGCTCTTCCAGGGTTCCCTTGATATCTACTAACCATGCTCAAAGCAAAGGACATCAGGGCGAGTACAAGTCATAGCATACATGATTGAGCCAACTGCGGAAGCGTATGGTACTCGGCTCATTTCTGCTATTTCAGCTTCGGTACTCGGACTTTGAGTCTTACTCAACTTGGCATTATATTGTATCGGTAATTCTCCCTTCTTCGAGTTTTCCATACTAAAACGTTTTAGTACTTTATCTAAGTAAGTGTTCTGACTAAGTCCTATTAGTCTCTTACATCGTTCTCTCACTATCCTTATTCTCAGAATATAGGAAGCCTCTCCGAGGTCCTTCATAGCGAAGCACTTCCCGAGCCAGGACTTAACCTCCTGCAGTGTCGGGATGTCGTTTCCTATGAGCAGTATGTCATCGTCATACAAAATGAGAAAGCTGACTATACTCCCATTGGATTTGACATATACACATGATTAATCTTCACTTCGTACAAATCCAAACTCTTTGACTTTATCATCGAAGCAAAGATTCCATCTGTGAGATGCTTGCTTAAGTCCATAAATGGACTTTTCAAGCTTACACACTCTATTTGGATGCTTCGGATTAACAAACCCCTCTGGCTGAGCCATGTAAACATCCTGAGCCAACTTCCCATTAAGGAAATCGGTTTTGACATCCATTTTCCAAATCTCATAATCATAAAATGCGGCAATCGCTAGCATCACTTTAATAGATTTTATCTTCGCAACTGGTGAGAAGGTATCATCATAGTTAACTCCGTGAGTTTGAGTAAAACCCTTCTCAACCAATCGTGCCTTATATGTGTGTACGTTTCCATCCACGTCGGTCTTCTTCTTGAAGATCCATTTGCACCCAACGGTCTTACGTCCGGGCACATTATCAACCAAATTCCAAACTTGGTTGTCATACATGGATTGGATCTCGCTGTCCATTGCCTCTTTCCATTTTGCAGACTCCGGGCCTGTCATGGCTTCCTTAAAGCTATTAGGTTCATCTAGATTTATTAGTGTACCATCACTAATATACGTGTCCCCTTCAGTAGTAATATGAAAAACATAAAACTGGGGTTGAACTCTAACTCTTTCGGAACGTCTAAGAGGTAAGGACTCGTCAATCGGTTCAACCGGAGTATCCTCCTCGGGTTGAGTGCCAGCGGTAGAGGTTCCTTCATCTATCGACTCTTGAATCTTTTCAAGCTCGATTTACCTCCCACTGTCTCCTTGGCTTATGAGTTCTCGCTCTCGGAAAACTCCTCCCCTCGCAACAAAGACAACATTGTCCTTTGGTCAATAGAAGAGATATCCAAAGGATTTCTGCGGGTAGCCGATGAAAATACATCACTCACTACAAGGTTCGAGCTTGTCGTGAGTATCTCATCTTACGAAATCCTCGCAACCCCAAACCTTGATATGTGCTAACGAGGGAGCTTTCCCTGTCCATATCTCGTGAGGTGTTTTGGAAACCTTCTTAGTAGGGACTCGGTTAAGGATATGGGCGGCAGTCTCTAAGGCATACCCCCAGAATGAGATAGATAGTGAAGCACGACTCATCATAGAGCGCACCATGTCTAACAAGGTTCGATTACGCCTTTCTGCCACACCATTCAATTGTGGTGTCCTAGGTGGCGTCAATTGTGAAACTATTCCACACTCTTTTAGATAGTCGTGGAATTCAAGACTTAGGTACTCTCCTCCTCGATCGGATCGAAGCATCTTGATTTTCCTACCCAATTGATTCTCCACTTCATTCTTGAATTCTTTGAACTTTTCAAACGTTTCTGACTTTTGCTTGATTAAGTAGATATACCCATATCTACTATAGTCATCGATAAAAGTCACATACAAGCGGTTCCCATCTTTTGTGGTGGGTCTAAATGGTCCACATACATCGGTATGTATGAGGTCCAATAGACCCTCACCCCTTTCACATGTACTAGTGAAGGGTGACTTGGTCATCTTTGCAAGCAAACAGGACTCGTATGTGTCATCTTCCCTAAGGTCGAATGATTCCAACACTCCATCCTTTTGGAGATGGGCTATGCGCTTCTTGTTGACATGTCCAACACGACAATGCCACAAGGATGCTTTATCCATACTATTGGAAGAATCCATGCATAAAACATCATTTCCTAGGTTATCTAGAATCATAACAGTTTCATAAATTCCATTACATGGTATTGCTTCAAAATATAAGACACCATTTAGATAAGCACAAATAGAACCATTCTCATTATTAAAAGAAAATCTAAATCCTTGTCTAAACAAACCATGAAATGAAATGATGTTTCTTGCCATTTCAGGCGAATAGAAACAATTGCTCAAATCTAAACATAAACCATTCCTAAGCACTAGAGAATACACTTCAATCTTGGTCACAGGCGAGGATCTTCTGTTCCCCTTGATTAGATTTATTCTTCCATGCTCCACATCCCTATTTCTTCTTAGTCCCTGCAATTCAGAACAAATGTGGTAACCACAACTGGTATCGAGGACCCAAGAAATAGCATGAGATGAATCATTATATTTAATTGTATAAATACCTGCGAAAGACGGCTTTATCTTTCCTTCCTTGATAGCTTGCAGGTACTCTGGGCAGCTTCTCTTCCAATACCCTATTTTGTGGCAATGATGGTACTCTGCCTCCTTTGGGTTAGGGTTAGACTTAGTGGGATCAACTTTGGTACCACTAGAGGATGAACCATCTCGGGACTTTCCCTTGCGGTGGCTCTTAAACGGAGCCTTCATCTTCTTGCCTCTTCCTTGCCCAATGGCCAAAACATGAGCAATGGGTGGATTGGGAGTGGGTGCAAGAGACTTGTCCTTGAGGTTGCTCTCAGCAACCCTAAGGAGACCTTGGAGCTTACTTAGGGTGACCTCTTCTTTGTTCATGTGGTAGGTCATCCAAAATTGGTTGTAACACGGAGGCAAGGAGTGAAGCACCATGTCGATTGCCAAGTCTTCTCCAAAGTCAACATTCAACTTGCGAAGATGATCGACATACCTTTGCATCTTTTGTAGGTGCACGGTTAGAGATTCACCATGACCCATTTTAGCGGAGATCATGTTAGTGAAGATCTCGTCACGTTCCTACCTCGCGTTTTGGTGGTATCTCTCCAACAAGTCTTGGTGCATTTCGTACAGATACATGTCCTCGTAGGAATTTTGGAATTCGGAGTTCATAGTGGCTATCATGATGCACTGAAACTTAGTTGCATCACGCTCATGAGTTTCAAAAGCAGTGAGATCAGCCGGAGTAGCAATTTCTGGATTGATCTTCTCGAGCTTTTCATCGAGGACATACTCCTTGTCCTCGTAGCGAGAAATTGTGCGAATGTATCTTATCCATTCGCTAAAGTTCATCCCATCGAAAGTCACCTTTTGGCAAAGGCTCATCAATGTGAACGAGCTAGCAGCAACGTTGTTCGCGTTCGACATCTACAAATAGAAAGGACAAAGATAGATTAGAGTTTGAATCCCTAATTATTACCCAAGAAAAAACAGGGCTAGGATCCAACAACAATATTTACATATTAGAAAATGGATGCCGTAATCTAACATGCAAACAATTTGAAGGTAAGTGAATGACGATTCACTAATTCTCCACCATGAAAACATAACTTTAAGTTCTAAATGTGTTGAGAATTCCTAGGTTTGGACGAGATTCATTGAAACTTCTCAATGGCATGTTTAAATCTCGATATGCCACTCTCGTTTGTGACTGGGATACCGAGGATCACAAAGTGGGTGTGAATTACCATGCAAATTCACATGGGTTTTTTTCATTGTAACAATCACCTATTCGATGTGCCGGTAAACCACACATGCTCCATCAAACTATGATAAACAATGAATCACCCTTTTCCACCTTTGCTTAGAACCAATTAGTGTGCCGGTAAACCACACATGCTCCACTAACTTCTTAGCAAGGGTGCAAAGTGTAATTTCATGGGATTGCATCAATTCACTTTTCCTAAAGTAACTAGGATTGGGAATTTTGATAAACATGTAGTTACTTTGTATTTCATATTATACTTTTAATGAGGAGATGAGGTTGCCCTATCCTACCCGTTCGGCTAACGGCCCTCCACCAATCAAGCAAGCGGTAGGTGTGCGTGTACACCCATTAAGCGTCATTTTATAGGCAGCAACCTTATACCCACCTTATAGACCGGCTTCGTGAATGAGCCTACTAACGGTAAGACTAGCATTTTAATTATATATATATATATATATATATATATATATATATATATATATATATATATATACATATATATATATATGTATATATATATATATATATATATATATATATTAATCTTGTAATAATATATTAGTATAGGGTTGAATTTTAAACTTGTAAAATTCTAGGGTTTGAAACTTAAATTGTCTAAATTAAACTTTTAATCACAAAACATAAATTTCAAAACTTGTGGGCGGGTTTTAAACTTTTCAAAACATAGGGGATCAAATAACAAATAATCTAAATTAACATTTAATCACATAATTATCCATATTTGATTTATTTAATTACTTCTTGCAAAACAATTTACCAATTTAATTAAAATAATTAATCAATTATCACATAAGGAAGCTAATATTTTATTAATTGATAAATATCTTCAATTAGGTCAAGAATATACTCAAATATATCTTAAAATCGGATTTATATTGACCTAACATGATTAAGGTAAGTATCCAAAGGATAAACAACAAGAAATCCCGAAATTCGCTCTTTCTGACGCTCGAACTCGCCGAGTACCACAATGGACTCGCCGAGTTGAGGCCTACTCGCCGAGTCCACTATGGAACTCTCTGAGTTCATCAGGCAGGGTGAAAAAATTCAAATTTTGCAAGCATCAAACAAGCAACCAATGCATCAATTCAATAGAAACCAATCTAGGCTCTGATACCACTGATGGGTTTTGGCCATATGAACATTCTTATGTGCACATACAAACCCTAATGCTTGGATCTAGGTTTCTCTAATTGAACATGCATTGAATCCAAGACTTATGAATAATAGATCTAGGTAATACCATAAGAAAAACAGATCTAGAAGATTACCTTAAGTTGCTTGCTTGAATCTTCTTGTCCTTGGAGCTTAGTGTCACAATTGTCACTCCTCTAATGGATTACAAACACCAACTAGAAAGAGGATGATTATAGAGAGAGGAGAGGGAAGGAAGAAATCAGCCAGGGTTCCTTTAGAGACAAGAGTGTCGATTTCCTTGACCCCTTGGGTCTATTTATACTTGTAAGGCTCCTAGGGTTTCACCCTTAAACCCTAATTGGATAACTTAGGCCCTAAGAAATCCAATACCCTAATGATAAGCCTTGGGCAAATTCTAGGTCTATCCAAAGCCCCAAAACCATCCACCCCTTATCCATAAGGGATTATAGCCTAAAGTACAACTATCATACAGTTTGACAGTTTATGCCCTTCTATTTAATTAATCTCTTTAAGTCACCAAATTAATTCCTAATTGATTTATGACTTATATTAATCAAATAATAATATTATTATTCCTTATAATACTTCTTATCTCGTTGTAAATCATCCTGACAAGTTGCTATGGTGAAGGAAACCCATAAAGGACCATGCTCAATCGGGTCAAGTACTTACCAAATATAGTTGCAGCCTTAGACACTATTCCAACATTGGATTCATCCATTTTGTTACAACCTCATAACTGCTAGATTACCAAACCATCCCACAATCTCATTACCAAACCATCACCATACTGAGTTTACTGAACTAATACCCCATGACCAAACATTAATAGGCGCCCCTACCCAAACGAGATTAAGCACTTTACTACTCTTGATGAAGATTTTCGCATCCAAAGTACCTTCCCTTAATATAATTTCATACCCTTAAACAACTCCATCTAATGCCAAAGAACTGATAGGCCCACAATTGGGATAAGCATATAGTCGATCTGTTGCCCCACTTACTACCAAAACAAACCCGAGTCTTGAAATAATTCTACAATCCCGTAAATTAGGCAGCATACATGGAAGGCAAGATACACCATCACAGAATCTGACGCTAACTTGTCACGACCACTGATCTTCAACTTATATAGCCCAAAACCTTCGAAGTATTCCAACTTATTAATGGGGAACAAGAAATAATCAATGATTGATAATGCTTTGAAGACAACCCAAAACCCTAATATTTACCGAACAAAACCCATGCGAAACTACACATACCAACTCTGAAGTTGATTGACTAATCAACCGTTGTTCTTCCTCGAGTATGGATGGAAATCTATACGTTGAGCTGGAAATCCTTCAACAGCCAAAACTTGAACCAAGTGACCCAACTGCCTCATAACCCAAGCATTCGCGAACTCGAAAGAAACATTAACCATAACGAGCTCCCTGACCAACGACTATCTGCCATATAGAAACTTGTTCATTCCTGAGCACATACAACCTGCATCATCGCGCTCTACACCTTGCCTTGACCACATCTAGACCCAAGTCTCATATATCCGGACCGTAGATTCCTATACCCCAATATTCTGAATACACAACTGGAACACATCATTGATCCTTCCAACATAATACCAAGTTCTCCCCCACTTAGGGTTCGAACTACCACCAATTGGCATTCCAAACAGACCAAACTTCAAACTGGATCACCAGATATACCATACCTGACTCTTGGATCATATCACTCAATAAATGATGTCCTTCCAGATAAAGACCAATCAACTCCAGGCATTCCGAATTCTCAGATAGAGACCTCAGAAACTTCCCAACGTGATTGCCTCCAATCACCAAGAATTTCATACAGTTATACAAGCAGATATTTCGACAGTCCAAAATAGCATCAAATCTTTATCTAGGAATAAATGGACTACCACACACTTCATTTCAAAATCCTCAACCCACACCCCATCGCAAGAATCGACATAGAAAAAGGATACCTCACTCTCACAGTCCCCACTATAATGACTCTCTTACAACATAAGAAACACCTTAAGGCAGTCATACCATAAGAACCCTTTGGTGCAAATATTGCAACAACCTGGTACCCCACGAGATCTACTTCCTAAATTATGAAATCAGAAGCTCGCACTCTCTTCCTTAAAATATAGAAAAACTAGAATAATATAACTCTCGTCATAGAAAATGTAAAGTCCCTAACATGCCTGTGTATCAATCAGATCCGTTTGATGGTGCGGAATCCCAATCAAACGGATGATGTCAGATAAAATAGAAGAGAAGAAGAAGAGGAATAAGATGAATCTCAATGTATTAATGAATATAATGATGATCCCGATACAAGAGATTCACACACACACACACACTAACACACAATAGTTCTTCTGTTTCTCTGGCTGTAAACTCTCTAGGGTTCATCCATCTATTCCTCACACCCTAATACCTATATTTATACTAGGGGAATGTGGGCCGGAAACAAATGGGCCATAAATGAGTTTACGGCCGTAAGGTGTTTACGGCCGTAAACTCAGCCGTAAACATGACCATAAACTTATAAATATTACAGAAAAATACAATTGCCCAGAAAAGTAAAGTATACACCATATTTTAACCCAACAATCTCCCCTTGGTTTATAGCTTTCTTTTCTTAATGAATCAACAAGCTCCCCCTAAAAAGTAGTTGGCTCTTCTTGTCAATCTTCAATTAGAGATTGGCTTCAGTGTTTATCTTCGATGACTTCATAGCTTCAAGATGAACTTGATGAATCTTCAATGAATGACTTCATCTTGAGCAGTTGACTTTCCTTTAGAATTTGACATTGAACGCACATTGGGTGAGGAGGCTTCTTGTACTGATTCTTGAAAGATGGCGCTTTCATCTTGAGAATCTTCAGAGAGAACAAATCTTCTGGATCACTTCAGCAGGTACAACGATAGCAGCAAACTGATTGAGGAGGCTTTAATGCAATCCGTTACATAATCTTCAATTTCTGCTTCACCTTGCTTCTGGGGTTGAAGGATTGAATGTTGAAAGAATAATCTTCATTTCTTGCTCCTTCGAATGTGAATTCTTCGATGCTTACGGACAAGGCTTTAGCTCAGAAATCTTCAACACAAACTCCATGAGTCTTATCTATACCTGAAATCACTTTTCAAGACAAAACAAAACTAAAAGAAAACTTAGCACACAAATTAAAACAGAAACAAAAATATTTTTGGATTTTTGATTTTTCTGAATAAGAAATAAAACAGAAATAACACTACTTTTGGATTTTTAATTTTTCTGATTTTTCTGATTTTTTATTATTTTTAATTTTAATTCTCCCCTAATATTTAAATTAGAAGAAACTATGACAAATTTAACAAAAATAAAATGATATCTAACTTTAAGATTGATTTGGGATCAAAGTTTTTAGACAGACTTTATCCACTTGTCGGTACCTTCTATCTTCACGTCTTTGTCTGGTCGATTGTCGGTATTGTAGTCCACCTAAACACGAAAAATTTGTGACAGATTTAGGACATATTGTTTGTTACAAGACAGGGTGGACTTAAAATCCTAAAATTTACATATGATCCTAATTCTTTAAATACTATCTTATGGACCATTCATCTAACGACGACCAGGGATATTGTTGTCCACCTAAATTGACCAGCGAGATCTACAGACAATCTGTATGAGTTCAATTTTAAGTGTATTGGAACGTGTTTCCCGCTTCCTGATATGCCCCAGCCATCAAGAACTTCCAGAGTACTCCTTACATCAGGTGAGCAGACAACCATTCAGAGAGAAGATAGATTCAGAATTTAATAACTTATCACTTTAGAGGGGTTGAGAAGTAGAAAGTTGCATATGCTGTGTACCAGGTCAGATTTGAGGTCACGCAAAGGAGACAGCATATGGCTAACAGATAGGAGGAATTTCATACATATAACTTGCAGAGAAATAGAGTTGCATATGTTGTGTACCATGTCGGATTTGAGGTCACGCAAAGGAGACAACATATGACTAACAGATAGAAATAAGGAAAACAATTTTCTACAGACCTAATTTATCGGAATTTACCAGTCGCCCCAACCAACCAGAATTAAGGACCGAATCCGCACATCGAGGAAAAGTTAAGCCACGGTTCCAAGTACGGGTTCAATTAATGTGACGGGTAGATTCCCATATATATCTCCCTGCTCAACCTATCCGAGCGTCGTATTGTCAGGCTGAACGGTTCTAACTAAGTCAAGATTTGTCAAGTCTATAAATTTCCTAAGTTCAACTCTGCCTAGTCAAGTCCATTTAGAATTTTTCGTGCCTACCAACGCATCAAACCAGAGCATAGACATTCAACTTCGGGTACGTTACGCAGACTCAGGTTGCCTGTTATCACTTGATAATATCACTTCTCAAAACATCTTCTACAAACACATTCCATAACCAACATAATTTTTTTTTATTTTCTAATTTTTGTTTTGTTTTTATTTCTCCCCTTAAATTTGTGCATAGGAGAGAAACAAAAATAAATGCGCAAATTTAAACTATCCTAAAACAAAAATTAGTCTTTAAAGCAAATCAGCTTAAGAAAAACGTAGGAGTATAGAGAAGAAAACGCAAACCGTAATTCATCGATTGAATCTACATTCAGAAGGTCTGAGAACGGCAAGCATAATCTCAGAATAGATCTGAAAATTCTTCATATCATTAAGCACTAACCCCGTGAGTGATCACTTTCCTTTCTTCTCTTCTCGCAAAGGACACATACTCTCAAACAAATGTCTGAATGTTGTACAGTTGAGAGATGTCCCCAATCATATGCCAGGAATAGCCACTACCAACAAACCGAAGTATGATGATATGCCTCCATGGCTGCTCCGACACAGAGCGGGATCAGTTGGTTTTTGGAACCCAGTCCATTTTGAAACTGGGTCGACCTTTGTCATCCTTGCACAGTACTCTCTCCCATGACATGTCCTGCTTATCACAAACAGAAGATGTAGAAACGTTAGAAGCATTAGGAGATCTGGGAGTTTTCACCTTTGGTACCCATCTATATTCGAGTTTAACCCATTTCTTGTTCGATCCGATGGGTGTCTCGACACTTTCTTTAGAACTTGAAGCTGTCTGCCTTGATGACTTTGACTTAACCGGTCTTGGTTTCACAGGAGCATCTCTTGAACTAGACTTCTGGGCCAGCATTCCCTTCTTGTTCTTGGGAGTTAGATGCTTGGACTTGGGAGTTGGATGCTTGGCCTTGGGAGTTGGATGTTTAGCCTTGTGCGCATTCCAGTCATCATGGTCTGAACGTGACCTTGAGGGGTTTCTTTTGGAGTATCTCCCTCTTGGTGCGTTCTTGCAGCCTTGTGCATAGTAAGGAACATATGCGCGATTTGGATAGTTTCTGGCAATGTGTCCAGGTGTTCCACAGTGAAAACAAGTCCTTTTCTTCACTGGGAAATTGTTTCTTCCTGCCCCTGGTGGCCTATCCTTGCCTCGTTTCTTGTTGTTCCCACATGCACACTTGCGACAGACACTCTGTTGTGCTGGAATTGGAGGCCTGTATTTCTCAAAAGCAGGTTTATCAGAAGCAGTTGAGTTCAAAGCAACAGACTCAAAGTTCAAGGAGTCATCGGTTTGTTCAATAGTGTTCTCATTGATCTCATCTTCTGCTACTTTACCTGCACATGAAGTAGCAACGTTAGTATATTCAAAATTAATAACTCCTCCTGACACAAATCCAGCTCATTTGCCATATCGAAGATGTGGCTCCCTGTCAGTTTCGTCCTGTGTCATAGGGATGGATGTGTAGTTATGATTATAAGGAGAAGGTACACTATCATACCCTAGACCCTTGTTTTGATTTTCTTTGAATTTTAATTGGGTTTCATATAAGGACTCGATTGTCTGACTTGACGCAGTATAATTTTTGAAACTGACATCTGTTTCTCCATACTTAATTTTTTAAGCGTCAAATTCTTCAGTTACAGCAGCAAGTTGTCTCGTAATATAATCATAATTTTCACACTTGTTGCTATACTCTTCCTGAAATTTCCTAAAGTCCTTGGTTTTTGCTTCTAATTCAGCCTTCAGGGGTTTCTGTCCTTTCCTGAGTTGATATCCTTCATATCTCAGGTCCTCAACTTCTCTTTTAAATAAATCAATTTGTTCGCGAAGAAATTCAATCGTGGCTTCACAAGCTGGAGTACATGTAACTTCACTGACCGGAATGTTTTCAGAACTCATTGTTTCTCTACACTTCAAAGCATCAAGTTCTTGAATAACATCAGCAAGACTAAGATGATTGAGATCTTTTGTCTTCTTGATGATGGCCACGTTCATATCCCACGATTTTGGAAGTGAATTCAATAGCTTTTTGTTTATCTCAGATTTAGACAAGAAGATCACAACTATATTCATCTCGGTAATAAGTGTAGTAAATCGATGCAACTGAGTTTCGAGGGCTTCTCCAGGGATATAATCGAAAATGTTGAAATTTTGTCTTAACATATCCTGACGACTCTCTTTCATATTTCAACTCCCTCGTAGACCTTAAAATCAATTAAAAAACACAACTAGAAGCCAAAATCAAATTTAAAAGTCAAACCCTTTGATTATAAAAGTCAACCTTAAAAGTCAAATTTAAAAAGTTAAACTCAAAAGTCAAACTTGAAAAGTCAAACTTAAAAGTCAAACCGAAAAGTTAAATTTGAAAATTTAAAAGTTAAACGAAAAAGTCAAAGTTTAAAGTCAAAGATCAAACTTGAAAGTCAAAGTCAAAATTTAAGGTCAAAAGTTAAAAAATAAAAGTCAAAAATAAATAAAATTTTTTTATTATTTTATTATTATTATTATCATTATTATTTTGATGAAAAAGGAATTTAAAAATAAAAGAAATTTAATTTTTGGGCTAAAAATGACAATTTTGCGAAACTTGGAACCGAAAAGTAGTGTTTTTGAGTAAAGAATGCGAAGGAAAGGAACAAAGGTAATGCTAGAAGAGTTGGTTAAGGCGCTGGTTGATCAATGGCAGGTTTCGAGTTCGATTCTCACAGCGTTCAAAACTTGCTTCCAATTTTTTTTAAGTGCGAAGCAAAACTGGTTGCGAGGCCGAGATGCGACGCGCGATGCCAGGATTTGTTGCGAACCGGAAACAGCGAGGCCCGTAATCTCGGACCGTGAACCCGGAGGTTGCAAGCTCGGACCGTAAACGTTCGAGGCCTCGGACCCCGAACACTTCGCAAACCCTAGCTGCTGGCCGCCACCCCCTCGCCGATTACGACCAAAAACACCGATTTTTGCCCGTTTTTGCTCCAAAACTCGATCAAAAACCCTTTTTTATGAAAAACACGAAGAACAAACCCCCCTTATTTTTCAGAGATCTATCCAAAAACGCAAGAATATTTCGAAAATAAGATCAAATAATGCTCCAAATCTGACAAACTTGATTGATACAACTTAGCTCTGATACCAATTGTAAGGTCCCTAATCTGCCTGTGTATCAATCAGATCCATTTGATGGTGCGGAATCCCAATCAAATGGATGATGTCAGATAAAATAGAAGAGAAGAAGAAGAAGAAGATGATGAATCTCAATGTATTAATGAATAGAATGATGATCCCGATACAAGAGATTCACACACACACACACTAACACACAATAGTTCTTTTGTTTCTCTAACCGTAAACTCTCTAGGGTTCATCCATCTATTCCTCACACCCTAATACCTATATTTATACTAGGGGAACATGGGCCGGAAACAAATCGTCCGTAAATGAGTTTACGGCCGTAAACTCAGCCGTAAACATGACCATAAGCTTATAAATAATACAGAAATATACAATTGCCCAGAAAAGTAAAGTATAAACCATATTTTAACCCAACGGAAAATGATATCATAAACCATCGTCCGATCACTCAACTCAGACTGCCAATTCTGAAACAGCTCATCACATCCATTTCCTTTTTTAGTCTTGTGACTCAACCTGGCACTTCACCGATCAAATCCTCCGAGACCTAAACTCAAATTTCTTGTAAGGACTACTACATCCAAACCCGACCGACATGGCCCTCAGGTCTAACAATCATCAGGCCCATTCTCAGTCTCAACTACTGTGTTGGATAACCGGTAAAGACGGGAACACACTCTGCAATGAATCATGGCACCCAAACCATGTTAGCTACCCTCAAGCTGCTACTTAGAACCCCTGGAATTCTCCTCAATTCAAGTATGGATCATCTGCTTTCAGTAGTACGGGCCCAATACTACCTTCCACATCTATCCATACTTTCCTCGAGAATCATCCCAGATTTTCTAAGTAGCTACTCAACTCAACTATCGACCAATCCAATTCCGCATACCTTCTCCCAGCGAATACTCACCGCTAAACAACCCGCTCATCGGATTGAAAATACTCCCTAGGCTCTCCTAGGATTCCCTTCACTCCTCTTTCTGCCATCAGTTGCAAAAGGAACTCCCTTTAATACTTACTAACTGTTGGATAAGGTGTCTAAGTCCATAACTTATTTGGTATATACTTGACCCGACCGGCATGGTCCATTTGGGTTGCATCTCATCCAAACTATTATGGATAATTTTATGATAGTTATACACATATGTTTATTAATATATTATGAGTTATAATATATTAATATGAAGTTACGTTATTTAATTAGTTTTAGTCTTAAATTAATTATGAATTAATTTAGAGATTAAAAGGAAGACTAATTAGATTATGGGCTATTTGTTTTATATAGTGTGGGCTAATACTCATTTGTTAATGGGCTAGGCTTATGTGGAAGTCCATGGATGATCCATGGAGCTTTTAACCCATGGATCCTTGGAAAGGAAAAGACATGGGTTATTAGGGTTTTCACCCTAACCATGCACACTATATAAGCATGCTTATGGAGCATGAAATGGAGCCTAAGAGAAAACTAGTGAACTAGTGTGTGTGTGCATGTGTGTGGACGATTTTATACAAGGGTGTATACTCTCTCAAAGTTTTCCAAGAGTTTGTGGTGTTTGTGATTCCATTTGAGGCATTCACACTATTGGTGCTTGGCCCTCAAACTCCTTAGAACCAAACTCACCAAAAGGTATGTAATCTCTTCTAACTCTTTTATGTTGAAATGTTCCCAATGCCATGTTAGATAGGTTATAAACCTTGGAAAATTATTATTTTGCATGTATTTAGACAAACATAGATCCAAGGTTTATTAGGGTTGCATGCACACTTAGGAAGTGTTAGATTGCTCAAAACCCAACAGTGGTATCAGAGCCTAGGCTTGCTTGTTTGATACTTGATGCAAAATAGTGAAAAAAGTCGAAATCGTTGCTGTCTGCATGGTGGACTCGCTGAGTCCATTGGGGGGACTCGATGAGTCCAAGGCAAACTTCAACCTACTCGACGAGTCAGTTCATGCACTCGACGAGTAGGATCGAAAGAGTGCAGATTCTCGACTTTTGCTGCTGGAAATGGACTAGAAACATTACCCTAAATTGTTTTGGTGTTATAAAACTTATTTTAGTTGGTGTAATGGTTGTTCTAATCCATTTACAATAGCATATATCAAAATTCCATGATTTTATGTGTTCCTATAATTCTTGAATTTTTGATGATCATGTTCATGTTCTTATGAATTTAGAAAATGATAGGAATTATTTGCTGAATTGTTTAGGATTAATTCTTTATCATTTATGTGTTTTAATGGAGTCCATAATTTGTCCTCAAGTTATGGATTTCCAAAGGTCACTTTTATTTAACACACACTTAAAACACATAAGTTACATGAAAATGAAGAGTCTTCATTTTTATGAACCTTTAATTCATAAGTTATGAAATGAAGAGTTTTGCAAAGTTACAAAACTTGCCCTCAAGTTTTAGAATTTGTAAAGTTTCACACACTTTAATAAACTTTAATTCCAAACCTTAGAGTTTTAACAGTTAAAATTCAACCCTTATACTATTTATAACTTTAATGGTTAATTATTATATATATGTATAAGAATAAGTTGTTTTACCGTTAGTAGGCCTCATTCACGAAGCTGGTCTATAAGGTGGGTATAAGGTTGTTGCCTATAAAATGGCGACTTAATGGGTGTATACTCTGACCCACCGCTTGCTTGATCGGTGGAGGATCGTTAGCCGAACGGGTAGAACAATGACTTTAAATCCTCATTAAAAGTATAATGAATATTATAAAATAACTAAACTCTTTTAATTCCCAATCTTAGTTATTTTAGGAAAATGTGAACATGGTGCTAGTCCATGGAATTCACACTTTGTACCTTACCAAGTCGTTGGTGGAGCGTGTGTGGTTAACCGACACACTAACTAGGACTAGTAAGGATCACGAAGGGTGACTTAATGTTTGTCATAGATCAATGGAGCGTGTGTGGTTAACCGGCACATTAATTAGGTGATAATATTAAGAATACCAAGTGAATTAGCATGGTTATTGACACCTTGTTTTGTGATCCTCGGCATCCCAGTCACAAAACTTGAAGGGCACAATCGAGATTGAAACATGCCATTGAAAAGTTCAATGAATCTCAAAAGAATCTAGGAATTTCATATCCAATTAAACCTAATAAATCATTTTGTTTTCATGGTGGAAATTGGTGAATCGTCATTCACCTACCTTTCAAATATATTATTACTTAGATTACGGCATCCTTCTTCTAAGTGTAATATATTGTGATTGGATCCTAGCCTTAATATTACATTTGGGTGTCTTATTAAGGATCCTATAAATATCTAATCTAAACTTACTCTCTTTTCAGATGTCTTCCAACACTAATGCTTCAGGCTCTAACCCAATTGGTTCTTTCTCTCTCATGAATCTGTGTGGGAGGGTCATCTTTGATGGTTCCAACTTCATGGATTGGATTAGGAACATCAGGATGGTTACTCGTTACGAGGACAAGGAATATGTCCTCGATAAGGAGTTAAAAGAACTTGATGAGTCTACTGCTACTCCTGAGGAGATCGCTGAATTCAGGACTCATGAGAGAGATGCTACTAAGGTGGCATGTATCATGATGGCCATGATGACAGCCGAGATCCAAAAGTCATATGAAGATTTCTACCCTTTTGAGATGCACCAAGACCTGATGGAAAGGTACCATCAGAGTGCTCGTCAGGAGCGGTATGAAATAATATCCTCCATAATAACTACCCGCATGAAGGACGATGAATCTGTCACGGGCCACATGCAAAAGATGCAAAGGTATGTGGACCGTTTGCTGAAGCTGAATGTTAACATCTCCGAGGAGTTGGCAATTGACATCATTTTACACTCCTTGCCTTCTTGTTATAATCATTTTCGAATGACATATCATATGAACAAGGAGGAAGTTACCCTCAGCAAGCTTCAAGGACTCTTGAAGACCATGGAATCCGGTCTTAAGGGTAAAGCGGTTGTTACCTCTACTACTCCTACTCCAACATCTACCCCTGTTTTAGCTATTAGGCAAGGCAAAGGGAAGAAGAGGAAGCACCCTTCGAAGGGTTCCAAGGGAAAGTCTCTTGAAGGCTCCTCATCAAAGACCAAGAACGGTTCTGTCACTCCTTCTGCCATTCTCAAGGATGCTGAATGCTTTTATTGCCATGAAAAGGCACACTGGAAGCGAAACTGCCCTAAGTACTTGCAGGATCTAAAGGATGGGAAAGTGAAACCCACCCATGCAGGTATTTACACTATATTGTCTAATTACTCAACATATTCTAACTCTTGGGTGCTTGATACAGGATGTGGTATTCACATATGTTCTGATTTGCAGGGCCTAAGAAGAAGTGAGGATGTGGAGCACGGAAAGATAAACTTAATCATGGGGAATAGGAAGGCTTCACCTGTTTCCAAGATTGGAGTTTATACTTTGTTGCTGAATAATGGGTTAAAATTAGATTTGAATAAATGTGTGTACTCGTCTGAAATGGAGAGGAATATTATTTCTTTTCATGCTTTGTACAAACAAGGTTTTACCTTTTCGTTTGATAATGAATGTGGTGGTATTAATGCTTTCTTTAATAATGTGTTTTATTTTAAAGCATTACCTTGTGATGGTGTGTATGAAACTGTTTCGATTGTAGACAACTTAGGAAATAATGTGTTGTATATTGATTCTTCTACTAGCCTAGATAAAGCATCATTGTGGCATTGTCGTCTTGGACATGTAAACAAGAAACGCATAGGCCAACTCCAAAAGAGTGGAGTCTTGGAATCATTTGACCTTAAATCGGATGATAATTGTGAATCTTGTCTACTTGGAAAGATGACAAAATCACCGTTCACTGGAACTTGTGAGAGGGGTGAGGGTTTATTGGACCTAATACATACTGATGTATGTGGACCATTCAAAACCGCCACAAGGGATGCTAATCGGTACTATGTGACTTTTATTGATGATTTTAGTAGATATGGGTATGTCTACTTAATCAAACATAAGTTAGAAACCTTTCAAAGGTTTAAGGAATTCAAACAGGAAGTAGAAAATCAATTGGGCAGGAACATTAAGATGCTTCGATCAGATCGAGGTGGTGAGTATCTTAGTACCGAGTTCCTTGACTATCTTAAGGAGTGTGGGATTATCTCACAATTGACTCCTCCCAGGACACCACAGCTGAATGGTGTAGCTGAGAGGCGTAATCGAACTTTGTTGGACATGGTTCGCTCTATGATGAGTTGAGTTTCATTACCAAACTCTTTTTGGGGGTATGCCTTAGAGACTGCCGCCCATATCCTTAATCTAGTCCCTACAAAGAAGGTTACCAAAACACCTCATGAGATGTGGACTGGGAAGGTTCCCAATTTGGACCACATCAAAATTTGGGGTTGCGAAGCTTTCGTGAGGCGTGAAACTCATGATAAGCTTGAACCCCGAAGCGAAAGGTATATTTTCATCGGCTACCCACATAAATCCTTCGGTTACCTCTTCTACAGACCCAGTGAGAATGTGGTCTTTGTAGCACGAAGAGGGATCTTTCGCGAGAAAGAATTTATAAGCCAAGGAGACAGTGGGAGGCAGATTGATTTTGAAGAAATTCAAGAATCAATTGGTGAAGCAACCTCAGACACTAGCAATCAACCTGAGGAGGAAACTCTTGTTGATCCAGCTGACGAGTCTGTACCTCTGAGGCGTTCCACACGGGTTAGGAACACACCTTCGTTTTATTATGGTTTTCATATTACTACGGAAGGTGATACGTTTATTAGTGATAGTACACTAGTAAATTTGGATGAACCTAGCAGTGTTAAGGAAGCCATGGCAGGCCCGGAGTCTGCTAAATGGAAGGAGGCTATGGACAGCGACATACAGTCCATGTATGACAATCAAGTTTGGAACTTGGTTGACAATGTACCAGGCCGTAAAACAGTCGGGTGCAAATGGATCTTCAAGAAGAAGACCGACATGGAAGGAAAAGTGCATACTTATAAGGCTCGACTGGTTGCGAAGGGTTTTACTCAAACTCAAGGTATTGATTATGATGAAACTTTCTCGCCGGTAGCAAAGATTAAGTCTATTAGGGTTATGTCAGCCATTGCAGCATTTCATGATTATGAAATATGGCAAATGGATGTCAAAACCGCTTTCCTTAACGGAAAGTTGGCTGAGGATGTGTACATGTATCAGCCAGAGGGTTTTGTCAGTGCAGAGTACCCTAATAGAGTATGCAAGCTTGAGAAATCCATTTATGGATTAAAACAAGCATCTCGTAGCTGGAATCTTTGTTTTGATGAGAAGGTAAAAGAGTTTGGCTTCTCGAGAAGCGAAGATGAGTCTTGCGTGTATGTCAGAGCTAGTGGGAGTATAGTTAGCTTCCTGGTACTGTATGTGGATGACATACTACTCATAGGAAATGACATCCCAACCTTGCAGGAGGTTAAGTCCTGGCTTGGGAAGTGCTTTGCTATGAAGGACCTAGGGGAGGCTACCTATATCCTAGGGATAAGGATATTAAGAGAAAGGAGTAGAAGACTAATTGTACTTAGTCAGAGTACCTACTTGGATAAGGTGTTGAAAAGGTTCAACATGGAGAATTCCAAGAAAGGAGATTTATCGATCCAAAGCAATACCAAACTGAGTGAAACTCAGAGTCCGAGTACAGAGGCAGAGATAGCTGAGATGAGCCAATTACCGTATGCTTCCGCAGTTGGCTCAATCATGTATGCTATGACTTGTACCCGTCCTAATGTAGCATTTGCTTTGAGCATGGTCAGCTGGTATCAGGGGAACCCTGGCAAGGCTCATTGGGCAGCGGTAAAGAACATTCTCAAGTACCTGCGAAGGACTAAGGATTGGGTCCTTACCCTTGGTGGCAATGATGACTTGAGAGTATTAGGGTATAGTGATGCTGGTTTTCAGACTGATAGGGATAATTTCCGCTCTCAGTCGGGCTGGATCTTTACCTTAAATGGAGGGGAAATTTCTTGGAACAGTTCCAAGCAGGAGACGGTGGCTGATTCGACTTGTGAATCAGAGTATATAGCAGCAAGTGAAGCAACAAAGGACGCGATATGGCTAAAGAACTTTATCGGAGACCTTGGAGTTGTACCAGCTATTAAGGAACCTATAGAGATTTTCTGTGACAACAATGGTGCGGTTATCTTAGCCAAGGAACCAAGAGATCATGGCAGATCCCGACACATTGACAGAAAATATCACTTCATAAGACACAAGATTGAAGAAGGACTCCTTGTGACAAGGAGGATATCGTCGGATGAGAATCCTGCAGATCCCCTTACGAAGGGACTGACGAGGGTTAAGCATTTTCAGCATGCGAGACGCATCGGGCTGAGGGACGATATTAGTTTTACAGATTAGATAGTTTTCCTGAAACTTGTAAAATGTAATCGACGTTTGATGATGAATAAAATTTGTGATTTATTTATGAGTAAAGTGTTTGTTGGGCTGAAGATTATTTTGAAGATTGCGTCTTTTGGGCTCGATAGTATAAGTTACTTTGCATTCCGGTTTGGGCCTATCCAACCGAGAACCTTTTATGTTTTGTATATAAGTTTACGCTTGCATGCTTATTAGGTTAACGATTTTAGAGATTAACGACATAGCGTTTCATCTAGAGTATAACAGGTTTCTTTAATCGTTCTTGTAACCTACCAATCCTCTACGGTTGATGTTCTTAATCGAGCTCTTCTGAGGATTTTGTTTAATCATTCGACACGTTTGATTCCATCTTGACTTGTTCTTATTATTGCGTTCATACAGTTTTATATTTACATACTTGTTCAAGATCTAATCGATCTTTGTAGATTAAAGGTTGGTTTAATCGCATCAATTGGTATCAGAGCAGGAGGCTGTGTAATTGATACACATCTTTTCTGTGAAAAAGATTTCCATTAGGGTTTTTCCGCAATTATCAATATTTATTGAGCCGTCATCTCTTTATTGACGTATCTTGATATTTATTGTTTTGCCCTAATCTGCTTTATTACAAGTCTGATCTTTGAACAGGTTTTTATGATCATAATGGACGCGACGCAATCAAACCCTATTAATATTTCCAACAGCATCGGTTCGACGACAAAGATTCCAATCTTATACACCCATGACTATGAAGTATGGGCGCATCACTTTGAAGACTACGTGATTGGATCGGAGGATAATGGGTACCTCATATGGGAAGCCATCATCAATGGACCGTTTTCTCATTCTGCAACGTCCAGAATTATTAAGACTCAAAAGGAGTACAATGATCTGCTAAAGGACGTGAAGGATATTGCACAAGATGAAAAGGACAAATTCCAGTGCAATATTAAGGCGTTAAGGTTGATCAGATTCGCCCTTCAGTCCGACACATTCAGGTTGGTCAACTCATGCACGACGGCAAAGGAAGTTTGGGATAGACTTCGTGAACTGTATTCTACAGACGAGGATCTTGAACATTCTATTCAAACTTTGCTTTTATCTGAGTTTGGAGAATTCAGGCAAGGGGCTGAAGAAACGGTGACCCAGACGTTTGATCGCTTCAATCATCTTCTCAGCAAGATGATCAAACATGATATTGAAAGGAAGCTTATCGAACAGAAGGTTACTTTCTTGAATGGACTGAGGTCTGAATGGAGAGCAGTGGTTTCCACAGTCAAAGCCCATGAGTAGTTTAAATCATACTCTTTGGCGAAACTGGTGGGTATTCTCAAGTCCCAAGAGAAGATTGTGTTGCAAGAAAATAACATCGTTTCTAGTCTTGGTTCGTTGGCCCTCCTATCTAAAAGTAAAGTTGTGATGGAGGATGAAGACCTCAACTTGGAGGAATATGACCTCACGTTTGAGGATTATGCCATGATGGTGTCCAATCCCAAGAGGTTCATAAAGAAGAGATTCCCCAGCAACAAAAACCAAAACTGGCAGGGGAGTTACAGCTCTGAAAAAGTGAACAATGAACCGAAGGCTGAGGAGCCCAAGAAGGAACCGAAGGTGGATGGCGATTCCGGAGTAAGCTGCTTCTACTGTGGTGGGAAAAACCACTATGCTAAGGACTGTGTCCTTAAGAAGATGGCTGAAAAGGATGATGGAAATGATGAGGAAGCCGTGTTACAGAAAAGATTGGATGAGTTGAGAAAGAAGAAGTCTACCGCTAACCCTTCTATTAATGCTCTCATTGTGCAGGGTTCGGTTAATGATGACGAGTTCGGTAGCATGGAAGTTTGGTCTACCGACTCAGAAGACGATGAAGTGAGGAAGCCTACCCATGGAAAGGCTTATGTGGCTAAGGAGGAAAGCGGTGGAGGAAGATGCTTCATGGTGACTGACATATCCCAAATGAGGGGATACAACACCGATGGAGGAAGCGATGGACCGAAGGTACAGGAGGACATGTGCTTTACGGCCAAACCACTCAGCCAGCAGTTCAATGAGCTCGATGAACTGATAAAGAAGGTACAATCTGTCTTTATTTCATCCAAAGTACCACCATCCTCATATGAGAAAGAACTAAAAAATGTTAATACAAGAATTTCTCATCTAGATAGTAGCTTAACTCAAACTCGAGTCACCAATTCTAACCTAACTGATCAATTAAGCAGGGTGGCGTCGAAGAGTGAGGAGCGGAGAATGTGGATCGAGTTAAAGGAGTCGGAATTAGTTAGAGTTAAAAATGAAAACATTTATTTGCAAAGAGACAATTTAAAATTGTTAAAACAGCGGAATGTTTTTTGTTTAATTGCTAAACGTTTTTATTCTAATATTACTCAGCTTCACTTGGATTGTGAAATAGGCCATAAGATCCATCGCATGATTTTGCCCTTCCTAGAGTTTAAGGAGGATGAAATCGATGCCGAAGCCTACAATTGTGAGAGTGTGATATCGTCTGATGATGTCAATCCGACCTACATGTATGGACTGGACAAAATTGAGTCCTTCATTAAATCCAAGGACCACAAGGACATGCTTAAAAACCTTTTGGATGAAAATGACAGACTTAAACTGAGAACCGAAACCATGCAAAAATTTGACTCTTTAAACGCCAACGTAAGCTCAGAAAACAAAATTGATGTTGAAAATGCATCTGAGCTTAACGAGGACGAAAACATGAGTGAAATTTCTGTAGAGGACACAGTTGACTGCTCAGAATTTGTTAAAAACGAACCTGAAAACCACAAGAATCTTATTTCTGAAAATTCAGTGGAGTTCGCTCGATTGTCCCATCAAAAGTCCCCAATATTAGTTGAGAAAGCAGTTGTGTATCAAAAGGTTAGGACCACTCCGAATCAAGTATACAAGGTGACAGGAGTAACCGAACATCAAACAGCTGAACTCACAGCTATTGTAAACGAAGACAATGCTGATGGCTGCGATGAGTAAAGGAAACCGTTGGCTTATCTGAAAGAAACTCCTGGATGAGTAAAGGAAGATACATACCTGAACCCTTGAATAAGCCGGACAATTTCGATGAGCCAAGCACCAGTGGTACGAAAGATATTCCTCAGGAGGATGATCGTTCGGCAAAAAAAGATACTCCCTCTGCTCCTTCGGCTCAAAGTAAAACTCCTGCAGTTCAAAAGGAACCAGCCAAGGAGACACCGAAAACGAAAGCGAATGTTCATCATCAACCTAAACAGATGAGGAATAGGAAGAGAGAAAGGAACCATAGATACAGGAAGAAACTTTCTGAAAGGAAACAATTCTGGCATTCCCAGAATGCATACTTCTCACACCAAGACAAGAATCTGAAGTATGAAAACAATCCTGTAGGAAAGCCTGAAAGTCACAACAACCAAAAGCCAAGGTTCAGTTCACAAGAAAATATCAACCGAAGGCAAAGGTTCGGTTCTGAAAAAGACTCCAACCGAAACCAAAGGTTCGGTTCCAAGGACAGCTCAAACCGAACGCAAAGGTTCGGTTCTGAAGTCAAAAGAAAACAAGACTCTAAGATCGGTCCCCCCAATGATCAAAAGCAAAAGGGTCATCTAGAGTCTCCATCCAGGAAGTCCTCTCAATACAAACCCTCTCATTCTAATTCTTCTCGTTCTTCTAACTCTTCTACTTCCACCGATTCATCTCCATCTTGCTCTAAAGCCAATTCCCCTTTTTCTCAAAAATCTCATTCGCCAGCTGAACAAAAGGGAAAGCAGAAGGTCAATGAATCCAAACCAGAGTCCAAACCGAGCACACCCAATCCTAAAAAAATAAAAGTTTTTACCATTAAAAGGAAAGATGAAACAACTCTTATAAAACGAACATATCTAGTTGACATCTCTCTTACTGTTCCCGTTCCCATGAAAAGCTCACGTGGACCCAAGAAACTTTGGGTTCCTAAATCTGCCTAATTTTTGCAGGTTATAAGTGACGAGCAGTTCGACGAAGAATGGTACATCGATAGTGGCTGCTCACGTCACATGACAAGGAGGAAAGAGGAGCTTAGGGAATACAGATCTCTTGCAAATGGTGGCAACGTCAAGTTTGGAAATAATTCTTTCGGCACCATAAAGGGATACGGGATGATAACAAATGGGGACTTTACTATAAGGAAGGTGGCTTATGTGGAAGGACTCCAACACAACCTCATTAGTGTATCTCAGCTTGTTGGAGGTACAGGTCTCAAAGTCTCATTCGATGATGAAGGTTCTGAAATCATAGAGAAAAAGGACAAAGAAAGTGATTCTCAAGTCAGAGCGAAAGGGTGAAATGTTTCCCTTAAACCTTAAACCCATCAAAGGAAACCCAGCTATATGCTTGTTATCAAAAGCTCAATCCGACGAAAGCTGGTTGTGGCACCGAAGGCTCTCTCATCTCAATTTTAAAGATATCAACCGACTTGTCACTGGAGGTCATGTTAGGGGTCTTCCATTGCTCAAGTTCGACAGAGATCATTTGTGTGCTGCATGCGAAATGGGGAAGCAGAGTCGTCAAAGTCACCCATCTATAATCAACACAAAAGTTATTGAACCACTCGAATTACTTCATATCGATTTGTGTGGTCCTTCATCTATCGAAAGCATCGGTGGTAGCAAGTATATTCTTGTTATTATTGATGACTTTTCACGATTTACATGGGTATTCTTTCTAAAGCTTAAATCTGAAGCGCCTCAAAAGCTGAAAGTGTTTATCAAGCAAATTGAAGTACAGCTCAAGAAGGTTGTTCGCAACATCAGGAGCGACAATGGTCTTGAATTCAAGAACAGGGAGTTTGAAGAGTTTCTTGCGGAAAAGGGAATTAGTCACAATTTCTCAGCTCCCTACACACCACAACAGAACGGAATAGTCGAAAGACGAAACCGATCTTTGTGTGAAGCTGCCCGAGCTATGCTAAGTTTCGCTTCCTTACTTCTTTATTTTTGGGCTGATGCTATTTCGGCTGCTTGTTTTACACAGAATAGGTCCTATCTCAACAAGCGATTCACGCTCACACCATATGAGATACTAAACAACAGAAAGCCCAATGTGAAATTTTTCCATGTGTTCGGCTCAAGGTGTTTCATCTTTAACTCTAAAGAACACCGCAACAAGTTTGATGTCAAAGCCGACAAGGGAATTTTTCTGGGTTATTCGCTCACATCCAAGGCATACAGGGTCCTAAACAAGCGTTCGAGAAGGATTGAAGAGACATACTATGTGACCTTTGACGATAGCTATGTCAAGAAGCTACAGGCCAAAGAAGACACCGCTGGGGAAATCTTTCCTCTAACTGGCCAGGTCACAGTCTCGGTCGCCAATTTATACGACAAATTTCTAGAGCTCTTTGACGAACCGGAGAAAGCTTCACTCTCCGAAGCAGGTGCAACAGACAACAAAGTTGATAATATGAAGCAGATTGTCGAAGATGCTGCAAGAAAAATGCAGGAAGGAGAATCGACCACTAATGACTCTCCATCCAACAACGCTTCAGTCGAGGGGGAGCCAAGCTCTCATGTCGAGGGGGAGCCAAATTCTCATGTCGAGGGGGAGCCAAGCTCACAAGTCCAGGGGGAGCCGAAGGTCCTTCATCAACCGAAGGTGCTTCTCCAACCGAAGATACCTCTCCAACTGAAGGTGCTTCAACGCCTGGAAGCTCAGCACCACAAGAAACACCTGAACCTCATGTTTCTCAAGGCTCATCAATTGAGGGGGAACATAATGATATGACGCTCGATTACGACAGCCAATCTGAGCCAGAAGAAATGATTAATGTTGAACTAGACCCAACCTTTGATCCGAATTACCCTCCTCTTGTCAAATGGACCAAAGATCATCCTATCTCTCAAGTAGTTAGTGATGTATCTGAAAAGGTTCTGACCCGATCACAACTGAAGGCAAAACAGACATCCTTATTTTAAAAGGTTGAGTTTTGTATGTTTAACTCATTCGTATCAAAAGTTGAACCGAAGACAGTTAACACTGCCCTAGATCACTCTGATTGGGTTCAAGCAATGCAAGATGAACTGAACGAATTTGAAAGGAACAAAGTCTGGCGCCTCATTCCAACTCCTCCAGATGCTTCGGTTGTTGGTCTCAAATGGGTTTTTAGGAACAAAATGGACAAGGAAGGTAATGTTATCAAGAACAAGGCTCGTCTGGTGGTAAAGGGATACTTTCAGGAGGAAGGGATAGACTATGAAGAGACTTTCGCTCCAGTAACTAGGCTAGAATCTGTTAGAATATTTCTGGCTTATGCTGCTCACAAAAACTTTGAGGTTTTCCAAATGGACGTCAAGTGTGCATTTCTCAATGGAGAACTCGAAGAAACTGTGTATGTGGAGCAACCTCCTGGGTTCGTGAACGAAAAGCATCCAAATCATTGCTATATTCTGGATAAAGCTGTGTACGGCCTCAAACAAGCTCCGAGAGCCTGGTATGAAACGCTTACAAAAATTTTAAAGATGTCTAAATTTAAACAAGGTTCGGTTGACCCAACCTTCTTTCGCAAAAAGGAAGGTAACCACCTTATGATAGTTCAAATTTATGTCGATGACATCATCTTTGGCTCCACGAATCCCAGCTTAACAGCTGAATTTAGAAAGCTGATGGAGACTAAGTTTGAAATGAGCTCAATGGGTCCTATTAACTTTTTCCTTGGTTTAAACATAAGACAGGGACCCGAAGGCATCTTTATTAATCAGGAAGCTTACACGAAGACTCTCCTAGCAAAGTTTGGCATGATGGGAGACTCAAAAGTCAAAGTCCCAATGGCATTCGGCACCAAACTTACCCCATCTCTAGATAAACCGGCTGTCGATATCACGCTCTATCGTCAAATGATAGGCTCACTGATGTATCTAACTGCTAGCAGACCTGATATCATGTTTTCTGTGTGTTATTGTGCTCGATTTCAGGCAAACCCATGCGAACCTCACATGCTTGCAATGAAGAACATCTTACGCTATCTCAAACGAACCACCTCCGTAGGTCTATGGTATCCATCCAACTCAGGCTTCTTCGTTCAAGCCTATTCTGATGCTGACCTTGGAGGATGTGGACTCAACCGTAAAAGCACAACCGGTGGCTGTCAATTCCTTGACGGGAAGTTGGTCAGCTGGCAATCCAAGAAACAAACGTGTGTGTCATTGTCTACTGCCGAAGCGGAATACATTGCCGCTGCATCCTGCACATCACAAGTGATTTGGATCTAGAGTCAACTTCGAGACTATGGACTCAATATGAAGAATATCCCACTATATTGTGACTCTGAAAGTGCAATTAGGATCTGTCATAACCCAGTGCAACACTCTAAAACCAAACACATAGCACTGAGGTATCACTTCATCAAAGTTCACGTGGAAGATGGAAACGTCGAAGTTCACTTCGTAAGAACCACTGATCAACTGGCTGACGTCTTTACCAAAGCTCTTCCTGAAGCATCATTCAATAAAATATTGCAAGGGATAGGTATGATGGAATCAGAGTCAGTACCTCACACTACCTCTCAACCTCAACCGTAAGAAGCGAAACCAACCGAACGTTCGGGTTCGGTTCAACTATCTGACTCGCTCATTACTTCAAAGGTAGTCTTTCTCTGTTGTATATTTCTTGTATAATTTTGTTTTTCCTTGTGTTAAAAATATTTTTCCTTGTATGTCTAAATTCCTTGGTTTCTCAAAATTTCTTCAAAACCGAAACCTACCAAAGGTTCGGGTTAGGTTTTTCAAAATTTTGTTGAACCGAAACCAACCGAAGGTTCGGGTTCGGTTTTTCAAAATTTTCCTAAACCGAAACCAACCGAAGGTTCGGGTTCGGTTTTTCAAAATTTTCTTGAACCGAAACCAACCGAACGTTCGGGTTCAATTTTTCATATTCTTTCCAAAGTTTTTTTTTAAATTTTATTCTTTTTCTTTTCTTTTTACTTATTTTTTTTTAATCTCAAAAACTCCAAAAAAAAAAAAAATTTAATTTCTTGTGTGTTCGTGTTCGTTTATGGTGATAAATTTGATGAATTACCTAAGTGTCCCTAGAAGCATGCTGCTGTATGTGTCTCAAGCCTCATAAGATTTTGAATAATGGCCTTCATGACCTGGTATACACAAACCTTGTCTTCCCAATAAGGCTAACTCATTTATTCTAATCGTGATCTACCTCACTCTTTTCTCACATGAGTTAAGAGTTTCCTGCTTGGTCCTTATTTTCGCAGCAGAGGTACTACGTTCTCTTACACCATCTCCATTTTACTTCTCCACTACACTCGTTCCATCATAGTAACCCTTGAGACTCTCAGAAATTACCGCTGAGGTTTATGGTTACACAACATCTGTGTTTATGATCTTAGTCTCGTGTCACTACGAGCTGCGTGAAACCCAAAATTCAACACCTAATGAATTGACGGTGAACAATTAAGTTGCTCAAGTTTTCACTAAAGGATTCACGAATGTACCCTACTAAAATCTCAAATTCTATTTTGTGTGATTCCTATGAAATTGTTAAACACCATAACATTTCTTCCCTTGGGATCCAGTTTTTAATTTTCTTCTGAGATTTTATATTTTTCCAAGCCACCCTTATTTAGTCTAATTAAAAGAAGCCTTTCAACATTTCTTAATAAATGTTTGATCGTAATTTAACGGGAATCCACACTTAAACCTTAAGGTCTCTCTTGTCCTGTGGCATTAAATGCGCGTGTGGAAATGGTAACGGCTTTTCTCTCTGAAACAGCGCTAGTTGGGCGGCGTGATCCTAGGAACCTGACACTCTCTCTCCTACGTGATCATCGCCCGCCTCAACTGTCATCCATCTGTCACTCAAGAACCCGGTTCATATTTCCATACGAGATTTGAAACGATTTTTCTCTCTCCTCTCACCCACTATAAAAAGCCCTCTACACCACCTTTTACCTCTTTACTGCCTCCAAAATTTCCAAAGAGCAAATACTCCCAAACAGTTTCCTGTTCATCCTCTTCTTCATACCTGCATAAATGGCTGACTCATCTTCCATTCATGCTACCTCACAAATCCTTCCCATCCGCCCACAACAATGTCTGGTCATTGATCTTAACCCACTGGCGTACGACTCCTATATGTCGCCGGTCATAGAATGTTTGAAGTATTCCCAACTTGCTCCGGCTCTTTCAAGAATTGAATCTGTGTCAATGGTGGCCCTATCGCAGGTTTACGCGACTGCCTACTACGACAAGGCCGTCGACCGGGTGTTTTTCGAGCTTGCAGAACACAAGACCTCAGTCTCTCGCCAACGCTTCTGCACCTTGCTAGGGTTTGCTGTTGACCCTTCAAGAGTTCATCCGGAGTCGATTCAGATTGGTCATCTGTATAACATGTTTTACAACATGGGATACACAGAGGTTCTCACCTCTGTCGCTAAGTTTAAAAAGTCTTGTTTTCCGCCACAGTGGAATGGCCTATTTACAGTCCTTTTCAAGGGCTTGTCGGAAAGGAGCTCAGGATCCGACGGTGCAAGTCGTCTCTTCCTGTCAATAATGTACGGGGTTTACAACGGGATTAACCTGGACTATGGTTTTGTCCTATGGCAGCAGCTTATCCAGAGCCTCTCCTCATCATCCCGACACTCTGAGGTGTCGTTGGCCCGGTTCTGGATCTTGATTACACGATGGGCCATGGATAAATTTGATGTTCCTATTGCTGATGGTGCATTGATGTCTTCTGTCGGTACGTTCCATACCAAGAAGATCATCATCTCAGATGCATCGAAATTTTCCTTCATTGGCTCCATCCCGGAGTCAATGTATGGCGACGTGCCATCTGACAGCAGGTTAATTCGGAAGATCAAGGAGCTTAGGCCATCTGGTCCAAGGGAACTGACACCGGATATGCTTAGGTCGATTCACGATGCAAACAAACCGGTGAGCAGGGGCAAAAAGGCAGAAAAAGGGAAGCATGCGTCCAAAGCTCCAAAGGGACCTTCTCCCAAAAAGAGGAAACAACCGAAGGCTGCACAATCCCCACAGCCGAAAAGGAGGAAGACTCAACAGAAGCGAAAGCTTGTAATTCCCTCTTCTTCGAGTGACTCTAAGGGTGAGAGTTCGGGCTCTGACGGCTCTCAAGGAGACGAATCTCCTCAACGAGGCAACACACCACCTCGGTCCCCTACCCCAGAGATGGAACTTCACAATTCCCCAGTTCCTTCACCTCCACCAATCTTTACCACTGCAACCGAAACACCACCAGTAACCGACCTACCTCCCGTAACCGAACCACCACAAACCGAAACCCATACAACCGAAACTACCCATACTCAACCACCACCCAAAATTATACCAACACCCACTCAACCTGATCCTACCAAACCCACAACACCCCCAACTTCACCACCCCCTTCATCTCCTGAAAATGCCTCTGATGGCGAAAACCCTTACCTTGGTGGTGAACACATGATCTTTGATTCGGTCTACTATAGTTCGTTTCAAGTTCAAAGTGACGAGGAGGATGATGCTCCAGTGACAAAGAAGCATCTCAAAGAGATTAACGAGAAGGTTGACCTACTTCTCGCCTCCTCTTCCAACCAGCAGTCCTCTATTTCTGAAGCTGCCCTTCAGAAAATTGTTGATGTCTTTTCCAGGGCTCAACATGATTCGGTGGCCTCAGCAACTGCTGCGATTGATGCCTCCACCATAGCCTGTGAGGCTGCGACCGAAAAAGTCGATAAACTATTCCCCGACGCTTCTGTCCTGCTGAAGTCCTTGCAGGAAAGCGCCCATGCCACCAAGACATCTTTGGAACCAATTGTTCAGCAATTGGCCAACTTTGTCTCAACGGAGTTGACTTCGTTCGCTACTCTTCGCCAAAACCTAAGCGACGACAACTCGGCACTTCGTGCCTCCATCGATGCTCGCCTCGCTAAGCTACAAGAGGATCTTGCAGCTGAGCATTCTTTGATGGACGTTCTGGCGGGAAAATCAACCGCCCTCGAAGTCAAGAGCACACAACTCTCCAACTCCCAACAACAACTGGACGATCTTCGATCCGAAAGGGAGGTGATCAAAACGTGTGTTTCGGATGTCCACGCCGCATTATCCACCATCCTGGAAGCACACGATCCCATTCTAAACTTTTCGGTGAGGCGTACCCTCGCTGAAAAACTCTCTCCGGCCATCGATCTTCTCAACAAAATCTAAGGACTACCGAGTTTCGTGTCCATTCCGAAACAAGGGGGAGATGAGAAGACTGGATCGAAACCACCTCCTTCCTCTAAAGCTACTCACACGACCGAATCTCCTCTGGCTGGTCAACCTTTGGGTTCGGGTGTAAAGAACAAAGGCAAAAGCTTAGCTGAGGAAGAAGATGAAGAAGGAGACAAGGAGACCATTGCTGACATATTAAAAAGAAAGAACAGTCGCAAGGTTGACGATGATGCCAGTCGTGTGGCGCGATAGGATGAAGAAGCCGAACGCAAACAAAAGGAAGCCCACGATCTCCTTGAAATCCGGAAGACTCTCTTCCCTGCCTGGACCAGGGAGCGTTTGATTAAAGAGGCCATAGAAACTCCTAGCATTTTATGGCTCGAGCCGGTTATCTCGTTCGACTGCAACAATACTGTCGATTCGCAGTTCGACATGCCGCTGACTCGAAATCCATTCATCTTTCACGTCTTCTCAAACATTTTTGAACTCCCTCACCCGAATGCTGAGCTTGACAGGGAGCTCATTGACTTTTATCTGGCGGCTGCTCGTCCTCAATTCCTCACTTGGAGCGCCCAGAAGATTGTAAACGTTCGGGTGCTGAAACCTTATACCGAAGGTCGTTTTATAAACGTTCGGTTCAAGTTGATTCGGGGATCTGCAAGAACTGCTCATATTATCTCCCTGGCAGATCTACCGAATCTAAATCCTCATGATTGGATTGTCCTGTATAATATCCTTTTGACTAATGAAGCCGAATATGGTCCCATTCTAGACCATGTCAAAAGGATGTTAGCCTGCTACATCATGGAGGTTGCCCTAATGGATCAGGAGGTCGCCACAGTCTTCAAGAAGAAACCAAAGATTGCTCCTGTGGGATCGGCCAGTGATCTCAACCAAATGCAATTGGGCAGGATCGACCCGAGACGCAACTCGGTTATGTTCACTAGAGCGGAAGGACAGAAATGTCTCTTCTCTTTAGCTGACAAGCACCTTTACACCACAACTTGTTTGGAGCATGTGTTATTCATTATCAAACGGTGTAAAGAGAACACGGCTGATGACATCAAGTACTTCAATGATATGATCAATTGGTACATCCGGTTTAGACAGACCATTCTCTCCATCACCAAATGTCTGTTTAGCACCGTGAAGAAGAAGGTACCTACTTCAGCTGTTGGCCCAAGTAACTAGTGAAGATCTTGCTCCAAATTGACGCAAAGGGGGAGATTGTTGGGCTGAAGATTATTTTGAAGATTGTGTCTTTTGGGCTCGATAGTATAAGTAACTTTGCATTTCGGTTTGGGCCTATCCAACCGAGAACCTTTTATGTTTTGTATATAAGTTTACGCTTGCATGCTTATTAGGTTAACGATTTTAGAGATTAACGACATAGCGTTTCATCTAGAGTATAACAGGTTTCTTTAATCGTTCTTGTAACCTACCAATCCTCTACAGTTGATGTTCTTAATCGAGCTCTTTTGAGGATTTTGTTTAATCATTCAACACGTTTGATTCCATCTTGACTTGTTCTTATTATTGCGTTCATACAGTTTTATATTTACATACTTGTTCAAGATCTAATCGATCTTTGTAGATTAAAGGTTGGTTTAATCGCATCAGTGTTACTATCATTGTCAATTATTTACTATTGTTTCAGTTTTGCATGTTTTGACTTCCAGAATAATTAATTTATTCAAACCTCCACAATCGATCATACGTCAGAAGTAGGTATGAATCAAGATTGTCATGAATTGGGTTTATAGATGCCTTAAAGGTGTTTAGACATGGCAATGGTTGCTGCAACATTCATGAGTACTCATAAGTTATGAGTATTGGTATAAACCCATGCTCACTTGTATCACTTCATGGAATTTATCTCGAGTGATCGTGAGACGATAACATCATATAAATCTTTAAACCTAGAGATATGAGTTGTTACCTATGAGTTGGTTGTGCATTGATTGCACGTAAATGCATCAGTAACTTGATGTTATAAAACGTGCCTTTGTGTACAATTCAATAAGTAGTAGAACAAGCATATCAGTCGAAGTTTATCTGTTCCTTCAAGAAATAGAAGCGATATCTGGGCCCCTTGATGATTTTGTGTTGACCCATGTACCAGGCCTGGTCAGAACTAAACCGATGTGTTCAGTGAAGTTCTTCGTCAAACAAATCGGAAAATCGAGAAACAACTGCTAGACAATAAGCAAGACATAGTTCCATAGGTTTGTCCGGCTGATATCATGAGAACAGAGGATTATGTGATCACTTATCTAAAATGGCGCTTCATAGTTCGACAGAGTCTTCATAGTTCGAGGGAGTTTTCGAGAGCTACGATTGCTGGTTGGTTCCTGAAGTTATAGGCAAATACAGTTATTAGACTTATCCAAGTGGGAGTCTGTTGGATAAGATGTCTAAGTCCATAACTTATTTGGTATATACTTGACCAGACCGGCATGGTCCATTTGGGTTGCATCTCATCCAAACTATTATGGATAATTTTATGATAGTTATACACATATGTTTATTAATATATTATGAGTTATAATATATTAATATGAAGTTACGTTATTTAATTAGTTTTAGTCTTAAATTAATTATGAATTAATTTAGAGATTAAAAGGAAGACTAATTAGATTAGGGGCTATTTGTTTTATATAGTGTGGGCTAATACTCCTTTGTTAATGGGCTAGGCTTATGTGGAAGTCCATGGATGATCCATGGAGCTTTTAACCCATGGATCCTTGGAAAGGAAAATACATGGGTTATTAGGGTTTTCACCCTAACCATGCACACTATATAAGCATGCTTATGGAGCATGAAATGGAGCCTAAGAGAAAACTAGTGAACTAGTGTGTGTGTGCATGTGTGTGGTCGATTTTATACAAGGGTGTATACTATCTCAAAGTTTTCCAAGAGTTTGTGGTGTTTGTGATTCCATTTGAGGCATTCACACAATTGGTGCTTGGCCCTCAAACTCCTTAGAACCAAACTCACCAAAAGGTATGTAATCTCTTCTAACTCTTTTATGTTGAAATGTTCCCCATGCCATGTTAGATAGGTTATAAACCTTGGAAAATTATTATTTTGCATGTATTTAGACAAACATAGATCCAAGGTTTATTAGGGTTGCATGCACACTTAGGAAGTGTTAGATTGCTCAAAACCCAACACTAACTACTTCTCGAATATAATTACATGCTACATGCACTAGATAATTCTTTGACTGCAAGATCCCATGCTACAACGGTTAGAATCAAACAAGAGCAACATAATAGGGCTAAATCAAACCTTCTAAAATTATCTAATCCCTGTAACATGCAACCTAACATATTCGATTAATAGTTAGTTCATATTAATGGAAGTCTCTAAAAGCATAAAGCAAGTAGCATTCGCGCATTAGGCAACCTCTACCAGCATATAACCCAAATGGCTATCCAAACCATCACATGAAACCACACTAGCATACAACCCCAACTGCTCTAACCACAACACAAAATGCATCATCGAACTCAGGCATTCCTTCCTCACAACTCCTGGAGATCACTAATTGTGATATCCCCTTTTTTGCGGCAAGAAAAGACCAATTCTGTTTATGCTTTGTTTGAAAATCAGAGGAATATTTTAAATAAAAGTGTTGTGGAATCTGTTCCCAAAACAAAATATGATAAAAATTTATCAAAGCATTTCCGAAGAAATGTATTTCATTAAAAACCTTGGGATGTCATGTTCGATATAGATCAAAAGCATAAATATTAAAATATAAGCCTTACAACATTTATTCATATCTGCAGGCCTATAATCCGTAATCCCTCATCCACACATCACGCATATGCTCCAGTGCCACTACCTGTAATACAAGAAACTGAGTGGGTCAAGCTTAGGAGTCTGGTGAGCACATAGGATTTTCAACCCACAATAAATAAGTTTATTAATTTCATCAACCAACAATAACCCGATTACCCGCTCCCGTTATCCTCACTTTACGTCCCTAAACACCTATCATAAGGGACCTAGCCTAAGGATCATCATCAGGATGGACACTACTGCTAAGGGGGTTCCTCAGCAATAAATGTCCTAAAGGCAACCATGAGGGGGATGGAGTAATCGGTGAGCACATCGTTCACAAACACCTACAGGTTTCGAGCCTGCTAGCATTCCACTGGACTGTCTAGAAAATTTTGTGGTTGTCATCTATAATCCGCTAGATGACTGGAAACATCGTTAACATTGAGGCCTCTCATCATTTTATTTCATCACATCCAACTATTACATTTACCCATGTTTTACCTAACACATTTTGTAGATATAAAATACATATACAATTTAAATCATTTAAACATGTATAAAATCTTTCATCCAGCATGGAAAGCAAGTATTCTGACAATATGCACACATAGCACGTAATTTATATAAAATATTAATATCTATCTCTAAGATTAAAGTAGCTATGAACTCACTTGTATTAATATCTATCTGTAAAATGAAAGTAGCAACGCTTCGCTTCTAACGATTCTATTTTATTTCGACGAAACCTAGCATTATTATCGCTAAGTTTTAGTGTAATCTTTATTGTGAATAATTATTAGTCTAGATTCGTCATTAACTCAAATTCTACTTCATGATCTACCAAGTAAGGAACAACCCGGTAGGATCATATCGGAGGTAGGGTCTGTTTGGTATACTGAATATACTATTTGGAAATCTCACTTTAAACACCTCATTAAATCACAGCCTAGACATCATTCCCGTAAGTAGATCAATCATTATAACGACTTCGAATCACTCATAAATCTTATTTATAGGTTCATAATAACATTTTTATATTTAAGTATAAGTTATATTTAAAGTATGGTAGGCGTATTTCACTTACAGCTGGTTTTGCTAAAAACCGGGCTCCATTGGAGCAGAGCTTCTAAGCCAAAAAGCTCTTTTTCTCAGAGTCGTCGGGCGCTCTGAGGCTTTCCTCTAGTGCCTTGAGGCTACTAGGGCTTTAGGAGGGTTTCTGGGGGTTTAGAGAGAGTGTAGAGAGAGAGGGAGAGAGAGAGAGAGAGAAGTAGGTTTTGGTGTGAAGAATGAAGGCACTCTCGCATGGTATTTATAGGTTGAACTACAACTGAACTCGTCGGGTTGGGTGCCACATGTCACCATCTGGTGGCAAGACTTGGGGAGAAAGCCATGGATCAGACCGCGCCACGTCACCCCCTTCGCAGCAGCACACTCCCAACTTCTGAACCCCATAACTTTCTAATAAGAGCTCTGTTTTCGACATTCTTTATATCCACGCGTATGTATTGACAAGATCTACAACTCTACTTTTGACTCCACCTGCTAATTCTTGGCCGATTTTAGATTTAATATTATGAGAAGATTACATTGTTAAATGACCGTGTAGAATTCATAACTTCTACATACTGACTCCGTTTTCGTCTGTATATTTATCGTTGAGCTCTTATTAAAGATATCTTCAATTCTCTTTTAGGTTGCATTGGCCAAAAACCGCTCGATCTAAAATTTGAGTTCTAGGATGTGTACTGATACGCCAAATCTTAGAAAAATCATAACTTCACCATACAAAGTCAGATTTGGGCGTTCTTTTTATGTACGCTCTCGGTTTAACGTATGCTACAACTTTCATTTAGATATCTAAGGCTAAAACGTAATTTTATCAAAATTAACTTTTTACGATTGTCGATACCGTGCCAGTTTTGCCGTAAAACTTCGATATGTCATAACTTCTTCGTTATAACTCAGATTTTAACGTTCTTCATATATCTGAAATCCTTGTTTCAACCACTACAACTTTATGTATATATATTGGGTTTATCTAACACTTTATTTTTGATGCTTATATTTATTATATCTTTATAAACAAATATATAAGCACATAAAATCATATAATTCACATAATATTCAAGTAATTCATCTTTATTACTTCAAAATAGGTTACAATGGTTGACTGTGACTATTACATAATTATAGTAATGCGTAGTCTATAAACATGGGCGTTACACTATTCATAAGCATGCAACACTACCAACTCACATAACATGCATAAAGGCATCTCTCTTACGCAGGCACACTAGCAGGCGTACTGAGCAGATCCCTAGCCCTAAACTAGCATGCAATTCTATCACCTCATAATAAAAACTCATCTCAGCACATAATCAAGTAACAGTATTTTGGTAAATCATCGCTCGGGCTCTAGCTAATTGTACACACCACTTAGGACCTGCTTTCAAAACCCTTTCATTTCCTTGGAAAATCGTGTCATGAAAAATCATTTCTTTTGAAAAGTTGTCACTCCTCAGATTGAGTCCAAACATACACAAGGGTATGCCCGAATCCCTCAAACCAAGGATCTGATACCAAACTGTAACACCTTAATTTTAAAAATAAAAAAACAATCATTTTTAATCCAACAAACATTATTCATAAATCCAAGTCATCACAGAATTTTAAATCATTATCAGAACAATATCAAAGTATCCCAAAATTCACAAGACATCATAAGTCGGTGAATATGTACAATCATGCCTCCACCTTCCCGCAATCTACAAAAGTACCTGAAACACATTTAAATCAACATTGTAAGCACGAAGCTTAGTAATTTCCCCAAAACACCACACAAATAAGTAGCCTCTCATGGATAAATCTCGATAAGTAACCTTCGGTCATGTGTCTCAGTAAAGACTCATCGGTTTCATGTCTTTGTATGGACCCTCCAGTCATAACTCAATATACACATAGAATAACATACCAGCATCAGTCAAAAAGACAGAATGCATAATAACACATATCTCACTATAAGAAAAGAAGACCCTTCGGTCACACATATATTACCACACAAGTAAGGATAGTGAGAAGACTCACCTCTGATGATAAATAGATCCTACAACTGTTGTTGTTGCACATCGACTCCAAACACTGAGCCAATCCTACAACTAAACTCGATTAGGATCTAAGACTAAGTCCTCCCATTAAATCTAAAGATTGCCCACTAATCCAGCCCATAAATGGCCCAATCCCATTGGGCCTACTAAAGCCCAATACCAAATGGGCCCACCAAGGCCCAACCCTAAGATTAGGTCTAAAATGGCAAGCCTAAAAAAAGGTTCCAAGACTCTTATATTCCCTTGAACAAAACCCCAAATACATCATGCCCAAAACCAAGACTTCAAACACTTAAATCCCAAAATATAACTAGCCCAAAAAGAACACAACGAGCTTACACGTGGTGTACCCCCTTGGTACGCTAAGCGTACACACGAATATTGAATGGGGAACTCAATCAGTATGCGAGGCGTACTGAGCTTTACGCGGGGAATACTGCTTAGGTCCAAATTTTCGATTTTTGACTTAATCACTTCAGCCCATTGCATCTAACCCTCAGGGAAGCTTCATTACAAGCCCTTAATTGATAAAGTTGGCGACTTTATCAGTTTTCATGTATTAATAGGACCCAACTTCCAAAAATAACCATTAAGGCTCATATATAAGCACCTTAACACATGCATGGATGACTCTTAATGCTAAAGATGTCAACTTTAAGGTTCTTGAACCTCATAAATGCCAAGAGTGGAACCTCAAAGCTCATGAAGTGGTAACAACCATTAGATCTCATCCATGAGATCCAAAAACAATATTACACCTTCATAACCATAGATCTAAACTTCCAAAGAGTAACTTCAGATCTTTATACCTCAAATGAGCTAGAAATAGAGCAGTGAGTTTGGATCTACAAGCCTTCATTTAAACTCCAAACATAAGCCAACCACATGCTTCAAGAATATGCACCAAAATACACCAAAAGCACAAAACTAAGCTCACAACACTCTTAGGAGGCTTAGGATTTCGAAAATGAGTCTCAAGGTTAGTGGAGGCTGAGATATGAAGGTTTACGAGACCCATAATGCGTTTGTATAGTGTCCAAACCCTAAAATTTGGGTTTGGCACTTCTGCCAAATATTTTGGGCGTATATGGCCAAACACACACTTTCCGTCCATGCATGCGCGAGACCACTTTACCAATCTTTTCAACTAAGGACAATTTTGCCAATTATTTCAAACTTCCCTATTTTAGGTTTGTTGCCAACGAAACTTATATCCACGGAAAGGTGGAGAAAAGCCCTACACTCCTAACAACTCATCATAGCCTTAAGACTTCCTGGTCGAAACCCAAAATTCATAAAGGACTGGGCCAACGCCTTTACCGATACCCTTGGGCTCTAAAGCACAAATCAGACTCTTTTATCATACAACCTACGTTACCCACATCCAAAAGGGTCTAAACCTTTCTTCTTTTAAAACCTCAAAACCTTCTCATACCCGAATTATGGCATACGAACCTTGAATAACAAAACAACCCGAAATAGGATGTTACAATAAAAGGGATAAAGTAAAATCAAAATTAGTATTTTTGAGTTGTGATGACTTATATATATATATATATATATATATATATATATATATATATAGAGAGAGAGAGAGAGAGAGAGAGGGAGGGAGGGGGGGTAAGTTCAATTGAGAAGATAAAAAATGTTGACAATGAGAAAGCCTCCATCGTACTAGTGGAAATGGATAAGGAATACACATGTATTTTGCAACAAAATATGTATAATTAAATTATGCTAATCATTGCCCTAATATATATAGAAAAACATAGTTTTTTTATTTTTTAAATTTTTAAGGAGCTATTTTTATAGAAAAATGATTTTAAATATATCAAAATTCATAATTTTTTATTCTCTTTAAATAGACATCCATACTGATATAGTTTTAAGATAAAATAAAATTTTTATTTTTTTATAGTTTCGGCTATCGTTATTCATAAGTGAATAAAAATGCATCATATTTTTACTACAGTACATTTGTTATTCACTAATGAATAAAAAGTATGATTACTTTTTTTACAGTTTAAGTATCGTTTATATATAAATATAACAAATAATAAAATATTTATAGTTTACATCAACTCTGGTCACATGTTATATTTAAATATAAATAAAATGTGTATTAACTTTTCTCACAAGTTATATTCTTATACAAAGAATATTTATCATAATTTTGTTACAGTTCATTAGTTATTCATATATGAATGAGTAGTTTAAGTTTTCAAAACACTTCGTCTTTTATTAACATACTACTTATTATTATATGAATAACAAATGAACTGTAACAAAAATCTTTTATATATTTTATTAATATATGAATATAATATATTACGAAAACTAATACACATTTTACTCATATATAAATATAACATCTGATGAAAGATGATATTATATATATATATATATATATATATATATATATATATATATATATATATATATATATATATATATATATATATTAGTTAAGAAAACTTTATTACGTGTTATATTCGTATATGAACAATGATACTTAAACTATAAAAATTTTAAGTATACATTTTATTCATAAGTGGATAACGAATATATATTAATAAAAAAATAATGCGTTTTTATTCACTTATAAATAACGGGAGTTGAATCTCTAAAAACATAATTTTTTATTTTATCTTAAAACTATATCAATATAGATGTCTATTTATAGAAAATAAAGAAGTATGAATTTTGATATATTTAAAATCATTTTTCGATAAAAATTGTTTTCTAAAAATCAATATATATATATATATATATATATATATATATATATATATATATATATATATATATATGTTTTTTTTGTATATTAAGATAATGATTAATATAGTTTAAGGAAACATGTTTGATTGGAAAACAAATGTGTATCTGTTACCCATTTTCGTCGATACGCCTAAGTGTTTGGTGGCAAAATAAATGTGTGGTTGAGAACGATTCCTTCATTCTCAACCTTTTTATTCTCTCTCTCTCTCTCTCTCTCTATATATATATATATATATATATATATATATATATATATATATATATATATATATATATATATATATATATATATATTAAAATAAAAAGAAACTATTGTTTGTATTCATGTTCGATCAAGTGCCATTTTTTAAAAGTAAATATCGATCTTTAAATAGGAACATGAGTGCAATCGATCATCTCCGCCTAGATTTCAATTTTCGAAGTTGAGTATTTTATCTGAACCTTCCATTTTCCATTTCGACTTCAGAGTTGGGTATTTTGATTTCCGATTAGGGTTGAAGTAGGTTGAGATAGGAATCGACTATGTGTATGCTGAAGTTTCATCGATTCCTACTGGAGGTTTTGATGAAAACCCATCAACACCACACATGTTCTGCAGAAGTGTAACTGACTTTTATATCAACACCCATGGCTGACCCTTTGTTCTACAACCTATTCCTCCGGTTCTTAAAGTCTCCATCCTTAAAGGGATGCTCTCTTCACTCACCGCCTGTGTCATCGTCGAACAACCACTTTCTTTTCATTTACTCTTGGAAACAAAATAGTTTTAAGGGGCATTTTAAACTCCTTAATGTGATTAGTGTTTTTTTTTTCAGGGACAATTAGGTTGGTTTTGATTTTTGATATGATTTTTTTGTTTAAACTTTGCAAATTTAAAGACCACAAGGTCTGGCTATCTTTTGTGACATCCCCCATTTTTCAGAACCAATTAAGACATTTTCTTTACGCTTTATAAAGTGAGATGCAGAAATTCCCAGTTAAATAAAACATTTTTAAGATAACAAAAGTTATTTTATTAAAACCTTGAGGATGTCATTCGTTAATATCCAAACATACATTACAACATAAAATATAAAAGGTCCTGAACTATAAATTACATGTACATCTCTTTATTCCACTCAATTTCTAACTAGACTACTACAGCCTTGGTTCCACTACCTATGATACATAAGAATGAGTGTATTAGGTTTGGGAAAACATGTTGAGATGCATAGGGTTTTCAAGACCATAATAGTTTAATGATAACCATAATTAATATAATTCCTATAAACAACTTCATCAAATAATATAAAATATGACCTAAGACCAACTACCCATCCCAATCGATCCTCACAATTCCTAAAACAATGATTATCTAGAGGAATCATCAAACATGATGAAGCGTTTGAGTAACTATTTAACTTCACAGCTAGGGGTGTCATTCGCAGTGTAAAGTCATATAAGGCAGCCAATATTTAGAGATTTGATAAATATGGTATCCCATTTTATCTACGTGCATGGGTTATAAGTCCATTCTAGCAACGTAACTCACCAGATCTCCTAGAATAGTCAATTGTTATCATCTAATTTGATCGATAACCCAGACATACTTGCCAGTTGTCTGATCTGGAGCACCATTTCTGATCTTCCAAGAAAAAGGAGAAACACTCCACTCTAATCTCACACACCCTACCCCGATCATGAGACCTAATCGATATCAAGCCTAATCTCAACTGAGTAGTCTTTAAAGGTCTTATCTTAACCTAGGGCAAGACTTATATTTAAAGGCAATCGATTTCCAATACGATTTCTAATTAAATAGTATTATCCTAATTATACAAATCACATATAGCACAAATAATACAGGCAAGCATATAATGTCTCATATAAATAATATTTTTCTTTTAGTTTATGATTTTGATAGAAGCTACCCACTCACCTAACAAAACTGTTTGGTGATTGGTGAACCGGGCAGAGCTTCGCCATACACCTTTTTCAAAAAGACCTAGATGTACATAACACTAAGTCTTAGTCTATTATCCTAAGGTTTTAGATTCCTCGATAATCTCAAAGTCTCCTTCAAGATCAAAATAAGGAATAACCATGTAGAATCATATCGGAGGTAGGATCTGTTTGGTATACAGAGTATACTGTTTGGAAATCCCACTTTAAACACCTCAATACATCCAGCCTAGACATCACTCCCTTAAATAGATCAAGTAATATAATGACTCAAAATCATTGATAAATCTTACTTGTAAGTTCCTAGCAATGATTTATAATTATAATTATAAATTACACAAAGGAAAAGTAAGTGTAGCTCACTTACAAAGTACTATAGATGAGAACCGGGAACTAAGCGGGTATAATACTGATTTGGGATCTCCTACTTGAAGGTTACTACTCATATGAGTACTCAAGGGTGTTGCAGGGCTTCGCCGCGACACACTAGGCTGATGTGGCTCCATCCAGGAGTTGACTTGTGTCCTATAATGACTAGGGTTGTGTAGCTGCTTCTAGAACCTCGTTGCACGCCGCGCATCACATTTTTAGAATTTCAAAATTGCAAAACTTCTTTATACGAACTCCATTTTTGATGTTTTTTATATCTCCGGAAAGCTCTCGGCAATATTTAAAACTCTCATTTAGACTCCGGTGATTAGTTTTGAATTTATTTTTTTTTCACACCGTCTTAGACTTTTAAAGCTCATATAAAAGGCATAACTCTCTCATCTGGTGTCCAATTTTGACAAAATTTTTATCATTGAACTCCTATTAATGAGATCTTCAACTCTCGTTTATATTATTTTAGCTAAAACTTGACCGATCTAAAATTCGATTTTTGAGCAGAATATTGTTATGTCGAATCTTAGAAAAATCATAACTTCTTCTCACAAATTCAGATTTGGACGTTCTCTATATGCACTATCTCGGTTTAATGACTACTACAAATTTTGTTTACAACTCTTAGGCTAAAAAGTAATTTATCAAAAAACTACTTTTTACGAGATGAGAGTTGTGCCGATTTAATCGTAAAACTTCGAAGAAACATAATTCCTTCATATGAGGTCGGATTTGAATACTCCTTATATATCTAGAATCCTTATGACAAATACTATGACTAGGTTAAGATTATTTTTCCTAAGTAGTCTTTTATCTTCGACGCATATTTTAAATTTTATTTATTTTATTATTAAATACACCTAATATCCTATATAACACATAAGCATATAAATATTTGAATAATCATTTCTTATTCATTCATATAAAGATTACAATAGTTGACCAAAGTGATTACCGACTATGACCTAATCTAGCAGGAAACACGGACGTTACATCTTTTCTGCAGGATTAGATGAGGAATTCTCTTGACAAATGCTAATAGTTACCATGAAGAAGGTACTTTTGTTTCTTTTGGTTTCTTAGGTACATTTAGATGCCAATAGTGATCATGAAGAATGGAATTTTATGGGATGTTTTAATCTATATGATTAGAATTGGTTGAAGCCTTTGATTGCATGTGATGAACTGTAAAGAGGTGTGGGTGAAAATGGAATCCAAATTTAAAAACTTGCTTATATAAGTGCCAACATAACTGAAGGGTTCCTCCTTACTACTTTATTTATTTATTTATTTATTTATTTACATATTACAATCTTACTTTCTTTGTGTATCTAGAATGATAGTTGTGCTTTTGGTTTTAACAAAACAAATATAATCTCAATGACTTTGTTGTAGGATCGGTCCAACTAATTGTAGTTGAAATAAACATTGCCTAAAAAAGTATTTGTAAATACATAAACGGAGACATTGGATCGACTTCTCAGCCAGTAAGTTTATGTTTAATTGCAAACTTGGGGGACATGTTTTGAATGTTTTAAAGTTGAGAGAACTAATTAAAATTTTTTGTCTGTTTGTAGTTTTTTCTAGTGAAGAATGTTGTCTTCATTATAGTGCAGACCTCATTTTATCCTATTTTTCCCCAAATTATTTTTTCTACATTGTAAAGGTTGTTACTAAATGTTATTGATGAAATATGTATTTAGGAAAATATGCAATGAAAGAGCTAGGATGCTTCAAGATAAGTTCAATGCCAAAATGAACCATGTTCAAGCTATGTTGTCTTTTATCTCAATACTTTAGCATGGTACAATACCTTGAGTAATCAATAAGGTATCCTTCCTATTTAAGTTTCCATAATTCTTTTTCCATATACAAGTTACGCATATGTAATGAAAACCTTGCATTGATAGTAGGTTGCTTTTAAGACTAAATTATAAAGCAATTCATTCCCTATGCTATATCATGATTTCTTCATTTGGTCTCTAAATGAAAGTGTTGCTTTTTATCGCCATTGTTTCAATTTGTTTTGGATTTTGTTCATGCCCAATCGCGCCAATAACAATAACAACTTGTAGCTGTTAAATACATGTAAATTGACTATTTTACCTTTTTTTTTACTTTTAGTGTTATTTATAGTTGAATTAGACTCTATCCACCCGTGACCCTTCTACATATCATTTCATGTCATGTATGGCCACATATGTTGGTGGTTAAAAAAACCTTTTGGCAGCCCTTCCTTTCAACTACCTATACATATAACCCCATCTGCTTAGATTAGATTGATTTGACCACATGGATTTGACCATAGAATCTAGTGTTGGGTTTTATTTAAAACATAGTTTCAAAAACTACAAATAATGATAAACGGATGACTTGAGTTTTATAAATAACATAAACATTTTATCACCCACCAAGGATCATCTTGGAAGTAAAAGAAAGATTTAAGACACAACCATAGAAGGAAGAAGTGGTAACAACCTTTGAATCACTTTGAGTCCTCTAGGGGAGGCTTGGAAGTTGATGGAGTGAGGATGAAACCTTGAGACACAAACAATGTTCCAACGTGATGTAATGCTAGTTACAACTCTTAAGCTTTAAAGTCAAAACAAGATTATGACTTAAAGAGAGGATGCAATAAACAAATGTCTTCAAGGTTCAAGACTTGACTGAATATGGAGAGGGGAGAAGAAGCTCACAGCTTTTTCAAGGAAGGGATGAACCAAAATGAATCCACTCTCTACTATTTAAAGTAGAATGCTAATCCAAGAGACCTTAACCATTAAGCACTTTAAACATCCTTATCCCCTAGCATGCACCATACCTTGAATACTTTTGACTAAACATATATGAAATCCATACTTCTTCCTTTCGCCATGCATGGTCGGCCATGCTTGTAAAAAAAGAGAAGATTAAGTTTATATTTTATAAACTCAAATTTTATAAGAGATAAACTTTGTCTTTTTACTAAAAGACAAAAGGCTTTCCTAGTCCAAAATTGTTGTACATAAATTATTAATTTATACATTGTGAAATAATGTGTTACTTGTATTGCAAAATAATTATTTCCTTGACATAAATATTATCCTAATTTATTATAAGAGTATATGAATATTTATTAAAATCAATTTCTAATATATAATCATTTGTATCAAGTTGTTGTTAGCGTGACCCTTAGGATCATATGTTATTTAGCAATATCATTTAATATGACTCTTGAGTATACTAGATCTTTCAATCTCCCATATACACAAGACTCATATCAAATTGATATAGACAGTGGTGAACATCTAGCAGCATGTCACTACCCCCAACAACATATGACATAATGTCATTTCATCAACGCATATTTCCCTAGAAGCCCCAAGGATACAATTGGTTAGTGTTGTGATATGTCAAAGAGGGTTGAATTGAAATTGAGGGTGAGAATTGTGTTGGTTCCTTCTCCTGATATCACAATACAAAAGACAAAGATGATAGTTAGTCGACGTCCGAGTGGGATACCCGGGACGAAGCTCCGACGATGAAGTTATAATAGATTCCGAGAGAAATAAAGCTAAATCTAAAGAAAAAGAGTTTCTTCCACTTCCTCTTGAAGAAGAAGGGTCCTTATATACCTGGTTGTGAGGTGTGTGCCTCAAAACTGATTCTATTGAGCATTCCCTCGTGAGGTGCAACGTAGCGGATCCGTATTAAAGGATCTCCCGTCATGCCTTGTTGCCTCATCCCCTCAATGGCTAGAGGGGAATCTTTTATATTATGATCATCATGGCTGTCGTCAGATGGATAAGTGGAACTCTCTAATTGGTCCCACATTTTACGGGGTGTTACTCTTAAGAGAAGAGGGCATGGCATAGTTCTGCCCCTTAAACGCCATACTAGTGACTCCGCATTGGTGAAGGCCTAACCTTTCCCTCAGACTGGGCATGATTAGGTTCTACCCAACCAAGCTCGGATTTAGTTTGACGACTGCTTTTTTACATTCTCCCTGAGGGATATTTTAACTTGTCCCTTAGGCTTGTAGGCGTATGCGTTGGCTTGGTAACGTCACCGTGTGAGCCTATATTTCAACACGTGTATGTCTGAGATTATCTCCAGCATTTGACAGACTTTAGGTAGCGCCATCAATGTGTGTTAGACCCATGAAGAGATGGTTTGTAACTTTGGTTTTGCCTTTAAAATCCCCCCTTTTCCCAAGAAATTTCATATTTACCTCCTCTCCTTGCATTTTTTGTATCGACTCAGGCATTTTATGAAATTTGCTTTTCTACCATTCATCCGTTCTTGACGATGGACTGTTATGGAAGAGTCCCTACCTCAAAGGAATTCCAACTTTTGCAAGATTGATTCAGTTTCTTACTGGAGCATGGTGTGATGATTCCGGAGAAGGGGTTATCCATCTATAAATGTCCTTGAAGGAAAGGGTGGGTTCCTATTCCTCTATTCGAAGTGCGGATATGCCTGCCGACATCTGACTTTTTTGATATTATCATGCATCACTATGGCTTTTCTGTTGACAAATTAACTCCAAGCGCTGTTAATAAGATCGTAGGTTTTGAACTAATCTGTCGATCTCTGGGTTGTGTACCTAATTTTTGGGTTTTTAGTTACTTTTTATATTCTTCTACGAACTCCGGCATCCACACGCTAGCGTAAAGACAAGGCATTTGCTAGTTGATCTCTGAACAACATACATCGAAGAAAAATTAGCAGAAGCAATGGCTCTTTGTTAACCGAAACCTTGAGGGGCATGGGTTTCGTAAGACACAAGACTTTCCAAATCATCTTCCCAAGCTGTTCTGGGATAACATAACTCTTCGTAAGCGGCTGGAAAGCATTACTCTCACTGGGGAGAACTGGGAAGATTTTATTCTTGTTGTGGCCAATATGAGTGCCGCCTGGAGGGCATGTAGGAAGATAGCATAATTGTTTATCGTGAGATGCGGTATTCACTCATATCCTTCTCTCCCCTCCCCCTTTTATTTTTATTTTTGAAAAAATAAGGATAGGGTATCCTACTAGCTTGGTGTTATATCCATAAAAATTCATGAAAATTTCAAACTTTTTCAATCATTCAAAAACACCATTAAATTACAAATGTTTTCAAAATAGTTTCATATCAGAGTATCCTAGAAATCAACATCATAAAATGCGAGGAGGTGCATGATCAAGCCTTCGTCTTCCCACGATCATCCGAAGTACCTGAAACAAAATCCAAAATTGTAAGCCCGAAGCTTAGTGAGTTCCCCCAAAATACAACGCCATACAAACCATAACCATATCATAATAAGCAAATAGCATGCATATAAAGTCTACATTATGACTGGACCGCTCTCACCAGGCCTTCATTCTGTTTAGCCCACTCTTGGAATCTTCAGCATTTCTGGTCCGCCCTCCCGGACCTTCAGCTTATTTGGACCGCTCTCCAGGTCTTCAGCCTGACTAATATGCCCTAATGGTTCTATATTCTATCTGGTCTGCCATGGGTTTGTTGGTATTCAACACAAATCTTATCCACCTCAACCCAACCCCACATATACAATCAACACATATACATATATCAAACGCTAGCTAGCATGGACAACAGTCAAACCGATCTAACAGATCACTAATCATTGCATCATCCTATATACCAGGATAACGGCCTAACAGGTCACTAACATAGCATCATCATATATACCAGGATACCGACCTAACAGGTCACTAACATAACATATCATCATGCGATAACCAGGATAACAATCCAAAAAGGACCGACATTGGTGCCTTCAACCGTGTTAGTATAGTGAGGACAAACTCCAACTCTCGACACCAAACTCAACTGCCTATAACCATCATATAACTGATTCCATTAAAATCCCAAATTAATAAAATACCCTTAGGATTCAAACTTGGTCAACCCTTAGTCAAAGTCAAAGTCAACAGTCCATGTTGATCTAACTCATCGAGTTCATCCACTGACTCGTTGAGTTCCTTCAGAATTCAGAAACCAAAAACTAGGGCCAAATCACTGATTTACTTGAGTAACTCATTGATTTCCTTAAGAACCTCAAAACGAAAAACTCGAGTCGACTCGCCGAGTTACCTGAGTAACTCGTTGAGTTCTTCAGTGTCCAAAAGATCAGGAAAACCCTCATCGACTCACCGAGTCATCTTACCTACTCGTCGAGTTCACTCAAAATCCGAAAGGTGGGTAAACCCAACCCAACTCGTCAAATTGGCTTATGCAACTCGTCTAGTTCCTTCATCCCTTTTCTCATTCAGATGCTTTTAAGCGAAACAAAGGCTGCAAACTGTAGATCTAGCTTCCTAGAGTGTAGTTATCACGTAAATTTGCCAACTTTGTGTGCATGTAAAGCCTCAAAGGGATTAAAACCCTAGAACTAAGCTTAAAAAGAGGTTTAGGGCATGAAGAAGGACCAAATCTTGCTAAATTCAGAAAATTTCTATCCATGAGGGCCTGGAGGAGTCCATATCTGAAGTCCTCACCCTAAAACATGCTCATAACCATGAATGCTTCAAGAACAAGCTCGAATGACCCTAAACCTTTGGGTGGAAATATCTAACAAGAAAATGACCAAGGTGAAGAATTTTTACCTTGAAATTAATGCCAAAATGAAGTAGATTTCAGATCCTCAAGCCTCTTCAATAAATTTAACAAACACACACTCCTTCATCCTCACACGCACTCATAGGGAGGTTAGCTCGATTAGGGCTTGTCTCTGGACGTGAAAGGTGGTAATGAGGCTGGAAATAGGACTTAAGGTACTTTAAATAGGGTGCAAACCCTAAAAATTAGGGTTTTCATGCACAACCTTAACTCGTCAAGTTGGGGTCCTCCAACTAGTCGAGTTGATTCCATAAACCACGTAGCCTGATCAGCTTCTACACGACAAGTTGGAGCAACCAACTCGCTGAGTAGGTCTAAAAATATGAATATAAACACATCAAATAAATACCTGGGATTCAGAATGTTGCACTTGGGAATTCTAATATATGGTGTTGGTGTTTGCAGGTATTGAAGCTAATATTTCCTTGGAGATGGCCCCGTGCGATCACTATCAGGGTAACCTTTGCCACCAGGAGGTTGATCTTGTGGAAGCTCTTCCCCTCCTGTATATGAAAAACGTATGCGGGAGATCTCTAGACTACTCCCAACAGAAGGGAAATATTAGTTCTAGCGGACCTGCCTCACCTTCCCAACCGGCTGTTAGGGTTGTTTCCTCAGTTTGCTTTCCATCTTACGCTTCTCTTGATTTGCCCGTGGGGGTGTAAGCGGGGAAAGGTACTACCATCGGACGAAGAGACTGAATTCAATGATGTGAGCCTTCGTCCTCGTAAGATACACAAGACGGTGTATGTGCACCTGCTTCTTGGTGGTATTGGAGATGTTACTGGTGATAAATTTGTTTTGCCTGGGCAAAAAAAGATAACATTGGTGCCTAGTTCTTTAAAGGCATCACCTTCGCCGTTTATCGGCTCGTTCTCAGTTGATCCTGGTTCCAGCTCCATGCTTCGCGGGTGCACTAGGCACATCAGAAGATTCTTCCCCATTGGACAAGCATTCCATGGTTGATGAAATGAGAATTACATCTCACCCCTTGGATTTCGAGGCTTATGCTCCAGGATAGGCGGTTACTAAGGATTCCTTACCGTCGTAAATATCATCGCCCAAGAGTGGAATAGCTGTGCTCATCCACCGGCCATGATGAATTTGCTTATGGGATAATTGGGTGCTCGTATGGCCAGCAAGCTTCGGTATGTCGTTGCTCAAGCTTCTGCTCTTATGGTTGCTACCGCTAACCGGGTTTTTCGATCTAGCATAAATGAAGTGCTGCTAAAAACTTTGTAAGATGTCATTGCAGGCTTAAGCGAGGAACTCCACGATTCAGAAGCAGAGCGTCGAGTGTTGTCTGAGTAAAACTACACTATAGCCTGCGAGAAGGTCGCCTTGGAATATCATGTGGCCACTTTAGAAGGCCAACCGGAGTGACTCAAAAATCAAGTGAGTTCTCTCACTCGGGAGAAGGGTGTTTTGGCAAGTGAGTTGGATAAGTGTCAACTTCAACTGGCCCGTGCCTGGGTCGATGATGTTGTTACCCGGGGCAGTCTGTAGTGGATGCTGGAAAAAGGGTGTTTCGAGTGATCGATAAGGTTACCGAGAGCTCGGAATTTGCCAACGAGATTCAATGTGTTCAAAAGGCATGTGAGGCCTTGGGGTTGAAAAGGGGAAATAGTTAGTTGGTTGCTCCACAATTTCTGGTGAACCTGAAGCCCCAGACCCTGGCCATGTCGCGAGAAAAACCGCATAGATGGATATTGTTATTTCGTCCCCTGATGAAATGGATTTTGCGGGCCACTTCCATCTTGGGGAGTTGGATTATGACAACTTCCGCTAGTTTTGTCATAGTCTGGGTCCAGGAACCTCTTCCTCGGACTCAGAAGATTGATTTTTGTTTATCCCTTCTGTTCATTCTGTCATGTATTTGCATTCCCCTGTATTATATGTGTAGTGAAAAATATTGGTTGTTAATGACCAAGAACTGTGTATTTTGCTTTGTGCTTGGTATGGAAATTCTATTTTTGAATTGAGTTGTGATATCTTTAGGCTAGGGTTATTTGAAATTTATATTGTAATTCTTTTCTGTACACTCCCTTGTTCTAGGGTTACTGTTGATCGTATAATGTGTGTTTCAAACATCGTATATCTTGCCACTATTGACTTATATTTCATTGACTTGTATATTTAATCAGGACTTTTACGTTAAGTCACGAAATGTTGGTCAATGTTTTTTTTACCATACTTTGAGGTTTTAGCTACCAGTATATTGGCCGAGATCATCACCTCGAGGCTTTTATTATCTAGTCTTTAGGGGAAAGGTTATGAATTTTTTTTGTATCCCTTTCTTTATGCCATTAACTTAAAATTTGTACACTCTCAGCTCTAAGATGTTATTGGCAAATTTTACGTAAAGATTATGACTCTTTAAGACCTACGGTTGCATCCTTGAATAGATTTTGCTTAAGTAGCATACTTGATCAGCCGTTGTTTCTACTTGGAAAATATGCACAACCCCTTTACTTTATGTTTTTGCAATTGGTTAAACAAAATTCTAGAAAGCTCTTTCAAAACTGAAAATTATATTAACTCTTAAAAAGGAAAGATATGAAACCATAGACTTTGAATGTCCAAGTATCAGGGAGTATGGCTGGTCTTTGCGTTTGCACCTGGAGTATGGTTATCTTATGTGGAGTTTGACCATACTCCTTTTTCTCAGCCTCTACATTATTCTTGGTTGAGGGCTCTGCTATGACTACCTCGTCATGGTTGTGCATATTTTCCTTATCTCCTCCAAGTGTTTCTTGATGGGTTGGGGTTCCTTCTTATTTCCTCCACCGGGTCTCGGTGTGGAAGAGCTGAACTTCCCTCGTCATGCTCTGCAGGCATTCACACTTTTCCTTCTTCTTGACCCAATGCGTGCTGCGACTGTGGGGAGCGCCTCCCTTTGGCTAGGTGAAAATACTACCCGTGCTCTTCTGTGTGTCTATCAATGTTACATTTCACACGGTTGTTTAGGGTGTCGTTTTGATGATCATGAGCCCTATTTGGTTCTCGTCTATAGGAAAGCTTGCATGCTGGATTGAGTGACACCCCCACCACTATCTATGTTGTTCATGGCGCTTAGCTCCTTTGTCCCAAGAGGTTTGATTCATCTTTGACACTAGTGAAGAGCTAGTTCGAGTCCTGAATTTGTCTTTGTCAGGGCATGGCTTGGCCATCGGTTGCAGGCTCGACTGGCGCCCCTGCCCGTGGGTCAGCACTCCCATGCTCTGCGATTTTTGCTACGTACTTTGGCTGGACCACCTTTGGGTTGGCGCTTGTTTCTTTCCATGGAAGAGATGTTGTAAGCTACCTGAACACGTCTCTTTGCCGTTTCATAGACTCGTGGACCATCATTTATGTCGTTGCTAACCTCTATTGTGATTTCTCCAACTTCTGGCAACTTTTGTTTTGACACGATTTGGTTTTTGCTTTATCTCTTGCTTTGTCTCTTGTTAAGTACTATGCTCATTATCAGGTCTGGTTGCTACGAACATCGCCAACCCATCACTAGTGCTAAATTTAGGAATACCGTGGAGAGTGAATAGAATCGACTGTAGCTGAAAGAGCGCAGGCCGACCCAGTAGAATATTATGTTCGGCTGGATAATCAACAACCGAGAATTCAAGTGCCCTTGTTATCTGTTTTGTCCCATCATGGCTGACTAATGTAAACAAGAGCATGATTTTTCCTGTTGGCCAGATGCCATGACCAATGAACCCAACTAGAAGGCCCTGTTGTGGTGGCTGGAGGTGTTTTTCCATTCAATTGGTAACCGTCAAAGGCGGTGCTCATAGATTACATTGACCCTGTTTCCATTGTCAACGTATATATGCTCAACACTGTGTTGGCTAATGAAATCGATGATGTACAATGGGTCGCTCGGATCCCAATATTATGGCCTGGAATCATTCATCGAAAATTCTGTGTTAAGCATGTTTTGATGGTATATCGTCGCGCTTGTGTGTTGGCTCTGGTGATTGTTGTATAGGCGAGGCCCGGTGATGGTATGTATCTATGCCCTCCTTTCATGGTCCTTTTCCCCATCCTTTTGATTTCTGGGCTTGTGTTTATCCTCATCAAATTTTGCTCTGAGCTCTTTTGCTATGTCAACTATGTTTCCAACTAGTTGTTTCTTGTCTATCTCTATTTTCAATATCGTGCATTCGGTGGTATCATGAGTTTTTCTCTTGTGATATTCACAGAACTTGGTCTTTTCATTGCTCTCCTTTAATGGAGTTTTATTGATTGCATGGACATCTGCATGACCATTTCTGTTGTCATCTTTGTTAAACGACATGTACCTTCTTGACATGTGTCTTGAATGGCGATTGTGCTTCTGCTGGTTGCTGTTTTGCCTCTCCTGCTGGGCCGAGCTCGGCCTGGACGCCGCTTCCTCCTATTTAATATATGTGTTGGCTACAGCTTCGAGATTGGCCTCCTTTCACTCTCGCATTTAATTTTTCTCAAATATTAGAACTTGAGCTCGTCCCTGGATCTGGGGACTGTCCCTTGCATCATAGAGGTTCAAGAAGCAGACCTTGGGCGAAGGCGCCTGTCACCAGGAACTCTTCATTCCCTAGAAAATTTAAGGTAGCTAACGTGAATCGATCATAATAGTCACAAATCGACTCTCCTTCTTTTTTCTTACACGTCGTCACAGAGTTGGCGTCCCCTTTTCCCTTCCTCAACTACATGAAGATGTTGAGTAAAAGGTATTTCCACTGCTCAAAACTTGAGATACTGCCTGGCCTCAGAGACTTAAATCACTTGCTTGCATTTCCTGTTAGGGTATAGGGGAAATTGGTGCAGGTGAAGCGGCGTCCATCTTAAGAGACGTCATCGTCCACTCATAGTTGTCAATGTGGTCATCCGAGTTAGTGGTACCATCGTACTGTGTTATGTTTGGTATCATCGCAGTGTGCGGAATCTCATATTAGAGCAGCTCATGGCTGAAATTTGAGCTAGCACTTCGCATGGGGTTGTCCATGTACGAGTACGACATATCGTGTAACATCCTAACATTCAAGACCAAAATTTTTATTTTTAATTAAGTAATTATAAAACCAATAGTCTAAAACATCTATAGTATCATCCCATGTCAGAACCAATATGTCAATAATCAAAACATGTCATAATAAAACAAATTCATAGTATAACTCCCAAGGATCTCATGTGCGGATATAATGGTGTGATACGCTGCAATCATGATGGCTCCTTTCCTTTCATAGAAGAAGTACCTAAAACCAAAACTTTAAACCATAATAATGAAGATTAGTGAGTTCCCCCATCATACCACATACCATATAATAAACATATTTCCAGGCATATTTGGGTACCTAACCTACCCTTCTGAGTATACATGGGTGCTCAACCTACCTATGTCAAACATATCGGGGTGTCTGACCTACCCCTTTCAGGCGTACCTGGGTGCCCGACCTACCCATATCAGGCATATCTAGGTGCCCGACCTACCCCCCGGTTTATTTCAACCGGTTACAGGCTCTATTTCACCCATATCACTACCACATAATATCATATCATAAACGTACTGTCAGGCATATTTGGGTGCCTGACCTACCCTCCGAATTATTTAAACCGGTTACGGGGCCTACTTTATCCCTCCTACCACTACCACATAATAACATAGCATACAAGCACATAAATATCTACAGATAGTGGCATACCAAAAATTATCACTAAGACAATCATCTATACTATAAACAACTACTAGTGGGATGACATCGGTGCCTTTGACCCACTCATACAGGGAAGGTAACTCACCTCACAATCGAAAGTCAAATACTATTGCTGACGCTATTAGTTGCACCGGGCTACTCCACACCTAAAATATCATGCAATGAAACCCTTAGACTTGCCTTCCCTCTCAATAATTGACAAAAAGTCAACTTAGGTCAAAAGTCAATGCCTCAGGTCAATGGTCAGCTTTCTTATCATTATGTCCTTACAGCGTAACCTTCCTTGGCTCATGTCGTGAGAGTCAACTCTGCTTGGGTCGACACAATGATTCAACTTGGTTCACTCGCCTTAGGGTTTCAGATTGGGGCAGTCGAATTGCTCACGTCGTGAGACTATACTTCTCACGTCATGAGAACTGTTTTGTGAGCAGTAAGTTCTTAATCCTTTAAGATGTGCATTGGGACTTTCCAGAATACCATATCTAGCCTAAAGGATCATAAAAATCATATCTTTTCATTCATGCATGTAACATGCATAACTTAAACACTAGTTAGGTCAAAAGATGGGTATAAACATCAACATTCAAACTTGGAGTCCAAAACTTGCACCAAAATCCAAATCCAAGGGTTCTAATATAATCAATGACTCAATGGTCCATAAAGTTTCCAACTTTATGGACTTCATGAATGGTAACCCAAGATCTAGCAAACTTAACTCAAAAAGATAGGATCTTTATGACTTACAGAAGCTCACAAGCTCAAAAAATCCACAAGGAGGGGTTTATCTCGCCAAAAGGAACTAGCGCAAGTGCTTTTTCTTCTTCTTTAAGGAAATCAAAACACCAATAACACACCGATATCACCAACAATGGCTCAAGGGCTCAAGAGGGCCAAATCTACGGTTTTTCAGTAACTTGGGAGTGAAATAAGCTGAGGATGGGCGACCTAAGCCTCCTCATTCTGTTTTATACTTGATTTTTAGGGTTTGGAACAATTAGGCCTGACTCACATCGTGAGATCTTATCCCTCACGCCGTGAGGTTCGAGAACACGAGTCAAATGTGCAATGGTCCTACTCACGACGTGACCACTATGGCTCACGTCGTGAGCCTATTCTAAATGCAAAATTTAATATTTTTGATACCTCAGGATTCAGATGCTACAATTCTCCCCCACTTGAATCAGACTTCATCCTCGAAGGCTGTTGCGACTGGAAATAGCTCTAGATAGTGCTCCCTCATCTCATCCTCTGGCTCCCACGTCCATACCGAGCCCTTGCGGTGCTGCCACAACACCTTCACTAACTCTACCCTCTTGTTCCTCAGATCCTTCGTCTTCCTGTTGAGGATGGCTACCGTCCTTGGCTCCACGTGTGGTCCTGGGAAGCTTTGTGAAGAAATCCATAGTGATGTCTTCCTATTTCCACATAGGAATCTCCAACGCCTATGTCTTGTCGTGAGGTCGCTGGTGCTCGGCCTTGACTTTCCTGCAAGTCAAGCACCGCTCCACGAAACAAGATATATCTCACTTCATACAGGGCCACCAATAATCAGAGCGAAGATCCAGATACATCTACATCGCCCCGGGGTGAACGGAGAATCTTGACTTGTGAGCCTCCTCCGTCAGAACTTGGCGTACACCGCACCAGTAAGGAACCCATACCCTACGTTGTAGGGTCAGTAACCCACGACTGTTAAAATCAAATGAGGCCACCTGACCTATAATTCGCTCACACTTCCGGCGCTCCTCCTTCATACCCTTGGCTTGAGCCTCCCGAATCCTTTCTAGCAACAGAGTAATCACTGTAATCCTCAGGCATATATCCCGAATTGGAGCCGCGACTGCCTTGCGGCTGAGAGCATAGGCCACCACATTGTCCTTCCACAGGTGGTATAGGATCTCACATTCATAATCATTCACCACGTCTAACCAACGATGTTGCCTCCTGTTCAGATTCGAATGATCCATCGGGTGCCTCGAGCTCTTGTGGTCCATGTAAATGGTAGTTCGCCTCATGAGGATTCATCTGCCTCAATGCATATGTAATCATGCTACCCCGCAGCATCATCATTATACCCATACCCATGAGCGAAACATCACAGTAAACCACGAAATCGTCGATGCCCTCTGGCAAGGTCAGAATCGGTGCCTTGCACAACCGCTGTCTGAGAGTCTCGAAAGTTGCTTGCTGCTCAGGCCCCGGTGGAATATCATCGACTTCTTGGTCAGTCGGGTCAATAGAACATCAATCTTGGACAAATCCTGAATGAATCTCTGATAATAACCCACCAAACCAATAAATCTTTGAATCTCATATATAGAGTAGAGACTTTGGAACCTCCCATCACATCACTGCCTCTACCTTGGCTAGATCGACCAATATACTGTTCTGGTTGACGAGGTACCCCAGAAACTGCACTACGCGCAACAAAAACTCGCACTTGGAGAACTGTATGAAAAGTCTCTCCCCCCTCAGTGTCTCCAGCACCTCCCTCAAGTGCTCCTCGTGCTACTCCTGCATCTTGGAATAACTCAAGATATCATCAATAAAGACTATCACAGACCGATCAAGTTCAACCATGTTTTGATTTTATGGTACTTAATTATTAATTGAAAATTGGACATGATTATGAAAAACTAGTCGGAGTACACCTTTTAACTTTAAAAATGACCAAAGTTTTCGCTTTTAAATTAGTTAACTATAATAATAATTATAATCATTAAATTGTAAATTACACAATTTTGTTCCTTCAACCGTAGTATAAATATCATTGACATCAAGTTTGTTCCAGTATATTTGTATTCAACTTTTTGTCACTATAACTACTACACCTCTTTAACTTACACAATTATAATAGCTACCTCTTTTTTTTATGGCTTTTGAGGATAATGACAATATATTATGTCATCTTTTTAATTAACCATACGAAATATTATTTCATAGTTAATAACATTATTTTAAAACATATAACTTATCAATAACTACATAATTTATATCTACGTAACATACGAGTATCCACCTATTTTTATATAGCAACATTTTTTAAATGCTTTATCATAAAATATATTGATTTTTATATAATTCATTCATATCCATATGTAATTATTATTTATGAATTAGAAACTTATTTACTATATGATACAAATATAGCTTTTACTAAATGATGTTATAAAAATATTAAATAATATGTATTATACTATTATGCGTTACATAGTGCTCGTTATTATGAATAAGGAAAAAATTTCAATAAATACATTATATTTTCGGGTTCGTTAACGATTAAATATGATTTTATTTTTTTGATAAAAAAGAGATATTAAGTAAGATAAATCTATCTATTTTCCGGATAATTTAGTGGTCACTCGTATTGAGAGATGGTTTGAGTGCCTATTCCGAATTGGGTATGGGTGCATGATCTTTTATAATAGGTGGATTCGGTTCAAGTGGAAACAGGTAAAAGCTTGGTGTTGGAGGCGATTTCTAATGTTGTTTTGTGGTCGGGAAGTTCGGTAATGATTTGGTGTTTGGGGACAAACCTCCTCGAAGGGAACGGATGCTCCATGGTATTGTAGATCTAGCGTTTTCTTGGTTTGCTAATAGAAATGTTAAAACTAGGGCTAAGTGGATCGATTGGATCAAAAACCCGTTTTTAGCTATTTTTCATGTAATTATTTTTTTCTCGCTTCTAGCTAATCTTATCTTCTATATACATGGTTGTTCAAAAAAAAAAAAAAAATAGATACTATCATCTTTTATACAGAAACAATACAATAAATTTAGAGTTTGATAATATAATATATCACAAGCAAATAATACATTAAGATTGTAGTTTACACTAAAAAATTAATAAGATAATAAAATAATATTAAAATATTACTATATAAATGGTCAATTTTAGAGGAAAAAAAACCCTTAAATTTTGATTCTTATTTGAAAAAAGTCATTGTATTTAGCTTTCACATTATCAAAATAATCTCAAATGTATAAACGATGACAATTTTATCATATTTTGTTTAAAAAAGTAAAAATATAACTTAATTGTTAATAAACACAAAATATAAAAACATTTTTTAAAAATTATCTTATGAGTAAATTCCATCAATACTTTTTAATTGACTATCAAACATTATAAATCAGTAGCATGTATTATTTTAACAAAATAGACCAAGCATTTAAATAAAGTGGTAATAATTTATTCTATTATCCAATTAGATTATCTCATCATATCTGATAAAATCAACCAAAAACACCCCCAAATTATTTAATCTAGGCATTTCACCACATTTCAATGTGAGTAATTTAATATGGATTTAATTAACCATGAATTCGTAGGCAATTAATTTTGTTGTATTGTTATTGAAGGTTCTAAATGGTATAAAGTGTGGGATAATATTAAATCTCAAGTCATAACAAGTCTTGATGAATCATGACAATTTTATATACATTAAAATTTTATAAATCATACTACATCCGTTCTATATTTAATGTTCACTTTTTATTTTTGAAATTTTTACTTTTCAACTTTGACTTTAAATATTTTTGTTTCTGATATATAATATTTGATGCAAAATATATAAATAGATTTTATTTTGAATGTCTTTTCATTGGTATAAGTTTATCAAGTAATATATAATACAAATAAAAATATTTATGGTCAAAATTGACCAATAAAAACTTTAAAAGTCAAAATTGGATGATAATTATGGGAGGAAAAGAGTATAATTATAGAATTATATCAAGTTTTAGAAGTGTATCACCATTTAATATGAAAACGTAAACAAAAACTCAATTGTTTCATGTCTAATTATACAGAAAAAAAAAACCTTACGCCTTCACAAAATATTTTGATGTCACACTTAACAAACTCATCTTATATGGTTTTCGAGACGGTTATTTCATATCTCGCGTCATATCATGCCTTTACGTGTTTTTTAGAACCATGATTTTATCTCTCGACACAAATTAGATTTTACTTTTAGCAAAATATGTGATCTTTTCAATGTCTAATTTTTCTTTTATAAAAAGAAAGACTAATATAATCATTTCTTTTGATACGTTGCTAAAAATAACCTAAATTTGATTCTTCAAGATAGTCAAATATTTAGAATGCACTTTTCAATGCGAAATGCACTAATTTTGTAATCTCCACCAAAAAAATATACTAAATAGGAAAAAAAAAAAAAAAAAAAAAAAAATACTGGTTCATATTGCAAAATTGTTTACACCAATAATGCTTTTTTTTAATCGACAATACCACTTTTGAGGTATTTCATTGTAGCCCTATTTAGAAATTAACGGATCCAATTCAAGCTCATCTAACCAATTAAAACTTACGAAATTACACTGGATATCAAATTATAAATGGATTGAATTAAATTGGCTCCAAATTTTCAATATGTAAATTGGATTATTCGGTTATTTGATCCATCAATATCCATATTCAAAATCCAAACTCATCCGATCCAGTCAGATACTCCATTCAATATCCACATACCCAATTGATATTTCATGTATTGTTATTGTATCTCATGTTTTTATCAAGTCTTTAATGTATTAATTTTGAAGTGTGTATTCTTTCTAAAATCATCTATCATATTTTGGTTGGATGTAATTGAATGTAAAATTGGAGATCAAACATGATCGATCCAATTGGATACGTTGGATTTAGAACCAAATTATACAATTTAACCACAAATCATATAAAAATGACCCATGTTGTATAATTTGGTTATGTAATGAACCCGACAAAATTCAAACCAATAACACTTGTACCTCATGTACCAATACTTGTACATTCACCATATTTCCTCTCAAAATATATTCGGCACCAAATTACTCATTTTATTACAACATTTTGAGATCACAAAAGCGTTAAAAGACACTATTATTCCAAGCTTTCCATAAAAAATTCCTGCAAAAAAACCAGACTTTTTCATTTTTTGCAACAAACTTTTTTATGTTACAACATTTTTAGTCCCTAACTTTAGCTGATTTTTACAATTTTGATCCCAAAAACATTTTTTGCAATTTTATAACGTTTTGATCCATGCTCCAAGTAAAATGAGTGTTACATTTTGTTTATTACAATTATTATGTTTGGAGTGGGTTGGCCTAATTAGTTTTTCTAGAATAAAAACATAAATATAAAAAGTTGTACACATGATAACATAAAGGGTAATATAGTCATTTTACTTGGAACAAGACCAAAAATTATTAGGATGCTTCAAATAAGAAACAAAAACATTATAAAAACCTCGAATAGAATCAAAATCGTTAGAGAAAACTTTTGAGGACCAAAATTGCAAAAATCAGCTATACTCAGGGACCAAAAATGTAATTTACCTCTAGTCTTTTGAAGCAGTAGCCTTGGCTACATTTCCAATGGTTTTTGTGTCAAATATCTCAATCCAATAACCATCAGGATCTTTAATAAATGCAATTCCTTTCATTTTCCCTACAACAAAATTACTAATTATGCTGCTACAAAATTACATTTTTTTTTAAAACAAAACTAAAAAAAAATTAAAACTTTTTTTTTTTTACCATCATCAGGCTTTTTGACAAATTCAACATGTAGACGTGCAAATCTCTCACATGCCTTGTATGTATCATCAACTGTTATACCAATATGTCCTGAACATTTAAATTGCATGAAAAGATCACAAACCACAAAATAAAAATAAAAAATAAAAAAAAAATGAAATTCATGTTATACCAAATCCTCGAGGTTCTGAGTTCCCATTATGATATGCTTTAAAGTTAGGATCTTTTTCAGTGCCCCAATTGCTAAAAAAGATTTATAAAAAATGATTAAATTAAGAAAATAAGAAGAAGAATTAAGGTATTGCATACTGTGTGAGCTCAATGGTGGCCTTTTGACCAAATGTCCATGCAGTTCTCTCAACTGGATCTTCTGGAGCAGATGATGTATCCTTTGGAGATTATAATGAAATGATTATAATTTATAAACTTTGGTAAAAAAAATAAAAAGATATTAGTATTTAGTAGGGTTTAGTGTGTCTTACTTCATAGCCCATAAAGTACAAGCTAAATTTCATATCTGGAAAATCCAATCTCTTGAGTAATCTGCAATCAGAAAATGAGGCAATGGACATCAAGATAATGTAATGTAGTTGATGATTTTCAGATTTTTGTATATGGAAATAGAGAATTGGGGATTTGAATTAGGGCACAGAGAGTAATGAGTGGATGAAACAAGAAGACTTACGACATTCCCAGGACTCTTGAGTAGAAATCCAGACTCGCTTTTGGATCTTTAATTCGATACATCTGAAGAAGTTAAGCATATTTGATGAGAATTTGGTTGAAATAAACACGGTGTATTTTAGTCAATCGAAATGTTAGAGAACATATAGTTCCAGTAAATCACTTGAAATCGGTTTTTGAATCAATTCAAAACATATTTTGATTGCTAAGTTCCAGTAAATCACGAATCATGATGATAATCGCTATAATCGCTGATAAAAGTTCGAAAACGAATGTTTTTCATGGTTTCATACCATAATTCATCCCCTAGGTCAAGTTTCAATATCCGCAAGAGAAAACAATTTGATTGAGTACCGTTTGTTGCATGAAGTAGCCATTAGTTTCTTTATCAGGAGGTGTACTTTGGAGCCCTGGATTATTTGACGGCAATTCATTCTGAGTCGAGTCCGAAGCCATGGACGATGATATCAAACGACAACGATTAAAGGATACCTGAGACGATGAACAGAAGAACCGAAGATTGAAACCACCATTAAAGTAAAATTAGATGAAATTAGCGATTTAAAACCTTAGAACCTGTTTTGGGGGAGTAGTTAAAATAGAAGGGATTGAAGATGGACAATAGGGTTTTGTAGCAGCGAAACGGAGTGAACGAGATAAGAAACTGGTGGACGCCATAAGAAGGAGAAGAAAGCTTACTGTGGGAAATTAGGAATCCAGAGACGAAAACGCAACCAAAATGCGAAGAGTATTTACGATGCTAATGATTGCGGCGATTGAAGAATACATAAAAACAAGGTTTGCATCGTTTTTTAAAAACAATGTTTTAAATCCGGGTCGATCGATCGGTCGGATTAACCAGTTGGAACCAAATTTGGTAGAGACAATCGGGTCAACCAAAATTGCATCATGAAAAGCATTTTTTTAGGAAAAATAAATTAAAACTCGGTCATGGGTCCATTTGTATGGTGTCATCTTTTACCTGGAAAAAAGTAAAACTGCTATTGATTTGCTTAACAATTCATTGTTTTAAAAGTTTTAGTATTTATGTAAGTACCTGAATCTACTATTGTGAAAGCTCACTAGAAAGACCGATCACCAATTCATCTGCTCATAAATAGCACAAAACAAAGTTACAAACCTTAATTTAGTGCAAATGAAAATTTACAAAACATTAATGGTTAGAGTAACAACTAACAAACTATATTATCTCCATTTGTTCTGTAGCACCTGGTACCTGGTATGTAAATCTTATTTGAGTGTTTTTCATTTTTACCCTTGGATTCGGCGAGTCATAGGTGCGACTCGCCGAGTAGAGCCGGGACCCGGGACACGTTTTAAGTTGGCGACTCGGCGAATCCATATCCTGGACTCGGCGAGTCACCGTTGTTGGATGAAACCCTAAGTTTCAAGGGTTTGCACCCTATTTAAATTCTCATTCACCCCCAATCTCGCCCCCATTCACCCTCAGAGCCCTATACCTTGTTCAAAAGTTGTTTCTTTGTGAGTTTGAAGCATTTGGTGTACTCTCTTGAAGTTTTGGAGTGGGAAAAAGAGTAGATCAAGAAGAAGAAGAGGAGGTCAAGCATCTTTGAGCTTTCTCAGTGTGTTCCCTAAGGTATGACTCGATTTTCCCCTTGCTTTCATGCTTATAGTCCCTTATAACTCCATTAAAGTATTTCTTGAACCATTTCCAAGCTTGTGTATGTTTGGGGGTTCGTAATAAGTTGAGTAACCTCTAGATCTAGGCATGGTTGAGCTCCAGGAGCTCAGATCTACTGCCTTTATGGACCCATGTTGCATGAAAACCTTAGATCTACTCTTTTGGTGCATTTTGAACCCTAAAACCCTCATAGATGGATATTTACACGTAAAGTTGGAAACTTTACATGTTATTCATGCTCTAGGAGCCCAGATCTACGAATGGCATGGACTGGATTCGAGCAAAATCGTGTTTATGGCTCTTGCATGAAGCAGACTCGACGAGTCGCTCATCTAACTCGGCGAGTCTAGTCGCGAGTCTCCGAGATTGTCCCCTTTTAGCTGTGTCGAGTTGTGTAGTGAGTCCAGGGTGGACTCGGTGAGTTGGAAGCCAAAACTCACCCATAATGGAACTCGGCGAGTCGATGCCCAGACTTGGCGAGTCCAAGGCAATCTCCTTAGATGAAGAACAGACTCGGCGAGTTGTTCATACAACTCGGCGAGTCACGGTATAAATTGTTCATCGGATGAAGATGAACTCGGCGAGTTGTTCATACAACTCGGCGAGTAGGATAAAGGACTTGAACATCAGTTTGGAAGGAGAACTCGTCGAGTCAACGCCTAACTCGACGAGTAGAAGCAGAATCCAGGTCAGTCGTTTGGACAGGGACTCGGCGAGTTAGCGAGCCAACTCGACGAGTCGGGTCAACTAAAAGTTGACTCTGATTTTGACTTAGGGCATGATCAGGACAGTTAGCAGTATTTGACTAAGTGTTTGGTGGGAATTTCAGCCGGAGGATTTCCGGAGCAGCAGCGGCAAACAGACTATTCCCACACAGATCAGCAGCTACTACGAGGTGAGTTACCTTCTAGTAGCGGTGGGTCTAAGGCCACAATGCCGGCCCACCGGTAGGAGATGTGTGATTAGATGATTGTCTTTGTGATATTCATCTAGGGTTGCTACTACCTGTGTTATGTTTATGTGTTAGTGACAGTAGGGGGAGATAGTCCCCCAGAACACCGGTCGATAGGGCCGAATGGGTGGTCATGCCCAGCCATGCTAGATAGACTATGTGATATATGTGTTATGTGGTAGTAGTGGGGGGTGAAATAGTCCCCGGTATCCGGTTGAGAGGACCGAAGGGGAGCCAGCACCCAGATATGCTAGGCAGTATCCGACCAAGACGACCGAAGGGGAGCCAACACCCAGATATGCTAGGCAGCATCCGGTCGAGAGGACCGAAGGGGAGGCCAGCACCTATATATGCTAGGCAGTATCCGGTCGAGAGGACCGAAGGGGTAGGTCGGCACCCAGATATGCCTGACAATTTATGTATGTTATGTGATTGTATGGTATGTGGTACAATGGGGGAACTCACTAAGCTTTGTGCTTACAGTTTACAGTTTTGGTTTCAGGTACCTCTTCATCGAAGGGGAAGGAGCTGGCGCGGTAGCGGCACATCATGCACACACACTGGTTTCCGCATCTATTAGATTTCTCTGGGATTTATACTCTGATATTTCGATTGGTTGTATGATTTGGCTTTTAGACATGGTTTACGTTGTGATGTAGTTGATCAAACAATGTTTTTAATTATTAACGTTTTCTCAAGTAATGTTTTAAAAACGAAATTTTTGGACGTGAAAATTGGGTCGTTACATGTTCTCTGATAGACCTAGATGGATTTCTTGAATTTTCTAGTTAAAATTCAGGCCCGACTGTGGTATTTCAGAGGCTTTATGGGAAAATCAAAGTGAGACCCTATAAAAATTTCTTGTAAAATATATTAACTGATTTTGCTACGGTTAAACTTAAAGTTGATAACAAACCACAACATCACGTCTTCACTTTTTAGTAATAAATTGAAATTGTGACAAATATTATATATATATATATATATATATATATATATATATATATATATATATATATATATATATATATATATATATATATATATATATATAAGACAATGCATTACTATTTTCTAAACATCAACAATTTTCTAACAATTAGAAGTAAATTCGTCTACTACATTTTTGATAATCAATATCCTCAAGAAACTTGTTCTTAGTTAAAATCAAAGTCAACACGTTTAATCTCTCTTAAGACACGGTCGATCGCAAATAAGATTTAAAAAATTTAGTGTTTTGTTAGTTGTATTATTTTCAATTGATAAATGTTTTTCTAGCAGTTTCAGTTCGTTGAATAAACCATCAACATCGATGTCTAATATATGACCATTTTGCAGCTTATTGTCAAGATTTTTTGCAACTTGCCTTTAACTTAATGGTATTTAGTGAATTCAACTTTCTGTTGCAAATAAAAAACCAAAATATCTTCATATTATTTGTATTGTTGAAACATTCACTCTAATGAACCAATAGTTCGATCAGGTATATAAAAAAAATATTGATCATGAATAACCCTGCGTGTGAAAGCTCATTTACTCATTTTGATTACCCATCGTTGCTCTTATCAAAATGTTCTTTTTTTAATTATTCTTTTAATTTTTTTCTCAACAAACACTGCCCAAATCTGAAGCAATAGTTTTTACACAATCCAACACCATAACTATATATTTGTTCCATAATTTGGAGCCCCCCTAAAATTGGAGTCCACATGTGACTACACCTGTCGCACATGGCACACCCCACAACAATCCATCACAAGCACGACACATATTGAATTTAAAGTGTCATGTGGTCCAAAACTTGTTTAATACGCTCACTCTGGATATTAGAAGTAGGAAAAAGTAATTAGTAATATGTCTTCTAGTTAACTTTAAGATTTAAAAACAAGTAGTAATACCTTCTCCTTGAATCTTGAGTGCTTGCAGTTATGCATGAAGTTCTTGAGCTTTCGTAAAAATAAATCACCTTCATCCAATACAGTTTTGGAAGAAGTTGCGTAAATCTCTATTTTTATTTTTTCTATATGTTCTAAAACGTTAATAAAAATGCACATTATTTTAACATTTTCACCAAAGTAAATTGCCATTTTTTTTCATTTGCACCGAAATACATTGCTGTAAACTGAACATTATTTTATTTCGATCAACTTATATGTTTGATCTGTGGCGGGTTGAAAACGAAGAGCATCTCTAAAATATACATGATGAATTATGACTCAGCAAAAGCCTCAGTTCTTGTTAATGGGTCTCCCACAGAAGAATTTTCAATATCCAAGGGGGTGAGACAAGGGGATCCGCTGTCGCCATTTCATTTTATATTGGTTATGGAAGGGCTAAATATTGCGGTGAAAAGTGCTTGCGATAACCTAATTATCCGTGGCATTAAACTACCCAGGGACGGTCTTGTTATTTCACATCTATTGTATGCTGATGATGTAATATTTGCGGGTGAATGGGATTATGAGAATCTTAAAAATCTATCAAGAATTTTGAAGTGCTTTCATATTTCTTCGGGGCTGAAAGTCAACTTTCTTAAGTCATGCTTATTTGGCGTGGGCATTGATAAAGAAAATCTTTCCAGTACTGCTCAAGCACTTGGATGCCGACATGGTGAATTTTCGTTTAATTACTTGGGAGTACCGGTTGGTGCTAACATGGCACTTAAGAAAAACTGGAATCCGATTCTGAATAAATTATCTTCTAAGCTCTCTAGTTGGAAATCCAATTCCCTATCTTTTGGGGGCCGTCTCACCCTCATCAAGTCTGTTCTGGATAGTGTCCCCACGTTCTATATGTCACTGTTTAAAGCACCATTGGGAATCATCGATCAAATTGAAAAAATAAGGCACAAATTTCTATGGGGAGGTAGTGAATTGAAAAGAATAATTCACTGGGTAGATTGGAATAAAGTCATTGCCCTAAATCCGATGGTGGTTTAGGTGTGGGATCAATTTTTGCACAGAACACTGCATTGCTATTTCAATGGTGGTGGAGACTCATGAATGAAAAGTGTGGTTTATGGAGAAGTGTTATTGTAAGAATCACAACTTAGTCAACAAACCTACCTCTTATATAGCGAGGAAATCATCAAACGGAATCCGGTGCAATATTTATAAGGCAGTTAGAGATACTAATTCGCTTCACATAGATTAGACTGACATTTTTGCCCTCATCCCGGGGTTTGATGTTAAAATAATGTTCTGGAAGGATCCTTGGTGTAGTAAAACTCCTTTCTATACCAAATTCCTTAATTTATATGCACTGGAATCAGTCAAACGTTGCTTAGTGAGCGATAGACTTTCCACAAATGGTTTCTCATGGATGTGGAGATTTGAACCGTCAGGGCCGATTGAATTAAACGAACTGTTGCAGTTATACACGAATATTGGAGATTTGAATGTCGTGGAAAAACTCAATTTTGGATTCAGCTTCCTCCTCAATCCTAATGGGGAATTAATTGTAAATAGAATGACGAAGTTCCCGGAGTCAAAACTAATTGCATACAAGGGAAAGACAATTGGGTGGACAAAAACAGTACCTTTGAAGGTGCGCTTTTTCGTTTGGCGTGCAACATTAAACGGGATTCCGATGGCGGAAAACTTAGCTTCGAGGAGTATACCTATTGTTAATTTGGTTTGCCCAATGTGTAATTCGAAATCAGAATCGGTTGATCACTTGTTAGTCAACTGTGACTATGCTAGAGAGGTACAACAGTGGATATTTAAATGGTGTGGAATTGGAGACAAGGTTTTCACGGGTGTAGGTGATTTCATTGATTTTGCTGCTATGTAGGGGAATTGCCCAAAGAAAAAGGATATTCTAATCTCTATTTTCTACTGTCTGATTTGGAAGATTTGGATATCAAGGAATGATAAGGTTTTTAAGGGTATCGCGATAAATCCCACTAAACTGGCGGACAAGTTATTGCCTTTGTAGCTCCTTGTTATTGGGCGTTGCCCTCTATTAATGATATATTTGCCGTTTTCTAATATATATATATATATATATATATATATATATATATATATATATATATATATATATATATAGTTTTCTTTCAAGGGCATTTTAGACATTTGAGTAGTGGTGAATGCTTACTACCATGGAGAATAGTACATAAGAGAGACCCTTAGCCTCATAGATGCCATGATCACTGAATGGGTTGTTGTCATCTGTACAGATTACAAGAATCATTATCAATGAAAGATTTGCAAAGTTTCCTAATTTTTCATGAAAATTTGAAATTAACAAATTAGAAAAGAAAGAAAAAAAATGTTAAATTATGAAAATGGCGACGAATAATAACACCTCCTTACTCTCTTCTAGCTAATAATATTTAAAGGGAAGCACAAATATATACATAATTGAAAAATGTATCTTTAAACATATTTTTCCGTAAATACAAAGCACAAAATTGTAACATGAACTAATTGATAACCATCTATTAGACCATTCAATATTTTTTTATGAAATATATGTTTGTTATAGCATCTTCCTTTCATGGAAGTAAGGGTTGTGTGTTTGTGTATGGTTCTGATTGTAAATGAGTTTTGTGTGTGTATAAGTAAATGAAAATATTTGGGTTAGTGTTAAATACAAGAAATATTTATTTGTTATAGCATCTTACTTTCATGGAAGTCCAAATTGAAATATCCTTTTAATACAACTCCTTATTTAAAAACCCAAAAACAATGTGTTATAATAAATTATGTTTTCTAATATTATGTTTCAAATCTTTATGTATACTTTAAGTTGAAATATGTCGTTTTTACCCTTTTCTTTATGATGTTTTATCTTTTACATTTGTAGCATGTTTGTAGCATGTGATTAATTCACTTTGTTGTATTTTTTAAAAAGAATAATAAACTAAACTTGTACAAAATATATCATTAACAATATCTTCAGTAATACTTTTCAACAAAAGTCATAATAACAAGTTCTTTATTTAATTGATTTATAATAAGTTGATCAAAATATAATGGCTGAAAATAAAAATAAAAATAAAAAATGGCAAAGTGATTTTGTTTATTTGTTTATATACAATTTGGTGCGAGTTTAGCAAAACTAGCTGATAGTTGTAGCTTTACTTGTTATATTAATGTTTGATAAAAATAATTGGAAGCTTATATAATTACATTAAATGACAATTGTTTATATATATATATATATATATATATATATATATATATATATATATATATATATATATATATATATATATATATATATAATTCTAAATTTTAATGAAATGCTATATAAGGCTTTCAATTTCAATTTTTTTTTTTCAAAAAAAATATAAAACATCTTAAAATTATAAGGTATATAACCAAAGATTCAAAATTGGTTAAAATATATATTCGTTAAAAATTTAATATCTGATTAGTTATTACGATTTCAAATTATAAACGATGTTTTTCTCTCTCAAACGTAGTTTCTATAAGTTTAAACCTAATTATTTATGAGTGAAGGTTTCCCTTCATTTGGTTTTGCATTTTGCAGCCTAAACTTTATTTAATTTTATATTTTTTACATTTAAATTAGTTTTGATTTAACAGTTTTCAATCTTTATAGTTTTAAAGTTAAATTATTGATATTTTATTAGTTATAATTTGATTGTTACTTAAAGTTATGTTTTTGGTCTCTTACATAATTTTTTTGTAGTTTTTGTTGTTGTTGTTGTTATTATTATTATTATTATTATTATTATTATTATATTTTAGTTAATTCATATTTGTATATTCTACCAAAAAAGATAAAATTTCAAAATATATTTTTGTTCGTCTATACATAATTGTTTCGATCAAAACCTTATTTTTATACTTTTATGATTTGTTTGTCAAAGAGTTCTCCGCTCTAATGTACCAAATGATTAAATACTAATTTGATTTAATATATAAGTTTTAGGAAAGAGTTTTAAAATCAAATTCATATAGAATGAATTCAATTCCATATATTTTCATAGATTAAACTGAATTTTAATTCTACAATTTCATTTTATAAATGACAACATTCTACAATTATTTCCAAACTTTTTTTACTACTTTATTAAAGCTTTTTATCATACTTTTACATCTATTTTATACTTTTTTATAACAAAATTTTATAAACTTCTGTTATTGTTTTCTGTTACATATAATTTTTTTTCCTAAAAAGAACATTTACATCGCTGTAAAACATATTAAAAAAATGCTATATACATAGTTGAATACTTTTGTTCAAAAAAGCATTATATTTCTATATTTTTACAACATTTACAAAAACTTTCATTTCAAAAAGTTTATATGTAAAACAAATTATATATATATATATATATATATATATATATATATATATATAATAATAATAATAATAATAATAATAATAATAATAATAATAATAATAATAATAATAAAAGAATAGTTTTAATCTCCTGTTGACATGTGTTATCCTTTAGGTCTCCTAATCATACACACTTATAAAGCTAGCATTTTTTCTTAAATCTCATGCATTTGAAACCTCCATTTTTTAACATCCTCAAACCACATTGATTTGAAACCTTTTTTTTAACTAATACAACTCAAAAGTTTTCTTAATTATGATTTAACACTCAAAAGTTTTATAGCTTATATTATGTTTAATTAGCATTTAGTGAAAAATTTACTATAAAAAGGTCAATCTTTTGTGTCTTTTGTGTTATATAAAATCTTACATGTAATAAGGATGTCATAGCATCCATGTTTTGCTTGGAATATCTTTCAACCAAAATAAATGAAGTTTTTCTATTATTTCTTTATATTTAGTTTCTCATTTAATCGTTATATGTGATTTGTATGTATTACTCAATCTTGAATGTGACTCTCCAAACATCAATGTTTTCCTTGGAATATCTTTCTTATTCTTGTTTTTCAAGAAAAATATTTTGATTACAGGTTAGTGAAGAATTGCCATCAAGTTTCTATGGTTGAATGATGTTAAGTGAAGAAAGAAAATTCAGAAAACAGATATAGGTTTTTTTTTGTTTGAGCAAAGTTGATGAATATTAGTTTTTTCTTTTGATTTAAATGTATGTTTATGTAACATATTTATTTATATATTCAACCACCCAATGCTCTTATGTATTTGATTGTAGTTTTTCTATTCTGATCATGTTTATTTTTTATTATTTTTTTGTTGGGTTATCCTACACAACATATTTAAAAGAAAATATTTAAAAGATAACATAATTTTTAATATTTTATATGTAATTATGATAGACTTATCATAATATGTTCTTCACATGAAAGTAATTTATCCATATTACTACGACAAAAATTACATATGACATTTACAAAATTATATATGTTATATGTGATTTGTTTAACATGTATATGCATTTATGTATGTTATAAATTTATAATTAAATATCTTTATGTTTAATAATTGAAGGGATTAAAATAATGCATCAAAACCAATTATTTAGAAGAATATAATAATAATAATAATAATAATAATAATAATAATAATAAATATACATTTTCAAGTACTTCATTCATTTGAAACTCACACTACAACTCAAAAGTTTTCTAATTTATATATATTTATTAGTTACAACTCAAGAGTTTTTAACTGAGTTGGAGCATCTATATGGTGGTCTTCAGGAAGTGAGTGTGGAGTCATTCACGCATAAGTGGCTGTCGGTTTCACTGGGATTCAGGAAGTGATCATCTGGTTCTTAGAAGTGTGGGATGAGCCAGGTCTAGCTAGCAATGGAACATTAGTGAGAAGGAATTGGTTGTCATCGGATAAATCATTGGGAAGTGAGGAGGATTGAGAATCCTCCAATTTTCATGTATCATGAAGGCTTAGTTGAATCTAAGCGGGGGAGTGTTACCCCGAGATGTTGAAGTGGGAAAGGTTTTGAAACGGGGATAAGTTTCACAACCTGATAGGGAGAACAGAGCCCATATTGGCTGCTTAGTTTGAAGGTTGTGTTGTTTGGGGGTTCGGCAAAACTCCCCAACATAAGAACACGTCTTCTGGATGTTTGATAGCAGAAGTTGGGGAACCAGGTTGGGGTCCTGGTCAAGAATCGAGTTCAGTTCGATTTTTCGGTCGAGGGTGTGCTCGACTTTGAGGGTTTTGGATTGATAGATTGAGGATTTTGTTAGATGCCAGGGCTCAGCAGAGCATTCAACACGGGAGTGCAAGTTATTTAGCATGTATGGTAGACACGCGGGCCAGGGAATAGACCTCGGATTTCCGAGAAGGTGGACGATCGACTGAAGGCCTGGTAGGGAGGTCCAGTCATGCTGAAGGCTCTGTTTATGTTTGTAGATCTATGTTCGCGTACTAAGTAGGCTGCTACACTTTAGCACTCAATAGGTCTGTTCCACGTTTTGAGCATGTTGCTAGAGCAAGCTGAGGACTCCGGTGTATCCTGGTTGATCAAAAGTTGTTATTAGTGGTCGGGCGGAGTTCAAAGGATCTTGGTGATCTCATCAGTGTGGAGTGTCTCTGAGGTTTCATCTTCTTGGATCGGGTAATAATCCAGTTGGGGACAGAGAGTGGATCCGAATAGGTGTTTTAATTAAAATGTTGGATCCAATAGTGTTTTAGCCGATAATATGGTAATAGACACCGGGGGGGGGGGGGGGGGGGGGCAAGGAACCGGCCACGGTTTTTAGCGAAAATGATTGATTGTTGTGAGGCCTAGGGTTAGGCTGGAATCTGAGTATATGGAATGGAGTTGGAGTTCGTAACCCCAAGAGGGCGAGAACAGTATGCATGGGAGAGATTCCTAGAAAGAATGGTTTAGGGTGATGTACGAAAATTTTGAGCGGATCCGGATAGACTGAAGGTCGGTGGGGGTACCAGTCAGGCCGAAGGCTCGAAGAATGGTCCAGACATGCTGAAGGTTCTGAGGGTGGTCCATATAGGCTGAATGACTGGTAAGGCGGTCCAGTCATGCTGAAGACCCTGTGTATGTGTGTTAGTCGATCGGTATGCGGAGAATAAGTGAGTATGTCGCCATGCGATAACAATCGATAAGGTCTGGCCCCAAGTATTGATTAGGATGATGAAGTTAGCTAAAGGTCGTGTGTGGACCTTGTTAGTTGCGATCAGATTTAGAGCATATGGGAGTTAGAGAGTAGCAATTTCTCTATATGGGTAGCGTAGAGTGGAGTTTTAGCGATATGGCACTTGTTGGTGTGATAAGGGTCGTCGAGTAGACTTCCTTGAAGAATGGAGGAGAAAGGTATGTAGCTCCAGGAAGGAGTGTTGGACATCTGAAAGGAGAGTAGTAGTGTAAATGGATAAGCGAAAGTATTTCAGTTATTGATACTGAGCATTGAGATTGTACCAGTTATGTGGAAGCACATCCGGGTGGGATGTCCGTTGAGGTTGTGGAATGGTTAGCGTTGATGTTGAATCAGAAGAGCTTGGAAGTAATGCAAGGGTAAATCCTTGGGTTCCAATATAGGGTTGTGGTCATGAGTTATGTATTTGGTGGTGTTCCATCCTAGGGATGGCTGCACCCATCGTTGGCGTGCCTGGTTTTCCGGCTTGAGGTTGTTTGGGCCAGGTACGATGTTTATATGCATTATAGATGGGTATTCATGAGAGTTGCTCGGAAGCTATGGAATGTCTATCATGTCAGCATGGTAAGGGATTTAATCCAGGGAGGAAACGGGATGAGTTTTCATCGATGCAAGTTAATAGAGGTGGCGCCAGTGGGTGAGAGATAGCGAGATAATACTGGGTCAAGACCTGGTGGTTTAGAATGGTATCTAGTTTTCGCAGGTGGCGAATGAACGCGTAAGACGGAAGTAAGGTAGTGTCTTCTGGTGGCACTTAGGGATGAATGTTGTTATCAGAAAAAGGAAGTCGGTGGCCGGCTGGAAGCAGTTATCAGGTCCCTGCAAGGAAAGAGATGGATTTTAGGGATTCGATAGCAGTGTTTGAAGGAATCAGGGTCGGTTTGAGATCAGTGGATGCTTTATGGGGATATTATCTAGAAGTTTGTGTTGCCGCAGGCTTCAAGGATGAAGCCTAATTTAAGTGAAGGAGAGTTGTAACATCCCAAATTTCAGGAGTACGACTTAAGAGTTTAAAGTGTAATTTCGAAGAAGGGACTCAACGAGTAGGTATGCTTACTCGCCGAGTCAGAGCGGGTTTGGGTCACGAATTAAGTGACCAACTCGCCGAGTCGGAAGCTGGACTCGACGAGTTGTTGCTGGGATGAGAAAAACCTTAATATTAGGGTTTTCACCTTATTTAAAGGACTTAATATCCTCCCCTTAGCTCCCTTAGCCCCTTTTGAGATCCAGTAAACCCTAGCTCGTGTGTATAAGGCCATTGGAGGGAGATTGAAGCTTTGAGAGGTGTTCTAGTGGAATAAACTTGAAGATCAAAAGGGTTTGCATCAAGAAAGTAGTGTAGATCTAGAATCTACTGCATTGTTGGGCACATATTAGAGGTAATTAGTTGTTACTTTTCCTTTGTTGCTCCTAGATTTATTCTTGAATGAGATTTGGGGCTATTTTGGTATGATTGGGATCCACTTCGGGTTTGGAGTCTAGATCTGAGGTTGCAACTTCAAATCCAGACTTGTATAGGTCCAGAAAGTCATAAAGCATCAGTTATTGAATTGTAGGTGAAGCCCTTTTGTCCAAAACCCAAACCCTAGAGTGTTTTGGGCCTATATCTCTTTGATTTCACATAAAGTTTGCAATTTTATGTGAGGGTTAGACTGTAGAAGAGTGTATCTATGGATTGGAGCCCCTTCATGGCTCGAAAAGCCACTGTATGGGTTAAGAACTGGAGAGACTCGGTGAGTCACATGGGTGTACTCGACGAGTTGTATGTGTTGGATAAGGTGTCTAAGTCCATAACTTATTTGGTATATACTTGACCCGACCCGGCATGGTCCATTTGGGTTGCATTTCATCCAAACTATTTATGGATAATTTTATGAGAGTTATACACATATGATTATTAATATATTATAATTTATAATATATTAATATGAAGTCATGTTATTTAATTAGTCTTAGTCTTAAATTAATTATGAATTAATTTAGAGATTAAAAGGAAGACTAATTAGATTGTGGGCTATTGGTTTTATATGGTGTGGGCTAACACCCATTTGTTAATGGGCTAGGCTTGTATGGAAGTCCATGGATGATCCATGGAGATTTTAACCCATGGATCCTTGGAAAAGGAAAGGTCATGGGTTATTAGGGTTTCACCCTAATCATGTACACTATATAAGCATGCTTATGTTGCATGAAATAGCCACTAGTGTGTGTGTTTGTGTGTGGCCGAAAATTGTAGTGTGTATACACTCTCTCAAAGTTTTCCAAAAGTTTGTGGTGATTTGTGATTCCATTTGAGGCATTCACACTATTGGTGCTTGGCCCTCAAACTCCTTAAGAATCAAACTCATCAAAAAGCTATGTAATCTCATCTAATTCTTTTATGTTTAAAAGTACCCCATGCCATGTTAGATAGGTTATGAACCTTGAAAAATTATTATTTTGCATGTATTTAGACAAACATAGATCCAAGGTTTATTAGGGTTGCATGCACACTTAGGAAGTGTTAGATTGCTCAAAACCCAACAGTGGTATCAGAGCCTAGGCTTGCTTGTTTGATACTTGATGCAAAATAGTGAGAAAAGTCGAAATTTTTGCTGTCTGCATGATGGACTCGCCGAGTCCATGGGGGGACTCGCCGAGTCCAAGGCAAAATTCATCCTACTTGCCGAGTAGGTTCGTGCACTCGGCGAGTAAAAGGTTCAGAATGCAGATTTTCGACTTTTGCTGCTGGAAATGGACTAGAAACTTTACCCTAAACTGTTTTGATGTTTTAAAAATTATTTTAGTTGGTGTAATGGTTGTTCTAATCCATTTACAATAGCATATATCAAAATTTCATGCTTTGTATGTCTTCATATAATTTTTTTTGAAACTTTGATAATCATGTTCATGTTCTTATGAATTTAGAAGATTATAGGAATTATTTGCTGAATTGTTTAGGATTAATTCTTGATCATTTATGTGTTTTAATGGAGTCCATAATTTGTCCTCAAGTTATGGATATCCAAAGGTCACTTTTCTTTAACACACATTAAAAACACATAAGTTACATAAAATGAAGAGTCTTCATTTTATGAACCTTTAATTCATAAGTAATGAAATGAAAAGTTTTGAAGAGTTACAAAACTTGTCCTCAAGTTTTGGAATTTGGAAAAGTTTCACACACTTTAATAAACTTTAATTCCAACACTTAGAATTTTAAAAGTTAAAATTCAACACTTATACTATTTATAACATTAATGGTTAATTATATATATATATATATATATATATATATATATATATATATATATGTATGTATATGTATAAGAACAAGTCGTTTTATCGTTAGTAGGTCTCATTCACGAAGTCGGTCTATAAGGTGGGTATAAGGTTGTTGCCTATAAAATAGCGACTTAATGGGTGTATACTCTCACCCACCGCTTGCTTGATTGGTGGAGGGTCGTTAGCCGAACGGGTAAGACAATGACTTATAAATTCTCATTAAGTATGATGAATATTATAAAGTAACTAAATCTTTTACTTAATTCCCAATCTTAGTTACTTTAGGAAAAATGTGAACATGGTGCTAATCCATGGAATTCACACTTTGTACCTTACCAAGGCGTTGGTGGAGCGTGTGTGGTTAACTGGCACACTAACTTGGACTAGTAAGGATCACGAAGGGTGACTTAATGTTTGTCATAGATCAATGGAGCGTGTGTGGTTAACCGGCACATTGATTAGGTGATAATATTAAGGGTACCAAGTGAATTGGCATGGTTATTCACACCTTGTTTTGTGATCCTCGGCATCCCAATCACAAAACTTGAAGGGCACAATCGAGATTGAAACATGCCGTTGAGAAGTTCAATGAATCTCAAAAGAATCTAGGAATTTCAAATCCAATTAAAACCTAATAAATCATTTCGTTTTCGTGGTGGAAATTGGTGAATCGTCATTCACCTACCTTTCAAATATATTATTACTTAGATTACGGCATCCCTCTTATAAGTATAATATATTGTGATTGGATCCTAGCCTTAATATTACATTTGGGTGTCTTATTAAGGACTCTATATATCTAATATAAACTTGCTTTCTTCTTTCAGATGTCTTCCAACACTAATGCTTCGGGATCTAACCCAACTGGTTCTTTCTCTCTCATGAATCTTTGTAGGAGAGTCATCTTTGATGGTTCCAACTTCATGGACTGGATAAGGAACATCAGGATGGTAACTCGTTATGAGAACAAGGAATATGTCCTCGATAAGGAGTTAAAAGAGCTTTATGAGTCTACTGCTACTCCTGAGGAGATCGCTGAATTTAGGACACATGAGAGAGATGCTACTAAGGTGGCATGCATCATGATGACCACGATGACAACCGAGCTCCAAAAGTCCTATGAGGGCTTCTACCCTTTTGAGATGCATCAAGACCTGATGGAAAGGTACCATCAGAGTGCTCATCAAGAGCGGTATGAAATAATCTCCTCCATAATAACAACCCGCATGAAGGATGGTGAATCCGTCACGGCCCACATGCAAAAGATGCAAAGGTATGCGGACCGTTTGCTGAAGCTGAATGTGAACTTCCCTAAGGAGTTGGCAATTGACATCATTTTGCACTCCTTACCTTCTTGTTATGACCATTTTCGTATGACATATCATTTGAACAAGGAGGAAGTTACCCTTAGCAAGCTTCAAGGACTCTTGAAGACCGCTAAAACCGGTCTTAAGGGTAAGGCGGTTGTTACCTCTACTACTCCTACTCCAACATCTACCCTGTTTTGGCTATCGGGCAAGGCAAAGGGAAAAAGAGGAAGCACCCTTCGAAGGGTACCAATGGAAAGTCTCTTGAAGGCTCCTCATCAAGGACCAAGAGCGGTTCTGTCACTCCTTCTGCCATTCCCAAGGATGCTGATTGCTACTATTGCCAGGACAAGGGGCACTGGAAGCGAAACTACCCTAAATACTTGCAGGATCTGAAGGATGGGAAAGTGAAACCCACCCACACAGGTATTTAGACAATATTGTCTAATAACTCACCATATTCTAACTCTTGGGTGCTTGATACAGGATGTGGTATTCACATATGTTCTGATTTGCAGGGCCTAAGAAGAAGTGAGGATGTGGAGCACGGGAAGATAAACTTGATCATGGGGAATAGGAAGGCTTCACCTGTTTCCAAGATTGGAGTTTATACTTTGTTGCTGAATAATGGGTTAAAATTAGATTTGAATAAATGTGTGTACTCGTCTGAAATGGCGAGGAATATTATTTCCTTTCATGCTTTGTACAAACAAGGTTTTACCTTTTCATTTGATAATGAATGTGGTGGTATTAATGCTTTCTTGAATAATGTGTTTTATTTTAAAGCATTACCTTGTGATGGTGTGTATGAAATTGTGTCGATTGTAGACAACTTAGGAAATAATGTGTTGTATATTGATTCTTCTACTAGCCTAGATAAGGCATCATTGTGGCATTATCGTCTTGGACATGTAAACAAGAAATGCATAGGCCAACTCCAAAAGAGTGGAGTCTTGGAGTCATTCGACCTTAAATCGGATGATAGTTGTGAATCTTGTCTACTTGGAAAGATGACAAAATCTCCCTTCACTGGAACTTGTGAAAGGGGTGAGGGTTTGTTGGGCCTAATACATACTGATGTATGTGGACCATTCAAAACCGCCACAAGGGATGCTAAACGGTATTACGTGACTTTTATTAATGATTTTAGTAGATATGGGTATGTGTACTTAATCAAACATAAGTCAGAAACCTTTGAAAGGTTTAAGGAATTCAAACAGGAAGTAGAAAATCAATTGGGCAGGAACATTAAGATGCTTCGATCCGATCGAGGTGGTGAGTATCTTAGTACCGAGTTCCTTAACTATCTTAAGGAGTGTGGGATTGTCTCACAACTGACTCCTCCCAGGACTCCACAGCTAAATGGTGTAGCTGAGAGGCATAATCGAACCCTGTTAGACATGGTTCGCTCTATGATGAGTCGAGCTTCGCTACCAATCTCTTTTTGGGGGTATGCCTTAGAGACTGCCGCCCATATCCTTAATCTAGTCCCTACAAAGAAGGTTACCAAAACACCTCATGAGATGTGGACTGGGAAGGTTCCTAATTTGGACCACATCAAAATTTGGGGTTGCGAAGCTTTCGTGAGGCGTGAAACTCATGATAAGCTTGAACCCCGAAGTGAAAGGTGTATTTTCATCGGCTACCCACAGAAATCCTTCGGTTACCTCTTCTACAGACCCAGTGAGAATGTGGTCTTTGTAGCAAGAAGAGGGGTCTTTCGTGAGAGAGAATTTATAAGCCAAGGAGATAGTGGGAGGCAAATTGATCTTGAAGAAATCCAAGAATCAATTGGTGAAGGAACCTTAGACACTAGCAATCAACCTGAGGAGGAAACTCCTGTTGAGCCAGCTGACGAGTCTGTACCTCCGAGGCGTTCCACACGGGTTAGGAACACACCTGCGTTTTATTATGGCTTTCATATTACTACGGAAGGTGATACATTTATCAGTGATAGTACACTGGTAAATTTGGATGACCCTAGCAGTGTTAAGGAAGCCATGGCAGGCCCGGAGTTTGCTAAGTGGAAGGAGGCTATGGACAGCGTGATACAGTCCATGTATGACAATCAAGTTTGGAACTTGGTTGACAATGTACCAGGCTGTAAAATAGTCGGGTGCAAATGGATCTTCAAGAAGAAGACCGACATGGAAGGAAAAGTGCATACTTATAAGGCTCGACTAGTTGCGAAGGGTTTTACTCAGACTCAGGGTATTGATTATGATGAAACCTTCTCGCCGGTAGCAAAGATTAAGTCTATTAGGGCTATGCTAGCCATTGTTGCATTTCATGATTATGAAATATGGCAAATGGATGCCAAAACCGCTTTTCTTAATGGAAAGTTGGCTGAGGATGTGTACATGAATCAGCCAGAGGGTTTTGTCAGTGCAGAGTACCCTAATAGAGTATGCAAACTTGAGAAATCCATTTATGGATTGAAACAAGCATCTCGTAGCTGGAATCTTTGTTTATATGAGAAGGTCAAAGAGTTTGGCTTCTCGAGAAGTGAAGATGAGTCTTGCGTGTATGTTAGAGCTAGTGGGAGTATAGTTAGCTTCTTGGTGCTGTATGTGGATGACATACTACTTATAGGAAATGACATCCCAACCTTGCAGGAGGTTAAGTCCTGGCTTGGGAAGTGCTTTGCTATGAAGAACCTAGGGGAAGCTGCCTACATCCTAGGGATAAGGATATTAAGAGAAAGGAGTAAAAGACTAATTGGACTTAGTCAGAGTACCTACTTGGATAAGGTGTTGAAAAGGTTCAACATGCAGAATTCCAAGAAAGGAGATTTACCGATCCAAAGCAATACCAAGCTAAGTAAGACTCAGAGTCCGAGTACAGAGGCAGAGATAGCTGAGATGAGCCAATTACCGTATGCTTCCGCTGTTGGCTCGATCATGTATGCTATGACTTGTACCCGCCCTGATGTGGCCTTTGCTTTGAGCATGGTCAGCAGGTATCAGGGGAACCCTGGCAAGGCTCATTGGACTGCGGTAAAGAACATTCTCAAGTACCTACGGAGGACTAAGGATTGGATCCTTACCCTTGGTGGGAGTGATGACTTGAGAGTATTAGGGTATAGTGATGCTAGTTTTCAGACTGATAGGGATAACTTTCGCTCTCAGTCGGGCTGGATCTTTACCTTAAATAGAGGGGCAATCTCTTGGAAGAGTTACAAGCAGGAGACGGTGGATGATTCGACTTGTGAATTAGAGTATATAGCAGCGAGTGAAGCAGCGAAGGAGGCGATATGGCTGAAGAACTTCATCAGAGACCTTGGAGTTGTTCCAGCTATTAAGGAGCCTATGGAAATTTTCTGTGACAACAATAGTGCGGTTGCTTTAGCTAAAGAACCGAGAGATCATGGGAGATCCCGACACATTGACAGAAAATGTCACTTCATAAGACACAAGATAGAAGAAGGACTCCTCGTGGCAAAGAGGATATCGTCAGATGAGAACCCTACGGATCCCCTTACAAAGGGACTGACGAGGGCTAAGCATTTTCAGCATGCGAGGCGCATCGGGCTGAGGGACAATATTAGTTTTACATATTAGATAGATTCTTTGAAACTTGTAAAATGTAATCGACATTTGATGATGAATAAAATTGTGATTTATTTATGAGTAAGGAGTTGCTATCATTGTCAATTATTTACAATTGTTTCAACTTTGCATGTTTCGACTTCCAGAATAATTAATTTATTCAAACCTCCACAATCGGTCATACGTCGGAAGTAGGTATGAATCAAGATTGTCATGAATTGGGTTTGTAGATGGCTAAAAGTGTTTTGACATGGCAATGGTTGCTACAACATTCATGAGTACTCATAAGTTATGAGTATTGGAATAAACCCACGCTCACTTGTATCACTTCATGGAATTTATCTCGAGTGATCGTGAGACGGTAATATCATATAAGTCTTCAAACCTAGAGATATGAGTTGTTACCTATGAGTTGGTTGTGCATTGATTGCACGTAAACGCATCAGTAACTTGATGTTATAAAACGTGCTTTTGTGTACAATTCAACAAGTAGTAGAACAAGCATATGAGTTGAAGTTTATCTGTTCCTTCTAGAAATAGAAGCGATATCTGGGCCCCTCGATGATTTTGTGTTGACCCATGTACTGGGCCCGGTCAGAAATAAATTGATGTGTTTAGTTGAGTTCTTTGTCAAACAAATCGGAAATCGAGAAAGAACTGCCAGACAATAAGCAAGACATAGTTCCATGTGTTTGTCCGACTGATATCATGAGAACAGAGGATTGTATGATCACTTATCTTAAAATGGTGCTTCATAGTTCAACAGAGTTTTCGAGAGCTACGATGGCTGGTTGGTTCCTGAAGTAATAGGCAAATACAGTTATTAGACTTATCTAAGTGGGAGTCTGTTGGATAAGGTGTCTAAGTCCATAACTTATTTGGTATATACTTGACCCGACCCGGCATGGTCCATTTGGGTTGCATTTCATCCAAACTATTTATGGATAATTTTATGAGAGTTATACACATATGATTATTAATATATTATAAGTTATAATATATTAATATGAAGTCATGTTATTTAATTAGTCTTAGTCTTAAATTAATTATGAATTAATTTAGAGATTAAAAGGAAGACTAATTAGATTGTGGGCTATTGGTTCTATATGGTGTGGGCTAACACCCATTTGTTAATGGGCTAGGCTTGTATGGAAGTCCATGGATGATCTATGGAGCTTTTAACCCATGGATCCTTCGAAAAGGAAAGGTCATGTGTTATTAGGGTTTCACCCTAATCATGTACACTATATAAGCATGCTTATGTTGCATGAAATAGCCACTAGTGTGTGTGTTTGTGTGTGGCCGAAAATTATAGTGTGTATACACTCTCTCAAAGTTTTCCAAGAGTTTGTGGTGATTTGTGATTCCATTTGAGACATTCACACTATTGGTGCTTGGCCCTCAAACTCATTAAGAATCAAACTCATCAAAAAGGTATGTAATCTCATCTAATTCTTTTATGTTTAAAAGTACCCCATGCCATGTTAGATAGGTTATGAACCTTGGAAAATTATTATTTTGCATGTATTTAGACAAACATAGATCCAAGGTTTATTAGGGTTGCATGCACACTTAGGAAGTGTTAGATTGCTCAAAACCCAACAGTATGAACATAAGCATGGACTCGGCAAGTTGGAAGAACAACTCGGCGAGTCAGTTGAAGATTGCCTTGGACTCGGCGAGTCTGGTCGCAAAACCCAACCCCTTTTGGTTAAAGCTTTGGATTAGTGAGTCATCTGGCGACTCAGTGAGTTGGTCAAGATGGAATTCTGAGATCGTTGGACTCGACGAGTCTTGGAGTGACTCGGCGAGTTGAGTCGTGTTATGGGAGTTTCTGAGTATAGGGACTCGACGAGTAGAATCAACCAGGAAAGTTGATTTTGACTGAGGACCTTGACTTTGACCAAGAGTTGACCAATTTGACTTCCAAGGGTATTTTGGTGATTTTGGTATTTATGGAATTGGTTCTTTGGTAGTGTTTTGTGGTGAAGTTCGTGTCGGTGGTCGGAGCAGCTCGGTCTTATCTCTTCAGTCGGCAATTGCAGGTGAGTTATCCTCACTATATCAATAGGGTCTAAGGCACCAAGGTCGACCCTTTTAGTTGTTATCATAGTGACAATATGCTACATGTGGTTATGATATGTTAGATCGGTATCTGGTTAGACAGTATGTTGTCATGCTCTTATGATCCATTAGGATTGGTATGTTAGTGACCTGGTTAGGTCGGTGTTTTGGTTATGAGAGATTACTATGATCAATGATCTATGAGATAATTATATCTGATATCTGTACGTGTACTGTTTGATATGCTTATTGATCTGTTAAGTCTCCTCTTGTATATTGGTGTTTGTGAACCAATAGAGGCATCACACTTGAGGTGCTCAAGCTTTCAAAGGTCAAGAACTCTACCATACTCAAGAGGTAAGCATCCAAACTAAGTTTATATTGTATAACTTCAATTGTATGCTAGCTAGGGAGAATGCTTTGGAAAAATTGAAAATGCATGTATAATTAGAGAAAACATAGATCCAAAGAATTTAGGGTTGCATGTGCACCATAGGAGTGTTATAGTGCTTAAAACCCAACAAGAACATGTATGGGTATTTTGGGAAAACTTACTTTAGATCGCTCGGTTGCATGCACCACACTCCTTTCTTTTATTAGAAATTGCTTTTATAAAACATTTTTATTATGAAAATCTACCAAATCCGTAGTTTGAGTTCTGGCACACCCGTGAGTATGCTCGAATCCCTCAAACCGAGGCCCTGATACCAACTTGTAATGTCCTAGAACTCAAAACCATTTTTTTTCTTTTTTATATTAATTAAACCATCAATGAAACATATTTTTCAAAAACCATAAAGTAATTATAGTGTATCCAAAAGCATCCCAACGTACATCAAATTCAAACAAGCAAAAAATCATGGTGTATGCAATGCGACCATCCCGAGCTCTTCCCCTTAGAACATGAAGTACCTGAAACAAAAACTGAAAAACATAAGAACAAAGTTTAGTGAGTTCCCTAAAATACCACATAACATACATATATATCAGCTCAAGGCTATACCGGGTCTATTTCAACTCATATGTAAGCACAAGGTTGTAACGGGTCTATTTCACCTCCGAGTCTATTTCAACTCATATGTCAGTACAAGTCTATACCGGGTCTATTTCACCATCAGGTCTATTTCACCCCACATACATATAGCAAACAGGAACACATGTATACAACACATATAACATGAGTCACAAAGACTACAAGCACATACAATCCCTAGTATCTTATAGTATAGTGAGAAAACTTACCTTAGTTTGCTGAAAGTCAAATAGATGCTTGGGCTACTGAACTGGAGAATCCTCACACTAACCAATCCGGTAAAACCCGAATTAATAATTGGGATGTAGCCATAATCGGGACTTAACTCAAATAATCTTGACTTTTAGGATAAAAGACCATTTTACCCTTCCCTAAATTGGCTCAAAAGCCACGACCTGAACTCAATGACACAAAAGCCCAATAAAGGACCAATTCCTATAGGACACTCCAAGCCTAATATGGGCCCAAATCCAAGAAGTCCCAAGACCTAACAGTGGTCCAAAATCAAAAAGACTTGTGGCCCAACAAGGGTCGAAAACCCTAAAGTTCAAAGGTGGCCCAATAACAAAAGCCCATGACCAGGTCGCGTACACTAAGCGTACCCCTAGTACTTTCCTTAAGAATCGTCCCGTATCCCCCAAGTTACTTCCCTATTAATCCAAACAACCGTTATCAAAACAAGGCTCTTGGCACCAAATCGTATCCTAGGTTCTCCTAGGCTACCACAACACCACTCTTCGCTATCAGCTGCAGAAGGAATTCCCCCTAACACCCTTTTAGTAGCTTACGAACACAATCACATAACACCGATACTAGATAATTCTTTGAATGAAAGGTCTCACACTACAACGGTACCCAACCTTCTAAAATTATCCAATCTCAATAATATGTAATTTAGCGTATTCACTTACTAGTTAGCTGATGTTAATGGGAACTCCTAAAAGCACAAAGCAAGCAACATTCGAGCATCAAGCTATCGGAATCAAGGCATAACCTAAACAAACCATCCTATCAACAACTAATCAGTACTAGCATGCAAGTCTACAAGCTCATACAATAGGCATATAAAAGCATATCTCTTAACATTCTATCATGCAATCCTGAGCAGATCCTTAGCCCTAATCGATCATGCAATTCACAAGTTCATAATTTAAAACATATTATTAAATCATGTATGGGTATTTTGAGAAAATTTACTTGAGCTCGGTTGATTGCATGCACTAAACCCCTTCTTTTATTAGAAAAATCTATTATAAAACATTTCTTTTATGAAAATCTACCAAATCCTCGGTTTGAGTTCAAGCACACACACAAGAGTATGCCCGAATCCCTCAAACCAAGGCTATGATACCAACTTGTAACATCCTAATTTTTTTTATATATAAGTAGAACATCATCCAAACATGTTTTTCAAAACCATAAAGTATTCAAAGTACATCAATAAACATCCTAGAAGTACATCAGAGTCAAATAAGCAGAAAATCATGGTGTGTGCAATGCGATCATCCCAAGATCTTCCCCTTCGAACCTGAAGCAGCTGAAACATAAACTAAAAACCGTAAGCACAAAGCTTAGTAAGTTTCCCAAAATACCGCATACCATACATATATTCCATCTAAAGGCCGTATCGGGTCTATTTCACCCCCGAGTCTATTTCAACTCATATGTCAGCACAAGGCTGTACCAGGTCTATTTCACCCCTAGGTTTATTTCATCCCGAGTCTATTTCAACTCATATGTCATAACAAGGCTGTGTCACGTCTATTTCACCCCCAAGTCTATTTCAACTCATATGTCAGCACAAGGCTGTACCGGGTCTATTTCACCCCCGAGTCTATTTCAACTTATATGTCAACATAAGGCTGTATTGGGTCAATGTCATCCCCGTGTCTATTTCACCCCAAATACATATAGAAAAATGGCACTCATGCATAAAACAGTATAACATGCATCACAAAGACTACAAGCACATATAATCCCTAGTTTCCTACAGTATAGTAAGCAAACTTACCTCGCAAAGCTGCTTAAAAGCCGAAACGTCCTCAAAATCCCACAACAAGTTCTAGGCGCCACCTAGATAGCCACACGAGGAAAATCCTTAATTTACCTATTAGGACGTTAATGGCTAAACAAAATCAACAAATCCAAAGTCAACCCTTAAGTTCAACGGTCAAAGTTAACAGTCAACGTTGACTCCAACTGACCGCCACGACTTGGTCTTCCTTGGCCACGCCGTGGTCCGCTGACTACCAAGAAGTTGGGAAAATCCCTGCCGCCATGCCATGGTGACCTAGGACCACGCTGTGGTTGTCGATGTTTCCAACAGTTTAAGGCATTAAGCTGTTTTCTCCGATTCCAAGAGCTCCAAAGCTCAGATCTGGTCCAAAATGTGATCTAAAAGGATAAAGTTTCTAACTTTATCCATTAGGACCACCCAAAAGGCCCAAAACTCAAATATTCATTTCCCAAAAGGCTTAATCAGGTAAGAACTTAATCAATAAGCACTTATTCCACAAAGTTTGAAGTCCATCCTTTCCAAAAGTGGTTCTAGCACCAAAACTAACTTAAAAGTTGTCTCTTTATAGACATACATGTCCAATGCATGTCTTGAATCCATATGAGGTAAAAAAATGAGGGTTTTATGACCTAATCTCATGCATGGATCAAAAACCCAACCAAAATCTATATATGTGGCACAAAATACACCAAATGTTTGATATATTCATAAAGTTGCAAACTTTATGAGATCTCATCATCTCAACAAACAAGAACTAGAAGCTAATGGGACAAAAATCAAGATCTATCAACCTAGCATGATAAAAATCGAGTCTTGGACACTTCAAAATGTCCAGAAGAGTATTTGGGTGAAGACTTGCTTTCGTGATATTTGCTTCTTTCTTCATCCTTCTTCCTTCTTTAGCATCAAGGAACACCAAAACTAGCTCAATAATGGAGGAAAGTGATTAAGGTTTCTTTCGGGCTTAAGGGGACTGATGGAGGTTGAGGATGAGAAAACTCTAGCCTCCTTATTTTTTTAAATAGGGAGCAAGCCCGGAAAATAGGGTTTGCATGCCATCCACCACCATACCGTGGCCAATACTACTACACCATGGTGACTAGAATACACGCGACCCATTTTCTCATCACCACGTCGTGGTAGTGTCTCCACCATGCCATGGTAATCCACAACATGATAGATTTAAATATGAAAAACGTACTTTAAGATCCGGGCGTTACACTAAGGGTTTTATTATGCGTGGAAATGAGCATAAGGTGTGCATAAAACAGTGACATAAAAAGTTTGATGATGTTGTCTTATCATTTGTTTTCAATTTGAATCAATCAGAGAATTGCATATATAGTAAATTTGATGAGTCTGGTAAAGGAGTGATCATATGCTTATATGTAGATGATATGTTAATCTTTGGTACTGATCAAAGGAAAGTTGATATGACCAAAGAGTTTTTATCATCTTATCTCTCCATGAAGGATATGTGGGAGGCAGAAGTGATTCTTGGAATAAGAATCAAGTGTGAACATCAAAGAATCTTGATATCGATCAAAGGCAAGTTGATATAACCAAAAAGTTTTTATCATCTTATTTCTCCATTAAAGATATGTGGGAGGCAGAAGTGATTCTTGGAATTAAAATCAAATGTGAACATCAAAGAATCTTGATTTCACAGTCTCATTACTTTGAGAAAGTTGTTAAGAAGTTCAATTGTTCTGATTTTTCACCTGTGAGTACTCCTTTTGATCCATTGATGAAACTTATGCTAAGTAATGGTGAAGCAGTTTCACAACTTAAGTATTCAAAGGTCATTGGGTGTTTGTGTATGCTATGACTAGCATAAGAACTGATATTGCATTTGCTATAGGGAAGCTAAGTAGGTTTACTAGAAATCCTAGTACTCATCACTAGGAAGCATAAAGGAGAGTTCTGAAGTATCTTAAGAAAACCATGGACTTTGGTTTGACTTATGTAGGGTTTCCTTCGGTTATTGAAGGATATTCAGATGCTAGTTAGATCACTAATGTTGAGGATCACCCTTCTACAAGTGGTTAGGCGTTTCTTCTTGGTGGAGGTTCGATTTCATGGGCTTCTAAGAAACAAACATGCATCACAAATTCAATTATGGAATTTGAATTTGTAGCCCTTGTAGCTTATGGAAAAGAAGCAGAATCATTAAGGAGTTTGATCAATGAAATTCCTTTGTTGCCAAAGCCTATATCACCTATGTCTATACATTGTGTTAGTGTTGTTACCCTGGCAAAAGCATACAATCAAGTATATAATGGAAAGTTGCAACATTTGGGTATTAGTCACAACATGTTACGTGAGCTCATTACTCATGGTATCATTTTTGTTGAGTTTGTTCGATCTCAACAAGAGTTAGTTGATTACTTGATGAAGGGTTTAGCTAGAGACTTGGTAAAGAAGTATGATGTGGGGATGGATTTAAGGCCTACTTGATATCTCTATGGGTAAGATACCCAATTCCATTCTAATACAAGGTTAGAAGTTGAATTCAATGTGGAAAGCTTGCTTATCGAGATTGAAGAACATTTAGTTTACTACATCCCAAAGTATGTGCTTATAACATATAGAGTTAAAGTAGGTTGATTAAGTTCTTAATAGTTCTTTTGAAAGAGTGCATTAACACGTGCATGATATCGAAGGACTACCTATGTGAATGTGAAGTGTTGCCGCTTCAGAAAGCTTGGTCTAGGCTTTTATGAATTCATGAATGGATTAAACACATGGTTGTAATAGTATGAAACATTAGATATTGTGTTTTACTTATGTGTATAGTATCTTCAGTTACTCAAATGAGTTGAAGGGTTCAATCCTTAGAACACCCTGATTCTCGAGTACTTGAAATGTGTATTGTACTAATGTTAGTGATTTTAGTGTTATCAACATGTTTTAGTATAGTTATCATTAATATTGAGATAGGTTGAGTTCTATTTTACTCACCGAGGTTGGAGGTACAAGGTGCACACTCGGAGTGATTAATATGAGCTCGGGATACGGGGGTGGCAGCGCCGCTGGGTACGAGGTCTAGTGGCAACATCTCTAAACGGATTTCTACATCAGGTAGGACTCTAGCCATGCATTTTCCCGCCAAAACCCACTGATGACATAATGATAGTGTAGGTATGAATTATGTCCAATAACAACCGTATTTTGGCGTCAATTTTGGTTTAACTAATTTTAACCACTTTTCCTTCGTGTATAAATAAGATATGAATGTTCCATGAAAAGGGTTGGAAAAATCTCATATATTCAAAATCTATTTATCTAATTTTTCTTTCTCTCAAGAACACATCAAGCAAGGTATTTTTTGTTTTACAATCCGAATTAGGCCTGTAATTTAGATTGATTCATTCTTAGATTACCCCACTTACGAATTCGTTTATCCCACACAAAAGGAATAAATTATATATTTCAGAAAGTGCTTGAAAACACAATTCTTGAATCTATCCAAGTTTGTATTTATTGTGATTTTTGATTCCCTAAAATATAACAATAAGCATCTAAATAATCTTAAAAATACTTGTATTTATCACCCAAAGATTTGACATCAAAAAAGCTAAAATTGGATGTGATCTCATCACTAGAGGAAGAATTTTGTGGAACTAAAGGAGGAGGCCCTCTCAAATTTCTCTTGTTCCATCCAATCAATACCAAATTGGGGAAATGACTTATTAAGGTAATTAACTTTTCAGTATGTTCACATTTAGGTAACTATCTTTTTTTTTTACACATCTAAATAACAAATTTGTTGGAAGTGTTCACATATGACCATTATGACTTGCTATAACATGTTAAATCCTAGATGTGAAGACTTTCAATAACTTTGTTACCTAGATTATATAAAAAATAGTTACCCAAATATGAACAAAAGTAAAAATAAATTACACAAATAGTCCTTATGGTTTGGGAGAATTTGTGTTTTTGGTCCCTAACTTATTTTTTTTAACTTGGATGGTCCCTACTGTTTATTTTTGTTACGCATTTGGTCTTTGTCTTACCTAAAAAGACTATTTTGCTCTTATTAATTTATTTTTTAATTAATTTTCTTATTTATGTATTTATTTTTATATATTTAAAAAAATTAATAGACCCCATATATCTGTATCTCCTCACCATAAACCTCAAACCACATTTGAGAAATTTAATTCAGATGATCCCTATTATTTATTTTTGTTGCACGTTTGGTCCCTGTCTTACCTAAAAAAGACTATTGTGCCCATATTAATTTATTTTTTAATTAATTTTCTTATTTATGTATTTATTTTTTATATATTTAAAAAAATTAATAGACCCTACATATTTGTATCTCCTTACCGTAAACCTGAAACCACATTTGAGAAATTTAATTTGGGTCTTACCAATCACCATCCCATCTCTCATCATCCCCAACTTCTGTTTCTTTTCCATCTTTAGTAACATCGACGTCTTCACCATCATTTTTTTTTTTGGTACTTCAACTCTGGCGAACCAACACCATAACCCACTGTCTCTTCATCTTTAGTGAGTTGTGATGTTGATTCGACGGAGTTGAAGGGCCGAAAAAAGAATGGATGATGAAGACGTTGATATCACTAAAGATGGAAAATAAATAGAAGTTGAGGACGATGAGAGATGTGATGGTGATAAGATACAAATATATGATGTCTACTAATTTTTCTTAAATATATAAAGAATAGATACATAAACGAGAAAATTAATTAAAAAAATAAATTAATAAGGGCACAATAGTTTTTTAGGTATGACAGAGACCAAACTTGTATCAAAATTAAACAGTAGGGATCATCCGAGTTAAAAAAAAATTAATTAAAAAATAAACATTAAGGATCATCCGAGAAGATACAAATATATGGGGTTTATTAATTTTTTTTAAATATGTAAAAAATAAATACATAAATAAGAAAATTAATTAAAAAATAATTTAATAAGGGCACAATAGTCTTTTTAGGTAACACATAGACCAAACGCGCAACAAAAATAAACAGTAGGGACCATCCAAGTTAAAAAATAAGTTAAGGACCCAAAACATAAATTCCACTAAATCACATGAACCATTCGTGTAATTTATTTTTACTTTTCGTTTTGTTCATATTTGGGTAACTATTTTTTTTTACATATCTAAATAACAAACGTGTTGAAAACATTCACTTCTAAGATTTAACCTGCTATATCTGATCATAATTATAATATGTGAAGACTTCCAACAAATTTGTTGCTTAGATGTGTAAAAAAAAAAAATTACCCAGATATGAACATACCAAAAAATTAATTACCTTAATAAATCATTTTCTCATACAAAATTTAATCAAAAAAGTGACAGGGTGTAAAATTAGTATGACTACCGATCAAAGGTGGGTCATTCGACCCTTTTATATATATATATATATATATATATATATATATATATATATATATATATATATATATATATATATATATATATATATATATATATATATATATATATATATATATAAAGGGTTATACAAAAATATAAGCTGTGAACTACCTTAAATATTTTAAATGAACCACCTTAATGGTTTGAGCAAAAACAAATATGCATAAATCAAGATTTTCAAAATCTATTTTTAATTTTTTATCGGTTTTATTTAAATAATAAACCCTGTTGTATTATGTTTTAGACTCGTCATTGCTTATAAATATTCAAGTGGTTAAGCGTGAATAAGGATGTAAAACCTTATTTTTTTCGTATATCTTGTTGCATGGATCCCATTAATCACCATTTGATTTTCGTTGACCCAAGTTGACTCGGCGTTTTAAGTGACAATCATATTATTTTTAAACTTTTAGTGTCGGATTTTGGTACCATATTGGTCATTTGTTTGAGCTTCTATAAAGGGTTAACATATTTGGGTGAATTTCCAACATCTCTAAGGTATATATAATTTTTAATCATTGTGTTGATCCCCCTTAATTTTCTTATGAACTGATGTTAGATTTTTTAAATGAACTTTGGCTTACGCGATGAAAGTTGATGCATGTTAGTAATTGATGATAAAATAATTATTTTAACAATCGATAACTATATATAAACTAATATGCAAATATTACCCAAATAATATATTTTATTGTCTGGTTGTTCTATGACAGTTTGAGGCTTGAAACGATCAAATTTTAGTTTTCTTTACAAGTTTTATGTTCATCGGTTCAAAAACGTTTTATGTATCCAAATGCAATATCCGATATAGAAATGAAGGATCCATTTATCTACTCATCATCATTTTATGTTTTAATATAAATATCCACACTAGCTAGGCAAACAACTAATAAAACGTACAATAAGATAAGGGTTTCATATTTGTTATGATTAATTACAACAAAACGATATTGGCATGAAGTACTAATCATATACTCAAAATGATAAAATGCACCAACAATAAAGATATGAGAGTGTGGCGTCATGTGATTACAACAACCTCAATTGATGAATAGCCACGTTCATGCTCCCTTAAGAATTTCCAAGTTCATTTGCGAATTGGAACAAATGAAGGGCTATTTTGAATGATAAATAAGTTACATATTGAATTTCTATAAGGTGTGATACAGGACGAAACATATATATATATATATATATATATATATATATATATATATATATATATATATATATATATATATATATATATATATATATATATATATATATATATATATATATATATATATATATATGGTGACATAACAATGACTACAATGGATTGGGATGTGGGGAATCGGTGATGAATTGATTGGTTAAAAGTAAACATGTGAATGTCAGGATGTAGTACATATGCTATTGGTGAAAGTAATACTGGTGATCAGGTAGTGAAACATGGAACAAACACTAGATAATTCTGGGTGTTGATAGTTTTACGGCAATGGTTTTGCAGCCATTGTTTTGACATATTAATAGGACAATAATTATATACATAAAAAAATATCTCAAGTTCAGATACAAATGCTAAAATTAGACAAAAACTATTGTAATATAGAGAGGACTGATTGGAGCGAAAAGCTAATTTTCATATTGATTTAATGACTTAGAGGATAAAAATTAAACAGTCATATAATTGAATACATGTTTAAACCTAACCAAAATATGATAAACTGTACTAATTACTCTAATGAAAGATATACACCACTAATCATAGCTACATATTCCAAATATATACTAACAAAAAGTTAATTATATGTAAGAAGACTCTAAGACTCACATTTTCAGTACATAAATTAAATTCATTGTATATGTTAATCTATAAAAGAAGTACACATGCAACATAGTTCCACATCTTGCTATTTTATCTTTTCAAAACTTTAGGCTATTTCTAGTAACTGTACATGAGAATATGAGATTTAACGAATCAATAAGTTTTGAAAATGGAAAACAAGAATACTAGCAAAAGGATTAAGGGTTAATTATGAAGAAACTGAATCAACCAGAATCTATGGGGAAAAAAAACCCAACCATTATACTTTTCATTGTGTTAACTCTCAACTTGTATTGTGTGTGTGTGTGTGTGTGTGAGAGAGAGAGAGAGAGAGAGAGAGAGAGAGAGAGAGAGAGAGAGAGAGAGAGAGAGAGAGAGAGAGAGAGAGAGAGAGTCTTAACTGCTATGCCGTTTAAGTGTTAACAATAAACATGTATCATGAAAATCATCATACTGATACAGTTTTGTAGACAAAAGATAATCATATTCATATGATTACATGAACCCAAAAATTGCATTAGCCTGCACTTGCCCTACACCTTTCTTCTCTTATTCCACTCACACCATATGATTATGTGATGGCGGTGGACTGGTGGATCGACGGTGATGGTGCTAATGGTGGTAGGTGGCGAAAATGAAGATGGAGGAGGAGAAAAGTAGAAAGGTGCAGGTGCAAATGCAGGTAAATGCAGCATCTTTGGTTTTAGATCTAGATCTTTCGCCATGTATGAAGAAGTATATATCTATGTTATGTAAACGGTGATCAATATTTATATACAAGCATCTTCCTTTATATCCTCATGATACAGCTATCGTTGATATTTTATGGATTATACAATTGGATTTTAATGGATACTAATAATAGTGTATTAAATAATGTTAAAAAAAACTGGTTAGCTTATAAGAAACGTGATCGTCGACTTGGGTTGAGCTAATTATAATACATTTAAAACCAATAAAGCGTGTTATCGACTTGGGTTGATCTAATAATTTATAATAATACAAAGAGCAAGTTACTTATGTATTGTTTTCATCCGATATTTAACTTTTTTTTTTTTTAATAACAATTCATTAATGTGAAATTATATATATATATATATATATATATATATATATATATATATATATATATATATATATATATATATATATATATATATATATATATATGATGATTTTTGTTGATATTCACTAAAATTATCATAAAAGTGAATTTTGTTTTTGATTTATCTAAAAATGAATCTTAAAGTGTTTTTTTTCAGAATTTTTTCTTGTGAATCATTTTATTTTTGAATCATCTAATGATTTATTTCATTTTTTGCTAACAAAATATGCATATAAGTTTTTTTTTTACCTTCTTATCAAAAATTTCTTTCTTATTTGATATTGACTATATATATATATATATATATATATATATATATATACACACACACACACACACACACACACACACACACACACACCTTAAAAAGCATTTAGCATGTTTTGTTGAATTTTAAGAGGTACAACCCTTAAAACATTGCAGACAATAATTTTATGAATGTCAGAAAAATAAGATGTTATCCGTCTATGTTGAAAAAGTCTAGATAAAAGTTGAACGAGTCAAATTGAGCAAGTATTCTTAACCTCTAGCCAACATGTATGAATCCGTCAAAATTAAACCTAACAATCCCTCAATTTCAATCGATTGAATAGGTCAAAACCAGTTGAATATTATATAACATCTCTCTCTCTCTCTCTCTCTCTCTCTATACGAAAATATGCCAGGCACCACCACTCATACTCTCCCTCATTAAAACCCTAACCCTTCACAACCAAGTTCTCTATCACTCCTTATCGCCATTTACGACCTTGTATTCGATTTCAAGATAGGAAACCATGAGGTGCCTCCCAAGTTGTTTTCATCACCACCATCATACACCCATTGTCACTCACTGTTGTCGCCACCACCTTCCACAATACACATCATCATTGATCTTCTCCATCTTCTTTGTTTCCAGTTAAAACCCTCACCACCGTCTGAAATTCTAACGCCACCCAAAAGCAACCACATCACCACCGTATTTGTTTAAAAACCGCTACCACTACTCAACCTTCATCTCTCTGTCTCTCTTAAAGGAAGCCTACAATACCACTGTTTACAGCCACCGATCACCACCATTGTATTGTTGTTTCTTCAAACCCTTATATATATTGGATTTTGTCGACACCTCTTGCCTTTATTGAAGTTGTTTTAGATCCGATTCACTCCATAACAGATCCCACGATCAAAATATATTTTTTGTTTTCTGGGGGTTTTCAAGATATTTGTTTGGGAACAGGAAAACAACTGCAGAAATATCCTACACCTAATTTTCTCATGAGTATAATGTTTTGAACTAACCCAGGAAGCTAAGGAGGGGCAATTTGGTAATTTTAAAGCTATACCGGTAGAAATGGTACAGTTACAAAACATTATCTAAAAAGTTAATATAAAAATTAAGGTAATTGATGCTCTATTTTTTTTTGTGGAAATATACATTACGTTTTTATAATGATTGTATGTGAAGTTTGTGTAACAGATGTGTGTGTTTATGCTAGGTGTGTTGGATGGGGAAAGGAATTCAGAGTATTGTTGCTACGAGTTTGTGTTGTTAATTATATATCTGTTTTATCTCAATATATCTATTTGGTAAAATCTTACTAGAAATTTTGATTCAAAAAGATTTTGATTTTGTAGGCATATAGTACAAATGTTGATTCTGCAAGAGTGAGATGGAACAAGTTTCCTTTTAGCTCTACTTTAAAGCTTAACATCTCTATTTCGATGAGTGGGTACGGGTTGTGGTTGTCATGATATATCTTGGTCACCATTCACCACAAAGCTCTCTCTCTCTCTGTGTGTGTGTGTGTGTGTGTGTGTTTTAAAACATTTGCAAAATACAATGTTTATGTTTTTCAGCATGAAAACATTTTGTAACGACCCAATTTTTACGTCCGAAAATTTCATTTTAAAATATTACTTTAGAAAACATTAATAAATAAAAACATTGTTTGATCACACCATAACACATCGCAACCATGTTCTAAAAGGTCAAACCATACATCCCATCAAAATATCAGAGTACAATCCCAGTAAATCTCGTAAATGCGGAAACCGAAGAGTGTGTGTATGACGTGCCGCTACCGCGCCGGCTCCTTCCCCTTCGGTGCAGAGGTACCTGAAAACAAAACTATAAGCGTAAGCACAAAGCTTAGTGAGTTCCCCCAACGTACCACATACCACACAAACACATAACATACGTACTGCCAGGCTATTCTGGGGTGCCTGACTACCCGGTACGGCCATTCTGGGGTGCCGACCTACCCATGCGGCCATTCTGGGGTGCCGTCTTACCCGTGTCAAGCCATTCTGGGGTGCTGACTACCCATGTCAAGCCATTCTGGGGTGCTGACTACCCATCGGTCCTAACAACCGATCCTCGGGGACTGGTCCCTCCCGCTACCTCTATCGCATAACATAACAGACCAACATACAAGCATACCATCACATACAGTCAGATAATTCTGGGGTGTCTGACTACCCAGCGGTCCTAACAACCGAACTTTACTACTATTGCATATAACGTATCATGATAGCATATAACATAACAGGTAATAGCAAACCTAGATGATTTCACAAAGACAATCATCTATCATACGTCTCCTACTGGTGGGCCGGCATTGTGGCCTTAGACCCACCGCTACTGGAAGGTAACTCACCTCAAAGTAGCTGCTGAACTGATCGGGAACTAACTGACTGCTGCTGCTCCGGGAGTCCTCCGGCTGCAATTCCCACAACATACTCAATCAAACACTGCTAACTGTCCTTTAGGTAAAATGACCATTTTACCCCCGGTCTAGCTCTAAGCCAATGCTAGAGTCAACTTTCAGTTGACCCGACTCGCCGAGTGGATCTCCACTCGCCGAGTCCCTAGCAAACTATTGTCCTGGGTCCGTGGTTCTACTCGTCGAGTTGGGCTATGACTCGACGAGTTCATCTTCTATCTGTCATTCAACTCCTTCATCCTACTCGCCGAGTTGTATGAACAACTCGTCGAGTTCATCTTCATCCGAAGAACACTTTATGCTAAGACTCGCCGAGTTGTATGAACAACTCGCCGAGTCTGTTCTTGATTTATGAAGATTGCCTTGGACTCGCCGAGTCAGGGCATTGACTCGCCGAGTCCTAACATGGGTGAGTTCAGCTCCCAACTCACCGAGTCACCCCCTGTGACTCACGGCTCAACTCGATACATCATGAAGGGACCAAATCGGTGACTCGCGACCAGACTCGCCGAGTCGCCGCCATGTATCCACCAAATACACCGATTTACTCGATTTCAGTCCATGCCATTCATGGATCTGGACTTCTAGGACACAAATCACACGTAAAGTTTCCAACTTTACGTGTGGATATTCACTAATGTGGATTTTAGGGTGCAAAATGCCTCAAAAGGGTAGATCTAGGATGAACAAGCCACATGGGGCCATAAAGCTAACAGATCTGAGCTCCTGGAGCTCAATCTTGCCTAGATCTAAAGGTTAATCCACTTATTACGAAACATTACGCACAAACAAGCTTGAAGAATTGCTCAAGAGTGTCTCAAATGGAATCTTAAGCATAGAAACAGGGGAAAAACGAGATATACCTCAAGGAAAATGTTGAAATGACACAAAGATGGCTGATCTCCTTCTCCTCTTCTTGATCTACTCCTCTTTCTCCTCAAAACCTTCAAGAACACACCAAGAACACTTCAATCTCTCAAGGAAATAAGGGAAACCGATGTTGGGGGAGTTCTGGGGGTGAATGGGGACGAGTTGGGGCGGAATGAGGGTTTAAATAGGGTGCAAACCCTTGAAACTTAGGGTTTCATCTAGCAGCGGTGACTCGCCGAGTCCAGGATATGGACTCGCCGAGTCGCCCACTTAAACGTGTCCTGAGTCTCGTCCCTACTCGGCGAGTCGGACCTTATGACTCGCCGAGTCCAAGGCTAAAATAGGGCAATGCTCAAATAAAATTCACATACCGGAATCCAGGTGCTACAAATCTCCCCCACTTATTTTAGACTTCGTCCTCGAAGTCTGCTGCCCGGTCCTGAAACAGCTCGGGGTAATGCTCCATCATCTCGTCCATCGGTTCCCAAGTCCATTCCGAACCCTTGCGGTGCTGCCATTGCACCTTTACTAGTTCTACCCTCTTGTTTCTCAACGTCTTGGTCTTTCTGTCAAGTATTGCGACTGGGCGCTCAATGTAATTCAAGCTGTCATCAACCTGAATATCCTCCAACGGTACTACTGCTGAATCGTCCACCAGGCACTTCCGCAGCTGCGAAACATGGAAGGTGCTGTTTGGGTTCCAGATCGGTTTGATTCAGTTCTAGTTGTGATTCATATATATATATATATATATATATATATATATATATATATATATATATATATATATATATCTTATTTTGTTGTTGATATCAAGTTGTATTGTTGAATGTATGAAAATCTACACTTTTCAGCACACTCACAAAGTTGTCTATACCAGCCAAGATATTTCCAATTTGTACAGTTGAATATAATGATCGAGTCAAACTTATGACATTACTTGAAGCCCAGGAGTAAGGTTTGGTTGTGCATAAATCAACATGGCATTGTTTTTGGGACAATTATAGGGAGACTTGAGACCTGACCCTCGGATTAATGCTCAGTTTTATATCAAATGGAATTTTATATCAAAGAAACCTTGATGGTATAGTTTTTAAAATTTCACTTCAAAAAATCTTGAATTTGGTAGTATCTGGATTTTTACTTCACCACGCTTCTTTAAGAACAAATTAAAGTAATTAACTTCAAAGAAATCTTGAATTTCATTTTGATACTTTTTTTTTGAAGATGATAATGTTGCAGAAAGAAAATTAAGATCCATTAAAATATTTTCATTAGGGGTTAATGGATTGGTGGAACATGAAGTGAAATAAATAGTTTAAATATATTAACTCCACTTGGAATCGATTATATTTCTCTTAGAGTTATATTGTTTTTATTTTAGTATTATTACAAGGAAATCTTGATTTTTATTTCATTTTGTTGGGTTTTCTTTCTATGGTTTTAATGTGGACATATTATATTTTATGGTTTAGATTAAATTTAAGTTATTTGTATATTTATTTTAGGCTTCAATTTTATGGTATTGATTTAAAATATGTTTCCGTATTTATATTTTGGGAGAATTTCATATATGCACCCCTTAAACTTCAAAATATCATATTTGCCCAGCTTAATTTCTCAATATAATATTTACCTTTCATAAACCTTCAAAATATCATATTTGCCCAAATCATTTTTTATAATGTTTTTAATATTTTATAATCATTTTTATACCTTGGAGTTATTATAATAATTAAGAAATTTAATCATATTATCCTTACGTCTATTATAATGGAATGAGAACTTCTAAATTATTGGAATGCCGGCCTCTTGACAGACAAAAAGATTCATCTTCAATCCTTTCTATGGAATGTATATTTTGATTGTTTCATTTATGTTGTTGTTGATTATTATTATGTTTTAGATGGAGGATATTTTCAATATTACCATTGATATTTTGATATTTAAAAAGTGATATACGATATATTGATATTTAAGAAGGGCATATATGATATTTTGATGTTTAAAAATGACATATATGATATTTAGAAATTTTATGAAGGGTAAATATGATATTTAGAAATTTTATCAAGGGTAAATATGATATTTAGAAATTAAGTTGGATAAATTTGATATTTTGATGTTTAAGAATAACATATATGAAATTTTCCCTTATATTTTCATGAAGATTGACTAAGGTGATTATATACTCATACTTCACGCTTTTTTTTTCTTTATTTAACTAGCAATAATCTGCTTCACAACGGGGTAAATATAAATCAAAAAGAATTTATCATAATTTTCAAAAATAGTTACAACAAACTTATAAAAAAATATAGTTAATAAAATTAAAAGAAAATTATTGGAGAGTTTTGGTTTTACCAACCAACTAAATTATTAGAGGGGAAACTAATTATAAAGCAATTAACTTCTATAATTTTTACCGAAATAATAGTATAGCTTTTCATTTATCTTTTAGTAAATTTTTTCATGCTTTTTACTCCTTTAGCAAAGCTTTATCTTTATAAGATAATGAACAAGTCTATACTAAATACAAAAAAAAAGGTTCAGATATATCTAAAATGGATGTTTATAGGAACTTACAAACATTGCTTTATAAACGTAAAAAAATATGAGTGCATCTTATTATATAACTATAAACACAATTACAAACTCATGCCATTAATAACTACATAATCTCATAATCCTTGGTGACTTAGTTTGGATGTAGGTATATAAAACCTATAATAAAGAACATGGACTTTTTGTGATAAATCCACAAATTCCAGAAGTTCAAAAGGATATAATAAAGAGTTACCACAAAAAGCAACTACGAAAGAATAAAAAAATAATTGATTATACTAACGAGGTCTAACTTTTTAGCCAATTATTATTTTAGGATGCTACTTGATATTAGTAATTTTAGTAGAATTACTTGGTTGGAATTTTTAAAATAAACAATAGTTCGATTATAAAGTCATGTATTGTATAATGTATATTTAACATTTGTAATTATAGTAGGTTATATGCCAGTCGAATGGAAATTGATTATCAAAAAGAAAACTCTAATCTCCTCAAGAAAATAATTTCGAAAGAAAATATTCGCACCCGTCGATTGATGCGGGTAAACACATTGTGTGTGTGTATATATATATATATATATATATATATATATATATATATATATATATATATAGACAAAATTGCAAAAATGGTCCTTGTGTTTGTCAAAATTCTGTGATTATGGTCCAAAAAAGTTTGGTGGTGCATCAGTGGTCCAATTTTGGATACCTTGTGTGATTTTGGTCCTTATGGTTAACATTTTTGTGCGGTTTTGGTCCATTGTCTACCTGAAATGACAAAAATACCCTTAACTGATTCTTTTTTGTTTTCTTTTAATTGTATTATTACTATATAATTAAAAATAAATATAAAATAAAATTTCATCACTCTTAAAGACAATAAATCTCTCTCTCTCTCTCTCTATCTCTCTCTCTCTCTCTCTCTCTCTCTCTCTCTCTCTCTCTTTCTTTTTCTCTCTCTCTCTCTCTCTCTCTCTCTCTTCATTATGTTGGAGACTAGACCACCATTGTTATTGAACCACCACCACCTGTTAGTCTTCCACCGCCACCGTCACTTACCCAAACGACCTAGCGTCCCTTCCAGAAAAATGAGATATGTAATTGAAAGTCAGAAAAATGGGATATGATGTTGTCGTAGAAGATGATGGAGCTCGACGAAGCTTTTGAGTTTTCAGTCGTTGTTCTTCATCTTTCAGTGATGAGGGTATACTGCCACCACCACCATATTTTTCAGCTTCTGCAAATCTCCTTCCGCCGCCACCATTCTCATTTTCTGAAACCCTAACGTTGTCGCCCCTGGATAAGGGTTTTGGTTCGAGATCTATTTAGGGTTCTCTATAGGGATGTGATGGTACCTGGTGGGGATAATCATCGACAGAGATGTCCGATAACCTAGCGTCGCCGATCTGTTCTTTAGAACTGTTGATTTGATCGATTTAGACTGGTATGGGATGCAAACCCAGGTCTTGGTAAATGGTGAGAAGATGGTGGAGCTCGAGGAATAGTGGTGGTAGAGGGTCATCAGGTTAAGGAAAGAGAGGTGTGTAAATGTGGTGGGATGGAGGTGGTTGGCAGTGAATGGTGGTGACGAACGACGTTGAGGTGGGGTTTAATTTTTGGCTTGAGCACCCCTTGCACTAATTTGGGCACTGAGTATGTTTATGATCACTTTGTTTAGATCTAAGCAAGAAAGGGAGTTGTTAATGATGGTTTTCAGCTTTCTTAGTGGTTTCCGGCGAGGCAGTGCGAGAAAGGACGATATGGGTGGGGTGGATTACGATAAATAGTGGTGGTGAACGATGGTATGGTGTCTGTTGGTGAACTTTTACTTATTTAATGATTGAGAGATGGGGGTACGGGTGATGAAAATGGAGGTGGTTGGCGGCAGATGGTGGTGGTTGGTGGCGAATGATGGTGGTTGGCATCCATTAAGGGTGACATTTCTAGTGAGTGTGTGTGTATGTTTCTGTTGAGATAGACGGAAGAGAAAAAGGGTGGGTAGGTCATTTTTATTTGTTGCAAGTTAAAAAAATATAAGTTAAATAATTTTTATATTTCAACAATTAAAGAAAATGAAAAATAGAAATTATAAGGGTATAATCGTCTTTTTAAGTTACAGGGACCAAAAACAATAGAAAGATTAAATTTTGGACCAGTAGTGCACCAACATTTTGTTTTGGACCAAAAACACATAAAATTGCCAATCACAGGGACCATTTTTGCAATTTGGTCATATATATATATATATATATATATATATATATATATATATATATATATATATATATATATATATATATATATATATATATATATATATATATTCATTGATCATGTATCACCATATTATATATCTTAATTAATATTATTTCATTTGCCAATTTATTGATTCTCTATTTTAAATTTCAAATTTAAATTCCAACTCTGATTATGAAAATTAATAACATTAATGTAAAAATTAAAATAAAATTAATAGAAAGTTTAAGGTCACATATTTATTTAATAATTTAATTATTTTTTTAGGTATTGCATGTTATAATTAAATGATTAATTTTTATATGGTTTATTTTCGGATTTGAATTCTTTGGTACAATTTATTCCTTAACCTTGTAAAAGATTTCACCAATTTTCCACATTATGTCGTATCTAATTTACTTTTGAAGTTGTATCAATTTTAACTTAATTAAAATAAATTATAGATATGACAATAACAAAAATATTTTTAAATTAATAATTTTTAAAATCGTAAGTACTTGAATAACTTTGAATGACCTTTAAATCATTCAACCTGTTAGGCATCTATCTAATTTACTTAAACAGTTTAGATTTATTTTGAATAATTTCTATGAATAAAATTATTTTTTCTCGTAAGATATCTAAATTTACTTAACAACAAAATTAAATAAAATATTTTTAACGCTTCTTTTGGTAGTACGCTGTACAGTACTACCCTACGATCATATTGAACCCACGTGAGGCGTCATCACAAGCACGTGACATTTGTTGTTTACGCGAGTTTATAGTACGTAGATAATTGTCCTGCTTGTCAAGGACAATCACTTGGCCCAATTTTAGCTTTTATGTACATGACAAAATAATACTTGCACGTCTATTTTACATCCATTTATGCCCTAAAAATCATCTAATTCTAACAAAAAGAAAAATATCTCTAAGTCGCATAAGATTGGAATAAAGAGAACAATCAAGCCTCTTTTTAGAGTATTGCACAAATAGTATGATTATAATGTCTCCTACTTATAAGATTTTCATTCTTTATGTTTAATCAAAATATTAGTTTAAATGGATGTCAGAAATTGATGTTAAATAGTATATGCCAGAGATCCACATATATTTTTGCTGGATATTAAAAAATAAAGCACTAACTTTATGTATGCATAAGAAAGAAAGCAAAAACCAGAATCATATTTAAATTGGTCTTAATTTCGTGAGTGTCGAAACTGGAGTATATATATATATATATATCTATATATATATATATATATATATATATATATATATATATATATATATATATATAATATATATATATATATATATATATATATATATATATATATGGAAAAGTGAATATACCCTTAAGGGTATATAAGCTTGGGTACCCAAACTTACCAGATTATGTCGTTTTATATCATATATATACATTATGATTGTCCAATATTCTTATAATTTAACTTCTAACTTGATTTATTTCTAAGATTTTTATAAATTTCACATTTATCTTTCTCTTACATAATTTTCATTTTCAACTATTATATATATAGTCTAGTAAGTGTTCAACACAAATATGTGATGTAAGAGGATGATAATTGTGAAATTTCAAAAATATAGAAAATAAATCAAGTTAGTGATTGAATTTTAATAACATTATAATGAATATATTAAACAAAATGATGTAAGATGGCGGGTTTGGGTACCTACGTTTATATACCCTTAAGGGTATATTCACTTTTCCCATATATATATATATATATATATATATATATATATATATATATATATATATATACATATATATATATATATATATATATATATATATATATATATATATATATTGGTGGGTTCAATCCAGAAAATAAAAAAGGTTGAGAATGGGGGAATCATTTTCAGCCACTTATTTAATTAGCCTTTAAACATAAATGACACAGTATCAAACTTGTAAATATGATATAATAGCCTTCAATCACATATACGAACAATTGAAATTCATTCGTTTTTTGCTCTTTCAGTCCAACATTCAATTATGTTTGAATACGAACATATCTTCAATATCTACGATTAATTATACTCCCAGCATCATTAGAACATCATCGATAATCAACAAAAAATTCAATTTGTAACATTCATTCAACATCGTACATCAAGTAAAACATCGAAATTAAGGTTAGAAAAAAAAAATCAAATCATTTTTTGTTCGAAATTTTCATATATTTCTCCACCAATATACTATTTTTGTAAGATTTAAGTAGTCAAAGTATTATATTTATCACATTTTTAAAAAAGATAACTTGTATGCACTCCAACTGTTTGATGAAATGCATAAACTAAATTACCACGTCATATTCACATATGAATATGTTTTCTCATTTGAAGCAATATGTGATTATTAAAACACAAAACAAATATGCAAGTCTGTATGTTATTCATATGTGAATAACATATAAAAATTATATATATATATATATATATATATATATATATATATATATATATATATATATATATATATATCTGAAAACACATTGTAATATTCATATATGAATATACTATGCAATATTCACATATGAATACACCAACTATTATTCATAAGTGAATATACGATCTAATATTCACAAATGAATATACTATGTACTATTCTCATGTGATATACCATGTAATACTATATAATATTCACATATGAAAATATCACATACTATTTATAAGTGAATATATCATCTAACATTCACAAGTGAATATACTATGTAATATTCACAAGTGAATGCATCATCTAATATTTAAATATGAATATACTGTATTTAGTATATACTATATTCATATATGAATGATACTTAAATTGTAAAAAAAGTTAATCATAGTTTTTATTCATAAGTGAATAACGACTGTACTGTAGTAAAAACCCGATTCATTTTTATTTACTTATGAATAACGATAGCTGAAAATATAAAAAAAATAACTTTTTTGTTTTATCTTAAAACTATATCAATATGGATGTCTATTTGTAGAGAATAAAAAATCATGAATTTTGGTATATTTAAAATCATTTCGATAAAAATAGCTTCTTAAAAAAAAAAAAAAAAAAAAAAAAAAAAAAAAAAAAAAACGAAAAGACTATGTTTTTGTATATATTAAGGTAATGTTTAGCATAGTTTAAGGAAACATGTTTTGTTGGAAAACATATATGTATTTCTTTCCCATTTCCGCCGGTATGTTGGAGACTTTTGCGGTAAAAATAAATGATTGGCTGAAAATGATTCCCCCATTCTCAACATTTTTTTTTCTCAATTGAACCCTATATATATATATATATATATATATATATATATATATATATATATATATATATATATATATATAAGAAAAAATTCAATAGAAAACTATTATTATTCAAGAAACCAATGAACCAATCCAAAGCGTCTATGTATATATATATATATATATATATATATATATATATATATATATATATATATATATATATATATAGAAAAATTTAATAGAAAACTATTATTATTCAAGAAACCAATGAACCAATCCAAAACATCGGAATTTAAAGCGATCAACGACAAAATGAAGGGTTGTAAATTTTTATAATTGATGTACATGTACCGTATTATAACAAAACTCACTTCCTTTTTTCCATTTAAAATTTTTTTTAGGCCAAGTTTTTTATCGAAAAAAAAATCTGAATATACCGTTGTTCACGATTTTCGTCCTCTTTCCATACAGATCGATGATGATATATAAAAAACGAACTTTTTTTTCCGAAAAAAACCCACTTAATTTTCATATATTTTTCAATATTTAAGCTTTTTTTTTTAAAAAAAAAAAAAAAAAACTAATTATACCAAAAATATTAATTTTTTGTACTCTATTAATAAACACCAACACCGATTAAAAAAAACCTCGAACCGTGTAGATTCACACTGTGAATCTAAACTGTAAATATTTAAGTTTTTAACATTCACAATATGAAAAATCTCGAACAGTTTAGATTCACATTGTGAATCTGAGAAGGTTCACAAAAAAAAAAAAAAAAAAAAGCGTCGATCAGTGTAGATTCACATTGTGAATTTAAACTGTAAATATTTCAAATTTTAACATTGACAATGTGAAAAAACTCCGATCAGTTCAGATTCACACTATGAATCTGATTTATTATTATACACACTATTAATCTGATTTATTATTATACACACTATTAATCTGAGGAGGTTCATAATGTGAATCTGAACTGATATATCGTTTTTATTTTGTTTTTTTTATTTTTTTATTTTTAATATTAATATGAATCTATTTTTAAAAAGTACAAAAAATATGAATTTTGATATATTTATTAATTTTTTTTCTATAAAATATAGATCTTAACTTTTTATTAAAGAAAATGAAGTGAGTTTTTTTCGAAAAAAAAAAGTCCGTTTTTTATATATCATCATCGATCTCTATGGAAAGATGACGAAAAATCGTGAGCAACGGTATATTCGTTTTTTTTTTTTGATAAAAAACATGGCCTAAAAAAATTTTGAACGAAAAAAAGTGGTAGGTTTTTTTGTAAAGGATGAATTTTTTGGTATAATCCACTGTGTGCGTCCAATGTAAAAGTGTACATCTATTTTTCTTGGCCGTTGATCTTTATGATTTCCGATGGTTACGATTGTTTCCTTGGTTAATTATGGTTCTCTATTGAACGTCACCATATATATATATATATATATATATATATATATATATATATATATATATATATATATATATATATATACTAGTAGCGTACCCCCGCGTTGCAACGACGACGATTTGTTTCATTCCAGCGATTAGTTTCCGAATGAAAATTAGTGTCGTTTCGGTGGTCGTCAAATTGTTTTCTTTTGACTTGTTTCATTCCGGTGATTCGTGTAGTTGTCTCTACACAAGTAACAAATACTAATTTCCGTCTATTACTATTTAACTGGTAGCGGACGACGATTAGTTTCATTAAGGAATAATGTTAAGATTGCGGTCTAATAGGGGATCTATGACGACTCTCTAGTATTAGTTTTCCGATGGGGGCAGCATCTGCTATCATGGTGGAGGGTTTGAGAGTAGTTATGATAGTGATTTCTATGGTTTCAAATAGTTTGATGGTGACCGAAAGAGGTGATGAAGATCCAAATAGCGGAGGAAGGTTTAGTTGTGATGAGGGATAGTGGTGACGACTCCATTGTCGGATGTAGGAGAAAGGTTGAAGACAGAAGAGGGAAACCGTGATTGAGAGAGAGTAGCTGAGAAAATGATTAGGGTTTGTAGAATATGTTTATGTGTTGCGTAGATGTGTTTAATTAAATCAAAATATTGGAAAAAATTATCGAAAAGTTGCGTTGAAATTGTCAAATCAAACTAATTCTTTTTCTACCTTCCTCCTTAACATAAAACACAAAAGTTTATAAGATAAGTCTTGCCAAAATTAGTTTTATTAGGGTGAACAGAACTTTTCTTTTTGAACGTTAAATCTAACATAATCCTACTTCTAAACCATTTATTACTTGCATTTATGTTAATGAAGAAACTTAAACCCTCAACATATATGTTTGATTTTTAGGTTAAGATTTTCTAATAATAGTAATAATAATAATAATGTTATGTTATTATATAATGTTTTTTTTTCTAAGATCATGTATCTAAACACTTACGTTTGAAATTTATTTTTTTGTATTTTAATTGATTGGCACCTCCTTAAGAGATCAATCTCTTATAACTATGTATAAAATTAGAACCAAAGTTACAAAAAATAAATATTTTGGACATTCAAGCAAACTATATAATTTTCTTAAAATAATATCAAATTTAAAATTGTATACATCTTATATCAATTATGAGTAAAATTGTATAGCAAAAAAGGAAAAATAAGGAAGACCAAACTAAATTGACTTGACTTACATTTGATTTTGATATTCTCAATAAAAAATTATTACTTTTATTATCATATTTATGGCTTTTTACAACTAACACACATCAATTATAACAATATATATATATATATATATATATATATATATATATATATATATATATATATATATATATATATATATATATATATATATGGGAAAATGACTTTAAAATGTAATGAAGTTTCAAAAGTGTACAAAAAAGACCATTGTTGTTTTTTTTTTACACAAAATATCATTTTACCGGCTATTGTAGGTTATCCGGTTTCCAAATGTTCAAAAAATACCATTGTTGTTTTTTTAGTACAAAAAATACCATTAATGTTACTATTTGTACACAGAATACCAACAAAATACACATGTGTTCAACTAAAACATTGTGGTAACCAGGCACTTCAGGTAAATGGGATGAGATGAGCGTAATCAGCAAGTGCTTGTTTAATTTTTGTTGAAATTGTTGGAAAATATCTTACTTCCACCGTATGATCCGCCAAACAAGATTACAGGTGACGCTTCGGCTGATAAATTTTTCTTCAAATCGGTGATGAGAAGAGCGTAATCAGCAAGTGTTTGTTCGGCTGTTAGATAGGCTAAAGTAGAAGCATTCTTGTATGCCTCTTTCTGGCTTCCATATGGCATCGATTCACCATAATATCGATGCTAGATCAAATCACGCAGCTTTCGATAAAATTGTATTATTAAAGGTTTGCAAGTGAATAAATTAATGTAGAGTAGAGTGATTAGGGCTTTTACTTCGGGGAAGATGACCATGGCACCAAAATGAGGGGTAAGTTCCCAAACGAAGTCGGTGTTGGCAGCGAACCATTCGATGCCGCCTTCGTTGCCGCAATAAAGGAAGATTGGGCCTAAACGATTAAGCCCTGGGCCCACCCAGTGATCGGAGTTGATGAGATAACGTTGTTGGAACTTGGGAAGTCATTGAATCTGAAATGATCAAGAGTCTAATCAAAGTATTGTGTCTCGTAAGTGTACTTCGGTTGAACAAGAATTTTTGGGTTTTGAGAAGCCGTGGGGATTTGCCGAGAAACGGAGGTGACCGGTGAGATTCCGGCGTTGATGAAAGTAGGCAGATGATTACGAGGTAGAATAAGAAAAAGGGTTTTGCCATGGTGGTGGAGGGTGGCGATGAAGAACAGTAGTGGCCGAAGTGAAGTGGAAAGTTCTTTATAAAAAGTAGCTAAATTTTCATTACATTCAAAGAAGGAAAAATGACTTAAAAAGGTAACGAAGTTTCAAAAATATACAAAAAAGACCATTGTTTTTTTTTTTTTTTTGTACACAAAATACCATTTTACCGGCTATTGTAGGTTACCCACAAGGTTTTATTTGAGCACATGTGTACTTCATTGGTATTTTGTATAAAAAATATACTTTAATGGTATTTTAAGTACTAAAAATAAAATAATAGTATTCTTTATACATTTTTGAAACTTCATTACCTTTTTAAGTCATTTTTGCTATACATATATATATATATATATATATATATATATATATATATATATATATATATATATATATATATATATATATATATATATATATATAATATTTGTATTTTATTGTTGGATAATCACCGTATAATCTTAATGTGATATCCATTTTCATATCGATTTTATTATCATATTTATGGCTTTTTACGCCTCCTAGTCCGACTGAAGTATCACCAATATCTTCTCCACATCCTTCATCTTCGCAACTGCTTAATCAAGCTCCATAAAAGTCGCTATCGTTTTTTCCGTTTAGTTCATAATCCTCTTTGTTCAATTCTTCTAGATGAAATCGGGGAAGCGACTACTGAAGTCATTGTTGCGGCTAACATAATTCATCTTTGTGGCTAATAGTAGCCCGGCTTCTGTATTTCCGACCTTGGAGTCCAACTTGATCTTCACTCAGTCAAATCTTTTCCATCTAACTTCTCAATGAAAGGAAGCTGTTATCAAAATTAAACAACCAATGCACACCAATGGGTAGTTTTCCTTCTTTTACCACAAATCAATAATCGTTTTTATGAATTGGTGGTCAATAATCTTTTTAGGAATTTTGTTTCCTTTTAGTATCGGATTTAGCTGTGTACTTAGCCAGTTCTGATCCAATCTTTTCTTACAGATTTTAAGACTCAGATTTGTTTTAACCTTTGTTTCTTTTAATTAAAATAGTAAGGTTCTTTCTAACCTATAAAGCAGAAAATGATGTTTTTGATTTTTTGTACATTTTATCTTATTAAAAAATTAAGTCATTAAAATGTTTGCTGTAAGGGCAGGCTAAATCGCTAATCTCTCTTTAAATTGTTAAACGATGTGTTAATAAAATTCATTTTGTTGCCTTCTGTAAACAAATAAGTAAACAATAGAGAGGAAAAGATTCATAGAAGCACAAACAACAAAACGGAAAAACATATAAGTAGAAAACCAATCGTGTCTCTATTCAGCCTCTATTAAAAAAATCCCTATCTATATTGTACCAACCTATACATCTTGTAAATCCCTATTTCTATCTTCAAAAATGTGTAATACCTTTAGAATGATGTTTATATCTAAGAACTTTGATTCTACATCTCTGATGTCGTTCTTTTTCGTATTTTGGATCCTTTTAAATAAAACAATAACATCTGCTTTTGCATTTTTTCAAACTTGTAGGACTTTTTCATTCATATCAGAGAAATGGTTATGATGGGAAAATGATACAGTAATGTAGGTGGCGGTATATGTGACTAAGTTGGACATCAATGGTGGTGGAAGTGAAGTAGGAGGTTGCACAACATTTGTAGTGGTGGTGGAAGTGACATCGAAGGTTGTAGTGTTTGTTTTATTTTCTGCTTTGAGAAGTGGATAATCTTAGATGGAAGAAGTAGAGAGGTGTAAATGAGACTTTACCAAATCAGTCTCTTAAATAGGAGTTCTTTAAGAGTCATTTTTTAAAAGAAATGTATCTGATTGGTTGATTTTAGTTCACCGGGATTACAATTTGTTTTAGTTCTCAAGGATTACAATATATTACATCCTCACCGTTCATTTTGGATCCAAAGGTCCAAAACTGATTTCCTTGAGTTTTAAGATAATTATCTTAAATTGTAAAGGGTCCACATTTATAAACCCTTTATAAGATGGGGTGTGTGTGTGTATATATATATATATATATATATATATATATATATATATATATATATATATGATTAGGATCAAATGTGAATTATAATTATAGTATGAATGTGTGACTAAATTGTAACCATTAGATTAAAAAACAATAAAAAGTTATGATCTTAGGGTATATGGTATTATCATGGACTAGCACTTATTATATAATGTGATTTAATTAACTATATGGACAAATACCATATTATACTAAGAGAGAGAAATTAAATATTATCTATATTTTATGCAATTAGTTCAAGTTAGTTAATGAAAATTTAATGAAATCTTGGATTTTATTCAACATATTCAACTTAATGAATATATTTTAAGAATACGACTTTCAGTCAACCCGTTTAAAATTTATTTTCAAGTTTCAGTTAAGAGTTCTTTTTAGAATCAACATTCTTAAAGAATAATAAGAATGCATATATTCAAGAATAACAATTTGTATCAAAATAATAATTATTATTATTATTACAAAATACAAATGCAATAATAGATATTTTAAAAAAAATAAATCTGAATTGTGTTAAGAATAAATGAGAATGGCTTTGATGAGTAAGAAAATATAACAATTCATAAATCAATGGTATTCTTACATAATAAAACTAAATTGCATACATTCTCAAGATATGATACAAGTGCAATATGTAAGAACTAAAAATAAATTGATGTTTAGAATATTGTTAAAAGAATAAAATATATTCTTAAAAGGAGTACAATACATTCTTTAAAGGAATATGATATATTCTTAAAGATTAAATTGAACTCTAAAAGAATTCGAGTTCTAAAAGAATAACCAGTCTAAAATAATATATGCAAAAGTTGGATATGAATACGGGTTGTGTTTTGGCGGTGTTATTGGCTTGTTGGTTGTTTCTTGGTCTAAGCAAGAGGGTGTCGATGATTATTTATATGATCAATTTCGATTACCGCATGAATCACCATCCTCTCCTGCCATCTACCTACATAAAAATGCCACTATCAATATCTCATCTTCGCAAACCACCACCATCAATCATTAATTCTTTAAGAATCATAATTTATTCCTTAAGAATCGAAAGAGATTTATTTTGTTTAGTGATTTTTTTATGTAGAAAAAACAAAAACTAAAAAGAAAATTATTTTTCTTTCAAACTGTGTATAGTAACAAACAAACCAACACCAAAAAAAAAAAAAAAGAAAAAAAAAATTGTCTATGTATGCCGAGAACAAACCAAAAAAACTCAAAAACTTGTTTTTCTTCATCGGTTCTACATACCAAATAATAATAAAAAAATATTTGTTTATATATCCCTTATATATTAATATAAATATATATCAAAATTAAACCTTTTATTTTAATTTAGTTTGTCTATATATTTCATACATATAATGATTGAATTACATTTTCCGTATTACCTTCATCACCAACATCTCAATGAGACACCAAACTGATGGAAATTAGTTGGCGACCTTCATGTTTAACCTTAAAAATCATAAAAATGCATAAAAAATACTTATAGATTACAAATATATATATATATATATATATATATATATATATATATATATATATATATATATATATATATATATATATATATATATATATTACTTTGTATTCTTTAAAACCACAACTTTTTATATAAATAAACTGGATTTTTTTTTAAAAGCCAAAAAATAGTTAAATAAAAAATAAAAATAAAATCGATTTTTTTTTTTCCAGCGAAATTATAAAAAAAACCCTGCGATTTTTAAGTATATAAAGTCAAAAAAAGATTTGTGATCTCTAAGTATTTTTTTTTATATATATTTATAATTTTTAGGTTTATTTAAGGTTTTTTTGTTTTCCATATAACCCTGTATGTGTGTGTGTATATATATATATATATATATATATATATATATATATATATATATATATATATATATATATATATATATATATATATATAATTTTTAGGTTTATTTAAGGTTTTCTTTGTTTTCCATATAACCCTATATATATATATATATATATATATATATATATATATATATATATATATATATATATATATATATATATATATCGGTTTAGGTTATATGTGGATGAACAACTATTGTACGGACGTGTGGACAATGTTGTTTTATGAAAATTAATAAAAGGATACGTTGTTTAGTAATGTGAAAACGTTTAATCTTGCACAATTATTGTCATTTCCATGTATTCTCACTAATTCTTATTCATTTTTGTTTTCACACATCGTTTTTCACTTATTTTCATTCTTACAGAATAAAAATGAATATACATCCTGACAATATTCTGGCAGAATGATAATAAAAGAAAATCTATAATAACCTTATAAACGATTTAATTAGTGAGAATGTGTGATAACGATAATAGTTATATAAGATTGATCGTATTGATATTATCCAACAACATATTTTCTTTATCATTCTCACAGAATAGCATTGTCTACATGTCCGCACAATAGATGTCAATCCACATTTGAACCTAGCTCTCTCTCTCTCTCTCTTTATCTCTCTCTCTCTCTATATATATATATATATATATATATATATATACACACACACACACACATACATATATACTAGTTGTGAAACTCATGTATTACATGAGTTATTTTTTTTTAAAGTTCAATATAAATATCAAATATTTCAGAACTTTGAATTTATAAAAAAAATAAGAAAAATAATAAATTATTATAATGAAAATGTTTTTTATCTTTTAAATTTAAACAAATAATTTAAATAAATAAAAGAAATTAATAAACTTTAATTTTGGAAATTTTGAAATTGAAATGTAAGTTCATTAATCAAATTGATATCAATTTATTACTACATTTATTGTAATTATTACATTAAAATATTATATGAAATTTAATAAAATAAAAAAACTCATAAAATGATACTTGAAAAAAAAATCAAAATAACATTTGGCAAGTTGAATGAAAGTGTGACAAATGACAAAAAAAAACTTTCATTTATTGGAAATGATATATATATATATATATATATATATATATATATATATATATATATACACACACACACACACACGATAAGTACTTTATATACCAATTTTTAATTTATTAACCAACTATCTAAACTTGTTAATGCTAGGGAGCATACCTAATTAATTAATAATATAACAAGAAAGTAAGGTGTCGAAGACAATGAAAACGAGAATGATTAAAAGATAATTTAGCTACTAAAGTTAACTAATTTTAAAAAACAATTAAATAAGGGGTTTTCTCTAGTTTTACAACAACAACTTATTTTAAAAAAGTTATCACTAAAAACGATTAAATTAACAAAAAACAATTCAAATTAAGGTTTAAAGCAAGATATTAAAGAGACTTCCATTTAGATATGATTCACATTATTTTTATGGCTGATTTCTTGGAAAGTGCAATGGATTAAATTGTTTGTTGCTTACAGATTCCTAAGTTGATTAGACTTTATGATCAAAAGAATAATCCTTTAGTAAAACTAGTTCATTCATACATTGATCGGGAGGACAAATAAATAAAAATACTAGTATTAATTTTGAGTTATGTTAGACTTGAACTAATGATTGATATTAATGAATAATAACATCAATTCAACACATGAATATCATCACATACTAGCTTCCACATTAATTTACTCACTTTTCTTTTTAACCCTAGGTTTATGATCAAAACACTAGTCTTACAACTTTGATGGTCATAAATTTATAAGATTTAAGTTTACCAAATAAGAATGATCATCTAATTTAGAAAAATTTAGCAATAAATAGAAAAAGTAGTTATCATTAATGCAAAATGGTCTTTAACAAGCTATCATAACAAATAAACAACTAGCAACAATCAAAGATCCACTAAATCAACACATAGTCTTAATGATTCTTTATTCTAAACAAAAGTTAGGGGTTTTAGCCTATGATTATTGGAAACAAACACTTAAAACCGAAGTTCACAATGGAAATCTTAATGAAGAACAAAGTAAACAAGGTTTAGAAGTATTATTGCCTTAAATCTCTTCAAAAAACTGAACTTCAATTGAAATCTGATCTCCTTCTGTCTTCTAATACATTTATGGCCTCCAAAAGTCGAAAATAAATTGAAGCATAAAGTAGGGTTGAAGGATTGGATGTATATTTATAGTTTCGTTAAATTTGATACCCATGTCGTGGCCAAAGCCTCAATGATGTGGCAGGCATTATTCACGTGTGTTCCTCAAGTTTGACAGATTAGTCTTGAATTTTCTTCTGCCCACAGCGTGGCGGAAGCCTCGATGTGGTGGGCTTCAAACTCCTTAAGCAACTTTGTCTTCGGTTGACCAGGTCCACTTTTTCCTGCTTCCAGCTCCACATTTTTCTTCTTTTAATCCCAAGTATGTCTTTGCTGCTACTAAACAGAATTTAAAAATATGAAGTACCTTTTGTTCCATAATAAGCATGATTGTAGCAAAAAGTATTAAGAAAATGCATGAAATATATAACTAATTATGCATATATCAAAATACCCCACACTGGACTTTTGCTTGCCCCCAAGCAAAACTGATTTTTTGTTATCATCATACCATCACATCACAACCCTAGACACCAACATTGCACAAAACAATCCATTTTGAGCCAATCCATTACATCAAGACCACAATACATATATTTGTTTCTAATTTTTCCTAAGAACTTTCCAAATCCTAAATACTTACGATACTTATAAAAACTTCCCCACTTATTTTGAACAACATTCATTCTAAGTAACGCTCCAAATATATCTATAAATCTTTATTAACCCCAATGTAATTTTTGATTAAGCTCCCAAGCATACATATAGAAAAAATAACCTAGAAAAGAAAAATTAAAATAAATATAAAATACTCAATTGACTCCATGGTGATTTTCGCTTTATTCTTCAAACTTTATAAGCTTTATTCACTTAATATTTCTCTTTTTTTATCTCACTTTTTTTACACAAAACTAAAAACCTAAGAAAAAAATATATACTTAAGCAAGGGAACTTATTGGTTAGAGGTATTACTTTAAAGTGCAATGATAATTAAGCTCTCCTGGATAAATTTATGGTACACTATGCTAAACGTATTATCTCCCTCAAACTAAGAAAGTTCATGTGTTTTGTCCCACGATTTCACTAGGACAAGGAAGCCACAAAATCACTATAACATATGTTGGTTCAAATAAACATCGAGGCTCGCATTGGATTGTCCCACACAAAACTAGCAACCTAGGTGTCAACAAAACAATATAACCTCAATTTTTACCTAAATCCAATTTTTAGACCATTATTTCAAGTCTCTCTAAAATTTTAAATCCTAGTCATTTTTCATTTTTTTTTTTCAGAATGCTTGATATTCCTATATTCAACCCCATACCCCACACTTAATCAAACATTGTCCTCAATGCATGATTAATATGATTAAGAATCATAAAATTAAAGAGAAAACTGGAACAAACTCCATTGGGATAGAAGTGTCGAGGTCGAAACTAAACATTGTATGGTTGACATCTTGTATAATGGTTGGAAATTGGTACTTCTGGACTTCAGTAGGAATACTCTTAAAATGCACCGCTAAAATGGACTTAAAATAACTGTAAAACGAACGAACAAAAGAGTATATCTAATATTTCCCACTCCGTGGCAGAGCGTAGCGACGTCATGGGCTTCAATTCATGTAGTCTTGAAATCGAGGAAATCTTTGTAGCCACGCCCTAGGCACATATAGCCACACTGTGGCTGCTGTTCATCCAGAAAAGTATAGATCTTGTTTTCTTTGATTTTGAAATAGGAGAGTTAACTTTGGGATGGAGTATCCCTCCATGTATGATGTTAGATCACATTCTTCAGTTAATAAGTCGAGTAGACTTGTAAATTCTCTCAAAAACACTTCTTGATCATACAACAAACCCCTCACTTAAGCTCTTGTCATGTTTTCGGTAAACAAAATTATACACTCCAATCAAACCACTAAACTTAATGCGAACATTAATACTGAGAAACAAAAACAAAAACATGTAATAAAAGGAAAACATAAAACATAAATCACATTAACCTACATTATGCAAATCCTAACACACCAAAATAATAAAAATAGTCTAAAACACACCAAACACAAACAAACATAAAAATAAAACAAGGATAGTCATTCGTCTTCATCATCATCCACATCACCAACTGCACTCATACCCACGCCGATGAAGGTATGTAAGTGTAGTGGGTAGGTGATCCACTTGGGGGAACTAACTATAGATGGTGCGTCATCGTCTCAATCGAACACCCAATAAAGTTTGGACCCATGAGTATGGTTTATAACCTATATCTGATTAGCGTAATTTGTGTATGTTCGGTGTGGGATCTTACATTTCAGAAGTCAAGCAGTTATTTATTTATCAGCATACTGAGGTGTGTTTTCTCACTGTATCAATGGGTCAAAGGCACTAAGGTCGACCCATTATTTGTGATATAGAGTGTTAGCTATATTTAATATATGTATATGAAAGACCAGGATTCAGCCCCTGGAAACTGTATGAAATACTAGGATTCAACCCCTAGAAACTGTATGAAAGGCCAGGATATGGCCTCTGACATTTGTATGAAAGACCATGATCTGGCCCCTAGCAGCTACAAGGAAGACCAGGATTTGGCCCTCGTTAGGAAATTGTTTGTAAGACTATGGTTTGGCCCATAACACTATTTTATTTATATTTAGCATGTGGTACTTTAGGAAAATTCACTAAGCTTCTGCTGAAAGTTTATATTTGTGGTTTCAGGTACTTCCGATACTAAGGGGAAGGGCTCGACGTGATGGCGTATCATTCACTCCTCACTATTTTCCGTATTTTTGATATTATACTCTGATGATTGAAATTATCGTTATGTGATGGTTTTTGGAACAATGTGATGGTTGTAACTCTTACTTTTAAAATGAAAAATTTTTACCATGTTTTTTTTGGGCTATTACATGTTGGTATCAGAGCCTTCGTTTGAGGGATTCGGGCACACTTTCGGGTTTGTTAGAACTCAAACTGAGGAATGATAATGTCACACCCCCGAACCAGACGGCGGAAACGTCCGAGGGCTATCGTGACTCATTGAATACCATCACAATGCATATACATGAAACATAACATAAAACATCACCAACATTTGGAATAGTACAACCAATAGTGTTTACATTGATTACATTGTTCAAACGTTACATTCTCAAAATAACTGTTCAACATCCCTTAAACCACAACAAACATCATAGAGTATAAATCATCCGTCACCTTATCTGTTACCTGAGAATACAAGTATTTTGAAAAACGTCAACATACGAAATGTTGGTGAGTTCATAAGTAGAGTTTGAAATCCAATGTAATGTTTGAAACCCGTCAGAAAATCCGATATTTTCTAATAATAGAATAGTGTAAAAATATGTGTTGATCCATGAGTATGCATGTTTGAATTCTATAGATGTAAGCGTAAGAGTTGTGAAAAATTCGACCAGTAATTCATAATTTGTAATTGTTGAAAACCCTAGGAAAACCCGACGTTTTCCTATCACATTGTATTACTTAGTTTGTATACTGTTGTTTCGTTTCGTCAGAGGGAAATCGTTGAGTTCCGGAGGCATTGAGAATACAATGGGTGGTGAAGTGTTGTGACGTACGTTAATGAAAACGTCCAATCGACAACCTTACAAGAGATCCCTTAGGTGCCACTCGTAATTCTTCACACAACTCGATCCTCCCGGACTTGTGTAGTCCCACGACCGGAGGGAAGGAGAGAAGGTGCGAAACCCTCGGTATTTCCCCGCGTCGTTCAGGACAAATGCAATTGCGAAGGGCCCGAAGCCCAACCCGCAATCGTGAGTTACCGACTTTCCTAGCAGCACTGAAGGACCCTTGGGGACCAGCAGCACGTTTGCCATTGAAAGTCCTGTTACGTTATGTCGGATCGGTAAAACCCAACACTTCGTAAGAGAGAGAGAGATCTTCGGGCCTTAAGATCAGGTCATTGGGCTAGCTAGGCTCAACGAACAAGATTTTACACTTTTGGGGCCCAAAGATGGTGCATAGACGTCTGCGCACACTCGTATGTATAGTGAATTCTCCATCGTTATTAGTTATGAATCAAAATGTCGTAACGTCATCGTGTTAGTGGTTTTGGATTTTTATTGGTTCAAGACCGAACCAATTCGTTTAACAACGACTTTTGGTATTGTAGTGTATTGCATTTCGTCGACAAGCGTGGTACCATCAATTGGTTAAATTGCATGTATTAACTAGCCTTGAAGATTTTCTGTTTTCAGCCCCTCCTTAATTGTAGAATTTACCCTTTTCACCCCTTTATTTAAAAACTTTCCGGTTTGGTTCTTAAATCAATTTTCTTGACATTTTTATACCAAAAATTATTGAAATAAGTATTTTCCAGCATATTTATCATAGAAAACAGTTTAAGCCCTTGAAATTTCAGTTTTCTCGGTTATAGCCCCTCTTTTTCGCAACTTTTATATTTTTGACCCAATTTGGAAAATTTTTACAACTTTGGTCCCTTTTAAATTTGAAAAGAATTTTAAACAGTCCACTGTTTTACAGAAAAATGCAGTTTTGGTCCTCCAATTTAGAAAATTTCGCATATTGGGCCTTATTGGGCCAAAAATGTCATGTTTAGCCCAATAAGCTTGGAATTTATGTTTTTAACCCTCTAAATAGTATATTTTCAGAAAATACATTGTGTAAACTGTTTTGACTCATCTTACCCATCAGATTTCGAAATATTTCACTTTAGGCCCTTTAACTTTGTATTTTCAACATTTTTGTCAAAAAAATGAGTTTTTAGCCCAAGTTAAGTGTTGTCAAGCTATTTAGCCATTTTCTTAGTATACTTTGCAATGAAGTAGTATATTTTATGCCATAATAGGATATAAGTCTCGGTTTTTAGCATTTCATACTAAATCTATCATCAAAATCATACAAAACATACACATAAGCATAGAAATCAACCACAACATACACATAATGATGGATCTACACTTTTCTTGTATTCTCCCCCACAAAAACTCATAAAAACCGAAAATAAGGGGATATGAAACTCACCTTGGATGTTGATTCGGTTTTTGAAGAAAGATTGGAAGAAATGAAGTGATTTTTGGCCTTTGCACTCCTTGATGAAATTTTCGAGTTTATGGGGTTTCTAGAGTGCAAGATCATGATTTTTGCATGGATTAGGAAGAGATTTTTGATAAATAAGGAATACAAGTCATAGATCCAAGCAAAACCTTACCTTAGATGATGATTTTGTGGAAGAACTTCCTTGAATGCTTCCTAAATTTCGAGATTTTAGATGGAGAAGAAGAAGAAGCCTTGAGTGAATTTTAGAGAGAGTTTGTGAGTGTTTTGTGTGTGTGGGGTGTTGCTCTCGGCCGAGTTCAAGAAGAGAGAGGGAGATATAGACATGAGGTGATGTGCATGGATACATGGAATGGATTTGCATGGAGATCCACAAGACAATAAGGAGGTGGCACACTAAGGTCAACCCTCTTCTTGGGCTTGAGCTTTTGGGCCGAGAATAATGGAGGAAATGAGGGTGTTTGGGCCTTAAATACTTAAGCCCAATTTTCATGGTTAAGTTGGGTGATTTTTGGTCCAAATAAATTTAAATGTGATTTTTATGACTTGTTAGGGTCAAATTAGGTTAATTATGGTTCATAGTCATTAATTTATTTCATTCTAGGTTCAACCTAGCCCAAAATATTGAAACAAACAAATGTGGGTCCAATTAGAGTCCATTTAAGGGTTCTAAGCCCATGATAGTCTTATTGGAGGCTTATTGGTCCGTTTGGATCCAATAAGGAAGTCCTAGTCCAAAATGGACTTAACAAGAGCTTTTAGGGTCTCCAATTGTTTGATGACTACTTGTAGTACTTGTATAATGTATTTGATTGAAGTTTTTGATTCACATTAGCTTGAATGTACAGATTACATGACACAAAATTTCCGGTTGTGACAGATAATCTTTTCAAAAGAAAAAGAACTTGAAAATTTGAAAGAGGTAGTTTTAAGAAAGAGAGGAGTGCAATGCGTGCAATCAGTCGAGCTCAAGTAAGTGTTTCTGAAGTTACCCATACTTTTGTATTGTGATTTGTATGCTTCATATGTGAACTGTATGTTAGATTAAGGCTAATGATACCTTCAAGAATTATGTGATAGAACTATCTGATTTGTGTGATTCCTTATAAATAGATAGAATTTGATGTCATGTATTACCTGGAATTGATATCGACCCAGTTATTTTCTATGTGTATTCTTTCAAATTTGTATATGCTTAGGGTTGTATAGCCCTAGAATGATCAATTTAGCCCCATTTCTAGTTCCTTGTTTGGTTGTGGAACTAGGGTAGAATATTCATTCGATAATCTATGTTATCCTATTTTGTGTACAACTTGCATGCATAGGGCGGCCGGTGGTGTTGATTGAGGTTCTTGCACTGCTAGTGGTAAGGGTTGAGAGTTCCTAGAAGAGTCTAGGATATATATGTTGTGTAGCATAAGTTGTTCTTGGTTGTAGTATGGTAACTTAGATGAATCAGTATCTACCTTGAGGAAGGTATAGGTAGGTGTGGAAGGTAGTATTGGGCCCGTACTATTGGAAGCATATGACTTGTACCTGAGACACATGTAGATATGGGAATTCTAAGGGTGCTTGTGTGTTACGAGATTCCCTTGCGTGTTTGCTTATTGTTTATATATTGTGTTTCAGTTTGAGGATGGTGGTCACTCGTTTGGGACCAGGAGGTACTGGTTCTGGCTTTGGCTGAAAAGCAATTTATAAGAGGCCGTGTAAGCTTATTGCAATCGAGGTTACTCTCGGTATTCTTGAAGCTAACCCCGTGATGTTTGGTACCATCAAGGAGGGGATTTTGGAGCTCATAGAGGAGCGGCTCATGTATTTTCGAGTCGAGATTGTTGAAGGGAAATCTGAGGCACAAACTCCCTCATTCCGAGAGTTCAAGGCGTGTGGAGTGGGACGTTCGCTTCACCTCTAGGTTTTGGAGCACGTTTCATGATGAGTTGGGAACTTAGATGCATTTCAGTACAACATACCATCCTTATATTGATAGCCAAAGCGAGCTGAGGATCCAGACACTCGAGTATATGCTTCGGGCATATGTGTTGGATTTTGGAGGGAGTTTGGATACTTACCTTCCACTAGCCGAGTTCTCCTATAACAACAGTTATCACGCTAGTATTGATCGACCGCCATTTGAGATGTTGTATTGGAGGAGGTGTAGGACCCGATTTTGTTGGGGCGAGGCTGGTCATTGGGTCATGGGAAGCACTGAGGTGGTGCTTTAGACCATAGAGTTGATTAAACATGTGGGCGACGGGTTGCAAGTCGCACAAAGTCGATAGGAGAGTTATGCTGATCGGTGCCATTTGGACCTTGATTTTCAGGTGGGAGACTTGGTGATGCTGAATGTGTCACCTTGGAAGGGTGTCATTCGGTTCCTGAAGCGGGGCAATCTGGGCCCCCGGTTTATCGGTCCTTTCAAGGTTACTGCCCGGGTGGGCAGGGTTGCATACCGACTGGATCTTCGTCATGAGCTCAGACAAATCCATAACACTTTCCACGTGTCTCAGTTGCGGAAGTGTGTATCCGATGATTCAGTACTGATATCATTGGATAACATTCAGGTGGATGAGTGCGTGAATTACGTGGAGAGGCCAATTGTGATACTCGACAGGAAAAATAAGACTATACGCAACAAGGTGCTGAATCTGGTGAAGGTATAATGGTAGCACTGAAAGGTGTAACGCCTGTGTTTCTGGGCCTGTCATTAATGATGATATAATAGTCTAGGTTAACCTTTGTAACCTGTTTTGAAATAATAAAAATGTATTATTTGAGTATTATGTGTTTTGTGCTTAATTGCTTAATTATGTGGTTTGATTAATTAAGAATTAAAATAAGCATCAAAATTTAAGTGTAAAATAAACTTGATATCTTTGGATAATGTTGTAGTAGTTGAAACGAGGTTTCCGAAGATATAAAGAATGCCGAAATCCGAGTTATAATGAACAAGTTATGACATGTCGAAGTTTCGCGACAAAACCGACAACGCTGAATGACGTAAAAAGTGAAATTTACGTTAGAGAGATATTTAGCCTTAGTGATCTAAACGAAAGTCGTAGAGTTCGTGAAATCGAGAGCGTGCATAAAAAGAACTCCAAAATCTGACTTCGTATGAGGAAGTTATGATTTATTGAAGTTTCGACTTAGCGGTATGGAGCCTGAAATACTCGATTTGAGATCGAGCGGTTTTTAGCCGAAGCAATCTAAACGAGAATCGAAGATCTCGTTGTTAGTATCAATGCGATGAAAATTTAGGCGAGAATGGACGTCGTATGAATAAGTTATGAATTTATAACGAAAATTTTCTGTCCATACCTATTAAAAATAATTAATAAAAATAAATTCAAAATTAGCCGACGGAGTCTAAACGAAAGTTGTAGAGCGTGGTCTCACCTACGCGTGGATATCAAGAAATTCGAAAACGGAGTTCGTATGAAGAAGATATGAATTTTCAAATTTTATTAAATAATTAATATTAAAATTTAATTATAAAATTCGGCCTTATCCGAAGGGGAGTCACCGATCTGATCCGAAGTACGCCCAGCGTACCGCGAAGCATGACGCACCTCGCACTCGAGTTCTTCGGATGACGCATGCAGTGACGAATTCGGAAGCTTACGCCCCGCGTAAGGCTGTACGCCCAGCGTACGGCGAGGCCTCAGCCTCCTACAAATAGGATGCAAGGGTTTCGGGTATTTTTGCTCATTTCTTCTCTTCTTTGTGCCGAAGCTCTGCGCATAAACCCCCGAAGCCATCCTAACACCCCGGATCTCATATCCAAATTAAGAAGGAAGTTTCACGCTCCCGGGATCCCGAGAAGTGCGATTCCCGAGCCGAAGCTTTGTCCGCGAGAAGTTCGATTTTTGTAGAGATCTTCCAGATCTGCTGAGGATTACTACTTCTACAAGCTTTAGTGCTGTCCGATCATCTTCTGATCAAGTGAGTGTGTAGTTACTTTCTTCTAACGCATAATTATGAAGTATTTATACGAAATACGTGTTCTGTGTACAATTTTGTTGTTATGTGCGTGAATGTATATTCACTCTCTTCTATCTCATATATCTGATTTATTTTCTATGAAATACGTGTTATGTGGGTGTGCCTCATCTGTTATGTGGAATATATATTGAATGAAAATGTTATACAAGTTTTAAACTAGGTATAAAAATGTATATTTTTATCTATTAATATGTTGGGTAGAACATGGGTAGATAATTGGTGTGTAATAAACATATGAGAGGCCTCGATGTTGTTGTTGTTGTCCTAGTTATTCAGCGAGGTATGGATAACGACCACAGACTCTTTCTAGACAGTCTCGTGGAACGCTAGCAGGTTCATAACCTGTAGGTGTTGTGAAAGATGTGTTCACCGGTGTACTCTATCCCCCTCATGGTTGCCTTTAGGATATCTATTGTTGAGGAAACCCTTAGCAGTGATGTCCGTCCCGATGAAAATCCTAGATTAGGTCCCTTGAGATAGATGTTGTTTTAGGGACGTAAAGTGAGGATAACGGGAATGGGTAATCGGGATAGTGATTGGTTGGTGAAATTAAATATAATTTATTTATTGTGGGTTGAAAACCCTATATGCTCACCAGGATCCCAAGCCTGACCCACTCAGTTTTATTTGTATTACAGGAAGTGGCACAAGGGCGTAAGATGGATGAATCATCAAGTTGTTTTGTTTACAAGTCTGTATATGTATATATTTGTTGAATGACTTGTAATGTTATCGTTTATGCTTTATGGTCTGTATCGGAACATGACATCCCGAGTTTTGATTATATAATGAAAATGCATCTCTTGATGAAATGCTTTGATAAATATTATTTTATCATGTTTTGTTTTGGGAAAAAATTCCGTAACACTTTTAAATCAAAAGGATTTACTCTGAAATTATTTTAAAAAGCATAAATGAAATCAGTCTTTTCTGGCCGTGATTTTTGGGATGTCACAGTTGGTATCAGAGCATTAGTTTAAGCGAACTAGGAATTTGTAGGATTACTAGACTTAAACTTAGAATGCTAAGTGGAATTTTGAGATGTGTGTCCGTTGGATTTTAGACACGAGCACTAGTTTATTTTTAGGAAAGTTGCCTAAAATGCTTTTATGTGCTAAATGTTATATGTTGCCATATATGATATTATTTGTTCGGATCTACAGTTTGTTGCCAACCGGATCTGAAGGTTTATGTGTTTACAATTCTAAGCGTGTGTATACAATATTAGAACTAGCATGTAATCGTTTCGGAATGATAAGGATGATTTGAAATCTATCATGAATGAAGATCTAAAATTCACCGTATTCGGTGTGTAGATAAAAAATGGTGAGAACAAGGAGTGGCATTGGAAACGCGGATGAAAACAGGAATCAACTGCCAGTGATTGAGCAAGCACCTGTTGTAGCAGCAACACCAGAACCAAAAACAATGGCTGGGGTGCAAGCCATGATTCGAGCTATGTTAGCCGAACAAAGGGAGGAGATGCGACAGATGTCGCATAATAATAGGGACGAACCTATCATACCTATTGAGGAACCTGAATTGATTCCCGAGCAATCAGAGGAAGGGAACAATAGTCGCATTATGAGTCAAGTTGGGACTCAAGGAGAACGAAGGAACGATCCGGAAAGGAGAAACAACAAGGATGGGCGAATGTACAAGAACTTCTTGGTCTCCAAGCCGCCAAGTCTTTCTAGGAGCCCAAAGCCTGTTGAAATTATGGATTGGATCTCTGAAATGGAGATGGTATTTGAAAGTTGCGACTGTAGCAACAAACAGAAAACTGTCTTTGCAGTTAGACAACTGAAGACTGGACTCTTGAGTTGGTGAAAGTTGTTGGAAGATACTATGCCACGAGGGGAAGCCCTGAAAATGTCATGGGAGGAGTTCTTGGAACAACTAAGGGTGCAGTATTGTTCAGAGATAGATCTGAACAATGAGTTCCAAAACTTGAAGAAGGGGAGGATGAGCATAGACGACTATGCTGCTGCATTCACTGAGAAAATGAAGTTATTTCCGTGCCTAGTGCCAACGGAACTCTCCAAGATTGAGAGGTTTGCTAATGGACTGCCTGCCGACTTTGGTCCGACAGTCAAGATGGCAACTACTCTGAAAACGGCTATTCGTGCAGCTAAGAATGTGGAGGCCCAGTAGAAGGAAAAGGGTCTGGAAATGATAGAAGTTGGTGAAAAGAGGAAGTTCGATGGAACTTCAGGGTCCAATAACAAAAACAAGTTCTCGAAGTCTGGTTCGAGGGGAAGTGGAGGCGAAGCGAAATGGTGTGACAAATGTAAGAAGAAGCATCATGGAAAATGTGAGATAGTGGCCACATGCTACAAATGTGGGAAGCCAGGGCACTATGCCAATGAATGCACCCTCTCAAAGAAGGTTTGCTATGGTTGTGGTGACGAGGGACACATGTCGAGAGACTGCCCGAAGAAGAAGGAGGTAGCTAGACCCAACATTCCGCCAAAGCCAAAGGTGAGAGCATTCCAGATGACACTGGAAGCTGCTAAAGATGAAACTGATGTCGCTTCAGGTACCTTTCTCGTTAACAAATTGCTTGCTTAAATTTTATTTGATTCTGGAGCCAACTACTCCTTTATATCGCATGAATTTGGTAGAAAATTAGTTTTACCTGTTGATAGACTAGATAATGCTTTATTAGTCGAAGTTGCTAGTGGCAAGTTTGTACCTGTTAGGCATCGTATGAAAAACATCTTAATCGACCTTAATAGGAATAAGTTTCACGAGGAATTATTACCTATGGAACTTAATGGTTTCGACATCGTGTTGAGAATGGATTGGCTTAGCGCCAATGATGCCGACATTTTATGGAAGAAGAAGATAGTTAAAGTAAACCCGCCTGGGAAAGATTCGTTTATGGTGTATCGGGACAAACGCCGAGTGAATTCTAGAATCATTTCCCTAATGAAAGCCAAAAAGTGTTTGACAAAAGGGATGTACATCATATTTAGCATTCGTGATTGATGCTAAGAAGGAAAAGAAGGTGATGCAAAGTATTCCTGTGGTGTGTGATTATCCGGAAGTATTTCCCGAAGATCTTCTTGGATTACCACCTGATAGACAAGTGGAGTTCAGAATTGACTTGTTACCAGGATCCACGCCAATAGCAAAAGCACCTTATCGATTAGCACTGACGGAGATGAAGGAGCTGATGATGCAACTTCAGGAGTTATTGGACAAAGGTTTTATTAGACCTAGTTCATCGCCCTGGGGAGCTCCGGTGTTATTCGTGAAGAAGAAAGATGGAAGCATGAGGATGTGCATTGATTACCGAGAGTTGAATAAGGCAACAATAAATAATAGATATCCGTTGCCAAGGATTGATGACCTATTCGATCAACTGCAAGGTTCGAGCTATTTCTCGAAGATCGACCGAAGGTCAGGATACCATCAGCTGAAAGTAAGAGAGCAGGATATAGATAAGACTGCATTCAAAACCCAATATGGACACTACGAGTTTTTGGTTATGTCGTTTGGACTAACCAATGCTCCAGCAACATTCATGGATTTAATGAACAGAGTTTGTAATCCGTTCCTTGATAAATCCGTGATAGTGTTCATAGATGACATTCTGATTTATTCGAAAAGCCAAGAGGAGCATAGCAGACACTTGCGAGAAGTGTTAGAAGTCTTGAAGAAGGAGAAGTTGTATTCTAAGTTCTCCAAATGTGATTTTTGGATTCGTGAAGTCCAATTCTTGGGTCACGTGGTCAACCGAGAAGGGATAATGGTTGATCCAGCGAAGATCGAAGCTGTGATGAAGTGGGAACAACCGAAAAGTCCCATGGAGATCCGAAGCTTTTTGGGATTAGCCGGATATTACCGAAGGTTTATCCAAGGCTTTTCTTCGATCGCTACTCTGTTGACAGCTTTGACCCACAAAGGAGCTACTTATGCTTGGAATGATAAGCATAAAGAAGCATTCGAGAAGCTAAAGAAGAAACTATGCGAGGCATCGATACTTTCTCTACCCAATGGAGTTGAAGATGTCGCTGTTTATAGTGATGCGTCTAGGGTTGGATTGGGTTGTGTTTTGACCCAAAAAGAAAAGGTGATAGCATATGCGTCTCGACAGCTGAAAGAGCATGAATAGAACTACCCGACTCATGATTTGGAGTTGGCAGCGGTAGTTTTCGCTCTGAAAATATGGAGGCATTACCTCTATGGCACGAAGTGCAAACTTTTTATTGATCATAAGAGTCTCCAATATCTCTTTAATCAGAAGGAATTGAATATGAGGCAACGACGCTGGCTAGAATTACTTAAAGACTACGACTATGAGATACTTTACTACCCCGGTAAGGCTAATGTTGTTGCTGATGCTCTCAGTCGGAAAGTCAATCTTGAAAGGAAAAGGCCAAGAGCATTGAGAATTGAGGTTGTCTTGACTATTTTAGAAAGTATAAAGAAAGCTCAAAGTGAAGCTTCTGAGAAGAATGATCGAAAGGAGGAACGTTTGGGCAAAACGTTGGTGTTTTGTGTAAACAGTCCTGGACTGAAGGTGTTCCAAGATCGGATTTGGATACATAAGACAGGAGGAGTCAGAGATCTTCTTGTGGAAGAAGCTCACAAAACCATGTACTCGATTCATCCCGGTAGCACTAAAATGTATAGGGACCTAAAACCCTACTACTGGTGGCCGACGATGAAGCTTGAGGTTGCAAAGTATGTGGCCGAGTGTGTGACTTGTGCAAGAGTCAAGACACAACATCAGAAACCGTACAGGAGTTTAGAACCATTGCTTGTGCCTATGGGTAAGTGGGAAGACATTGCTATGGATTTTGTCACTGAACTGCCCAGAACAAAGAATGGTCACGACATGGTATGGGTGGTCGTTGATCGATTCACTAAGAGTGCGCATTTCATAGCAGCCAATGAGAAATGGTCTATGGAAAAGCTCACGAATTCTTACGTGAAGGAAATTGTGAGGCTTCACTGTGTTTCATTAACGATTGTATCGGATCGTGATAGCCGTTTCACCTCAAGGTTTTGGAAAAGTCTACAAGAGGAATTGGGTACCAAGTTGTGTTTAAGTACAGCTTACCATCCGCAGACTGATGGCCAGAGCGAACGAACGATACAAACACTGGAAGATATGTGAGAGCATGTACCTTGGAATTCCTAGGTAATTGGGATGAACATTTACCTTTGGTAGAATTTTCCTACAATAATAGTTTCCACTCGAGCATTAAGATGGCACCTTACCAAGCTTTGTATGGACAAAAGTGTCGTGCGCTGTCTTGTTGGCTTGAGGCTAAGGAAAAGCAGTTTATGGGATCGGAGATAGTTCATCAAACTGCTGAAAAGTTGAAAATTATTAGGGAAAGAATGTTAGCAGCTCAGGATCGTCAAAAGAGCTATGCTGACAAAAAGCGAAGACCGATGACTTTTGAAGTTGGGGATTCGGTTTTGCTTAAAGTCTCGTCGTGGAAGGGACTTATAAGATTTGGAAAAAGGGGAAAATTGAGTCCAAGGTTTATTGGACCGTTTAAAGTTCTTCAGAGGATTGGGAACCAAGCTTACAAGCTCAAACTACCAGAAGAACTGAATGGAATTCATAACACTTTTCATGTGTGTTATTTGAGGAAGTTCACGGGGGAAGTTCCCGACATGATTCAACTTTCGGAGTTGAGAATCGATGAGAACAAAAGGTTGATTGAAGAACCAGAGGCAATTTTCGACCGAAAGACTAAGAAGTTGCGACGCAAGATGGTCGATCTAGTGCTTGTCCGATGGAAACACGCGAATGGGCCGAATCTCACCTGGGAGACGGAGAGTGACATGATGGGTCGCTATCCGCATTTGTTTGTTGATGTGTGATTCCGGGGAAGGAATCATTCTAAGGTGGAGAGAATTGTAACGCCTGTGTTTCTGGTTCTGTCATTAATGATGATATAATAGTCTAGGTTAACCTTTGTAACCCGTTTTAAAATAATAAAAGTGTATTATTTGAGTATTATGTGTTTTGTGCTTAATTGCTTAATTATGTGGTTTGATTAATTAAGAATAAAAATAAGCGTCAAAATTTAAGTGTAAAATGAACTTGATATCTTTGGATAATGTTGTAGTAGTTGAAACGAGGTTTCCGAAGATATAAAGAATGCTGAAATCCGAGTTATAACGAAGAAGTTATGACTTGTTGAAGTTTCGCGACAGAACCGACAACGCTGAATGACGTAAAAAATGAAATTTACGCTAGAGCGATATTTAGCCTTAGTGATCTAAACAAAAGTTGTAGAGTTCGTTAAATCGAGAATGTGCATAAAAAGAACGTCAAAATCTGACTTCGTATGAGGAAGTTATGATTTATTGAAGTTTCGACTTAGCGGTATGCAGCCCGAAATACTCGAGTTGAGATCAAGCGGTTTTTAGCCGAAGCAATCTAAACGAGAATCGAAGATCTCATTGTTAGTATCAAAGCGATGAAAATTTAGGCGAGAACGGACGTCGTATGAAGAAGTTATGAATTTATAACGGAAATTTTCTGTCCCGGCCTATTAAAAATAATTAATAAAAATAAATTCAAAATTAGCCGATGGAGTCTAAACGAAAGTTCTAGAGCGTGGTCTCACCTACGCGTGGATATAAAGAACGTCGAAAACAGAGTTCGTATGAAGAAGATATGAATTTTCAAACTTTATTAAATAATTAATATTAAAATTTAATTATAAAATTCGGCCTTATCCGAAGGGGAGTCACCGATCTGATCTGGCGTACGCCCAACGTACTGGCGTACGCCCAACGTACCGCGAAGCATGACGCAACTCGCACGCGAGTTCTTCGGATGACGAATGCAGAGACGAATTCGGAGGCTTACGCGCCGCATAAGGCTGTACTCCCAGCGTACGCCGAGGCCTCAGCCTCCTATAAAAAGGATGCGACGGTTCAGGGTATTTTTGCTCATTTCTTCTCCTCTTTGTGCCGAAGCTCTGCGCGTAAACCCCCGCAGCCATCCCGACACCCCAGATCTCATATCCAAATTAAGAAGGAAGTTTCACGCTCCCGGGATCCCGAGAAGTGCGATTCCCGAGCCGAAGCTCTGTCCGCGAGAAGTTCGATTTTTGTAGAGATCTTCCAGATCTGCTGAGGATTACTACTTCTACAAGCTATAGTGCTGTCCGATCATCTTCTGATCAAGTGAGTGTGTAGTTACTTTCTTCTAACGCATAATTATGAAGTATTTATACGAAATACGTGTAATGTGTACAATTTTGTTTTATGTGCGTGAATGTATATTCACTCTCTTCTATCTCATAGATCTGATTTATTTTCTATGAAATACGTGTTATGTGGGTGTGCCTCATCTGTTATGTGGAATATATATTGAATGAAAATGTTATACATGTTTTAAACTATGTATAAAAATGTATATTTTTATCTACTAATATGTTGGGTAAAACATGGGTAGATAATTGGTGTGTAATAAACAGATGAGAGGCCTCGATGTTGTTGTTGTTGACCTAGTTATTCAGCAGAGTATGGATAACGACCACAAACTCCTTCTAGACAGTCTCGTGGAACGCTAGCAGGTTCATAACCTGTAGGTGTTGTGAACGATGTGTTCACCGGTGTACTCTATCCCCTTCATGGTTGCCTTTAGGATATCTATTGTTGAGGAAACCCCTTAGCAGTGATGTCCGTCCTGATGAAAATCCTAGATTAGGTCCCTTGAGATAGATGTTGTTTTAGGGACATAAAGTGAGGATAACGGGAATGGGTAATCGGGATAGTGATTGGTTGGTGAAATTAAATATAATTTATTTATTGTGGGTTGAAAACCCTATATGCTCACCAGGCTCCCAAGCCTGACCCACTCAGTTTTATTTGTATTACAGGAAGTGGCACAAGGGCGTAAGATGGATGAATCATCAAGTTGTTTTGTTTACAAGTCTGTATATGCATATATTTGTTGAATGACTTGTAATGTTATCGTTTATGCTTTATGGTCTGTATCGGAACATGACATCCCGAGTTTTGATTGTATAATGAAAATGCATCTCTTGATGAAATGCTTTGATAAATATAATTTTATCATGTTTTCTTTTGGGAACAAATTCCACAACACTTTTAAATCAAAAGGATTTACTCTGAAATTATTTTAAAAAGAATAAATGAAATCGGTCTTTTTTGGCCGTGATTTTGGGGATGTCACAAAAGGGCTCTCAGTAGAAGTGGGAGCCACAGGTCGAGATGTGGGAGCACTACCCAGATTTTTTTGTATCAGCGGAATTCGAGGGCGAAGTCTAATTCAAATGGGGGAGATTTGTAACATTTGATTCTAGGTATTTTACTATTTGGACCTTGAAGTTTAAAATATTTTGCAAAAATGGTCCCCTCGTACACCGAGCATACATTTTGGTACGCTTAGCGTGCATGCGCGCTATGGATCAGGAAGCTTAGCCATATACGCTGGGCGTACGTGGTTTACGCAGGGCATACACAACCAAAGACTAAACCCTAATTCTTAGGGCATGAGCCCGATTTAAACATCATTATGGCCTTTGGACACTCACCTTCATCAGCATCCAATGCTATTCACATCCCATAAACCCTAGTTTAACCTTTTGAGTGTTCTTGATCTTGACTTTTGTGGCATTTTAATTGTGTTTTCAAGAAGAAGAACTTGGTGACCAAGCATTTGTTTAGGTTGAGATTCTAGATCTAGAGTCTACATCAGCTTAGGAAGGTTCTGAGGGTAAAAAGTTTCTTATCTTGATGATTTGTCTGTTTGTTAGATTTTAGGGCTTGTTTATGAGTTCATTTTGGTCCTATAACAACCTACAAATGCAGGATAAAATTTTCATTTTTCAATTAAGCATTACAATCATAATATGGTGTTCAAAAATCCATTACATAATAACAATACCAAAACATCAGAGTTACGATATCAGGAAGTACGGAAAATAGTGGGTAGTATATGTTGCGCCATCAAGCCAGACCCTTCCTCTTAGTACCGGAAGTACCTGAAACCATAATACAAACTTTAAGCAAAAGCTTAGTGAATTTTTCCGAAAATACCATATAACACACATACAATTGCCATGTGTTACACCCTTGGTCTTTTTCCTGAATTGCCATGGGCTACCCCCATGGTCTTCCATACAAGTGCCACGGACTGCTCTCGAGGTCTTTCAGACAAGCAAAGACATAGACAACTATCACTTGTCAGAACAAGTAATGGGCCAACATTGGTGCCTTCGACCCATGGATACAGTGAGAAGGCTCACCTCAACTGTGGAAATCCCAATAAAAGACGTGGGCTACTAGGGTGGATAATATCCCATACTAACTAGACAAATAGGTCCCAAACAATAAGGTCAAAATTCCGAACTAAGAATTTCACATAAAAAAAATAATCCCGAGATGAGAAGGGTCAAAATAGTTCCATAGCCCATAAATATCCAAAGTCCAATCCAATAGATCAATTAAGGCCCAACAGCTGGAAAGGACCAACAAAAAAATGCCAAAGGCTCAAACCCATTAACTAAGCCCATCGACATGGCCCAGAACGTAACTACCCCAGATCTGGGTCATATGCTCAGCGTACATAATGGTACGTGCAGCGTACCAAGTCGAAGAGGGAAAACGTGACAAAGGGAGTCATTACGCTCAAAGTACAAGAAGTACGCACAAGATACACATCCCCCCATGCAAACCATGCATAAGTTGCTTAACCAATTATGTCCTTCAGCCTAAAACTCAGATCTGAACCCATTAAGACCATTAAGGCCATAAAGTTGCAAACTTTATGCCTTAGAAAAAAATTCTAAAACCCTAAACTCAGCATCCTAACATATCACGCCCAAAACTACACTCTAGCACAAGAAAGGGGACATAACAAGGTTCAAGCTTGCAGCTTTATGGGATGAAACGACTAGAAGCCTCTAAAAGCACAACTTGGAGGCTTAGGAGTAGCTCATACTCACAAAGATCTAATCTCTATGGACAAAATGGGGAAAACTAGACCCAAAGTGGAACTTAATGAAATGCAACCAAAGGTTGGAGCTTTATATCTTCTAATGGAGCATAATAAAGATGGGTAGCTAGATCCAAACTCTTGAGGGCAAGGCTTCCTTCTTGAGAAACCTACTTCACCACCAAGAGAAAACTTTAACACTCAAAATCTCCAAAAGGGGCAAGATGCACTTGGGTTTGCTAAGAGGGTCGTAAGAGAGGATGGAGGCTGAGGTAGGGGAGGGACATAGGCCATAATAGGAATTAAATAGTGCACAAACCCAATATCTTAAGGTTTATATCTGAGCCTCGTATGCCCTGTGTACTGGAGTACGCACAACGTACTCATCCAGGACTAACTATGCTAGACGTACAAGGGGGTAAACCTCACGTACACGATTAGGGCCAAAACTTTGAGATTTTCACTTTGAGGACTTAATGTACAACAAAAGCGAACTTTAAGGGTTTAAAAGCAAACATGATAATATCTAGAGGTTACAACTTTTTTTCCACATAAATTACACTTCTTCCTCGAAGTCTGCTGATGTGAATAAATTCGGGTAGTGCTCTCTTTTCTCGTCCTCCGGCTCCATGTCCATTTGGAGCCCCTTCGGTGCTGTCATTACACCTTTACCAAATTCACCCCTTGTTACGAAGAGTTTTGGTTGTTCTGTAAAGAACTGCAATGGGTTTCTCCACATAGTTCAGGCGCACATCTACCTAAATATTATCTAACGACATCACTGCTGAATCATCAGCTACACATTTCCGCAACTAAGGAACATAGTGTTATGGATCTAACTAAGCTTATTAGGAAGATCCAGCCGATATGCAACGCTGCCAACACAGGTAGAAATCCTGAATGGGCCAATAAATCGGGGACCCAACTTAGCCATCTTCCACAATTAGATGACACCTTTCTAGGGTGACACCTTTTGCAACACAAAGTCCCCAACCTAAAACTCGAGGTCCGAACGGTGTTATTTAGCGTAAATATTCTGGCGACTCTGCACATGATGCAACCTATCGCGTACCTACTGAATCAACTCGGTGGTCTTAAGCACCAACTCGGTGCTCCCGACAACAAACTGGAGTCCTACACATCCTTCCATACAACATCTTGACTGGTGCTCAGTTGATACTAGCATGATAACTGTTGTTGTAGGAGGACTCTACTAGCGGGAAGTAAGTATCCCAAGTCCCTCCAAAATCCAGATCACAATCCCAAAGCATATCCTCGAGCGTCTGGATTGTTCGCTTGGTCTGTGGGTGGTATGTTGTACTGAAATGCAACTGAGTTCCCAACTCCTCATGGAACTTCCTCCAGAATTGGGAGGAGAAATGAACATCTCGATCCGAGACCACTAACACAGGCACCCTATGCCTAACGACTACCTCGCGGACATAAATATCAGCTAGTTTCTTTGAGGATATACTCTCAGCAATCAGTATAAAATGTATACTCTTGGTCAGCCTCTCCATAATGACCCAAATAGAGTCAACACCCCGCGCCATCCTGGGATATCTAGTGATGAAATCCATAGTGATCTCCTCCCATTTCCACATAGGGATGGGTAATGGTTGCACCTTGCCGTGAGATCTTTGATGCTCGGCTTTGACCTCCTTGCAAGTCAAACACTGATCAACGAACCAAGCAACTTCCCTTTTCATACTAGGCCACCAGTAACTCAACCTCAAATCTCAGTACATCTTTGTGGTTCCCGGGTGGATAGAAAACTTTGATTTATGAGCCTTCTCCAAAACTGTCTGCCTCACCCCACTTGAAGCCGGAACCCCGACCCTAATACACTAAGTCAATAATCCCTGACTGTCTCTAACAAAACAAAGGCATATGCACTCTAATCCGCTCAGTCTTCCAGTTTTCCTTTTTCAGTCCTGCTATCTGAGCCTTCTTGATCAAATCCATCAAAGGTGAAGTAAAAATCATCCTCAAGCAAATATCTCAATTTGATGAGCACACCGTCTTACGGCTCAAAGCATCGGCCACCACATTGGCCTTCCTGGGGTGGTACGAAATCTTGCAGTCATAGTCTTTCACTACATCTAACCACCTCCTCTAATTCATATTCAAGTTAGGCTGGTCCATCAAATACTTCAAACTATTATTATTGGTGTAGATAGTGAATCATACCCTGTACAATTAATGCCTATAGATTTTGAGGGAAAACACCACCGCCCCCAATTCCAAATCATGCGTGGGGTAGTTCGCCTCATGAGGTTTAAGCTTCCTCGAGGCGTAAGCAATCACAAGCCCTATATGCATAAGGATAACTCCCAATCCCGAAATAGAAGCGTTACAATAAACCGAAAAATCATCCAATCCCTTAGGTAATGCAATAATCGGGGCCTCGCATAGTCTCTGCATTAGTGTCTCAAAAGCCAACTATTGATCCGGACCCCACTGAAAGGTCACATTCATCTTGGTCAGCCTGTTCAGAGGCACTACAATCTAGGAGAAGTCATGAATAAATCTCTGATAATACACCGTAATACCCAAGAAACTCTGAATCTCAAATGTGTTTTTAGAACATCCCAACACATCACTGCCTCAATTTTGGCTAGATCCACCAAGATTCCCCCTAGTTGATGATGTGCCCCCAAAACTGCACCTCATGCAACCAAAACTCGAATTTGGAGAATTTGGCATAAAGCCTCTCCCTCCTAAAGGTTTCCAATACCTCTCGCAAATACTGCTTACACTGCTCCATGGTCTTAGAGGAGACCAGAATATCATCATTGAAAAAAATCATAGACTGATCCAACATTGGCCTACAAACTCGGTTCATGAGATCCATGAACGCTGTTGGTGCATTGGTGAGCCTAAAAGGCATCACCACGAACTCGTAATGACCATAACAAGCTCTAAATTCCGTCTTCTGCACATCCTCATCCCTGGTCCTCATCTAATGGTATCCTGACCATATATCGATCTTGGAGAACAAAGATGCATTCTGCAGCTGGTCAAAAAGATCGTCGATCATGCAGAAGTGGATAACAGTTCTTGACCATTAACTTGTTCAGTTCCCAGTAATTGATACACATCCTGTGTGACCCATCATTCTTTTTCATGTACATGATCGTTGCTTGCCACGGGAACTGCTTGGATGGATAAAACCCTTATCTAGCAACTCCTGCATCTTAAGCGGTGCTAGGCGATATGTTTCCTTGGCTATCGGAGTCGAACCAGGCATCAAATCAATACGAAACTCAACCTGCCTCTAGGGAGGCACTCCCAACAATTCCCCGAGAAAGACAATGGGAAAATCCTGCATAATGGATACCCCGCTCAACTTTGTCATGGCTTCAACCCGTGTATTTGAAACATAATCCAAAAACCTAGAACATCCCTATTGAAGAAGCCTCCTAGCCCTCGTAACTAAATAGTGAGCTGGCCCACACAAAGCTCTCTATGACAACCCAAAATTTCCATTCTGAACAAACCATATCAAGCCAATAGAAGTTAGAACAGTTACAGGGAAATTCCAGACTTTAGGTATAAGTTTGAGTATTTCAGGTTTAACACTTAAGGAGATATCAGGAGAGTGGATGCACTACGGTTTTGTGCAACACTGTTATTCCAATACTCTATGGTATTAGAGTTCATTCCGAGAATAAAACATTTTCTGCCAAAAATCTCAGGACTATATATAGAAATCTGAGCCATATTCATTCATTATTCACATTTCCAACTAGAGAAAAGCTAGTTTCTCTCTCATGGATCTTCAGGTTTTCATCCCAAATCGTGAGTATCTCTCTCTAGTTGTGTTATATAGCTTATAATGTGTTTAATAACATAGATTACATAGCAAAACAACTAGATTTAGGAGTTTACTCCCCAAGGTGTTCTTGGGCGGTAAACTCCTGAAATGATGCCTAGTCCTTCCTTAAGCCATGACACTAGTTTGGACTTGTTCACTAATGAATTTAGGGATAGAAAACAACCTCAAAACACGAAGGAAATGGTGTTCACGGCCTAAGATCTTCTTGGACCGTGAACACTAAATTTAGGGCCAAAAGCGTGCCCAATGTCCCTCCAAACTTTAAAACTAAACCTAGGGACTACCCATGGCTTGTTTAGACATCAAAACATTGAGAATCAAAGGTTGAAAGTGAGTTCATGGCCAAGGAAGTTCTGGGCCGTGAACTCCATTTTAGGGTGCCAAAATGCCCTAAATGCCTTCCATAAGCCAAGAGACAAGCATAGCCATTTACCATGATGTGTCTAGGACCAAAAACAATCAAAATATCATCACCCATAAGTGTTTACGGCCGCAAACACATGACCAAATGGTCCATGGGCCGTAAACTCAAGATATAGGTGTTTTGATGCCACAAACACTTCCAAGGACTTAGGCATGAATTTAGAATGCTTCTTTATGACCTTTAGGACCCTCATAAGTATATTTGGCCATGATTTTACGGTAGTAAACTCATTTGGGCCGTGAACACCCCAAAAGTGCCAAAAGAAGTGGTCTTTCTTATCCTAGGCTAGAGCTAATGTCCCTAAATCATTCCCTAGCTTTCATACTTGCATTCTCACATGTGTAGCCATGCGTTTACGACCGTAAACTACCTTCGGTCATGAAATCATGGTAGTAAACTCATGTGAGTGCCTTTATACATTCCTATGTTGAATCACATGTGATTCCAACACTTGGTCAAGGTGTTACCTAGTCCCGGAAGGTGTTTCCTTTCATATTGATGTTATAAACACTATATTCATGTCAATATGTGTCCTTATATGTCATTTAGGACTTATTGTGTCTCGGGACTTCATTCGTGGAATTTCTCATCCCTACACGCGTACCTGCTAGAACCACTCACAACAGGTGAGTTCATACCCCTTAATCAATGTTTTAAATAATTTTAAATGCTTTAATGGGGGGGGGGGGGGGGATACAAGTAGAAAACAACATGTTATTAAAACATTCATATGTATTTTACAATTGTTTTTTCATTCAGCAGATTTCACATACTACAAAATGTGATGCATGAAATGGTTTTCTATCTTAAAAATACTTCGTTATCAAATGTATTACTTTTGAAATGTTTATTAAAACGACATCAAGTCATTGTTAATTATTTTTCAAAACTCTTAGATGTTTTGCAAAACCATTTTACCTTTTGGAACCAAACTATACTTATACACATATGATCTGATATATGTATTGACATCATAGTTTTCATCCTTCATTCAGTTTCCCACACTCTTGTGTAGCAAGGGTGTACAAACTTACTTGAACAACCAATTACCTTTCAGTTAATTATCATAGGGATAGTTAGAAGATACAAAACATTATTCCTATTACAAGGAATCACACAAGATTCAGTTCATTCATGAGTCTATACCAGTACATTACATGATACATGAGTACACTTACATATGCTTACATGATACATGAACACATTTACCTAGGCTTACATGATACATGAGTACGTTTACATAGATACATTTACCTGAATATGCTTACATGAATACCATACATGAGGAAGATTTATTCGTACCTTCTATGTAAATTTTCCTGCCTATCCCAGTTCAACGGGATGTCTAGATGGGACTAACCATTCCGGAGCCCAGCTGCGAGCACCAGTGGGTGATGAACATCTACGGATGTCTAAGGTTACTACTTATATTAGGAGTCAATTACGGGCCTAACCAGTCCTCGAGCCTACTGTTCGCTACAGAGGTTGATGAACATCTACGGATGTCTATGGTTAATACTTATATTAGGAAAACGTTTACGGGACTAACCCTTCCTCCGCCCTGCTGCTGCTATAGTGGACAATTGGACAATCTTCGGATGTTTATTAGGTTATACATTTCGATAATCGCGATGACGTGTTGGTCCTAGTACCTAAAAATAACACTTACATGATTATATTTTTCCTATTACTTTATTTTGTGACACATTCACATAAATGATGAGTTAGACTAAGTAGTGTTTGTAATAGTCAAAAAGAAGGAAAAACTACATTGTCATAACAAAACATTCGGGTCTTGGTAGAAGACTGCATTATCATAAGAAAATATTCGGGTCTTGGTAGAAGACTAAATTGTCATAACAAAACATTCGGGTCTTGGTAGAAGACTACATTGTCATAGCAAAACATTCGGGTCTTGGTAGAAGACTACATTATCATAACAAAACATTTGGTCTTCATAGAAAACTACATTGTCATAACAAAACATTCGGGTCTTGGTAGAAGACTACATTATCATAACAAAACATTCGGGTTTTGGTAGAAGACTACATTGTCATAACAATACATTCAGGTCTTGGTAGAAGACTACATTTCATACTAGTAGGAAACATGGGATTTTCTATGGTTTTTCATACTTATATCAACTGTTTCATTTAAAGATTTACATGAAATTCATAACAGCTTTCCAAAACAAGACAACGACACTTAAATACTTATGAATTCACCAGCTTTAGGCTGATACTTGCTTTCAAAATAACTTGTATTCTCAGGTCACCAGTTAGATAGGTACGGTGGCCAGGCTTTTGAGAAGACGGAGCACAGACAAGACTCGTCTTACTTTGATTATTCATGTTATTGTTGTACATTATGAAAGAACACACATGTATTAAAACTTTACTATTAATGCAATGGATGATGTTGTTGCTTGTTTACTACTTTACATTGTTATGATACTTCACATGACGTCCTCCACCGCGGAACGTTTCCTTCGTTCTTTGGTTTTGAGGTGTGACACTCTCTCACTAGTATTGAATAGTTCTCCCACACTTGGGGTTCGAACACTCACCAATTGTTGCTCACAATCAATCATGTCCCCATTAGGCTCCAACCAGTCCGTCCTTATGATCACCTTGAATCCCCTCAAGGGGATTGACACCAAATCAATAATAATCCTTTCACTGACCATATTCAGAACACATCCTCGAAACATCCTCGCAACACTCATAGTACGATCATTCGGGATCTCCACCTCTAGAGGGGAGTCCAAAGTCCCTAGAACATATCGAAACTTCTTTCTAAGCGCAAGAGACACAAAGTATCAGGTAGCTCCCGAATCTTATAAAACATGAGTCGAGGAACCGTTGACCAAAAAGGTCCCTATACAAGATCATAAAAAATATAAGCATAACAAGAAAACAATAAAAGAGAAAGTTAATACACATACCAGTAACTATATATGGCACTGGTTAGCCCTCATCGGTGGTCAACTTAAATGATCTGCTCTTCAGCGTAAGAGCCTCCGCCTTTACCTGGCGGCCAAAGGTAATCCTCAAGGTGGCTGGCACAAGTGCCATCACTGCTCCCCCAGACAACCTCAGACAATCGGCCTTTTTATGGACGGTCTAGTTGCAGTGAAAAAAATCAAACACTTCTTGGGGAAATCCGAGCTCATGTGGCCCGACTGGCCACAATTGTAACATTTCGAGCCTGCTGCTCGACAGGCCCCACTATACAGCTTGTAGGGATATCAAAAAGTCATGTGGGACCCTGATCCCATGGGGGTCCCATCCCGTATGTGGGCATTTGTTGAAAAAAATCGGGGATGGGGGCAGGGGTGGGGGTTGGTAGTCCCGTCTTGAAACCCCCGTGGGGGCCCCGTTAATAAATTATATAAATTGGCATATATTAATTATATAAATATAATAAACAATAAAATTATTTTTACATACAAAAATACAACAAAAAACATGTTTTAAGTTGTTTGTAGCATGTAATATTATGTTATATATATATATATATATATATATATATATATATATATATATATATATATATATATATATATATATATATATATATATATATATATAACTCAAAAAGTTAGTTTCTTTTAGCCTAAACAATAACTTCTTTTATCCCAAATAAGGTAGCCTAAATCAATCTGGGGCGGGGGCGGGGGAACAGGAAAATTTTGGGGCAGAGGTGGGGGATGCAATCCCCGTCCCGTTTTCCCCCGCTGACATCCCTAGTGGCTTGCCGCACTTGGCACAACAGCCCTGACCCTGCTGTCCTCTGCTAGAAGTATCGGAGGTCTTGGGCCTCTTGGCCTGGCCCACTACTATTTGCACCTACTCTGACTTCCACTTCATCCGGAGCTCCAACTCGATTTCCTGTTCACGAGTCTTCTCAGTCATATCATTCAGGGTCTTGCACCTTGAAAAACTCATGAACTATTGTATATGATCTCTCAGCATGGCATGATATATCGTCTTCCTCATCTTCGCATCCACAGCGCACTGCAGAACTAGCAATGCCCTCACCCTGAATTTGGCGGTCATCCCCACTATAATCTCTGTAGTCTGGTGAAGAACCTGGAACTCCCTCACCAGCTGTTGCACCTCGATAGCCAATGCAAACTTTTGATAAAACCTTTACACAAAACCCTCCCAATTCATCACTATAATAGCCGTCGTACCAACCGTACAGGTGACCTCCTCCCACTAATCCTGTGCTCTATCCCTAAGCAAACAGGATGCAAACCCAGCCTTTGTTGCCCCGGGGTAAAAGCTCATGTGTTGAGCATTCTCCATGTCATCAATCTTGCGACGGCTAGATATGGGGTAATTAACCCCAAAGGACTCAAGCTCTCTGCATGCCTTGAACTCCTGAAAAAAGGGAGTTCTATCCCAAATATGTCCTGCGGAAATCTCGACTTGAAATGACCTGAGACACTCCTCCATGATCTCCATAATCCGTTCCTTGGCAGTACCGAAAATCACCTAGGTAGCATCAAGGATTCCGTGATTAACGTCAGCTACGATAAGCTCATGCAACCTCTCATCAATAAGCTCAACGCCTGAACCTGAACCTGAACCAGAACCCGAACCTAAACCTGAACCTCTGCGGGTAGTCATCACCACCTTCAAACTGAATATACAACATAAGAGAAACCAATCAAAAAAAGATTCAAGTGGGCTCCTCAACGCTAGTTTCCTTAGAGATTCCATGACAACCCTTGGCTCAAGTACATGTCATATGCTTCTAGTAGTACGAGCCCAATGCTACCTTTCACATATACTTGAACCATCCCCAAGGCCAATCTAATTCCTCCAAGCTACCCTACTATAACCTATCAACCTCCACTAAATTGCATCCACACGTAGACTCTTTTAGGAACTTTCAAATTTTCACACTAGCAGTACCAAGAACCTCCATAAACACCGTTGGTTGCCCTATGGATGCAAGTTGTACATGAAATAGGATCGCATAGACTGTCAAATGAAGATTCTACCCTAACCCCACATCCAAACAAGGAAAAGAAAATAAGGCCAAACCGATCATTCTAGGACTATACAGTCCTATGCATATACAACTTTGAAAGCATACACATAGCAATTAACGAAGTCGATATCAATTTCAAGCAATACATGGCACCAAATTTTCTTAGGTTATAAGGCGTCACACAGGTCAGCAAATTCTATAACATGATTCCTGAAGGTATCCTTAGCCCTACTCTAGCATGCAATTCACATATCAATCATTATAACACACAAATATGGGTATCTTAGGAAGCAAATACTTGAGCTCGGTCGATTGCACACTTTGCACTCTCCCTTTTTACTTAAGAAAACTTTTTTTGGAAAATTTAGCTAATTTTCTTTTACAAGATCATCATTTCGTTAGTTTGAGTTCTGACACACCAGAGAGTGTGCCCGAATCCCTTGAACTTGTAACAATAAAAAAATTCAAGATAAAATTTTCATTTTTCAATTAAGGATTATAGTCATAATATGGTTTCCGAAAATCCATTACATAATAACTATATCAAAATATCAGAGTGACAATATCAGGAAGTGCGGAAAATAGTAGGGATTGTATGTTGCGTCATCAAGTTGGGCCCTTTCCATTAGTATCTGAAATACTTAAAACTACAATACAAACTATAAGCAAAAGCTTAGTGAATTTGTAACACCCCAAAATCAGGTTGGCCAAGAAGGAAAGAAAACCCTAAGCCAAAGGGTCAACTCGCCGAGTCCAGTACAAAACTCGGCGAGTCCGAGCGGGATCCAGGTTCAAGAGTTAGTGACCGACTTGGCAAGTCAGCTATGGGGACTCGGCGAGTCTGGTCTGAGCGAGGAAAAACCTAAATCCTGGACTTGGAGCCTATTTAAGTGTCTCACTCTCTTCCTTAAGGTTCCTTTACTGCCTCTCTAACCCAGAACACCGAACCCTAAGCCCCATTGTTACTCTTTCAAGCTTCTAAGCCATTTTGGGTGATTTGAAGGAAGAGGGAAGAGGGAAATCATTGAAGCTTCAAGGATTGGCCTTAGATCTGGAGCTTGTGGAACCTTTCAGAGTTATTAAAGGTACTAAGTCGTTTCCTTCATTTAGATCTATTCTAGTTATGAGTTTTGGGGCTTTTAAGTCATGTTTATATATTCACATGAGTTAGAAGCCAGATTATATAGCCGACTTGGAGCCTATCTGAGGTTGCTACTTCGGATCTATGCTCATTTTGGCCTGGTGAAGCATAAAGTAACTGCCCTTGAGTTGATTATATAGCCGCCTTGCCTTAAACACTAGTTTATGGTGTGTTTAGTCTAGATCTCCTTCTCTACACGTAAAGTTTGCAACTTCACATGAGGAATAGGCTTGGGAAGGGCAGATCTACAATTTGGAGTCCATGCATGACTCAAAAGTCCTCTGCATGTTTGAAGATCTGAATGGACTCGACGAGTCCTTTGAGTGGACTCAGCGAGTAGCATGAAGTTGGGTAGGAATTCGACGAGTTAGAAGAACAACTCGACAAGTCTGTTGAAGATTGCCTTGGACTCGGTGAGTATGTTCTTGGACTCGGCAAGTCATGTCGCGAAACCCCAAACCCTTTTGAGTTAAGACTCGGATCAGTGAGTTAAGTGGGGACTCAGTGAGTTGGACACGCTAGGACTCGGAAATCGGTGAACTCGGCGAGTCAGCAGGCAGACTCGGTGAGTAAGGTTGACCTTGACCAGGACTTGACTGTGACCAGAGTTGACTTAGTTGACTTTTAGGGGATAGTTAGACTAAGTGTTGAATTGATAGAGGTAGCTCGGGGAGCTAGTGGAGCAGGACTTCAAAGAGTTTCAGGGCAGCAGTTAGAGGGGTTATCAGCAAGTTCAGCAAGTGTAGGTGAGTTTCACTTTGTGTGAATGGGTCTAAGGACACAATGCCAGCCCATGTAGATACAAGTAGGAAGACTCGGGGGTTAGCCCTAGGCACAATATGCTAGTACGATATTCAAGATGATGTCCAATGATAGCGGGCGGGTCCCCAAGGAATTGTTTATATGTTAGTGTATACTTGTTGTCTGTGTGATACATGTATGTGTCTGGTAGGGAGGTGAGTGTGGGCGAGGTCCCGTATCTCACCAATAGCAGAGTGTGGATGGTGTTCCACATCTCATTAGCAGCAGAACAGGGGCGAGGCCCTTGTTAGGGAAAGAGTGAGTGTGGGTTGGGCCCGTATCTCACTATCAGTAAAGGCGTGGACGCGGTTCCATGACTCATCAGTAGCAGGACAAGGCCGAGGCCCAAGATAGGCGAGGCCTCAGGACAAGATTTGTGAGTATATGTTAGCTTATGTGTTGTTATATGTTTATGTGCTATTATATGTTAGTGGGTGGGGCCCAGTGACAGGCGAGGCCTAAGTTAAACAGATATGTATCCGAGCGGGGCTCGAAGCCAGGTGGGGCCGTTGTAGCAGGCGAGGCCCGAGGTAGGGGGCGAGGCCCAAAATAGAGGGTGTAGCCCAGTATGTGCAGTATGTGGTTATACATGGTATGTGGTAGGGTGGGGAACTCACTAAGCTTCGTGCTTACGGTTTTCAGTTTTGGTTTCAGGTACTTCCGGTAGCGGAGGGAAGAGTTCGGGCTGATCGCATGGCACACACCATAGATTAGACAGCCCGGGAATGTTTTACACTGATAACGATCATGTGTTTTGGAAATTAATACTCTGTTTATGTTTTGGATTGATGTTTTTGCTCTAAGTAATGTTTTATTAAAAGAAATTTTTAGTCTTGAATTTTGGGATGTTACATAATTTTTCCCAAAATAGCACATAACACACATACAATTTCCATGGGCTACCCACATGGTCTTTCTCCTGAATTGCCATGGGTTACCCCATGGTTTGATATCCAAGTGTCATGGGATACCTCCATGGTCTTTGTGACATCCCCAAAATCACGACCAGAAAAGACCGGTTTTGTTTATACTTTATTTCAAAATCAGAGTAATCTTTTAATAAAAGAGTTGCGGAATTTGTCCCAAAACAATATTATGATAAAGATTTATCAAAAGCATTTCCATAGAAATGTATTTCATTAAAAGACTCGGGATTTCATGTTCGATACAGTACATAAGTATAAACAATACAATATAAGCCTTACTACAATATTTCATATCTACAGGCCTATATCCGTAATCCCTCATCCAAAACTTCATGTCTATGCTCATGCGCCACTACCTGTAATACAAGAAACTGAGTGGGTCAGGCTTGGGAGCCTGGTGAGCACATAGGGTTTTCAACCCACAATAAATAAGTTTATTAATTCCATCAATCAACAATAACCCGATTACCCGTTCCCGTTATCCTCACATTACGTCCCTAAACACCTATCATAAGGGATCTATCCTAAGGATCATCATCGGGATGGACACTACTGCTAAGGGGGTTCCTCAGCAATAAATGTCCTAAAGGCAACCATGAGGGGGATGGAGTACACCGGTGAACACATCGTTCACAAACACCTACAGGTTGCGAGCCTGCAAGCGTTCCACTGGACTGTCTAAAAGAGTCTGTGGTCGTCATCTATACTCCACTAGATGACTGGATCAACGACAACAACATCGAGGCCTCTCATCATTTTATCACACATCACCTATTACATCTACCCATGTTTTACCCCAACATTTTTGTAGATATAAAATACATATACAGTTTAAATCATTGAAAACATGTATAAAAATGTTCATCCAGCATAGATAGCAAGTATTCAGATAATATGCACACACATAGCATGTAATTTATATAAAATACTTCATATCTATGTGTAAGCTGAAAGTAACTATGCACTCACTTGAAAGGTGGTGACTCAGCACTCAGACATCGCTTCGGTACTCTCAAAACGATTTTCCTTCGATAAAACCTAATACCAATACCACTAGGGTTTAGTCTAACGATAACCGCGATTAATTAATAGTCTAGCTATTATTATTATTATATAAGCGTTAAACGATACTTATATAACTCATAATAATATCCCAAGTACTTATTATAAGGTCCTAATAACATTACTATATTAAAACATAAGCTAAACTAAAGATAGGTTAGGCGTAGCTCACTCGGGTTTTCTCGAAAATCGGGCTTCGCTAGAGCAGCGTTCCCAAGCCGAAAGGCTCTTTTATCGGGACTCCAGGAGCCTCGGGGCTTCCTTCGGGTGCTAGGGGGTTTACCTAGGCTTTTAGGGGGGTTAGAGAGCTTAGAGAGAGAGTGTAGAGAGAGAAAGAAGGTTTGAGAGGTATGAAGTAGAGGCTAGACCCGGCACCTCTCTTTATAGTGAAAATATCTGATGGAATCGCCGAGTAAGGGGACCTACTCGCCGAGTTGGTGCATGTGGTGGCCTTCTGGTGGTGCCACGTGTCAAATTCTGGTGGTGCCACATCACCCCCTATCGCGTATCAGCCTTCAAACTTAGAAAAATCATAAATCTCGCATACGAGCTCCTTTTTCAATGTTATTTATATCCATGCGTAGGTAAAATCAAGATCTACAACTTTCGTTTAGACTCCGTTGGCTAATTCTTGACCGATCTCAAATTTAACAGTAAGAGGCGTTTAGACTGTTAAATGATCACGAAGAATTCATAACTCCTTCATACGGACTCCATTTTCGTCTGTATTTTTACCGTTGAGTTCCTATTAATGAGATCTTCAACTATCATTTAGGTTGCGTAAGCCAAAAACCGCTCGAACTAAAATTCGAGTTTCGGGTCGTCCACTCCTAAGCCGAATCTTAGAAAAATCATATCTTCTTCATACGAAGTAAGATTTGGGCGTTCTTTTTATGGGTTTTCTTGGTTTAACATATTCTACAACTTTCGTTTAGATCACTAAGGCTAAAAAGTCCTCCATCGTAAATTCACTATTTACGTCTCCCGGTGTCGTGCGGGTTTTGCCGTAAAACTTCGGCATGCCATAACTTCTTCGTTATAACTCGGGTTTTGGCGTTATTTATATCCCTGGAATCCTTTTTTTGACCACTAAAACTTTATGTAGAGATATCGGGCTTATATCACACTTTAATTTTGATGCTTATTTTTATTGTTTTATAATTATACATTTATAATTAAATAATAAGCACATAAATACACATAATTTACATAATACTCAAATATTTCATCTTTATTACTTCAAAAAGAGTTACAACAGTTGACCTAGACTATTATATCGTCAAAAATGCTTAGCCCTAAAACCCGGGCGTTACAATTCTCTCCCCCTTAGGATGATTCTGTCTCGGAATCATGCATCAGCAAACAGATGTGGATAGCGACTCCTCATGCCATCCTCTGTTTCCCAAGTGAGATTCGGCCCATTCGAATCTTTACATCGGACTAGCACTAAGTCGACCATCTTGCGTCGTAACGTATTCGTCTTATGGTTTAGTCTAAGTCGATACTCTCAAAACAACTTTCCTTCGATAAAACCTAGTACCAATACCACTAAGGTTTAGTCTAACGATAACCGCGACAAAATAATAGTCTGACAATTGTTATTATTATATAAGTGTTAAATAACACTCAATATAACTCATAATAATAGCCCAAATAATTATTTTAAGGACCTAATAACATTCCTATAATTATTCGAAAGCTATATTAAAAATTGCATAAACGTAGCACACTTACAACGAATTTTATCGAAAACCGGAACTTATTTGGAGCAACGTTTCGAAACCGAAAGACACTTTTTCTCGGGGCTTCCCTCGGGAGCTAAGGGGTTTTCCTAGGGTTTAGAGGACTCAAAAGGGGCTAGAGAGAGAAAGTTCATAGAGAGAGAGAATGAGTTTTGGTGCAAGAAAAATGGCTGCCCTCGCTGCCTTTTTATAGGTGCGCACCGTCGTTCATACGCTGGGCGTACAGCAACACTACACGGGGCGTAGTTCGGATAAGGGTGCCACCTCGGACCAGCTATCTCACATTCGCGGAAGGATAAGGCCGGAGGGTACGCTGGGCGTACCGAACTCGGATGCGGGGCGTAGGGCGAAGCGACGTGTCCTTCATCCGAAGCGAGCCGTGATCAGCAAGCGACGGTTAGGATTGAGCCACGTCATCTCAGTTCACAATTTTCCTTTTCGACTTCTAAAAATCATAACTTTCTCATAAGAGCTCCGTTATCGACGTTCTTTATATCCATGTGAAGGTGGGAACGTACTCTACAACTTTCGTTTAGACTCTGTCGGCTAATTTTGACTCGATTTTAAATTTTATATTATTAAAATATCGCGACAGGATTGGTCCGTTAAATTCTCATAACTTCTTAATCCGACGTCCGTTTTCGCCCATCTTTTTCTCGTTACGTTACTTTAGACGAGACCTTCGATTCTCGTTTAGGTCGTGTCGGCTAAAAATCACTCGATCTAATATTCGAATTTCGGACTGTACACTGCTAATCCGAAACTTTGAAAAATCATAACTTCTTCATACGAAGTTAGATTTGGGCGTTCTTTTTATCGATGTTCTTAGTTTAACATATTCTACGACTTTCGTTTAGATCACTAAGGCTAAATCTATCGTAAATTCACTATTTACGTTTCCCGGTATCGTGTCGGTTCCATCGCGAAACTTCAACGAGTCATAACTTCTTCGTTATAACTCGGATTCCAGCGTTCTTTATATGTACGGAAACCTTGAAACATATTCTACAACTTGGTTAAGATTATTTATTACAAATAATCTTTTGTCAAAAACTCGTTTTCGACCTTTATTGTTTTCGACCCTTGTTGCTTCTAAATTGACTAGCTTGGATCTACGAGCGTTACAATTATCCCCCCCCCCCCCTTAGGATGATTATGTCCCGAAATCATCAATGAAATAGTAATGTATAATGACTCCATACGTTATCTCTTCATCCTAGGTAATAATTGTAACTTCTCTGTTCCTTCAAGTCTATCTTTTAGACTTACTGTCTGTAAGCAGTACTTAATTGTGCACCTGCTCTCTACTTCAGGTTAGACTCTAAATTATGACCTATCATCATGTGATGCTTGTTTAGACTCAGGTCTCTTAGAGTTAAATTCTAAAATAGACTACGCCTTCCTTCATGTTCTAATGTGATATAATCACACTTTAACATGTAGCATTTCTAGCTATCAACTTCTTTAACAACGAGCGCGATACTTCTATTGATCGCTTTGATTTCAATCGTTTGGTTTAATTTATACGCTACATCAAACTTGGTTCTCTGAACTACGTAACATACTCATCGTAGTCGGACTCAACGTGATATTACCACTAGGGTCGGGATAACAACAATCTTCTTAGTAATTACCGAAACAATGGTAACGACATACTTGAATAAAACAAAATCAATTACTAGTTTCTTGGTAACCTTGTGACTTTCTCTGATCTAAGTGTGAGTCTTGTGCTTCCAGTAGTATAGGCCTCTACTACCTTTCACACCTACTCATACTCATCCCAAGTATTGTCTCGCAGTTTTCCAAGTTATTATCACAAAAACAATTTTTAACACATAAAAATGTGTCCAAACAATCACAAAAGTTTCCCTAGACTCTACTAGGACTTCTTCTATGCGTATCTTCAATCATCAATTCTGCTTCAGCTCGGTGGAAATGCCATACGATGGGTCAACTTCATGAATTACGCCAATCATTCCATTATCCTGCCAATCGAAGGTGTACTTCGGACGTACTGTACTCCTCTAAACATACTGCATGACATATTCTAAAGGCAAGATACCACTCTTATGATATCTTCCGATAGGTGCCATTCACTATCGTAGGACTTTTCATTTCCTCCACTTACTCAATTCTCTATGAGTCCTTATCATGACATTCTATTCTCCAAAGCAAGCGTTTGGTGTATCGAGACGAGAATATAGATACAGGAAGAATTAGATGCGTATTCCTCCTTATTACTCCAAAAAGTTACATGCCAGTTCTAATATCGTAATTAAACGTTTAGAAACCAGAGCACATAAATTTCCAGATCCGGTCAGCAACAGACCATAGATCCGATCATATAATGCATATCGTAAATCATTTAGCACATAAAAGCATTTTAGGCACAATCTCTAAAATAATCTAGTGCTCACACCTCACAATCATCGCTTAGCATTCTAAGTTTAAGTCTAGAAATAAATCCATATTCCTAGTTCACTTAAACTAATGCTCTGATACCAACTGTGACATCCCCATTTTCACGGCCAGAAAAGACCGATTTTGTTTATGTTTTTTTTATAAAAATCAGAGTACTTCTTTTGATAAAAATGTTGCGGAATTTGTTCCCAGAAAAATACGATAAATACTTTATCAAAACATTTTCGAAGAAACGTATTTTATTTATGTTAAAATGTTTGGGATGTCATCATCAATACATAAACATAAGCATAAACGGAACTTACATTTACTTACACTAGCGATCTACATCTCTTTAATCTCTCAGTGTAATGTGACTTCATATCAACACCTGTGATGTAAATAAACTGAATGGGTCAGGTTGGGAAACCTGGTGAGTACATAGGATTTTCAACCCACAATAATATAATTATTATGTTTAAACAATCAAACAATCAACCCAATTACCCATCCCCATTATCTTCTGTACTCCTAAGGGTCTACCCTAAGAATCAGCTATTCCTCGTTTATTTATTCCTAAGGATCATCCTAAGGAATCGGCACGAAGTCCATCGTTACCAAAGGTTATAGATTATAACCGGTGAACACGTAGTCCAAAACATCTGGTAAACACTTAGTTCAAAAGTAACTAGTGAACACACTCAGTTCAAAATACCTAGTGAACACACTCAGTTCAAAGATACCTAGGGAACACACTCAGTTCAAAATACCTAGTGAACACCCTCAGTTCAAAATACCTAGTGAACACACTCAGTTCAAAAATACATAATGAGCACCTAGTTCAAAAACACCTACAGGTTACAAGCCTGCTATCGTTCTATTGGACCGTCTAGTATCATCCATGGTCTTCAATAATACTCCACTAGATGACTGGATCACAGTCAACAATGATGTCTTCCATGTTGTTATCACACAACAACTATTTTATCTACCCATGTTTTACCCAACACATTTTGTAGATATAAAATACATATACAGTTTAAATCATTTAAAACGTGTATAAAAATCTTTCACCCAACATAGGCAACAAGTATTCAGACAAGATGCACACATAGCACGTAATTTATATTAAAATACTTCATATCTATGTGTAAGATGAAAACGGACTATGCACTCACTTGAAATGTGGTGTCTCAACACTCGGACAGCGCTTCGATACTCTCAAAACAACTTTCCTTCGATAAAACCTAGTACTAATACCACTAAGGTTTAGTCTAACAATAACCGCGACAAATTAATAGTCTGATAATTATTATTATTATATAAGTGTTAAATAACACTCAATATAACTCATAATAATAGCCCAAATAATTATTTTAAGGACCTAATAACATTCCTATAATTATTCGAAAGCTATATTGTAACGCCCGCAGGTCCGGGCTAGTCAATTTAGAGACAATAGGGGTCGAAAACGACTTTTCAACAAAAGATTATTTAGAATAAATAATCTTAAACAAGTTGTTAAATATGTCTCAAGGTTTCCGTACATATAAAGAATGCCGAAATCCGAGCTATAACGAAGAAGTTATGGCCCGCCGAAGTTTTACGGCAAAACCGGCACGGCACCGGGAGACGTAAATAGTGAATTTACGATAGAAGACTTTTTAGCCTTAGCAACCTAAACAAAAGTCGTAGAATATGTTAAAATAAGAACATCGATAAAAAGAACGCCCAAATCTGACTTCGTATGAAGAAGTTATGATTTTTCTAAGATTCGGCTTAGCAGTGCACGACCCGAAACTCGAATTTTAGTTCGAGCGGTTTTTGGCTTACGCGACCTAAATGAGAGTTGAAGGTCTCATTAATAGGAACTCAATGGTAAAAAGACAGACGAAAACGGAGTCCGGATGAAGGAGTTATGAACTCTTCGCGGTCATTTAACAGTCTAAACGCCTCCTACTGTTAAATTTTAGATCGGTCGAGAATTAGCTGACGGAGTCTAAACGAAAGTTGTAGATCTTGATTTTAACTATGCGTGGATATAAAGAACGTCGAAAACAGAGCTCGTATGCGAAAGTTATGATTTTTCTAAGTTTGAAGGCTGATACGCGATAGGGGGTGACGTGGCACCACCAGAATTGGACACGTGGCACCACCAGAAGGCCACCACATGGACCAACTCGGCGAGTAGGTCCCCCCTACTCGGCGAGTAGACCAGTCAGCACCCCTTTAAATAGAGGTGTCGGGTTCCATTCATTCTCACACCTCAACCCTCTTCTTTCTCTCTCTAAACTCTCTCTCTAAGCCTCCCTAACCCCCCTAAAAGCCTAGGGTAACTCACTAGCACGAGGCAGAAGCCCCGGAGCGCCCGACGGCTCCGAGAAAAGAGCCTTTTGGCTCGGGAAACGCTGCCCCAGTGAAGCCTGGTTTTGCGAAAAAACCCGCTGTAAGTGAGCTACGCTTACGCTAGTTTTAATATAGCTTCTAATTAATTATAGTAACATTATTAGGACCTTAAAATAATTATTTGGGCTATTATTATGAGTTATATTGAGTGTTATTTAACGCTTATATAATAATAATAATAGTCAGACTATTAATTTGTCGTGGATATCGGTAGACTAAACCCTAGTGGTGTTGATACTAGGTTTTATCGAAGGAAAGTTGTTTTGAGAGTATCGAAGCGCTGTCCGAGTGTTGAGTCACCACCTATCAGGTGAGTGCATAGTCCCTTTCATCTTACACATAGATATGAAGTATTTTATATAAACTACGTGCTATCTGTGCATATTATCTGAATACTTGCTGTCTATGCTGGATGAACGTTTTATACATGTTTTAAATGATTTAAATTGTATACGTATTTTATATATACGAATATGTTGGGTATGATATGGGTAGATGAATGATGAGAGATAGAAGATGACGTGAGTATACATTGGCAGCTATGGACTTAGTGTCTATGGGACAAACACCGGTAGCTATGGACTTAGTAGCTGTCAGACGTTGGTAGCTATGGATTTAGTACCTGTTAGGAGTTAGTAGTTATGGACTTAGTACCTATTAGTTAGACACCGGTAGCTATGGATTTAGTACCTGTAGGAATTGGTAGCTATGGACTTAGTACCTGTTGAGCACTGGTAGCTATGGATTTAGTACCCGATGAGTAAGATATAGCATCTATGGAATTAGTGTTTTACGAACGAACATTGGCAGCTATGGATTTAGTGTCAGTCCTAGAACCTTGGAAGTAAGGGACTTCGGAATAAACGAATGAAGGATAGATGACTCTTAGGCTAAATCCTTAAAGAGTAAAGAAGATAATGGGGATGGGTAATTGGGTTGATTGTTTGATTAAACATAATAATTATATTATTGTGGGTTGAAAACCCTATGTACTCACCAGGTTTCCCAACCTGACCCACTCAGTTTATGTATATCACAGGTGACGAAATGAAGTGACATTACACTGAGAGATTTAAGGAGATGTAGATCACTAGTGTAAATAATTGTAAGTTCTATTTATGCTTATGTTTCTGTATTAATGATGACATCCCAAACGTTTTAAGATGAATAAAAATACGTTTCTTCGAAAATGTTTTAATAACGTATTTATCGTGCTTTTCTGGGAACAAATTCCGCAACCTTTTTATAAAATGAAGTACTCTGATTTTTCATAAAGCATAAACAAAATCGGTCTTTTCTGGCCGTGATTTTGGGGATGTCACATATATTAAAAATTGCGTAAGCGTAGCACACTTACATCGAATTTTATATAAAACCGGAAGTTATTTGGAGCAGCGTTTCAAAACCGAAAGACACTTTTTCTCGGGGCTTCCCTCGGGAGCTAAGGGGTTTTCCTAGGGTTTAGTAGACTCAAAAGGGGCTAGAGAGAGAAAGTTCTTAGAGAGAGAATGAGTTTTGGTGCAAGAAAAATGACTGCCCTCGCTGCCTTTTTATAGGTGCGCGCCCTCGGTCGTACGCTGGGCGTACAACAACACTACACGGGGCGTAGTTCGGATAAGGGTGCCACCTCAGACCAGCTGTCTCGCATTCGTCGGAAGGATAAAGCCGGAGGGTACGCTGGGCGTACCGAACTCGAACGCGGGGCGTAGGGCGAAGCGACGTGTCATTCATCCGAAGCGAGCCGTGATCAGCAAGCGACGGTTAGGATTGAGCCACGTCATCTCAGTTTGTAATTTTCCTTTTCGACTTCTAAAAATCATAACTTTCGCATACAAGCTCCATTTTCGACGTTCTTTATATCCACGCGAAGGTAGGAACGTACTCTACAACTTTCGTTTAGATTCCATCGGCTAATTTTGACTCGATTTTAGATTTTATATTATTAACAAGCCGGGACAGGATTGGTTCGTTAAATTCTCATAGCTTCTTAATTCGACGTCCATTTTCTCCCATATTTTTCTCGTTATGCTAATTTTGACAAGACCTTCGATTCTCGTTTAGGTTGTGTCAGCTAAAAATCACTCGATCTAATATTCGAATTTTGGGCTGTACACTGCTAATCCGAAACTTTGAAAAATCATAACTTCTTCATACGAAGTCAGATTTGGGCGTTCTTTTTATCGATGTTGTTAGTTTAACATATTCTACGACTTTCGTTTAGATCACTAAGGCTAAATCTCGCTCTATCGTAAATTCACTATTTACGTTTCCCGGTATCGTGTCGGTTCCATCGCGAAACTTCAACGGGTCATAACTTCTCCGTTATAACTCGGATTTCGGCGTTCTTTATATGTACGGAAACCTTGAGACATATTATACAACTTGGTTAAGATTATTTATTCTAAATAATCTTTTGTTGAAAACTCGTTTTCGACCCTTATTGTCTCTAAATTGACTAGCCCGGATCTACGGGCGTTACATACTATACATGGGTCGACATTGGTGCCTACGACCGTTTCAATCCAGAAGGAAACTCACATCAAATGTCAGATGATAGCTGAAACTTCTCTGCTCCGGAATCAACTCTACTCACTCACTGAACCAAAACAACCCCCTAAATACCATTTCATACTCATAACCCCTATAGGTTCAAATATGGTTAAAGTTAAGTGTAGGTCAAAGTCAAAGTCAACGCTCCGAGTTGAATCAACTCGTCGAGTTTACCCTTTAACTCGCCGAGTTCCCATGAATCACAAAATCATGAAATCGCAATCCAAATTGTTGAGTTTTCCTCCAACTCGTCGAGTTTTGCGTTTTAACATAACGGGGACACTTCAACCTAACTTGTCGAGTTCCTCTATGAACTCGTCCATTCTTCAATCTGTTAGCCCTTGTTAATGATATAATCCCTTATTCTTCAATCTACACCCTAAACTCCAAAGCTAGACTGAAAATGCCTCTAGGAACAAAAACATCACATAAGGTCCCAGCTTTCTCCACACGCATGGCCATTAGAAGCTCCAAAAGGCCAAAATGATGGTATAAAGGTTTCATGGGACTTCCATAGCCATAAAGTTGGCACCTTTATGTCGTGAAAACCCTTTAAGACCTTAGATCTGAAGTGCTAACCCATTTGGGACGTCCAACTCCCAAGGACCATGATATTTGGTCCAAAACTAAGCAAAATAACCCCAAAAGAATATTTAACCAACCACAAAGAAAGGATCAAGCTTTATACCAGCAAAATGTTGTGGATGAGGCAAGGATTCTGGATCTATAAAGTCCTTCTTGTGTCCTCAAGCTTTTCTTTCTTCCAATGGCTTCAAGAACACACTAAAACACATAAAATGGCTCACAAACACACTCAATAGCATTAGGGTTTCTAGATCTCTGTTAAGGGACTTAGAGGCTAGAAATGAGGCCAACACCTTCAAGTTAAGGTGTTTAAATAGGGTGCAAACCCCAGAAATTAGGGTTTCATATCTGCCAACCTACTCGTCGAGTTGAGGCCTCCTAACTCGTTGAGTAGGTTACTTAAAATATGTGGCCCTTATGATCTCTACTCGACGAGTTTGGGGCTCCCAACTCATCGAGTTGCTCTATAAAATGGAATAAATTATAAGTTAAATGCATACCAGGAACCAGACGATACAATTCTCCCCCACTTGTCTCATACTTCGTCCTCGAAGTCTGTTGTCTGAAATAATTTTGGATAATGCTCTCTCATCTCCTCCTCTGGCTCCCAAGTGGATAGACAAATCGGATGTGGCATTTCAACATTTGAAAGATTCCTTGTACCAACTATCGGCTCTAGCATGCCCGCTACCAGGGGAAACACTATAGATGTATCTAGCAGCTTCCGAAGAAGCTATCTCCTATGTGTTAGCGGTAGAAAGGGAAGGCAAGTAGGTTCCTATCCATTCTTTTAGCAGAGCCCTACAAGGACCAGAGGGAAATTACTCGGCCTTAGAGAAAGTGGTCTTCGCCCTGGTATATGTTGTCAGACGGCTACGGAGGTATTTTCAAGCTCATAAGGTGGATGTTCCGACTAGTTATTCCATAAAGCAAGTGTTGCTAAGGCCGGAAAAGTCTGGGCGCCTGGCCAGTTGGGATATAGAATTAGTTGAATAGGATCGGATTTGAGGGGAAGCAAGGTGGGCAGTCACACAGGGCCCTTAAATAATAGGGCCCGAGATTTGGTCATATTGTTTATTTAATATTTATATAAAGAATAAATCGTTTAAACAAAAACATAAATTTCTTATGGTTCAAATAGTAAGTGCGCTTCTGTTTTCTTAAGTTAATACAAACTATCTGTGTTCGAATCCCTTTGTTGTTCAAGTGCTTATTGGGTTAAACTTCCTTTGTGTGCTTCCACTAAATTCTCGAGCCTTTTTTTGCATCCACTAATAACAATATTTTATTAAACTATTAAGTAATTTTTTAAGAGATTAATTATTTTTATTGAGTTTAAATACACTATGCACCCATTTGTTTCACTAATTTATAATGACTTCCAAAAAGATAATAATAGTGAGGGATTCTAGTTATCAATAGGGAATCGTTGAATCGGTTGAAGGAGAAGAGTAGATTTTTGTCACATTTTACTAATGACCAAACTAACCTTTAAAATCTCCATTTTATTAAAATATTTATATTTTTAGTGAAATTGTAGTATAAAATATCCGATCCTGAACAACTAGTCAGTACTCATTAAAATACTATGATTTTGCTATTTTTATTGCTATAAAGTTTATCGTTGTTAAAAAAAATAGTTTATGTAATTTAATTCGTTCCAAGTTAAGACCTAAGAGCCTTTTTTCCAACTCATCCAGGGCATTTGAATCTTCAACACCAACCCTGTAGGAGAACATGGTATCCATTACCACCCTCGAACTAGCATCAAGGCACATTCCCTCACAGACTTCCTGGTTGAAATACCAGATACCATTAAGGGAGTGCCGACGAAGATCTTCGTTGACCTACTCGATCCTGAAGCTGGCAAAGAACTCTAGAAGCTATACACTGATGGCACAACATGGAAGGAAGGGTCAGGCTCAGGCCTATTCCTACAAAGCCCTAACGGTGAAGAGATCACTTTCGCGTTGCGATTTGACTTCCAAGTATCAAACAACGAGGCAGAGTACGAAGCACTCTTAGCAGGTCTGAGGCTAGCTAAGGAGGTTGGCGCAAAACAACTAGCGACCCTCAATTATTCGCTACTTGTCACAAACAAAATAAATGGAACATATGATGCAAAGGACTCCAAGATGCAGAAATACCTAGATGCAGTCCGTAGCTTAGCCAACACATTCAAAAGTTTTTCAATTAAACAAATCTCTTGTGGAAAAAATGCAAGGGCGGACACCCCTAGCAAGCTGGCCTATACTTCGTATGACCATCTCACAAAGAAATTTTCGGTTGAAGTACTCTCGGAAAGACGTATCGATAACCAGAAGATCGATACAACTAGCGGCCCTCATCGATTCGCTAGCAAAACAACTAGCATCCCTCAACGATTCGCTACTTGTGACAAACAAAATAAATGGAACATATGATGCAAAGGACCCCATGATGCAGAAATACCTAGATGCAGTCCGTAGCATAGCTAGCACATTCAAAAGTTTTTCAATTAAACAATTCTCCTGTGGAAAAAATGCAAGGGAGGACACCCTCAGCAAGCTGGCCTATACTTCGTATGACCATCTCACAAAGAAATTTTCGGTTGAAGTACTCCCGGAAAGAAGTGTCGATAACCAAAAGATCGATACAATTTCGGCCCCTCAAAAATGGACCAAACCATTTGTCGACTACTTGCGCCATGGCGTGCTTCCGGACGACCCAAAGGAGGCAAGAAAAGTTAAAATCAGAGCACCATATTTTGCAATCAGGGACAACCAACTTTACCGAAGAGGATATTTAAGCCCCTGGCTCAAGTGCATCTCTAAAACAGATGGGCGGACGTTCTTGAAGAAAGCCATTACAGGGACATAGTAGCACACGAAGGTTCTCGCGCACTCACAGGAAAAATACTCCGCCTAGGGGTATATTGGTCGGACGTGTACAACGACACCACAACCCTAACCACGAAATGCAAAGAGTGCCAATAATTCGCTCCTTTCCAAAATCAACCACCCATGCCATTAACCAACATCACCATCCCCTGTCCTTTCCATCAATGGGGGATCGATATAGTAGGACCTTTCCCACCGACACCAGGGGGCATGAATTTTTACTGGTGGTCATGGATTATTTTACCAAATGGATAGAGGCAGAACCACTGGCCACCATAACTGCAAACAGGTGATAAAATTTATGACCAAGAACATCTTGGACCATTTTGGAACTCATAGGATCCTCATAAGTGACAACAACACAAAATTTCAAGGAAGTCCCTTCAAGGAGAGGTGCGAAGACAAGAAAATCCATCGCCGGTTCACATCAGTAGTGCATCATCTGGCCAACAGATAGACTGAGATATCAAACAAAACCATAGTCAATGTTTGAAGAAAAGGTTACTCAAATAAAAGTCTGCCTGGGTGGATGAACTCCCAACCGTGTTGTGGTCATATCGTACCATAGCAAGGTCAAGTACAGGAGAAACCCCATTTAGCCTAACTTATAGGACAGAAGCAGTCCTCCCTTGGAAATAGTGGCAAGCTCCTTGCGAACGGAGAGTTTTGAGGAAGAAGCCAATGAAGAAAGGCAATGTCAGGACCTAGACATGATCGATGAAAAACGTGAGGCGGCACAAGTGCGTCAGGCACTATACAAATCATGAACTGAGAACTATTACAACCGCCAAGTCCGGGTCAAGAACTTCAAAGTTGGAGAATGGATGCTAAGAAAGAATGAGTGTAGACATGATAAACCATTGGGGAAACTCAGTGTTATGTGGGAAGGACCATACAAAATCATGGAAGCCCGTAAGAATGGTGCTTACGTCCTAGAAGCTCAGGACGGGCATGTCATTCGAAGAACGTGGAATGCGCAAAGCTTGCGTCACTCATACTCTTAAAATGAATGTTAAATGTAGAATAAATGCTAGCAAAGGCATTGTGTATTAGTTTTAACATGTAAATGTAATCAGCAAAAATTACTTTACTACTTTATGCCTTATTACACTATAAAGAAAACTAGAGTAAACAGAAAGGGCAATTTAGATGCTCCATATTTTCAAGCTTGAAAAACAAAACAAAGAGGTTGTGTACAGTTACCGTGTGACAACAAGGATTGATCATCCAACGTCACACGAGCGAAATTGTTATAAGGAGGCAGCCAGTGAGTTTCATAGATAAGACTCACAACCTTCCTCCCAAAACATGCTCATCAATTACATTATAGCATACGAAAGAACATGTGACATGAGTGTAGAAGGGTCATAATCTTCCACAAATAAAAAAATAATAATAAACAAAATCGGGTGAGCCTTAAGATGACGATCTTAGCTACACCTAGGGTCTTTAAGCAGCAAATTAGAACAAATTTCTCAAAGACCGACTTTACTAAGGCACAAAGAGTTCACCAATAACATAACTCAAGTCAGGAGTAAAAGCAAACCCTGTGAAAATACCATGTGATGGCCAACATAAACCATACATGAAGTAACCAAAAAAGAGAATATATGATAACAACAAACATTCATACCCACAAATATAAAGTAGAAATTGTTAAATTGTCAAACTCCCAGACTTTCACGCTACCTCTGAGGGAAGCAAAGAAAAAAAGAGGGAAACAGAAAATTGTTCATTGAGATTACATCACAACAAAATAAAAAAACCCTATTTATGGGCAGGGACGTTACCGTCACCGGGTGAGAACTTAGGCCACAGCCAGACCCATCGCTCTGATCATATTGACAAAGATCGCGGAGCCAGGCCATATCCAGACTGCCCAGGTTGAGATAGCTGGCGAAATATGTTTCAGTAAAAGTCGCCATTGCATCTTCCATCTCTTGGGTCATAGTGGCCACGTCCACCTCAACCTCTTGATTAAACTCCCAATCAGTCACCAACTCTTTCACAGCCCTCTTTCCCTACTCCACCCCCTCCGCTGGACAAGCCGCCTACACCTGAACCAAGCCTTAGAGAAACTAGGGGCTCTCAAACAACCTGTCCACCACCCGGCTGAGCCCGTCACTAAGATCCACGAAACATCCTTCTCCAACACTCCCTTTGCAGTGTTCTCAGCAACCTATTCAACCACAAGTTTTTTCGTTTGCTCACTCCAACCGACATTCTCCAAACTCAGGGCTCCCACATAATCAGGTGCCTCACATCATCCTCCAGCTTTGCCACTTGGTCTACCAAGCTTGCCTTCTCGATCAGTACCTCCTCCTGCTTGGCCTCCCAGTTCCACCTATCGACTTCTATCTTTGCCACCTCGGCCTTTATCTCTTTACATTCAATGCTCTTCATGTCAGAGTCAAACTGGAGGGTATCCATCTCGAAGATACATTCATCGGTTGCGACTAAGTAAGAGGTCACTGGGACGGCGGTGTAACGCAAGCCATCGGCCATGTTCTCATTCGATAGGATTGTTAAGGCATCAGTGGTATCAGGAGGAAAAGCGTGCCGACACCACTGAAGAGCGATGTCATGATCGATGAAAGGGCATTGGGAAGTTAGCCTCCAATTGGCTAGTAGGCATCTGAATAAGAACCCATAAGAAGGGGGATGGTTGCGGTTTTACCAAAGGAGGTTGATGCGAGACCATAGGAAGGCAAAGATCCATTCTTTGCCTCGGCCCCTTCATCCGTGGGAACAGGGCTGGTCTTGTCAGTATCTTCTTCCCCCGTATGACAAGGCGGTTCAGTCGCACTAATTTGTGCCCCCTCCATCAGTTTCAGAGGACTTTCATCGAGGGAATGGTTGGAATCCTTGGTACCCCCATCAACAAAACCCAGGTTACGTTTCTTACAAAGAGGGGGCCCGGTGCTGGCTATCTCAGTTCGACCACCGGAAGAGACTTCCAGGAAAGAAAAACGCCTCTTGACACATCGAAGACTCCTCGAGGACCCAGAAGGTGTAGGATCCTTCTGAGAAACACCAGTGACAATAATGTTCTGCAGATCTAGATCCTTACCAATGTCATTGACACTGTCAGCATGGACAGTTGCCTTGATTCCTCTTCCAGAAATAGGAGGTGGAAGAGCCTCCACAAGATCGACGTCATGGCACTGTAGCTCACCTTCAAACAGACCCTGATGAGCATTCTCTAGAGAAACAACTTCCTCCACACCTGGCAGCAAAACAAAAGATAAAGACGGTTAAACAGAATGTCGATTTAAACACCCTTTTCCAATTTGTCAAAAAAAAGGGGGGGGGGGAAGAGGAGCAAGAGAAATACCCTCTTTTTCAACGAAAAACTCGGGCACTTTCTTGCGATCCCTCTAAGCGGTGCTCGTTCCGGCAGCAGCAAAGAAGCAGCCAAGCCGATATTCACCGTTGATACTAATCTTCTCAAGGACATCAGCTAGTTATTTGTCAGCACCATAACCTGTCGGAGCGCGGTCGACATACACCTTAGCCCTAGGGTAACTGAGCACCACGAGATCTCCATTCACCCATAAGAACTTCTCCGGCCAATTCTTCATAGATTTCTTATTGTGGATAAGAGTAGGGACTCCCTGCCAACGAGAAAGGGTTCGAGTTCGCGACTGAGTAGAGACATTGAAGAAGTGCTTGAAAGCCGAAAAAGTAGGCAAGCAACCTAGGGCATGGCAAAGGGATTCAAAATACACTATCTTGTTTACAGCGATAGGGGTTAGCTCTCTCACGGAAAACTCGTATTCCCAGATGATCAGGTTGAATAAATCTGTGATAGGCAAGTACATACCTGCCTCGAACAAGACAATTAGGATTCCGACTTCGCCTTTAGGAGGACTATAAAGCAATGCATCAGGTATGGGGATTTGCACTGCTTGTTCGGGAACGAACCTGAATCGGAACTCAAACAATTCCCATTCTTTGTGGTAAGATCTCTCCCAAAAGTGCGAGTGGCAGCCATGGAAAAATATGAAGAAAGGGTTGATAGGGTTTTTCTTAAGAACAAGAAGTCAAGGAGAGACAAGTAGAAGGTAAGGAGGAAACACCAGGAGGAACATAGGTTTAAATGCCACAAAAGGGGCAACGAACCGTCTTCATGATGAAACTGCCGAACAATGGCTATTTCGCCCTGCCAACTGCATAAGTTATCAATAGCCGTCTGTCACATGTCTATGAGTAACCCAGACCAACTCTGCTACGTCATGAATGTAGAGGTCTACTGGTCTAAGTGACTTGTTAATGTTTCCATGAACGGCCATGTTAAATGTAACGAAAATCATAAATGAAACGTTATCTTCTTAGGACCTTGGCCAAGGCCTGGTCTTGGCCAAGGCAGTCTAGCATTAGGGTGGAAGTTCATTTACCTCCACAAGGGACAAATATCCCCCGCGATCTGCTCATTCACTCACGACTAATCAGGACATGATAGAAAGCTTAGGTGACGCCAGAACTGACGTCACCATGCATTTAGTTAACATGGCGGTGATCCTCCCAGTCAAAGGAGGCCATGTCTCAAGCTCATCGAATAAGGTCCCCACGATCTTTTATAAGCAGGTATAAAAGGATATTTGCTGCCTCAAGGAAGGTATCCATCTTCTCTCTCACGAATATTACCCTAAAACTACCTCTCTCAGAAAACTAACTTGATCATCAGAGCGACGTCCCGAGAGAACACCTGGACGTCCTTTAATGATTCTTATTTGTGTTTTGTTCTCAGGAAAGCTCCCAAGATAGATCCATTATCCGGCATCCAAACCCATGTAGAGCATTTCACAACAAATACCTAGTTCTCGCCCACTTAAGGTTCGAACTACCATCCACTGGTGTTGCAAGAGGATCTTCCAAATATGGATCAAGCAACCCTAAGATATTATGAATCTTAGATAAAGACCTCAGAAATTTCCAATCATAACTACTTCTAACATGAAGAATCCCCACATAGGTGCAGAAGCAATAATTCTGATAGTCCATATCACAAATTTTATATCCCGAAACAAATGGATTACCACTAACATCGTCCATAATTTCCCAACCAACAATCCGGCTCCTGACATACCTATACCTCAAGAAAACATACCTAGATCGCATATCAAGGTAACCAATCCACAAAATCCTCTTGTGCATTCCCACACTACCATATTGCCGACAAAAACCGCAGTCACAAAGCCCCATACCAAGTCTACATACCACCTCCAAACATCACATGCCTGCCCTTTCTCTCCTCTAAACACGAAAGGCTGGAGGAACAACACCTTGTCGAAGATAGTGATATTCCAATATCGTTGTTGATCACTCAACCTTTAGCTATAATCCTTAAGCCAATCATAACAGTTTCTTCTTTCTTGAGTCTCGCGACTCAGTTGACACTACCATCTAGCAAAGCCCTCTAGACCTCAAATAAACTAAGTCACCTAAGTCTACTCCATTCCACCCAATCCTATATGGAAACTAAATTCCAACCAAACACTAGGGCCATCCTCATCCGAACAACCATAACTAGAAGATCAAAAGTTACATAAACCATGCTACGACTCATGGTTATCAAACCATGCTATCCACCCACAATCAAATCCTTAGAAGCCTCATGACCTTCCTTGATTCGATTAGGGATCTTGTGGTTCTAGTAGTACGGTTCCAATACTACCTTCCACACATATCAATACTTTCCTCAAGAATCCATCTCAAGTTCTCTAAATAAACTACTCATGTTAATACTCCCATTACCCGCTAAACAACATAGCAACCGCACTAAAGCACTTCCTAGGCTCTCCTAGAATCTCCACCTCCCCTGCCATCACCTGCTGAAGAACCAATATTAATGTTAACTAACCACTTCATGAATACAATTATATGCAACAAAACTTAAATAATCTTTCGACTAAAAGAATCAACCCTACAACGGTTAGACTCAAACGAGAGTTGCACAATAGGAAAAAACCCTTCACTCTAAGATTATTTAAACTTCAAAACATGTAATTTAACATATTCATTTGATATTTAACTCACATAAATATGAGTCCCACAAAGCACAAAGCAAGTAGCACTCGTGTAGTGGAGTTGAATTGGCACTAAGATACAATAAAATCAGGCAGATCCTTATATGAAATTCATGACCTCTAGGACCAAGCATATAGGATGCACCTTCATCCTATCCTCACTCTCTCAAGAATGGATAATCATTACTCACATTGACCTGTTATGAACTACACCCACTCAAGAAACTTTCACCAACCCTACAACCACTCATGCATGCTAATCATACATAATGTTGGGTCCTATAGACAGTCGAATACTCGATTCTACCCTAAGCCCTTAATCAGAAAACAACAGGAAATAAGGCTAAATCAAACATGCTCAGGCTATAGAATCTTTATTATGTACAACTATGATGCACACACTAAGAAACTATAGTAATGATGTCAACTTTATCTAACATATAAGATGTCCTCTTAAGCAATCAAGCATTATACATCAGACAATTCTATCATCCAATTCCTTAAGATCCTAGCATATCATTAGCATGTAGTTCTATCATAATCATCAATAAAATATAATAGTATGATAACTTGAGGTATACTTCCTTGCTCTGGCTGATCATACACATCTCGTCCATCTTTGGTTCCCTTTGAAAACCATTTTGAAAATAATTTGGAAACTTGTTCAGATCCATAGTTTAAGTCTAGATTCACACAAATGCTCACTAATTTACTCAAACCAGGGCTCTGATACCAACTTGTAACATCTAGAAAATCAGAGTAAATTTAAAATTTTCAAAAACATCCCAATAACCATAAATGTTTACAAAACCATTGTTACAAAAGTGTTATTCGATAATCATAGTGTCCCCCAAAATCCAGATTCAAAAAACCAGAAGGATGTGCATGATCACGCCTTTGCGTTCCCGATTATTTGAAGTACCTGAAACATAAAATTGAAAATGTAAGCACGAATCTAAGTGAGTTAGCCCAAAGTACTACATTACATAACCAAAAAGATATATAAAATGCATGATGGGTCCACAACCTCCTGGTTGGCTTACCCTGGCCCACAACCTCCCGATTCGATTACCCTGACCTACAATCTCCCGGTTGGATTGCCCTGTAAAAAATGTACTAGGTCCACAACTTCCTAGTTGGATTACCCTAACCTACAACCTCCCGTTTGGATTGTCCTAGAATACAAACTTCCGGTTGGATTGCCATACATACTTCATATTGAATCTACAACCTCTTAGTTTGATTACCCCAGGCCTAAAGCCTCCCTATTGGATTACCTTTTGATTGGTAGCACAAAGCAATACAGTCTCTACCTAACCACGCCATGTCAAAATATGCATCAGATAAACATATAACCAGATAGAAGACAAACAGGTAGATCTACAGATCACTACTGGATAGCATCATCCTATATACTACGAAAAAGATCTAACAGATCACTACAGTATATCAACATCCAATATATACCAGGATACATAACCAAGTAGGTCGGTATTGGTGCCTTCGACCCACAAGTACAGTAAGGAAGACTCATCTCTTAGTTAGAAACAAATATTTGAATAAGCCTCTGCTCTAAATATAAGCTCTACCCATCACCTATTCATCAAATAGTGACCAATCTCAAATACAAATCAAAATACCCTTGGGTCAAACTTGGCCAAATTCAATGGTCAAATTCAAAGTCAACTACAGTAGGTCGCCACGTTGTGGCCACTAAATGACAAAAAATTTGAGTCTCAGCCCATCCGCCACATCATGGAGATGTAGGCCATGTCGTGGGCACTGGGATCCCAACAGCTTAATGGATTAAGTTGATTTCCTTGTTCTTAAGAGCTCCAAAGCCTAGACCTCATCCATTCTAAGATCCAAGTGGATAAAATTTTCCAACTTTATCCCTTTAGATTCTCTAAGGGATAGATATCCCATTTCTTGATCTAAATAGGGCAAAAACATAACTTGGCTTAGCCCATTAAGCACTTTCTCTCTAAAACTACTAGATCCCAATTTCCAGAACGTTTCTAACAACAAATAACTACATAAAAATCCTTACTTTCTATAGATACATGTCCGATGGACGTCTTGGACTATATTAGGTCAAAAAAACCTTTCATGCATGATGCTAAAACTCAATATTACTCTAGATCCAAAGCATCAAAGGCCAAAAATAACCTGTAGATTCTTAAACTTGCAAACTTTATGGGATCTCACTACCCAATAATCAAGGATATGAATATTAAGGCATAGAAACCTAGATCTATGCACAAGAAACCAAAAAGCTTGGAACTTGGGTACTTGCAAGAGTCCATAAGACACATAATAAGATGGTGCGAAGAGTTTCTTGTTGAATCCAAGTCAAAAAGTCACCTCCTTCATCTTCTAATCCCTAAAAAATTAACACAAAAATCCTAGAGAGAAAAAATGGAGATTATGGCTTACTTGGAGGCTGCGAGAGTGTGATGGAGGCTCAGAGTGATCAACCTTAGCCATCACATTCCCTTAAATAGGGTGCAAACCATAGATATTAGTGTTTCTCATTAAACATCTACCACACCATGGCCATAGGTTGCCAACCCATGGCGGTCATTTAAAACTCGCGATACATCGACCATCACCACGTCGTGGGATGACTTCACCACGATGTTGTACCGCCAAACATCGAAAAATATATTAAAGTAAAATACCCCCAGGAATCTGGATGTTACAAACTTAGTGATGAAATACATGGTGATATGTTCTCATTTCCACATGGGAAGCTCCAAAGGCTTAAGCATTATGCCCACCCTCTGGTGCTTGGCCTTGACTATCCAACAAATCAAGCACCTCTTAACATACCAAGTTACATCCCTCTTCATGCACGGCCACCAATAACTAAGCCTTAAATCTCGATACATGTTGGTGGCTCCAGGGCGTATCAAAAATTTGGACTTATGTGCCTCCTCCAGTACAATTTACCTGATCCCTCCAAAATCTGGTACACAAACCTACCCACGTCTGGTCAACAATCCATGGTTGTCAGTAAAAAACTTGTCAATCGCACCCCTGATTCTATCCTACTTCCAATTTTCCTACTTGATTCTCTCAGCTTGAGCCTCTCTGATCAAGTCCAAAAGTGGCAAATCGATAGAAATCCTCATACATAAGCTCCCAACATAAGAACTAGCCGACTTGTCGCTCAAAGCATCAGTGGCCACATTCGCTTTCCCCAAGTTGGGACAAAAATATGGTTTATACTTTACTTTTCTAGAAAAATATATTTTTGTGTCTTGGACCATAAACAACTTGGTGTTTACGGCCGTATATGTGTTTACGGCCGTGTTTATGGCCGTAAACAAGTTTATGGTCGTAAACCCATTTACAGCCCATGTTCACCAAGCCCATATTCCCTAGTATATATATAGGTATTAGGGTTGAGGAGTAGAGATTGATGAACAAAATAGAGAGAGACGGGAGCTTAAGTGTGTGTGTGTGTGTGTGTGTGTGTGTGAATCTCATGTAAAGGAGCGTCATTCTATTAATCAATACATTGAGATTCATATTCTTCTTCTTCTCATTCTCTTCTATTTGATCTAACATCATCCGTTTGATTGGGATTTCGCACTATCAAACGGATCTGATTGATACACAAGCATTTTAGGGTGTTACAATTGGTATCAGAGCTTGGTTGTATCAGTCAATTTTGTCAGATTTGGAGCATTGTTTGATCTTATTTTCAAAAGATTTTTGCGTTTTTGGATAGATCTCTGAAAATTGGGGGGGAGGGGAGGTTGTTCTTCGCGTTTTTCATAAAAACGGGTTTTTGATCCAGTTTTGGATCAAAAATTGGTGTTTTTGGTCGAAACCTGCGAGGGTGTGGCGGAGTTTGCGGCCGGCGGCTAGGGTTTCGGAGTTCACGACCCGAGGTTCACGGTCCGGAGTTTGCGACCCGAGGTTCACGATTCGAGCTTGCGGCCTCGGAGTTTATAGCCGGTCCTCAGAGTTTGCGGTCCAGCAGTCTGGTCTTCGCCTCAGAATTGATCCTCGCACCTCCTCGCATCGCAGCTGATTCCCCGCCTCGCAACGCATCTAGTCCAGATGTCTCGGTCTTCGCCTCGGAGTTGATCTTCGCACCTCCTCGCATCTCAGTTGATTCCTCGCCTCGCAGCGCATCTAAAAATATTGGCAAGCGGAAGTGAGGGTGCTAGGGATCGAACCCTGGTATTCTCCCAAACCAAGCAAAGCTAAGTCCAACTCCTCTAGGCCACGAGTTGATGCATTCCTTCCCCTGTTAAATCTTAAGGTGTCTTTATTTCGATTAAATTTCTCATTTTTTACACTTTTAAGCCAAAATCGATTCCTTTTAATTTTAAATTCCTTTTTCATCCAAAATTAAAATAATAATAATAATAATAATAATAATAATAATAATAATAATAATAATAAATGAATAAATAAATAGATAAATTAAATAAAAATAATAAAAATTATATTTTAATTTTTTGACTTTTTATTCTTTCAAATTTGACCCTTGACTATAAACTTTGACTTTTTTGTTTTTTTTTTAATTTTCAAATTTAACTTTTCATTTTGACTTTTTAAATTTGACTTTTAAATTTTATTTTAGCTTCTAGTTGTGCTTTTTAATGGCTTTTAAGGTCTACGAGGGAGTTGAAAACATGAAAGAGAGCCGTCATGATGTGTTAAGACAAAATTTCAACATTTTCGATTATATCCCTGGAGAAACCCTCGAAACTCAGTTACAGCGATTTACTACACTTACTACTGAGATGAATACAGTTGGGATCTTCTTGTCTAAGTTTGAGATAAACAAAAAGCTACTGAATTCACTTCAGAAATCGTGGGATATGAATGTGGCTATCATCAAGAAGACAAAAGATCTCAATCATCTTAGTCTTGCTGATGTAATTGAAGAACTTGATGCTTTGAAGTATGGAAAAACAATGAGTTATGAAAACATTCCGGTCACTAAAGTTACATATACTCCAGCTTGTGAAACTACAATTAAATTTCTTCGGGAACAAATTGATTTATTAAAAAGAGAAGTTGAGGACCTGAGATATGAAGGATATCAACTCAGGAAAGGACAGAAACCCCTAAAGGCTGAATTAGAAGCAAAAACCAAGGACTTTATGAAACTTCAGGAAGAGTATAGCAACAAGTGTGAAAATTATGACTATATTAAGAGACAACTTGCTGCTTTAACAGAAGAACTTGACACTTTGAAAATTAAGTGTGGAAAAAACAGATGTTAGTTTCAAAAATTGTACTGCGTCAAGTCATACAATCAAGTCCTTATTTGAAACCCAATTAAAATCCAAAGATAATCAAAACAAGGGTCTATGGTATAATAGTGTTCCTCCCCCTTTCAATCATAACTACACATCCATCCTTATGACACAGGAAGAAATTGACAGGGAGGCAAATCTTTAATATGGAAATCCAACTGGATTTGTGTCAGGAGGTATTCAGTGAAACAGAGTGCCTGTTGCAATTGTGCTTGTGGGAACAATAAGAGACAAGGCAAGGATACGCCACCAGGGGCAGGAGGAAACAACTTCACAGTAAAGAAAAAGATATGTTTTCACTGTAGAACACCTAGATACATTGCCAGAAACTATCCAAATCGTGCATACGTTCCCTACTGTGCACAAGGATGGAAAAACACGCCAAGTGGGAGATACTTCAAAAGAAATCCTTCCAGTTCACGTTCAGACAATGGTGACTGGAACGCCCAGAAGGCCAAGAATCAAACCCACAAGGCAAAGAATATAAATCCCAAGGGCAAGAAGGGAATGTAGACCAAGAAGCCACATCCAAGAGATGCTCCTGTGAAGCCAAGACCGGTTAGGTCAAAGTCATCTCGGCAGCCGGCTTCAAGTTCCAAATCAAGTGCCGAGGATCCATCGAATCGAACAAGAAATGGGTTAAACCCAAATATAGATGGGTACCAAAGGTGAAAACTCTCAAATCTTCTAATGACTCTAATATTTCATCGTCTTCTGTTTGTTATAAGCAGGATATGTCATGGGAGAGAGTACGCTGTATTGATGAAAAAGGTCGACTCAGTTTCAAAATGGACTGGGTTCCAAAGACCAACTAATCCCGCTCTGTTTCGGAGCAGTTATGGAGGCATATCATCAGATTTCAATTTGTTGATAGTGGCTGTTCTAGGTACATGATAGGAGGCATCACTCAATTGTGCAACATTTTGACCTTTCCTTGAGAGTATGTGTCCTTTTGCGGGAAGGGAAGAAAGGAAGGGATCCTTCATGGGTTTAGTGCTTAATGACATGAAGAATTTTTGGATCTATTCTAAGATTATGCGTGCTATTCTCATACCTTCTGGATGCAAATTCAATCGGTGACTTACGGTTTGAATTTTCTTCTGTATACTCCTAAGTTTTTCTTATGTTGATTCGCTTTAAAGACTAATTTTTGTTTTAGGATAGTTTAAATTTGTGCATTTACTTTCGTTTCTCTCCTATGCACAAATTTAGGGGGAGAAATAAAAACAAAAGAAAAATTAGAAAATTTTAATTTAAAAAAGATCCAAAAACATTAGAAAATCTGAAAATAAAAATGGTGTTAATGGAATGTGCTTGCAGGAGATGTTTTGGGAAGTGATATAATCATGTGATAATAGGAAATATGAATCTGTGTAAGGGACTAAATCTGAATTGTCTAGGCTCTATGTTCGATGCGTTGGTAGGCACGAAAGATTTAAAATGGACTTGACTAGGCATAGATGAACTTAAGGAATCTAGAGACTTGAAAAATCTTGACCTAGAAAGATCCATTTTTCCTGAAAATACGACGCTCGGATAGGTTGACCAGGGAGATATACATGGGAATCTACCGGTCACATTAAAATATCTCATATCTAGAACTGTGGATTCACTTTTCCTCGATGTGCGGATTCTGTCCTTAATTCCAGTTGGATAGGGTGACTAGGGAATTCCGATAAACTAGGTCCGTAGAAGGTTATTTTCATGATTTCTGTCTGTTAGTCATATGTTGCCTCTATTTCGTGATCAAGAGATCCGACCTGGACTACAACATATGCAATTCTATCTCTTTGCATCTTCTCTCTATGCAATTCTTTCTATCTGTTAGCCACATATTGTCTTCTTTGCGTGACTCATAATCCGACCTGGTACACAGTATATGCAACATTCTCTTCTCAATCCCTCTGAAACTTTAGTTAGTCATATGTTTCATCCTTTGCGTAATTGGAAGAGATCCGACCTGGATGTACAGCATATGCATTCTAAATCTATCTTCTCTCTTAATAATTATCTGCTCACCCGGTGTAAGGAGTATTTTGGAAGTCCTTGATGGCTGGAGAATGCCATGAAGCGGGAAACACGTTCTAGTACAATTAAAAATTGAACACATACAGGTTGTCTATAGATCTCGCTGCTCAATTTAGGTGGACAACAATATCTTTGGTCGTCGTCAGCTGAATGGTCCTTAAGGAATATTATCTAGGAACTTAGGATCACATTGTCTTGTCACTTATAGTATGTCCTAATTTTTTCACAATCTCTCGTGTTTAAGTGGACCACAATACCGACGATTGACCAGATCTATTCATGAAGGGAGAGGTACTGATAAACGGATAAAGGTTGTCTAAAAACTTTGATCCCAAATCACTCTTAAAGTTAGCTATTATTTTTGTTTTGTTAAGTTTGTTCATAGTGTTCTTCTAATTTAAATATTATGGGAGAATTAAAAAAAATTAAAAAATCAGAAAATTAAAAATTAAAAAAAAAACAGTGTTATTTCTGTTTTATTTCTTTTTCAGAAAATATGAAAAATCCAAAAATATTTTTGTTTCTGTTATAATTTGTGTGCTAAGTTTTCTTTTAGTTTTGCTGTCTTGAAAAGTGAATTCAGGTGAAGATGAAACTCATGGAGTTTTTGTCGAAGATTTTCTAAGCCAAGGCTTCATCCGTGATCATCAAAGAACTCGCATTCGAAGGAGCAAGAAATGAAGATCATTCTTTCAATATTCAATCCTTCAACCCCATAAGCAAGGTCAAGCAGAAATTGAAGATTATGTGATGGATTGCATTGAAGCCTCCTCAATCAGTCTGTTGGTATCGTTGTACCCGCTGAAGTGATCCAGAAGATTTGTTCTCTATGATGTTCTCTCTGAGGATTCTCAAGCTGAAAGCGCCATCTTTCAAGAATCAGTACAAGAATCCTCCTCACTCAATGTGCGTACAGAGTCAAATCTTGAAGAAAAGCTCAAGTGATGAAGATGAAGTAATTCATTGAAGATTCATCAAGTACATCTTGAAGTTGTGAAGAATTTGAAGATAAATGTCGAAGCCAATATCCCAATGAAGATTAACAAGAAAAGCCAGCTTCTTTTTAGCGGGAGCTTGTTGGGTCAATTAAGAAAAGAAAGTTATAAACCAAGGGGGAAATTGTTGGGTCAAAAATATGGTTTATACTTTACTTTTCTAGAAAAATGTATTTTTGTGTCTTGGACCATAAACAACTTGGTGTTTACGTCCGTATACGTGTTTACGGTTGTGTTTACGGCCGTAAACAGGTTTACGGTCGTAAACCCATTTACAGCCCGTGTTCACCAAGCCTATATTCCCATATATATATATATATATATATATATCTGTGTGTGTGTGTGTTAGGGTTGAGGAGTAGAGATTGATGAACAGAATAGAGAGAGATTGGAGCTTAAGTGTGTGTGTGTGTGTGTGTGAATCTCATGTAAAGGAGCGCCATCCTATTAATCAATACATTGAGATTCATATTATTCTTCTTCTCATTCTCTTCTATTTGATCTGACATCATCCGTTTAATTGGGATTCCACACCATCAAACGGATCTGATTAATATAGAAACATTTTAGGGTCTTACACCCTAGGTGATAAAGAATCTCTCATTCATAATCCATGACCCAGTCAAGCCATCTGTGTTGCCTCATATATAAATTTGACTAATCCATGAGATATCTCAGACTCTTGTGATCCGTATAGATGGTACATTGGACCTCATACAGATAGTGTGCCACCAAATATTGATGGCAAATACCACTTCCTCAAACTCTAGATCATGCGTCGGATATTGAACCTCATGCATCTTCAACTGTCTAGAAGCATACACAAAAAATCTTCCCTTTCTACATGAGTACTGCCCTTTTTCTGGTGATGGGACCCTAGTGAAAATCCACGTCCTTCCTCGTCAAGCAAGTGAGAGGTACAACAACCTTGGATAAATCCTAAATTAACCTCCGATAATACCCTGCTAAGCCCAAGAAACTCTTGATCTCTGAAGGGGACTTCAGGACCTCCCACTGCATGTACCTCTATCTTGGTTGGGTTGACCAGAGTCCCGTTCTGGTTAATGAGGTATCCCAAGCACTGGACCTCCTATAACCAGAAGTCACACTTCGAGAACATGACATAAAGCATCTCCCACCTCAAAACTCTCAGCATCTCTCGAAGGTGCTCTTCATGCTGCTCTCTATTCTTGGAATAAACCAGGATGTCATCGACGAAAAAAATAATTGATCGATTGAGCATCGAACTGCACACTCGATTCATTAAAACCATAAATGTTTTTGGTGCATTAGTGAATCCAAAAGGTATCACCACAAACTTTTAATTACCCTAACGAGTCTGGAATGCTAGCTTCTCCACATCCTCTGCCTAACTCTCATCTGATGATACCCTGACCTCAAATGAATCTTGGAGAACCAAGATAAACCTTACAGCTGATCGAATAGGTCATCAATCCGTAGAAGTGGGTAATGGTTCTTCACCGTTAACGTGTTCAACTCCCAGTAATCAATGCACATCCGGCATAAACCATCATTCTTCTTCACAAACAGGATCGACGCTCCCTAAGGTGAATTGCTCAGTCTGATAAACTAGTTTCCCAATAGCTCCTGAAGCTGAGAGGACAACTCCTACATCACATGCGGTACTAAGTGATGTGTGTAATACTCACTTAGTTTTAAACCTACTTTAATTATCAAATAACACACAAAAGGCAGTGAACCTATCAATTGTGGTATAGCTAAATAAGCAGGGTATCGAACACAGGGAACGACAAATTAAATTAAAAACTAATTCTATCTAGGTTAATTAAGAAATAGGGGTTTTTCTCTAGTTTTACAAGACTAGAAACTTACTACTATTACTAATTTAAGACTAGAAAATAACAACTTAACTAGATTCAATAACTGGAAAGGAACTTCTGTTTAGTTCAACTTGGTTAACTTTATGGTTGATTTCAAGGTAATAGTGCAATGGATTAATTCTTTCGTTGGTTAGCGATTCAAGTGATTAGGTTCATGTTCACTACCCTAATCCTTAGCAAATAAACTAACTCAAACAGTGGCCAATCGTTTAATTTAATTATATTTACTAGATTAATTATTCGGGTTAAGTTAGACTTGCAATAGCTAATTAATTTATTATTTTTAATTAACCTCTTGTTTGATGGTCATCTTACAAGCTTGCTGTAACACCGTGATTTTCAAGGCAAAATTTTCATTTAAATAATCAATTTAAATTTTAAAACACTTGTTTAAAATCTTATGCATATTTGAATTACAAAACATAGTTCCATTTTCACTTGAATAGAAAACCAGGATCCTCCAAAATACAACTCTTTCTTTGGTGTGTACAATCGAGTCGGTGCCATCCCGCGTTACTGAAGAACCTGAAACAACATAACATAAAACACTGTAAGCACGAAGCTTAGTGAGTTCCCCAATATACACCTTACACACATACGCCTTTCCAGGCCCTGACCTTCCGGTCCACTGCACAATGCCTTCCGGCCCATGAGATAATCGCCTTCCGGCCCATAACGTATTGCCTTCCGGCCCATAGCACATTGCCTTCCGGCCCATAACATATTGCCTTCCGGCCCGTAACATATTGCCTTCCGGCCCATAACATTTACAACACATAATACATTTAATCTAACGCACATAGCACATACATCATATATCATACCTGACCTTTCTGTCACATAACATATCGCCTTCCGGCCCGTATAAACATAGATATCATGCATAGCAACTACCTTTCTATTTATAGCATATATAACACATATCACGTCCGACCTTCCGGTCACACAGTCAAACTCTTCCGGGTACAGTATAGTGAGAAGACTCACCTCGTGGATACTGAAAGCTAGCAACTCCTGAAATCCCTCGTACTCGATCCGCCGAGCTACAGACTCCCTGTAATATCGTACGTCCCTTATTAACACTTTTATCTTTCAAGACAACTGACCCTAAGAAATCACACCTAGGTCAACTCTGGTCAACAGTCCACGGTCAACTCGACCGGACTCGGCGAGTACCCTGGTGACTCGGCGAGTCTAGTCATCCTCCAGTCCTCTAAAGTTTCCCTTCTACTCGTCGAGTATCCTCCTTGACCCGATGAGTTACTCCTGGAAGAATCGCGGGGCCACCCCGACTCCACTCGCCGAGTCTGAGGAACAACTCGGGGAGTCCCAGCTATTCTTCAAGCTACTCGCCGAGTCTGCTCATCTGACTCGGCGAGTCCATGCCATGCAGTCGCTCAAACTGCTTCCTAAGGTCATAACTGCTCCGACCATTCATAGGTCTGGCTTTCCTCGACTGGCCCTTTACACAAGGTCTTCAATTAGGTGCTCATGCTACACCCCAAGACTTATGGTTTACATGTTGACCTAAGGCATAAGGATTTCAATCCAAAACCTTCACCAATTCCCGAAATGCCCAGACATGGAATAATCTGGACCTCCAAAGGTCCCAACACAGGGTTACAATCGCTTGGGGGACCTGGGTAACACTCAATCTATCCACAAAAGGGTTCCATAAACCCTAATCCTCTAAATATATGAACATAGCAGAGTATACCCGAATTCATACCTGGATAATGTATTCTCTGTGTCCCCAATCTTCAGCATGTGACTTCCTTGTTGTTCCTTTAGCCAAAACCTTCCCTCCCTTGCACAACAACTCCTTCACAATCACCCATGGCCTCTAACCTTGCTCCAGATGCACACAATCGGTTTAGGGCTCCTCTCAGACGGCTAAAAGGGAACAATGACGGCCAATGATCCCCTTTATACGTCCCAAACCTGAACGGTTAGGGTTTTCGCTAAACAGCGTAGACTCGCCGAGTCCCTATCTGGACTCGTCGAGTCCAGTCGCGAACCCGCGACCCGATCTGCGATCCTACTCGGCGAGTCTGGCTCTAACTCGCCGAGTCCCCCCCTTTAAAACACCCCAAAATGTAATTTTAACAATACTTGAGATTTCGGGCTGTTACACTTGCACATGAATTTACTCAATTTTCTTATTAATTCTAGTTTCATATTCATTAATCCTAGACATATAGTATAGTGGTCACATATCATATGAGATCAATAATCAATAGATGTTCATGCTAATCAATTATCTTCCTATTAACAGAAAATTAATTATTATTCACACACAAGGTTCTTTAGCAAGCTAAAATAACAAAAATTCACCAACTTGGAATTAATCCTACCAATCAATCAAACCATATTATCAACTTTGTATCCCCAAACAGAAGTCTAAAGGTTTTAGTTCATAATTAAAGTAAATAACAGCAGACAAACAAAGTCAAGTTGCTTAATCATATTGATAAAACAAAAGAATAAGTGGAATGATGAAATTGTGCCTTAATTACTCCCCGGAATTGAATTCTAGCTTTCTTTGTCGACTTCTAGGGTTTTTCTGGCTTCTCAATCGTAGCAAAACACTTCTGAATCGTCCCAGAACTCTTCCTAATCGATCTGTGGAGTTATCTTTAAATAAGCGAATCGACTCATCGAGTCCCTCTTACATTCCCCGTATTGCGATAACTATCTGGAATTCCGAGTCATTATCTTTCTGATTCTTCGACCGGACTCGTCGAGTAGGCTATCTGACTCGACGAGTAGGTGCCATTTTTAGTGTTTTTCTTCTTCATTCCATTCTCGAGCTCCTAACCGCTTCTCCTGCTTCCTTTTGCTTCCGAGCTTCATCTTTGGACTGAAAAACATAATTTAACACTTTTAAGTACCTTTTGTCCATAATATGCGATAATTTAGCTAATATATGAATAAAAAACTATACTTAATACACACTAAATATGCACATATCACTAAGCGATATGACACCTTAGCAATCGGGGTCACACCAGGAACCAAATCAATCCAGAACACAGCCTGCCTTGCAGGAAGCGCACCGGGTAATTCCTCTAGGAACACATCTGGAAATTATATGACTATAGGCACGTTCGAAATCAAAACACCACTTCTCCACCCAAGTATCAACCACATACGCACGATATTCCATATATCCATGCTGGAAATACTGCCAAGCCATGGAGGTTAATCATAAAGCTCAACCAACTCGAGTACCCTTGTCATAAATAATCGGTTCTCCCATAGTTGGGGTTCGAACAACCACCTGCTGCCCATCACAATATATTATGGCACCAAACCTACTCAACCAATCCATCCCTACCATTACACATACATCCCCCATATGGATAGGGATCAGATCGATCGAGTAAGACGCCCGGAAAATATCCAAATTACAATCCCAAAAAGTGCTCAATACAAACACATTGTATTCTTTGGTGATAGAAATCCACAACGAATACTCCAACTCTCTAAGAGACATATAAAAACTCCTAATGAAGGACTGAGACACAAAGAACCGACTCGCACCCGAGTCAAAAAGTACAAGAGGTTGCAAGTAATTCACTAAGAATTTACCTAGCATAATCGCAATCATAAGCATCAATAAAATAACTCAACAGAATAATAAATGAAAACATACCCATAACAACGTCAGGCTCCGCCATGGCTTCCTCTTCTAAGAGATGAAAAGCATGTCCCCTCGCCTTCGGGGTCTCTTCTATCCCCTACCATCCATTTGTAATCCTCATAGTAGTCGAGGCAGGTGCCTGCACTTGCTTGGCGGCAAGGAAGGGGTACTGGGCCTTTATATGGCCCACCTGATCACAATGGAAACTAATCCTTCTACTCGGTATTGGGGCTTGCTAGCGACAATCCCTCATATAGTGTCCCTCCTTGCTATATTTGTGGCATCCAGTAGTTGATCGACAAAGACCCTCATGCGCCTTCTCGTACTTACCATAATTGCGACCCTTGTGTCCCCATGTCGTAGGTTGTGGCTACACCGGAACCTACCTCCCCTCCCTCTTTTAGGTCTTAATCTCAATCTCCACCTTCGTGTGGCATTCTGAAGCTCAAATAGTGTGTTATAATGTTGGGTAAACATAAACTGTCGAATATTAGTCTTGAGCATGCCCAAATATCTCATCATCTTGGCATGCTCTGTAGTAGTATACTCAGGACAGACAAGAACCCTCTCAGTAAACATCTTGATGATCTCTGTCACTAATTCCATCTACTGCCACAATGCCAGATACTCCTGAGCTAACCTCTCCCTCTACACCAGTGGAACATACATAGTGCAAAACATATCTGAGAACTACCTCCAAGTAATAGCAATCCTCTGATAAAGAGTATAAGAACTGGTTACCAGGTTCCACCAGTCCTTTACACTCAGTCGAAGAAGGTTTAGGGCGCACCTGACCTTCCAATCCTTCGGATAGGAACAGGTGAAGAAACATCCCACCACATCATAGATCCATCTCATATCCATAATTGATTCCTTGACCCCGTCGAACTCCAGGGGATTCGTATTCTGAAGTCCTTTTACTAGAATGAACCTCTCCCCCGAACCCTCGAAGCAACAACATCTACGGTAGCTAAAACAACAACAACCTCAGAGATAGCAGTGTACTGCTCATCGAACAACTCAATCATCTTGGTCTTGATAGACCCGAAAACCACCAAGATGGCACCCCAAAACAGTTGTAGCCACTCAGTGGCGGTCAACTCATAAATGTTATCCTTTGTCAATCCTAGCCTCTTTGGGCGGCCAGCTCCTAAACCGGATCCTCTCGTGAACACCATGCTGAAAATAAACCAAAATATGTATCATAAATTCCATAATTCATATTATTACAACCGTCACAAAGAGACTAAACCCTTGGGTTTTGTGACTTATTTGCTACACGTACGGGTCTTGTGACTTTAGTAGTACGGGCCCATACTACCTTCCACACTTACTTGTATTTGTCTCAATGGATCATCACAAACTACCCAAAAACAAACCCAACAACTTGGATACACATATATCCTATACTCACTCTCTCGATAGTGGCTAATCATCCCTAGACTGGCCTAATACACCCCACACTCACTCATGAAACTTCCACCAACCCTGCAGTCAATCGTGCATGCTAATCATATATAACCTTAGATTCTATAGACAGTCGAATACTTGATTCATCCCTAATCCCACAACCAGACAAGGAATAGAAAATAAGGCTAAATCAAACATTCTCATGCTATAAAACCTTAGTTGTGTACAACAATGATCCACACACTAAACAATTACAATAATGATGTCAATTTTATCTATCATACAAGAAGTTCTCCTAGGCTACTAGGCATCATACATCAGACAATTCTATCATGCAATTCCTGAAGATCCTTATCCTACTTCTAGCATGCAGTACTATCATAATCATCATAAGTAAATGACAATGTGGGTATCTTGGGGTAAACTTTCTTGCTCCGGCTAATCGTACACATCTCATCCTTCCTTGGTTACCCTTGATAACTATTTTGAAAACTTTTAAAGCTCCATAGTTTGATTCTGGGTTCACACAAATGCTCATCCAATTCGCTTAAACCATGACTCTAATCCTTACTTATAACACCCCAAAAATCAATGTACTATTTTTTTAATTTCAAAACCAATCTAAAAACCATAAATGTTTACAAAACATAGTTCCCACATGCCAAAATCATAAATAAGAGTTTTTCCAAAATCAAATCTCATTAAATTCGAAGGATGTGCACGATCAAGTCTTCACTTTTTCCTTATCCTCTAAAGTAACTGAAACCATAACAATCAAACTGTAAGCTAAAACTTAATGATTTTCCCCAATGTACTACACGCAACCATACAGATAAGATCATACATATATGAGCCTTCAGTTTGACTGGACCACCTCACATGTCCAACAGCCTATTTAGACCACTCTACGGGCCTTCGGCCTGACTGGACCGCCTCTCGGGCCTTCAACCTATCAGGACCGCCCAAGGTATCTTCACCTTAGGCACAAAGCAAGACCAACTCAGCCCAACAATGCATAACATGTCGATATATACAATATCAATCAATAACCAACAAGTACATGTAATCATACATATCTACCAGTCTAATACATCACCATCATAACATTAATCCAATATATCAGGATATATAATCTAGTGGGTAGACAATGGTACCTTCAACCCACAAGTACAGTAAGGAAAACTCACCTCAATGACAAAAAGATAGCATAACTAAATGTTGTTCCAACTACCGTCTCTACGATTCACATGTACAACACCCATGGACCAAGACTCAATCTACTACTCAAAATATCCAAAATGACCTAAAGTCAAATTTGGTCAAAGTCAACGGTCAACGGTAAAGTTAATTACAGCTGGTCATTGCGTCATGGCCACTAAATGACGAAGTAAACGAGTCTTATCCCAGTCGCCACGCCGTGACAGCCTAGGCCACACATTGGGCTTCAAACATCTTAATAAAATAAGTTGTTTTCTTTGATCCTAAGGGCTCCAAAGCTCAGGTCTGGTCCGTTCAAATGTCCAAGTGGATGAAGTTTCCAACTTTATCCTTTTAGACCCTCCAAGAGATAGAGATCTCACTTCGTGTTCTAAATAGGGCAAAACATAACTTGGCTTAACTCATTAAGCACTTTCTCTTGAAGACTAATAGTTCCCCATTTCCATAAATGTTTCTAGCATCATACAACATAAAAACCATTACTTTCTAGATATACATGTCTTAGACTCTTATTAGGTCAAAATGATGGTTTTTCACCAAAACTTCCATGCAAAATACTAAAACTCAATATAAATCCAGATCTAAAGTATCAAAGGCCCTAAATAGCCTATAGATTCATAAAGTTGCAAACTTTATGAGATCTCACTACTCAATAATCAAGGACATGAAGATTTAGGGACAAAACTCAAGATCTAACCACCTATCATGATAAAAATTGAGTCTTAGACACTTACAAGGGTCCAAAAGATTGTTATAACAAATGATGATGACTTGATTGCAGATTCAAAACTTACTTCTTCTTCTTCCTTTCTTCAATGGCTTCAAAGAGCACCAAAACAAGGTTTAAACAAAGGAGGGGGATTAGGGTTTTCGAAATCTTAAAGAGGCTGAGAGTAAGAAAACATTAGCCTCTTCATTCCTTTAAATATGGAGCAAACCCCGAAAATAGGGTTGTGTCATTGTCAATTGCCACGCTTTTCCATATATTCCCACGCAGTGACGACTTAAAATGGACACGCGATGCTTCTTGATTTGCCAAAAATTAGAATATAAATTACCCTCGGAATCCCGATGTTACAACTTCATACCTTCAAAAAATGATAGATCCATCTTCAAAAAGGGCTTGTTCTCATATGAATGTTCCTTTTTTAATATATATATATATATATATATATATATATATATATATATATATATATATATATATACAACCAAGTGTTCGTATAATGTTAACATTGACATGCATTGTAGGATTGCACAACCTAACATAATATATATTTTTTGGTACATACTTTTTTATTTAACTTTATAATTAAGGCTTTAAGCTTGTCATTTTTATGTAATTGCGATGAGAGCTTAGAATACAAGAGGTCGATATTTAAACTATGACACAACCAAAATATAGTTAGTGTTCCACAACTGATCTTTCGTATTGGAATTGAGACGGGTTGATGTGGATCATTTAAATGTTGCAGTTCAATTTTTGTTTTAAGTTTTTTTTAGGGTTTTTGCGTTTTTTTTTTTTAAATTAAGGTGTTAAATAAGATTAAGTGAGTTTGCCTAGGTTTCAAGTTTTTATTGGTATTGTTTTATTTTGGTGTTTTACATTGTTTGATACTTTTATTTTCTCGAGTAATTATTAGAGTAAAGCCAATTAAAGATGGAATCTTAATGTAGCCCATTGGACTCATATTATATGCTCACTATTCAAGTAGTAGGGCAGTAGCTACTCATTTTCTTGTGATAGTATATTACTACATACTAATGTTAGTGGTCATCTTTATCGATCATTTGTATTTTGTATAATGATAATCGATAAACTCTTATTCAAGAATATATTAAAATTTTTACTAAAAGTTTAATATTAAAGTTATAAAATAAAAATATCTTAATAATATATAGTTTAGTATCTATCTGGTAATTAGATTATAACCCGTGGACACCACATATAAAAATTAAAATAATCTTCACTAAATTATAACTTTCATAGCTTAATTATTGAACTATGATTATACAAAAAATTTAATAATTAATAAGTATATATGCTTTGTCAATAATTTCATAATAATATAATGATTGGTTGAAATTACGAAGTATAGTGGTTTGAATATCCAATAAACAATTTGTATTTGTAGATATGTAAAAAATTATCTTTTTATAGAATGCAATATAAATTTAAATAAAATAAAAATAGAAATTGATACAAAATAATAAACTTGAACAAAGTTTTATAAATCTTTAAAATTGAGTTTTTATCATTTTTTTAATTAAAATGACTATTTTGTCTTTTTTTTTTTTAATTGTCATTTTCATTATTTCCTTATGTTGCTTAAATTGGCATACTTTTAAAAAAAAATATTGATAGAAACATTTAAAGTTTACAGTTTGATTTATTTAGTCAAAATAACTATTTTAGCATCTTTGTCCAGTTATATTATTGACGGTTCTTTTTGTTTTTTTTTATTGTTTAGAATTTTTACCACTTAAACAAAAATAGAAAGAATAATTTTATCCCTTTAAATTTTTATTTTGACCATTTTTATCAATTTCATCAATTTTACTAATTTATTGTAAACCATTTTTTTCATTTTGAATCTTTTTGTCAGTTTTAACATTTTATTGTTATTTTATTCTTGTTTATATTCATAGCACAAATATCTAACTTAGTATCTGTATTTGTACTCATACGAAAGAATAGCAATGAACTTTGATTAAGGTTTTTTCTCCAATTATTTATCAAAAAGCATTCTAATTGATTATTATTTTCTTTTATTTTGTTACTATGTACTAATAGTAAGGAACTGTAAGTTTATAACAACATACTTAATTTACATTTTGTTATCAATATATTTGGTTAATATTAATATATTTTGAGTTCAATCTAAAATGTATAATCTGTAATTTTTAAGTTTCTTTTGAGTTTTTCTAATTGTTATTCACATCATTGGATACTATTAGATACACTACTCATTTGCAGGGACTATTTATGTAATTAATATTATTATAGAGACCATTTTTTAAAATTTCAATTTCTAAGGACCATTGTTGGAACTTGTTTTTTTTTTTGATGGACAAACACAAGTAAAAATGTTACATTGTTGGAATTAGTATTTTATTTATGTAAGTACACAAATCTTTAATTGTTTTAGTAACAAGGACGTTTTTGTATTTTTCTTTTAAATCACGTATACACATATTAATGCATACACATAAAAAGTATCTTACTTGAATTATATTTAAAAGGGGGCAAATTTGGCAATTTATTATAACAATGACATTTTGAAAAAAAAAAACAAATTAAACTATATTTTTTTGAAATGAACTCACAACAACAAATAATAACACACTTTTATTAGATTTTTTATTTCCTTTTTTAACATGCACTCATAACAATAATACCAACAAACTTTCTTTTTTTCTTTTTTCTCTTTTAGTTGTAATCATAAAAAGTAATAGAAATATAAATCCGACCTTGTGTAGAAGCTGGAAAATTTTTAATTTTGTAGACATTATAGGTTCTATAAAAAAATACAAATTATAAATATAAACACGAAGATCACCAGCAGCCACCTGATAGGCTAATAACTCAAAACATGTTTTGACCCTTTTGGTTATGATAGAAAATGAAAGGATACACATTGTAGACAAACGTATCTTTTAAAAAGCAAAATGTGAACATCAATGTGGAACAGTCTTCCTCGTTAAATAGATGTGTTGTAACGACCCAAAAATCTTGTTTTAATTTTACTAAAAATCACATCATATATAATAAAACCACGGAATGAGCAACTCAAATGTCATAGTGTTGTGTCAAACAAATCTATATCAATCATAGTAACATCCAAAATAAACTCTCAGGATAAACTGAAGATGGGGTGTGTGCGATGCCATCAACTCAAGCTCTTCCCTTTGCTAGCGGAAGTACCTGAAACCAAAACTGAAAATTGTAAGCATGAAGCTTAGTGAGCTCCCCTAAACTACCACATACCATACAATAACACATAAACAACTAGTGGGCCTTGCCCACTGCATCGGACCGGAGTTCGGAAAACTACATCGGACCGAAGTCTGGAACTAACTGCATCGGACCGAAATTCGGAACTGACTGGGACCGTGTCCCCTGCATCGGACCGATGTCCAGAAACTGGTTGAGCATAACATAGCATAGCATAAACATATCAACTAGCATAAGCACATATACTACATACTGCATCGGATAGAAGTTTGGAAAACATAACACAAAGACATACTTGAATCACAAAGACATCAAGCACACTGATCTACTGCATCGGACCAAAGTCTGGAACTACTGCTAACTAAACGGGTCGGCATTGTGGCCGTTGACCCGTTCCTACTGGAAGGAAAACTCACCTCGAAACGCTAGCTACTGAGATGCTATCTCTAACGCTGGCTGGTTGCTGCTCCGGAACCGTCCGGCTGCAAATTCCACAAAACACTAGGTCAGGTACTGATAAACGCCCTCAGGGTAAAATGACTATTTTACCCCTAGTCAAATTTAACTCCCTGGTCAAAGTCAACTTTCAGTTGACCCGACTCACCGAGTTGGGTCGTCAACTCGCCGAGTCCCTATCATCCATTCTAGTCCTCTACCCGCTTCTACTCGTCGAGTTTGGCAAAGACTCGACGAGTTCTTCTTCGATGCTTACATCAAGTCTAACATCATCCGACTCGCCGAGTTACATGAACAAATCGTCAAGTTCTCCTTCAACATATGAACACGTCCAGACTATAACTCGCCGAGTCAGATGACAACTCGTCGAGTCTGAAGAACAACTCGCTGAGTTGAAGAATAACTCGTCGAGTCTGAAGAACAACTCGACGAGTTGAAGAAAAAATCATCGAGTCCCAAGCATGTTATTACTACACAGTTGATTCTAATCGGTTCCAGTGCTTCCAAAACATAGATCTGAGCTTCTAGGATTGGTTTTACACGTAAAGTTTCCAACTTTACGTGCATGCACAAGAGTATGATGCTAAAATACCCAAAATCAACAAATACTAAGCACTTAGGGTTTGGAACAAGGCCAAGATCGCATAAAGGTGGCTATAACAAGTTCCTGGGTTCAATAACGTCCAGATCTAAGGTTTCCATCCAAAGGAGAGTCCATATCTCAAGTTTTGAATCATAAAAGGTTCCAAAGAAGGCATAACAAGCATAAAATGGGTTTTAATGGAGGAATACACAAGGTCATAACTTCATTACCTAAATGAGAAATAGATGGAAGCTAATTCCTGGATCTCCTTTCTCTTTTATAGACCTTCTCTCCTTCTTTCTCTTCCAAAGCATCCAAGCTAACACAATCACACTCAAACTCAACAATAGGGCTAGGGTTTATAGGGGAAATGATTTAAAGGTGCTGGAGGTTGGGGTGGGAGGCTATAATGACATTTAAATAGGACACAAACCCTTGAAATTAGGGCTTCATTCAGATAGGCGGACTCGCTGAGTCCCAACATATGGACTCGTCGAGTAGCTAACTCCAATTGCGCGATTATCTCGTCTCAACTCGACGAGTCAGACTACAGACTCGTCGAATACCCCTTAAGAAATTAAAAATACTTTATTTAAATTACATACCAGAAATGGGGCGTTACAACTCTCCCCCACTTATCTTAGACTTCGTCCTCGAATTCTGCTGCAGCTGAATCTGAAAATAATTCTGGATAATGCTGCTTCATCTCCCCCTTGGTCTCCCACGTCCACTCTGAACCCTTTCGGTGCTGCCACTGCACCTTCACCAACTGAACCACCTTGTTCCTCAAGGTCTTCGTCTTCCAATCTATGATCACAACTAGTCTCTCTATATAATTCAGGCTACTATCAACCTGAATATCCTCTAAGGGTACAACCACTGACTCGTCCACCAAACACTTCCTCAGTTGAGAGACATGGAAATTATTGTGGATATGGCTAAGCTCCACCGGAAGATCCAACCGATAAGCAACCCGAACCATCCGGGCCAAAACCCTAAAAGGACCAATGAACCTGGGGCCCAGCTTGCCCCTCTTCCGAAACCTGATAACACCCTTCTAGGGTGACACCTTCAGGAGGACCATATCGCCCACCTGAAACTGCAAATTCGAACGCCTCCTGTCGGCGTAACTCTTTCGCCGACTCTGCGCAGTCTGCAGTCTGCTACAAACCTGTTGGATCAACTCTGTGGTCATGAGCACCACCTCGGTGCTCCCGATGACTCACTGACCGACCTTGCCCCAATAAATTGGAGTCCTACACTTCCTCCCGTAAAGCATCTCGAAAGGAGAGCGGTCAATACTAGCGTGGTAACTGTTGTTATACAAAAATTCCGCTAGTGGAAGATACGTATCCCAACTACCACCGAACTCTATGACACACGCCCGAAGCATGTCCTCGAGAGTATGAATCGTTCTCTCGCTCTGCCCGTCCGTCTGAGGGTGGAAAGCGGTGCAAAAATGAAGATGAGTCCCCATCTCGTCATGAAACCGCTTCCAGAACCTGGAAGTAAACAGGACGTCTCGATCTGAAACCTCTAATATAGGCACTCCATGTCGTGTTACTACCTCGCGCACGTAAATATCAGCTAGCTTCTCGGCCGATATACTCTCCTGGATCGGTATGAAATGTGCGCTCTTGGTCAGCCGATCCACTATGACCCAAATCGAATCAACCCCTCGTGCAGTCCTGGGAAGCTTAGTGATGAAATCCATGGTGATATCCTCCCATTTCCATACAGGAATGTCTAACGGCTGCATCTGGCCGTGGGGTCTCTGGTGCTCCGCCTTGACCTTCCTACAGGTCAGGCACCTCTTTACATACCAAGCCACGTCCCGCTTCATGCAGGGCCACCAATAGTCGGGTCAAAGATCTCTATACATCTTCGTCACCCCTGGATGGATGTAGAACCGAGACTTTTAGGCCTCATCCATCAACACATGCCGTAATCCTCCCCAATACGACACCCAGACTCTTCCATGAAGGGTCAACAATCCTCGACGTTCATAGTTGAACGAAGCTACTCGGCCCACAATCGTCTCGCACTTATACCTCTCTTCCTTCAGACCCTATACGCGAGCCTCTCTAATCTGCTCCAGCAATGGAGTAATCACCGTCATCCATAGACATATATCTTTAACCGGTGCCGCCATCGCCTTGCAGCTCAGGGCGTCAACCACAACGTTGGCCTTGCCCGGATGATAAAGGATCTCACAATCGTAGTCCTTCACTACATCTAACCTATCGATGCTGCCTCATGTTTAAATTCGGCTGGTCCATGAGGTATCTCAGACTCTTGTGATCCGTGTAAATGGTACAATGGACCCCATAAAGGTAATGTCGCCAAATCTTGAGGGCAAACACCACTGCCCCCAGCTCTAAGTCGTGTGTCGGTTAGTTAGCCTCGTGAGGCTTCAACTGTCTAGAGGAATAAGCTATCACATTCCCTCGCTGCGTCAACATTGCTCCCATCCCTGTGATCGAAGCATCAAAATAGACTACGAAGTCATCCACTCCCTCTGACAGGGTGAGAATTGGTGCCTCACACAATCACTGTCTGAGGGTCTCAAATGTTGTCTGCTGCTTGGGCCCCCATCGAAACACCACTGACTTCCTAGTCATTCGGGTGAGTGGAACTGCTATCTTGGAGAAATCCTGAATGAATCTCCTGTAGTACCCTCCCAATCCCAGGAAGCTCCGAATCTCTGATGGAGACCTCGGGACCTCCCACTACATCACGATCTCAATCTTGGCCAGATCTACTAGAATACCCTTCTGGTTGATGAGGTGACCAAGGAACTGCACCTCGCGCAACCAAAACTCGCACTTGGAGAACTTCGCAAAAAATCTCTCCCTCCTTAGTATCTCTAGCACCTCTCTCAAGTGCTCCTCGTTCTGCTCCTAAGACTTGGAGTAAACAAAGATTTCGTCAATGAATACTATCATAGACTGATCCAGCATAGGCCAGCATACGCGGTTCATGAGATCCATGAACGCGGCTGGAGCATTGGTGAGCCCAGACGGCATCACCACAAACTCATAATGACCATAATGGGTCCTAAAAGTTGTCTTCTGAACATCCTCACCCCTGACCCGCATCTGATGATAACCGGAGTGCAAATCAATCTTGGAAAACAAAGATGCTCCTTGAAGCTAATCGAACAAGTCATCTATCCTCGGGAGTGGGAAACTGTAACGCCCGTAGATTAGGGCTAGTCAATTTAGAGACGTTAAGCGTCAATAATGACTTTTTTATGGAAGATTATTTTGAAGTAATAATCTTAAATAAGTTGTAGTATATGTTACAAGGATTTCGTACATATAAAGAACACCAAAATCCGAGTTATAACTAACAAGTTATAACTTGTCGATGTTTCTCGACAGAACCGACACGACGCTGAATGATGTAAAAATTGAATTTACGTTAGAGTAATATTTAGCCTCGTGATCTAAAAGAAAGTTGTAGTGTTCGCTAAACCATGAGCGTGCATAAAAAGAGCGTCCGAATCTGACTTCGTATGAGGAAGTTATGATTTTTCTAAGTTTCGACTCAGCGATATGCAGCCTAAATACTCGATTTGAGATCGAGCGGTTTTTAGCCGAAACGATCTAAACGAGAATCGAAGATCTTGTTGATAGTAGTGCAACGGTAAAAAGAAAGACAAAAACAGACATCGGATGAAGAAAGTTATGAATTTATAATGGAGTTTTCCTGTCCCGACTTACTAAAATAATATAATAAAAATAAATTCAAATTTAACTGATGGAGTCTAAACGAAAGTTGTATATCGTAGTCTCACTTACGCGGGGATATAAAGAACGTCAAAAACGGAGCTTGTATGAGGAAGATATGAATTTTTGAAGTTTATTAAATAATTAAAGTATTTAATTTAAATATAAATTCGGATATTATCCAAAGGGGGGGGGGGGGGGGGGGAATCACCGGGCTTATCCGGGTTATGCCCAACATACCTGGATTTACGCCCAGCGTAATTCGAAGAATCTGCCCCTATATAAAGGTGCGAGGGCAGTCGAGTTCCTTGCTCGATTCCTCCCCTTTCTCTCCCGTTTTACCTCGTTTTCGTACAAGAAATATCCCGAAGCCCCGGTATCATTCCCGAGACCCAAAGCAAGTCCCGAAGCCCGAAGATCCTGAGAAAAATAGTTTTCGAGCTGAAGCTCTGCCTGCGTGAAGCCCGGTTTTGGAGGAAACATCCTGATTTCGTCGCAAAAGATTATTTCAAGAGCCATAGTGCTGTCCGATCATCTTCTTATCAAGTGAGTGTGTGGTTACTTTCTTCTAACACATAAATATGAAGTATTTGTTATGAAATACGTGCTATGTGTTTATATATTGTTGTTATTTGAGATGAGTGTGGAATGGATGTTTTATATAGTTTTTAAATGAGTTAAACTGTATATGTATTTTATATCTACAAATATGTTGGGTAGAACATGGGTAGATGAGATAGTTGGTGTGTGATAAAAGGATGAGTTGGATAATGAGATAAGAGGTGATATAGATCTTGAGACGAGGGTGACAAGTGGAAAATGAGTGAAACCTTTACCCAAACGATGCCCCCCGTCATTCAGCAGAGTAGGGATGACAACTACAGACTATTCTAGATAGTCAGTGCAACTCTAGCAGGCTCGCAACTTGTAGGTGTTTGTGAACGATGTGTTCACCGGTGTACTCTAAAAACCCATTGACATGTATTGCGAGAGGGATCTAGAGAATGATATTGTCAATAAACAAGATAAACTTGTTATTAGATCCGGGAGTATGGATCAGATCAGGATTTAGGTATAGTAAATTGTCCCTAATCCGGGAGTATGGATTGGGCACAGTTTTAGATCCAGGAGTATGGATCAGATCAGGAGGTTAGTTTGGAATTTGTGAGTATGGATTAGGTGAAGAGATTAGTTTTAGATCCGTGAGCATGGATCAGGTGAAAAGGGTAGTTTTAGATCCGTAAGTACGGATCAGGTAAAGAGGAAAATTTTAGATACGAGAGTTTAGATCGTGTCGTCGTGAGGATCAATGGGGTGGTATAAGAGTTGCCTTTATATGGTGAAATTATACAAGTTTAAATGTTCTATATTTATAAATATATGATATAACATTGTGAGATGAAAATCCTATATGCTCACCAGGCTCCCAAGCCTAACCCACTCGGTTTTCTTTGTATCACATGTATCGATACGAAGACATATTTCACAGAGAGATTTAAAGGAGATATAGATCATTAGTATAATTGAATGTACGTTTTGTTTATGCTTATATGTCTGTATCAGAACATGACATCCCGATGTTTTATTATTAAATGAAAATACATTCTCTTTGATAAATGTCTTGATAAGTTATTATCATATCTTGTTTTGGGAACAAATTCCGCAACTGTTTTCTTTAAAAGATTACTCTGGTTTTTTTTTTAAAAAAAACAAAGCATAAAAAAATCGGTCTTTTTTGGCCGTGAAACTGGGGATGTCACAGTTGGTATCAGAGCATTAGTTTAAACGAACTAGGAATTTGTAGGAAATTTCTAGACTTAAACTTAGAATGCTAAGTAATGATCGTGAGGAGTGTGTCTAAAATATGTTAGGTAGTACACCTAAATTGATACGAGCACTATTTTATTTTAGGAATGATGCCTAAAATGCTTTTATGTGCTAAATGATTTGTGAGATAGCTATATCAATACTATTATTTGTTCGGATCCATGGTCTGTTACTGACCGGATCTGGAAACCTTATGTGTTTAGAATTCTAAGCGTACGACTACGATATTAGAACTAGCATGTAAAAGTTTTGGAGTGATAAGGATGATTTAAATATCTATCATGAATGAGGATCTAAATTTACCTTATTCGGCGTTTAGATCAAAATAGCAAGCACGCAAAGCGGACTCGAAAATGATAGCCCACAGCCTGAGTCACAAGGGATTGGGAGTGCACCAGAAATAACAGTTGCACCCGAGCCAATCATGATGGTAGGAGTATACACAATGGTGCGGATGATGTTGGATCAGTAGATGAAAGAAACAAGGTGTTTACTTCAACAAAGTAAGGACGAACTTGTTGTGTCAGTACGCCAGGCACCTATTCTTGAGGCAACTATCTGGGTTGCTAAGTCAGTTGAAGAAATGATCGACGACAGGATCGCCAACAAGGTCGAACTTGGAAAAAAGAGGAAATTTGAGGAGTCTTCGAGGTCCAACAAAAGTAACATGTTCTCGAAATCTAGCAAAAAGGGAGGTAAAGAAAAATGGTGCGGGAAATGCAAAAAGAAAAACCCTAGAAAATGTGGCGAGGAGGTGACACGTTTTAAGTGTGGAAAGCATGGGCATTACGCCAACGAATGTACATTCATCGAAAGGGTATGTTACGAATGTAATGAGACAGGGCACTTCAAGCAGCATTGCCCACAGAGGGGAGAAGCTACAAAGCCAAAGGTACCGCTGAAGCATTATAAGAGATGCGACGAAGAAGTGACTTGCTACAAATGTGGAAGGAAAGTCCATTACGCCAACAAGTGCACATCCGCCAAGAAGGTATGCTATGGATGTAATGAAGAAGGGCACTTTTCTAGAGATCACCCAAAGAAGAATGAACCAGCAAAGCCAAAGGCATTCTACATGATCCTCGATGAAGAAGAAATCAAACGTGAGTATTAAAGGATGAAGACTTCATATCTATGTATAAAGTCTGTATCAGGTTGTGTAGCCTAATAGAGGCGTAGTATAGAGTGAACTTGAACCTTTGTGTAATCGTTTCAAGAAATAATATAAACCCTAGTTTTTCTAACTGATGCGTTGAATTATTGTGTGATTTTCTTGTATGGTGACTTGGTCGACTGTGGGACAATACTTGGGACGAGTATGAGTAGGTGTGAAAGGTAGTAGATACATATACTACAGGAAGCACAGGACTCACACTTGGATCAGGGAAAGTCACAAGGTTACCAAGAAGCTAGTGATTGATTCCGTTTTATTTGAGTATGTCATTACCCTTGTTTCGGTAATGACTAGTGAGATGGTTGTTATTCCGACCCTAGTGGTCATATAAATTTGCGTTCGACTGCGATGAGTATGTTACATGGTCTAGAGGACCAAGTTAGATGTAACATCTGACTGAGGTCAAAAGATTGAAATCAATGCGACCGATAGCATTGTGCTCATTGATAAAGAAGTTTGTAGCTAGAGATTCTACATGCTAAAATATGATTATATCACATTAGAATATGTGAGAAGGTATATTTCATTCTGGAATTTGACACTAAGAGACTTGAGTCTAAACGTTGCTTTATACGATGAGAAGTCATTAGAACATGACCCATCGATCTGTTACAATAGATAAAGGAAAGCACTTATCCTAAGAAGCAGAAGGAGTCCTAAATAAGGATTTATTTTGTAACTCAAAGGTTACAATTGAAAGTACAACATGGTAACAAAAGCAGATGCAAGATTGAGCATCGTCTGCAGTCAAGAAGCGCTAGAGTTAAATACTCTTTCGAGTAAACATAGAAGTTACGGTTATTACCTAGGATGAAGAAATAATATGTGGAATCATTATGCAAGTCCTATTTCATTGATGACTCTGGGACGTAATCATCCAAAGGGGGAGATAATTGTAACGCCCGTAGATCAGGGCTAGTCAATTTAGAGATGTTAAGCGTCAAAAATGACTTTTTGATGGAAGATTATTTTAAAGGAATAATCTTAAATACTTTGTAGTATATGTTATAAGGATTCCGTACATATAAAGAATGCCAAAATCCGCGTTATAACTAAGAAGTTATGACTTGTCGAAGTTTCGTGACAGAACCGGCACGACGCTGAATGACGAAAAAAAAGTGAATTTACGTTAGAGTGATATTTAGCCTTAGCGGTCTAAACGAAAATAGTAGAGTTCGTTAAACCATGAGCGTGCATAAAAAGAGCGTCTGAATCTGACTTCGTATGAGGAAGTTATGATTTTTCTAAGTTTCGACTCAGCGGTATGCAGCCTGAATACTCGATTTGAGATCGAGCGGTTTTTAGCCGAAACAATCTAAACGAGAATCGAAGATCTTGTTGATAGTAGTGCAACGGTAAAAAAACAGACGAAAACAGACGTCGGATGAAGAAGTTATGAATTTATAACGGAGTTTTCCTGTTCCGGCCTACTAAAATAATATAATAAAAATAAAGTCAAATTTAGCTGACGGAGTCTAAACGAAAGTTGTATCGTAGTCTCTCCTACACGGGGATATAAAGAACATCGAAAACGGAGCTTGTATGAGGAAGATATGAATTTTTTGAAAATTATTAAGTATCTAAAGTATTTAATTTAAATATAAAATTGGATATTATCCAAAGGGGGTGAGTCACCGGGCTTATCCGGGTTACAACCAGCGTACCTGGATTTACGCCCAACGTAATTCGAAGAATCAACCCCTATATAAAGGGTGCGAGGGCAGCTGAGTTCCTTGCTCAATTCCTCTCCTCTCTCTCTCATTTTACCTCGTTTTTTGTGCAAGAAATATTCCGAAGTCCCGGTATCATTCCCGAGACCCGAAGCAAGTCTCTAAGCCCGAAGATCCTCATAAAAATAGTTTTCAAGCCGAAGCGCTACCCGCGTGAAACCTGATTTTGGAGGAAACATCACGGTTTCATCACAAAAAATCATTTCAAGAGCCGTAGTGATGTGTGATCATCTTCTTATCAAGTGAGTGTGTGGTTACTTTCTTCTAACACATAAATATGAAGTATTTGTTATGAAATACGTGTTATGTGTTTATATATTGTTGTTATTTGAGATTAGTGTGGAATGGATGTTTTATATAGTTTTTAAATGAGTTAAATTGTATATGTATTTTACATCTACAAATATGTTGGGTAGAACATGGGTAGATGAGATAGTTGGTGTGTGATAAAAGGATGAGTTGGATAATGAGATAAGAGGTGATATAGATCTTGAGATGAGGGTGACAAGTGGAAAATGAGTGAAACCTTTACCCAAACGATGGCCCCTATCATTCAGCAGAGTAAGGATGACAACCACAGAATATTCTAGACAATCAGTGGAGCACTAGCAGGCTCGCAACTTGTAGGTGTTTGTGAATGATGTGTTCACCGGTGTACTCTAAAAACCCATTGACATGTATTGCGAGAGGGGTCTCGAGAATGATACTGTCAATAAACAAGATAAACTTATTATTTGATCAGGTAGTATGGATCAGATCAGGATTTAGGTATATAGTAAATTGTCCCTAATCCGGGAGTATGGATTGGGAATAGTTTTAGATCCGGAAGTATGGATCAGATCAGGAGGTTAGTTTGGGATTCGTGAGTATGGATCAGGTGAAGAGAGTAGTTTTAGATCTGTGAGCATGGATCAGGTGAAAAGGGTAGTTTTAGATCCGTGAGTACGGATCATGTAAAGAGGAAAATTTTAGATACGAGAGTTTAGATCGTGTTGTCGTGAGGATCGATGCGGGTGGGACAAGAGTTTCCTTTATATGGTGAAATTGTACAAGTTTGAATGTTCTATATTTATAAATATATGATATAACATTGTGGGATGAAAACCCTATATGCTCACCAGGCTCCCAAGCCTGACCCACTCAGTTTTCTTTGTATCACAGGTATCGATACGACTTACATATTTCACAGAGAGATTTAAAGGATATATAAATCATTAGTATAATTGAATATAAGTTCTGTTGATGCTTATATGTTTGTATCGGAACATGACATCCTGAGGTTTTATTATTAAATGAAAATACATTCTCTTTCAGAAATGTCTTGATAAGTTATTATCATATCTTGTGTTGGGAACAAATTCCGCAACTGTTTTTTTTAAAAGATTACTCTGGTTTTTTAAAAAAAAAAAATAAAGCATAAACAAATCGGTCTTTTCTGGCCGTGAAACTGGGGATGTCACAATAACGGTTCTTTACCGTTACCTTATTCAACTCCCGGTAATCTATGCACATACGGTGCAACCCATCCTTCTACTTCACAAACAGGATCGGGGCTCCCCATGGTGAACTACTCGGTCTAATGAAACCCTTGTATAGCAGCTCCTGGAGCTCTATAGACAACTCCTGCATCTCTGGAGGAGCCAACCGATACGGTGCCTTGGCTATCGGAGCCGCACTAGGGACTAGGTCAGTCCTGAACTCAACGTGTCTCTCCGGAGGTACCCCAGGAAAATCCTCCGGGAATACGTCCGGGTAGTCTTGCACTACCGGTACATCGTCGACTATCGCCTTGACCTTTTCCCGGGCATCAAGAACGTAGGCAACGAACCCTGCGCACCCCTGCTAAAAGTAGCGCCTCGTTCTCGCTGTTGAGCAAAGAAACGGTCCGCGTTGTGGGCTCTCGCCCTGAATCACTAATTCTCCCCCACTTGGGGTGGGGACCCTCACTATCTGTAGCTCACAATCAATCATCGCCCATTGGGGCTCAGCCAATCCATACCCACTATAACCTTATTCCCTCGCAGGGGAATAGGAAACAAATCCACTGAAGACTGCTTATCAAATAACTGCAGCGAACAAGCTCTATGTACTCTCGCGACCCTGACGGTCCTGTCATCAGCTATCTCAACCTCAAGTGGACAATCTAGCTCTCCCGGAGCTCTGCTAAACCTCTTGCTAAGCGCAAGCGAAACAAACGATCAGGTAGCCCCCGAGTCAAACAATACTATAGCTGAAATGTCTTTCACTAAGAACGATCCTATATATAGAAACACATAACTATAAGAAACAATCAACAATCAATAATAATAAAGAGTTGAAAGGAAATACATACTCGTCACCACATCAGGAGTCGCTCGCTCCTCCTCTGCTGTCATCTGAAAAACTCTACTCTTCGCCATTGGCGCCTCACTTCGGCCCTATCGGCTGTCTATAATCCTCAATGTTGTAGGGGCAGGTGTTACCATCTTCCCTGTTGTTGTCAAACTCGGACACTAGGACTTTTTATGTCCCCTCTTATTAAAATGGAAGTAAATCAGATCAGATGTTGCGGTAACGGTTGGAGTAGTTGTACAATCACTGCTCATATGCCCAGTCCGGCCTCACTTGTAGCAACCGGGACTCCCTGCCTTGCACGCCCCATCGTGCAATCTCCTACACTTGCCACACCGAGTGTGGCTCTGCTATCCTCTAGATTTGTGGTCTGATACCTTGGGCTTTTTGCCCGAACTCCTTGTGCCAGATACTGTCTCTGGCTTCCTCTTTCTCTCCATCTCTAAATCAATCTCTCTCTCTTTCTTTCTTTCTCTCTCTCTCTCTCTCTCTCTCTCACGAGCCCTAGCAATCATGTCATCCAGCGTTTTACAGCTGGACCGGCTCACAAACTGGTGAATATCACTCCGCACCAACTCATGATATTGGGCCTTCTTCATTTCCTCATCAGTTGCATACTGAGGAATGAGAAGAGCCCTATCCATAAACTTGGCGGTAATCTCCGCCACTGTCTCTGTAGTCTGAGTAAGATCCTAAAACTCCCTAGCTAATTGTTGCACCTCGATAACCAGTGCAAACTCGGCTCTGAACCTGGTAGTAAAATCAGCCCAAGTCATAGCATCAAGTGTTGTGTCATCCCTGATGACATGCCCAACCTCCTCCCACCAATCTCGTGCCCTGTCCTTCAGAAGACAAGATGCTAATCTGACCTTGTCCCCATCGGGACATCTGCTAGTGTAGAAAGCGTTGGCGACATCTGCCAACCACCTAGTACTTGCAATGGGGTCTCACGCCCCATGGTAGTCTGGAGCTCCACAAGCTCTGAACCCCCTGAAGGTGAGTGTGCATGACCCCATCATAGTCGCCACCACAGCACGAAACGTGATCAACTTCTCATCCATCAACTCCAAAATACCCTCCTTGATCGAACCAAAGATCACATGAGTCTGCTCAAGTATGATACAGGTAACCTCTGAAGTGAAAAATTCCCTAGTCTGCTCATCCAAATGCTTGGCCCCCCGAGCCTGATCCTGATCCCTCTTCGGCACCTGAACTGTCGCGTGCTGGTCTATGGGGTAGAACCACCATTCTTAAAACACATCATGATAAACGTCAGAAACACTGATATATCTCAAGCGATCGCTACTACTACAAGTTTCCTAGTCTCGCCTCGGCCTTCTTTGATTCGAGTACGGATCCTCTGCTTTCAGTAGTACGGGCCCATACTACCTTCCACATATATCCATACTTTCCTCTTGAATTGCCTCGACTCCACTAAGTCACTACTACTGCTACTGATCTCTGCTACTCTCATCCTAGGCTTGCCCTAGGGAAATCTCTGACTCAACAAAAACCAATCCTCAGCTACTGAAGGCCTCTTTGTAATGCCAATTAGTCATCACCTGAATACCATCACATGTGACGAGGCTCATATGATCCTTCAAGTAAAAGACTCGCTCCTACAACGGTTGGACTCAAACAAGAGCTGCGCAGTAGGGCCAAATCCAAAACTCTGAGATTATTCAACCCTGATCACATGTAATATAACGTATTCACCTAATGGCTAACTCCCATCACTTGGAGTTCCACAAAGCACAAATCAAGCAACATTCGGACACATGAAACTAATCAAACAACTTTATTCTAACTATATTAGCATACAATGCTAAGCTCATAATTTCAGGCATAACCTAAACAGGCTATCCTACTGCTGTCTACTTGATACTAGCATGCAATTCTCATAAAGCTGAAACACATATAGCATGCACAAAAGGCATCCTCCTAGATATTTAGTCCTATTCTAGAATGTTGTTCTAGTGAAACTGAAACAGATAATCATAATATAAACTTGTATGGGTAATTTGGGAGTACTTACTTGAGCTCGGCTGACCGCATGCACCACACCCCTTTTCAAGAAAACTATTTTTCTTCCTAAGTTCTTTTTCAAAAATTCTTTTCGAATATGTTTCTCTTTTGAAAATATTTTACCATTTCCTTAGTTTGAGTTCAGACACACTCGAAAGCGTGCCTGAATCCCTCAAACCAAGGCTCTGATACCAACTTGTAACGACCCAAAATACGACCGAAAATTTTGTTTCAATATTACCAAAAATCACATCATATATAATAAAACCATGGAATGAGCAACTCAAATGTCATAGTACTGTGTCAAACAAATCTGTATCAATAATAGTAACATCCAACATAAACTCCCAGGATAAACTGAAGCTACGGTGTGTGCGATGCCATCAACCCGAGCTCTTCCCTTTGCTTGCGGAACTACCTGAAACCAAAACTGAAAATCGTAAGCAGGAAGATTAGTGAGCTCCCCCAAACTACCACATACCATACAATAACACATAAACAACCGTTGGGCCTTGCCCACTGCATCAGACCGAAGTCCGGAAAACTGCATCGGACCGTAGTCCGGAAACTGCATCGGATCGAAGTTCGGAACTAACCAGGGCCTTGCCCTCTGCATCGGACCAAAGTCCGGAAACTGCATCGGACCAGAGTCTGGAACTAACTGGGACCTTGTCCCCTGCATCGGACCAAAGACCAAAACTAACTGCATCGGACTGAAATCCGGAACTGACTGGGATGTTGTCCCCTACATCGGACCGAAGTTGGGAAACTGGCTAAGCATAACATAGCATAGCATAAACATATCAACAAGCATAAGCACATATACTGCATACTGCATCGGATAGAAGTCCAGAACATATCACACAAACACACGCTTGAATCACAAAGACATCAAGCACACTGATCTACTGCATTGGACCAAAGTCCGGAACTAGTGCTAACTAAACGGGCTGGCATTATGGTCGTAGATCCATTCCTACTAGAAGGAAAACTCACCTCGTAACATTGGCTGCTGAGATGCTATCTCTAACGCTGGCTGGCTGCTGCTCCAGAACTGTCCGGCTATAAATCCTAAATAACACTAGGTCAGTTATTGATAAATGCCCTCAGGGTAAAATGACTATTTTACCCCTAGTCAAAGTCAAATCCCTGGTAAAAGTCAACTTTCAGTTGATCGGACTCACCGAGTTAGGCCGTCAACTTTCCAAGTCCCTATCATCCATTCTAGTCCTCTACTCGCTTCTACTCGTCGAGTTTTGCAAAGACTCGATGAGTTCTTCTTCAATGCTAACATCAAGTCTAACTTCATCCGACTCGCCGAGTTGCATGAACAACTCGTCGAGTTCTCCTTCAACATATGAACACATCCAGACTGTGACTCATCAAGTCAGATGAACAACTCGTCGAGTCTGAAGAACAACTCGCCGAGTTGAAGAACAACTCATCGAGTCCCAAGCATGTTATTACTACACAGTCGATTCTAATCGGTTCCAGTACTTCTGAAACATAGATCTGAGCTTCTAGGACTAGTTTTACATGTAAAGTTTCCAACTTTACGTGCATGCACAAGAGTATGAGGCTAAAATACCCAAAATGAACAAATACTAAGCACTTAGGGTTTGGAACAAGGCCAAGATCGCATAAAGGTGACTATAACGAGTTCCTGGGGCTCAATAACATCCAGATCTAAGGTTTCCATCTGAAGGAGAGTCCATATCTCATGTTTTGAATCATAAAAGGTTCCAAAGAAGGCATAACAAGCATAAAAGGGGTTTTAACGGAGGAATACACAAGGTCATAACTTCATTACCTAAATGCGAAACAAATGGAAGCTAACTCATGGATCTCCTTTCTCTTCTATGGACCTTCTCTCTCTTCCAAAGCTTTCAAGCTAACACAATCACACTCAAACTCAACAATGGGGCTAGGTTTTACAGGGGAAATGCTCTAAAGGTGTTGGAGTCTTGGGTGGGAGGCTATCATGACATTTAAATAAGGCACAAACCCTTGAAATTAGGGCTTCATTCAGACAGGCGGACTCGCCGAGTCCCAGCGTATGGACTCATCGAGTAACCAACTCTAATTGCGCGATTATCCTGTCTCAACTCGACGAGTCGGACTACAGACTCGTCGAGTACCCCTTAAGAAATAAATAATACTTTATTTAAATTACATACCAGAAATGGGGCGTTACATGTGTAAGGCTAATATGTTAAATCCATCTATACCCCCAAGAACATAATGTTCCTATGTTTTGTAGGTTTTATCAAGCTGCTTATAACATTTTAACTTAATTTATTAAATATCAAAAATAATTTGTTCCAACTGAACTTCTTGCCATATGTTCACATAAAACCCTTTAAAAATATTAGATTTATGTCATAAAAGTAAGAAATCAAGATTTATAATAGAAAACTGAAAGAAAATAAGGACATAAGAGTGGATTAATGAAGTCAAATTTTTGTTGCAATCCAAATCTTATAAATAAGTAACAAATATTGTGCAGAAGATGATGAAAGTGGGATAATGAAATCAACTATTTAGTTGTAGTCTACAACATTTATAATTTAAGCAAATGAAAAATGGCCTATCATTATGTAGAAGCCAGAAACGATTTCTTTTTGTAGAGAAATCAGCCCATCATGTAATAAATAAATTACAAACCAAGGGTAAATTTGTTCGATTTTTTTTTTTTTTTTTTTTTTTTTGGGGGGGGGGGGGGGGGGGGGGGGGGGGTACTTGGGACATATGCTAGTATAAGGTTATAATAAAGATTAAGAGGATAGACAATGTAAACACATGTATCGTTCAACAAGTCAAATACAAACATTAATCCAAAACATTCTTCCTAATCAAAATTTCTATCAAATGTTTGAACAATTGAACTAAAATTTTCAAAAAAAAAAAAAACAATGACACAACTAAAAATTAAAACTATAATCATCGTCCTAGTTTTAAAATCTATATTTTTTTTCCTCATTTTGAAAAAAAAAATCCATAAATTATCAAACGAATTTTACATATGATGAAAGACGTGTTAGTGCATATATGCGTGTGTGTAGTGATCTTTTTTTAACATTAACTTACTGAAATAAATAAGTAATATTTTTATCTTTTCTTCATTGCTAACTATATATGTTTTACATACAACATACTACTGTTCTCTATCTATATCTGATTAGTGAACCCCATGATAAAGTTTTCATTCGATAGCTTATATGTATCATTATCAATAATAATGAAATGTTTATATAAAATTTCAAACAAACTAAGAAACGTTTTAAAACATACCGGATTTATGTTCTATCAAAATTAATGTAACGCTCTGTTCCGAATTGACTCCTAGTCTGAGGTGGTGGCTCGGATGTCGGTTATTATAAGGATTATGACTCTTGGGAAGGTAAGATCTAGCCTCTTTGGGGTGCGGGTGATGTATTATAAGTGATCTGGGTGTTCAGTTCGTGTTTTGGAGCCTAGCGGTATTTCAGTAAAATGGCAGTTCGGGTTTTTGTGGAAAATGGAATTTTGTTCGGAAGGTGTTTAGGAAGATATTAGTTGATAGAAGTGTAGGGCTTCTCGTTACCTTTCTGCGGATATAAGGATTGTCGAAAATGGATTTATAACGAAGAAGTTATGACCTTCGGAGGTTTAGTAGTTTAAGGCTTAGCCGGTACGTTAGGCGTACTAGTGAAGAAGGCAGTATGATGGGCGTACTGACCAGGATGGTCGCGAATGTTCTTTGGAGTACGTTGGGTACCATATGAACGTTGGGCGTACGCCAATCAGACCTAAACCCTATTTTAGGGTCTTGGACCCTATTTAAACTCCTTATCTCATAAACTAACCCTAATATCTTCAGCCTCCACCGTCTAAACCCTAGAACTCATCATATATCATCCATGGTGGCATTGTGAGCTTATGGAGTCCATTTTTGGGGTGTTTGACCCATTTTCAAGAAGATGAAGTTTGATGCAAAGATGGGAATCAAGGAGGAGCTTATGGATCTGGCTTTTAGGACTCATTCTCAGCTTGATAAAGGTATAGCGCTTTGAACATGACCATTGAATGCTTAGATCTATTATGTTTAGTTTTTGGATCTTTTGGTCCCAAGAATGGAGCTTTATGGTTCCAAATCCGTTTTTAGGCTTGGGGTTACCACCCTTGATGCTATTTGAGTCCCTAAGGCAGAAAGTTGCCATCTTGATGGTCTTAATGGGTTCATGCTTGAGTTAGGGTCACTTTTATAGAAGTAGAATACCATTTTTGGAGTTTGGGTTTGTTTGGGGCATGCAAAGTCACCAAGTCAGTGACTTTATGGGTTTAGATGTTAAGTATAGCTCAGATATGTGATTTGGACTTGTTAGATCAAGTATTAAGCACTTAATGGATGTTGTGCATGAGTTGTTTGTATGCTAGGCGTACTATATAGTACGTTGCACGTACAGTCCATTTGCTCAGTACGCTAAGCATACAGAAGTGGTACGCTAGGCGTATGCTCTCAGGAGTACTTGGGCCTTTGTGGACTTCAGGCCTTTAGGCCCTAATAGTTTTGGGCTTGGATTTGTTGATAGTTGGGCCGGAATGCGTCTTTGGGTCAATAATGGAATAGTTGGGCCTACTGGGCCTTGTGGCCCAATATAGAAATGAACTTTGCATTATGGGCCTCGGTTTGGACTAATTCTTGGACTAGGTTGTTATGGGCCTTCGTGGGCCATTTGGGTCAGGATTATTGACTAAGGAGAATATTGGGTTTTAGTATAATGTCCGTTAGAAAGGTTTGGGCCCAATTTGGAAAATTGGTCCATTGATGATTTTATGGAGATTATAATGTTGGGCTTTTGGTTTGGGTTTTGGGCTTAGTTGTGGATTATATTGGGCCAGGGGTAAAATGGTCATTTTACCCCATGCGTGGATTAAGGATTATGGTATGGGGCCCAATTGCTAATCTGGGTATATTGATTGGTAGTGGCAGCTCAGGAAACTAACGACGCAATAGCTAAGGATTTCTCCAAGAAGTTTTTGCATTCAAGGTGAGTCTTCTCACCATACTAATGAGTCTAAGGCACCAAGGCCGACCCATTTTATGTTATGTGGTATGATAGTTAGCTTTATGCTAAGTGGTATGCTAGTAATTATGTGATGTGTGGTATGCTAGTTGTCTTTGTGATACTTGCATGGAAGACCCAGGGGAAGCCCGTGGCATTGGATGTAAGACCATGTGGGGTAGCCCATGACAGTCCTAGGTAAAGACCATGTGGGGTAGCCCATGGCATTAGATGTAAGACCATGTGGGGTAGCTCATGGCAGTCCTAGGTAAAGACCATGTGGGGTAGCCCATGGAATTGGATGTAAGACCATGTGGGGTAGCCGATGGCAGTCCTAGGTGAAGACCATATGGGGTAGCCCATGGTATTCTTACAGGTTTTTGTATGCATGGCTTATGTGTTATATGTAGCTTTTATAGCTAGCAGGAAATGCGATACATGTAGCTTTTATAGCAACATGATATGTGATATGTGGTTTGTGTGTATGGTATGCTCTGAGAAACTCACTAAGCTTCGTGCTTACAAGTTTTGTTTATGGTTTCTGGTATCATCGTTTCGGAAAGTAAGGGCTCGGATTGATCGCATTGCACACACCTATGATTTCCACAATGATTGATTTTGGGATGAACTCTGATAAATGTTTTACTTAATGATGATTTGAATTGTTTAGAATAAATGGTATTAATGTTTTAGCTATATTAAAAATGAAATTTGTACCTTGGATTTTTGGGTCGTTACAATTAAAACATATAGTTGGGATTTTATCTCCTCCGAATATCATTTGACCTTAGTTCATATTCTTATTACTATACATGATTTAACCACCGGTTAGCTTAGTAGAAACTTTTGTTCAGTTAATGAAATATATAATATTTTATGTACCAAAATGTAAGAATGATCGATAGTCTTGTTGTAAACTAGAACCTCTGATATCAAAATACATGATATTTGAACCTATGAAATGAGAAAACATCATAATCAAAACCTTTGAATAAAAAAATATGATGAAAATTAAATACCAAACAGAAATCTTACCTTGTCGCCGGATTTCGGGGATAGAAAGAGTGTCGGTAGTTTAGAGAGAGAGAGAGAGAGAGAGAGAGAGAGAGAGAGAGAAAGAGAGGGGGAGGGAAGGAGATAACCAACGGTAACAGTGGGGTCATCTTGGAGGTGCGGTGGCTTGTTGGTTGTCTCACAAAAAAAAACACAAATATGGGTGGTGACGGTAGAATTAGGCGAAGGAGATTGAGTGGTTTTGAGAGAGAGAGAGAGAGAGAGAGAGAGAGAGAGAGAGAGAGAGAGAGAGAGAGAGAGAGAGAGAGAGAGAGAGAGAGAGAGGAGAGAGACTTGTTTAGAGTAAGAAGAAGAAGAAGGAACGGAATCGAATAATATTGGGAGACGGTGGTTTGCAAAGGTTTAAGGTGAAGGGGGATTAAGTTATATCAAATTGAATCCAATCAAAAATAATGAGTGCTAATTTTAAGGAAGGGCGTTGCAATCAAGATTATTTCCAAATACTATTCCTAATTTATAGCTTTTTAAGTTGGAAAGTCATCATCAATTTTGAGCGATAATACAAAAGAAGAGTTTAGAAGAAGACGCGAAGTGGCAAAGAAAAGGCTTAGAAAATTGTCATGTGGCATGTATAGAAGCCTTTATTAGAAGAGAAGAAGATAAAAGTAAACAAATGCATAATTTCACTTTTAAACCATATAAAAATAAACAACATTACAATTTTGATGAAGCACCTCAAAATGTTGGAACAGCAAAAACGTATTGTGAATAAGTACAATTATATAAAGTCTAAAAATAGATTATTATTATTATTATTATTATTATTATTATTATTATTATTATTATTATTAAATGTTATTATTGCTATTTTCTTTTAGTTCATTGCTTAGTTATAATAAGAGATAATAATTGAGAGGGTATCGAACTTTCAACTTTTTTATTAGTCACTGATTTTTTTTATTTACCCCTGAATTATTTGAAAGTATTCATATTTTACCTTTATAACCGGTTATAGCCAGTCATAAGGGTAAAATATAAACAATTTCAAATAATTTATGGGCAAATCAAGCACGAAAAAAGTTTAATGACTAAATTTGAACAAAACTAAAAGTTAGTTACTCTTTCAAGCCATTATCCCGTAAATGGTTCTAAATGTTATTAAGAGCACAAGCTAAATATGAAGGTCACAAAAGTAAGGATGTTGTAGTAATCGTGTGATATACATTTATTGTACAAAGTACTAAAAACAATACTTAGAAATACAATAGAAGCGACTTTAATCACATAGAAATTGAATAAACGAAGATTATGGTGGTTTCAGACATATGCTTTGGACACATGCAACAATTTTCAATCTATAAAGTGTAGACGGTTGTTGTAGATTGTACGTAGAAGAGAGAACGTATGAGAAAAAAGTGTGAAGATAATGCAATGTTAATTTTGAATGAGGTTTTTCTATTTACAAGGACATGAGCTTTGATTAGAAAGCGTGGATGCATAAGATCAAGGTCGTTGAGTAGTACATGAGTAGTCTAGGTGCTAGTTGCTTTTACATTGTTTGTACATTTTTCCTAGTTTTCATTGTTTTTACTTTCAACTTGTTTTGAGGATACTTTTCTTCTAAGTTATTACTTGTATCTACATTTTCTATTTGTATGATGGTTCTATATGTACCTTTTCACCATGTTCCTTTTGATTTTCAATCTATTTTTCGTTTTATTGCTCGTATATGTGTCTTTTTGCCTTTGTGAAACTCTACTGATTATTTTTTCTTTGTGGGTTGGTGTTTCGTTAAACCATGAATAAAGAAACTCTAGTTAAAAGTGAATCTCATTGACCATGATTTAAGTAATGAACTACAAGATGGTTATGTGATATGTATTCTATTCTGTAATACTCCTTACAAACACAACACAAAACAAATCATAGTGACTAAAATCAAAACTATTAATCTATGTAATTGCTACCAATAAGCAAAATAACCTAAGAGATGATTACAAAAAAGAGATAATGATTTGAAAAGGTAACAAACTTTCAATTAGTTCGTATTTATTCGTTGAACTTTTTTCGTGTTTTATTTAGTCATTAATTATTTGAAATGTTTACATTTTAACTTACAACCATAAGGGTAAAATGTGAATGATTTCAAATAATTCAATGGTAAATCAAACCCGAATTTTTTCTCGAGTGATTAAATATGAACAAAATAAAAAATGTGTTACCCTCTCAAGTTATTATCCCTTATAATAATACACTTCATAAGGATAAGTCCACGCTACTATTAGAATTTGAAATCTACAAAAATCAATATACCTTTATACCTAAAATATTCAATGAAAACATGCATTTTCATATATGCCAACAAACTATCAATAAAATCACTAGCATCAAACTTATTATTATTTAAACCATGTTCACCATTATTTTTTTTAAGTGTTATTGTTACTATTATTTGTTACTCCTATGAAGAATGTTATGTAGACAATGATCGTCTGAGATCACTGTTACCAAGACTTCAACGACCAAATGCAACTCTTGTTATGACTACTTCGTTTGCTACCATGACGATCGAAAGAATGACTAACTACCATTACATCACCATTGCTTCTAACAACTATTGTTAACTACTACAACAACTAAAATTAATATGACCGGTTAATACCAATACCACTAACTACTACAATAGCCACCAATCATATTTTCTATCTTTATTTCTAAAAGAGTGAAAGGAAAACAAATCAAATAAGAATGAATGAATATAAAAAAAAGTTCAAAAAAATTGACAACCAAGTACCAATAACGAAAAATGAAGCCAAAACAAATGAACTAAAACTAGAAAACATAGGCAGAAATCTAAAAATAGAGGTGGTAAAACAAAAAAAAATAAGTTCGAGTTACGGTTAACCATATTTTATTTATTTTCAAAGTTTAGTGATAATCGATATATTTTATCGTTAATGGGTGAGTGATAATTACTTAAGAATTAAACACTTTATAAAATAGTTGCTCAAAATTTGAATCTCATATAATTTAGTTTTGGGAGGATGTCCATCATTTAGAAAAAATAGTTATAAATTAAACATCATTAAATAACTAAATACGATATTTAAAACAAAAATCTTAGAGGAACTTTTTAAACCGTTTAAATTGCAGTTAAATATTTAAAATTAGTTTATAACCCGTGAAAACCACGTTTATAAAATTAGCTGAACTTTCATATTAAACAATCAAAATTATTAATCAATGATTTTAAAAAAATTATTACTTAATATATATTTTTTTAATTATATAAAATTATAATCGTTAATTTAAATAAATATGTGAAGTTATATCACTTTATAATCTGTAATAATTTTATTTATTTTCCAATCAAATGTTATTAATTTAATATAATTAAAATGAGAGTTTAAATTTTGAAATTTAGAATGAAGAATCAATTATTAATTTAATGTAATTAAAGTGAGAAATTTAAAAATTGAAATTTGAAATGGATAATTAATTATTAATTTAATTTAATTAGAGTGGAAATTTAAATTTTGAAAAATTAAAATAGATAATTAATAGGTTGACAAGTAGCATGATAAATAATATATAACATTAATGAAGAGTTCTAATTATATGACACTTATCAAAATAAAAAGTGACATAAGTGGTGTTTTGTAAAATTATTGGAAGCTAATAATTGAAAGTTGTAATTTTTATTTGTATAGAAATATCTGATAAAAATAACTTTTAGTTTCTAAATTTGTAAAATTATATAAAAGAACAAAAACTAAAATCTTTCAAAATATATTTGAAGTTATGGACTATTAGTTTTTTATTTAAAATAAAGTCATACGTTCATACTCCGAAATGATTTTTTGTGAGTTTTTTCATAAAACAAAAAATAAAACCGTAAAAAAACTTATTCCGAACACAACTTATAAATTGAATTCTTTTACATATTTTTAATAGTAATCTAATCTACTTTTGAAACCATATATGTCATAGATGGAACATGATCATGAACTTCAAGAAAAGAGTGAAATTCAAGAAACGAGGACAAGCTTTAACACTTAAATAAATTTGATACTTCTTTTACATAAGATTAGAGCAATTTGTCGCGTCTAGCAAAAAGGAAAATAAACCCACATGAAAATTCGTCAAATAATTTCTTATTTTGTGTAAAAGAATTTAAAACAACAATAAAAATAAGTGACAATACCTGCTTAAATGGTTCATCGAGAGCTGAAATGTTTTCGCAAACAATAATAATAAAAGAGCAACATAAAACTTTAACCCATTAATGAAGAAATTACATCGAATAAGATCCAAAGAAAATGTTAGCATCCATTATTAATTAAGTGGATGAGTGTCGCACCGTCCCATATCGACGGTGGAAAATATTGAATGGTAACGATATAAAGCTTTCCCAAATCACATAGCGTTAATTATAATTACTTATCTAAACGAAAATCTGTAAGTCTTCGTACTAATAATTTTTTCGTGACTTGATCACTAATTCATCCTAGCAACACATAACTTGATCTCTAGTTGATCCTATCAACACATGCGATTTTTAAAAACGTCAATTTAATGTTTGTGAGTTAACATGTTTTTATAGTTTTCGGCTTTTATTTGGTTGTATTAATTTAAGATTTTTTTTTCTTTTAAAAAAATTTTCCCTAAATTATTTTACCAACCCTAGTTTACTATCTTTTTAGGATATATAACGATCCTATCTTATTATCTTTTAGAATGTTTATTAATCCTAATTTACTATCTTTATAGGATGTTTAACTAATTCTAATGTATTTTATCTACCACTCTAAGGCGTTCCTAATGGTAGTCGGATCTCTAAGATGTTCTAATGTATTACCATGAATCCCTATAACTGACTTTGTTTGACTAATAATTTGTCATGTCATGATGCTTCATCAGACGTCGAATAGTGAATAATAAAAAAGTTATCATGCTAGGATTGTAGTTAGCAATCGCAGGTGGGGTTGTCAATCCCTGTATAGATCTATACATATTTTTCTAGCTCTCGCAAGATTAACGCTTATAAGTATCGGGGAATGTCGAATTTAGTCAAGGCCTTTGGATTAATATTAATACTTCACTAATGCATGGACCTTATGTATTTATCTTTTATCCTTTATCTTTTATTTTTTATTTTTTATCATTATCCTTCCTAGGATTTCTTATAACTATCACAGTATATATCTTTTATCATATATTTGATCATTATAATTTTTGATCTTATAATTATTTTGTATATATATATATATATATATATATATATATATATATATATATATATATATATATATATATATATATATATATATATATATATATATATATATATATATATATATATATATATATATACCCTAATTATGGTTATTTGAAAACATGATCTTTGGACAGGGTAACAACTAGCTATGGTGCATATCATATATTTGACCAACATAACTTCTAGGTACTACGTTATCTTAGGGATTTAGCCATTATAACATCTATGTATTATCTTTTCCTAGACTATCAGACATCATATCTCTTAGGAATAACATCATGTTGGAGTTGGTGTCTAAGCACATAACTATAACTGGGATGTACTTGACCCGATTGTAGTATGATCATTTTGGGTTACCTTCACTAGTGCAATTTGATAGGATGGACTTTTGAGAATACGATTATTTATGGTTTATTAATATGTTACAAGTATAATATATTAATATGAAGTTATTTAATTAGTATTGATCAAGAATTAATTTGGAATTAATTTTTTGGTCAAAAGAGACTAATTAAATATATGAGAATTTATTATGTAAATCAATGGTACTTATAATGTGGGCTAATGATCCATGATTATGGGCTAAACCAATAAGATAATACATGGATAATCCATGGAGGTTAAACCCTTTGGAGCATAAGAATGTGAAAAGTCATGGAGCATTAAGGTTTACAAAGTGTAACCCTAGCATTTGCCACATTATAAATAGACCCCCTATAAGCCAAAATCGGCTACACACTCTTTTGAGTCAAGTAACTTATTCTCTTAAAGCCTCTTATTGCATATATTTGTGAACCATTAGAGGCATCACACTTGAGGTGCTCAAGCTTTCAAAGGTCAAGAACTCTGTCTTACTCAAGAGGTAAGCATCCAAACTAAGTTTATAATTAGAGAAAACATAAATCCAAAGTATTTAGGGTTGCATGTGCACCATAGGAGTGTTATAGTGCTCAAAATCCAACAGTGCTATCAGAGCCTATGATTGTTTTCTATTATATTTGATGCTCACTAATTTTTTCAATTGTGAAAAAGTCGAAATTTTGGCCTCTGACTGGTGAACTCACCGAGTCCATGAACAGACTCGGCGAGTCCACTCAGTAACAGAGCAACTCATCGAGTTCAGTTCACGCACTCCACGGGTTGAAGGCTCTGTGTGCAGAACTTCGAATTTCTTGACCTGGTTTGGATTTAGAACACTACCACAAACTATTTTGGATCATTGGAAATGTTTTTTTGTTTTTGATATGGTAGTGTTTGTACTCATCCAACCACAAGATAATTGTCAAAGTTTTAAAATAATTGTTGTTTTATATGATAAACATAATTGCTTTTAAATTGTTGACTTGAAATTATCTTGGTTATGAGTTTAGTTAGATCATTATATGTGATAATTTTAGTTGTTAGAAAAATGATCTAAATGATTTTTAATGGCCTCCATAACTTGTCCTCAAGTTATTGAAAATGAAAGGTCTCATACATTAAAATCCTATTAAACTCATAAGTTATGAATGTTAAGAGTTTTGACAAGTTTCAAAACTTGCCCTCAAGTTTTGGAATTTGTAGAGTCTCATCAATGAAACTTTAATTCCAATCCCTAAAGTTTTAAAAGTTAAAATTCAACCCTTATACTTTATAACATTATATATATATATATATATATATATATATATATATATATATATATATATATATATATATATATATATGTATAAGACTAGTCAATCTTAACATTTGTAGGCCTCATTCACGAAGCCGGTTATAAGGGGGTATAAGGTTACTGCCTATAAAATGGTGGTTTAATGGGTGTCCACTCTTACCCACCGCTTCCTTGACTGGTAGGACTCTAATTCCCCCTTCATTAAAAGTATAATGATAAATATAAATTAACTAAAAACTTATAAATTCCCAAATCTTAGTTACTTAGGAAAATGTGGACATGGTGCTAACCCATGAAATTACACTTTGCACCTTATTAAGTCGTTAGTGGAGCATGTATGCTAACCCATGAAAAGGATGGAGTTTTGGAGTCATTCGACTTAAATTCGAATGACACTCGCAAATCGTGTTTACTTGGAAAGATGACCAAGTTGCCCTTCACTAGTACTTGTGAAAGGGGTGAAGGTTTGTTGGACCTCATACACACTGACCATTTAGAACCGCCAACATGGGATACTAATCGCTTCTGTGTGACTTTTACTGATGATTACAGTAGTTATGGTTATATCTACTTAATCAAGCATAAGTCAAAAACCTTTGAAAAGTTCAAAGAGTTTAAGTAAGAAGTGCAGAATAAATTGGGAAGGAAGATAAAGATGTTGTGATCCAATCGTGGAGGAGAGTATCTTAGTATCGAGTTCCTTGAATATCTTAAGGAATGTGGAATTGTTTCACAATTGACGCCACCGAGGACACCACAGCTTAATGGTGTGGCTGAGAGGCACAATAGAACCTTGCTAGACATGGTTCGTTCTATCATGAGTCGAGATTCGTTACCTATCTCATTCTGGGGGTATGCCTTAGAGACTGCCGCCCATATCCTTAATCTAGTCCCTACAAAAAAGGTTTCCAAAACACCTCACGAGATGTGGACAGGGAAGGTTCCCTCATTAGACCACATCAAGGTTTGGGGTTGCGAGGCTTTCATGAGACACGAGACTCACGAAAAGCTCGAACCTCGGAGTGAGCGATGTATTTTCATTAGCTACCCACATAAGTCCTTTGGATATCTCTTTTATAGACCGGGTGACAATGTTGTCTTCGTTGCGAGGAGAGGGGTCTTTCGAGAGATAAAACTCATATGCCAAGAGGACAGTCGGAGGCATATTGATATTGAATAGCTTCAAGAGTTAAGTGATGAAGGAACGTCAAACACTAGCACTCAACCTGAGGAGGAAACTTCAGTTGAACCAATTGACAAGTCCATACCTCTAAGGTGCTCCGGTAGAGTTAGTGCTCCACTTGTGTTATATGGTTTTCATATAACATCTGAGGGTGACACATTTATCAGTGATAGCACACTGACTATAACATCTAGATTCCAAGGTATATTATTTATTCATTTAAATTTTTTCAGTTTGTGGAGGAACTCGGCGAGTTGGCGCGAAGACTCGCCGAGTAGAGACGCAGATGTTCATTCTAGTTCATGCCCGGACTCGGCGAGTCCACGCTGTTTAGTCAAGCCCTAATTTCCAGGGCTTGGGACCTATTTATAGGCCCTTATGGTCGTCCTTTGCGGCTACTACCCCCTGAAAGAGTCTCAGATCGCTTAAGAAGCAAGGAGTGACCATTGTTGATCTTTGTGGTGTCATTTAGTAAATAGAAGGAGGTTCTAGCCAAGGGAAAGCAAAGGAGGTTGTTATTCTAAGGACTAAAAGCTAAGATCATTCATTTGAGGTATTATTTCGACTCTTCTTCTGTTTTGGGAAGGATATGTGGTCCTAGGGTTTCTTGTACCCTTGACTAAGTTGATTTGAGGTCCAAATAGTCCCTTTTGGAGATGAGGCTTTGTACCTGGACCCATAGAGGTCCAGAGAGCCTTATTCTTCAAGCTTTATGAAGAACAATGGAGGTCATGACCTTGGGTTAAGGTATTTGGGACAAAATCACCATTTGATGCCTATTGGTTAAGTTATAAGCATCAAGATTCAGACTTTACGTAACATTTATGCTTAGGAAGGCCAGATCTATGGATTAGGGACACAGATCTGACCACAGGAGGTCAATAGAGTCTGTGCATGGCATGAACTCGCCGAGTTGTTCTTGAGACTCGGCGAGTAGGGTTAAGGTCCACACAGATCACGCAGTGAGTAGACTTGCCGAGTTGGGGGATAACTCAATGGGTCAGAATGGGGTTAAAAGACTGGAGTTCAAGGCGGTACTCGCCGAGTTGTTCTTGAAAATCAGCGAGTTGAGTCAGGGTTGCCCCGCGATTCATGCCAGGTGTGACTCGTCGAGCATAGGATAGGACTCGACGTACCAAGCGGGACAGAGAGTTAGTGGACATGTGTGTACTCGCCGAGTCACCGGAGTGCACTCGGCGAGTTGGGTCAAAGTTGACCGTTGACTTTTGTTGACTTTTAGGGTTTGGTCAACAATGGGGTCCTTGAGTCAAGAGAGGGGGGGGGGGGGTAAAATAGTCTTTTACCCTTCTGAGGGTGACAATAGAGGGTCGAGTCTAGCCTCGAGTGTTATTTTTATGAGGGTATTTACTTTGTGTGAATAGGCGGAGGCTAGGCAATACTTCTACCGAATCATAGATTTACGAGACGTCTGAGGTGAGTCTTCTCACTATGCTTTACCCGATGGGGTAATTATATGTAACTGAAGGGTCTTATGAGTATGATGTATATGTGATGTAAGTTATATGTGATATGTTATGTGATACGAGCATGAAGTGGGCCGGAAGGTCAAGATGATACGGACCGGAAGGTCAACAGTGTCTGGGATGGAAATCCCCTAAGACACTTGGATCGGAAGGTCCTATGGCCTGGAAAGGCGTATGTGTTATATGTGGTATTTTGGGGAACTCACTAAGCATTTATGCTTGCAGTGTTATGTGTTATGTGTTTCAGGTACTAGCGATGATCGCGGGAAGGCGCCGGCATTACTCGTACACACGCACACTGGAGTTTAAACATTTTGATCTTGGGGTTTTGTACTGATACAATGTCGATACAATGTTTTTATTTATGAATGCAAACTATATTTCATGGTTTTTCAAAAGTGAAAAATTGTTCAAATTTTTACGCTGTTACAAGTTGGTATCAGAGCCTTGGTTTGAGGGATTCGGATTCATCTTCGGGCGTATCTGAACTCAAACTGTGGAGTTGAGGAAATTTTTAATAATAAAGTAAAATTTTTGAAAAAGAGAAAAAGGGTTTTGAGACAAACGGAGCAAAGCCGTGTGTACGATCAAGCAGCGCCCGAACGGTGATTTCCCAAAATACTCTCATAATAAGTGTTATCAGACATGCTATGTTATGCTATATGATGAATTACGATATGCATGTTAGAGTAGACTAGGTATTCTTATTAGGTCTAGAGTGGCCTGATATATGATGCCTTAGTCTAGGGGTTTTGCTGCTAGAAATGCTTAAGAGTGTTTAGGTAGCAGCGAGGTGCTTATGAGAGAATTACTAGCGAGTAGCACATGATAGTAAGAGTAGAGCACTAGGGATTTTGGGCTCAAGGAGGAGTAATTGGAATGAATGTCGATGCGGTATGGACGGTAGTATTGGGCCCGTACTACTGAAGATACCAGGTTGGTGCGCAGTACAAGTAAGAATCCTTAGGGCGCTAAGGAACCAGTGGGGTGGGGTTATCGAGTGTGATTATACTCGAGTGGGTCCTTAATATTCTTATGTTGTATTTTAGAGGGAGATCATGGTTGGGATGCGCCACACACCAGAGGTCAACGAGACGAGTGATGAGGAGATCCGTAGGATCATCCACGAGGAGGTGGTTGCGACCATGAGGGCTGAGATTCCAGCGATTTTCAGGTCTATTAAGACCACTTTGATTGAGACTTTTGATGAGCAGTATGTTGCTCTTTCTGATGTTGCTGTTGTTGCAGCCACTGCGGCCGTTGTTGCTGCCAGGCCGCAAGGGGGTGACTCGTTGTTGTATCGGGAGTTCAGCAACACGAAGGCACCAGAATTTGACGGAAATCAGGATCCGATAGCCGCGATGAGGTGGGTTTCTGACATAGAGGGGTGCTTCTGCACATGTTCTTGTCTGAAGCATCTGAGAGTTCGGTTCGCGCTGAACCAGCTTCGCTTGGGAGCGAAGGACTGGTGGAAGTTTGTGACGACACACTACACCCCTGCTGAGCTTGTTGCGGTAACCTGGGAGAGGTTCACTGCTATGTTCCAAGATGAGTATGTTCCCCAGGTGGAGAGGGAGTGATTGGCACAGGAGTTTCTAACCCTTAAGCAGGGTACTGAGTCGATTACAGAGATTACACGGAGGTTTCACAAGAGGGCGATGTTCTGCCCTGAGCACGTGTCGACCGAACAGGTACGTATGAGTCGGTATCTGAGCATTTTGAGGAGAGACATTCATGAGTTTGTGGCAAACTCATCATACCGGAAATTTGCTGAGCTTCAGTTAAATACCCGGAAGAGGGAGATCGAATTGGAGACGCAGGCTAAGGAGGAGGCCGAGTCTCAAAGGATGGATCTGCGGCCAGTACAGTCTCAACCGGCAGCCAAGCGGGCCAAGCCCACCGATTCGAGGACTGGGGATCAGAAGGGTCGCACTTGCAGAAAGTGCGGCAAGGGTCATGACAGAGTTTGTAGGATTGGTGCTTGCTACAAGTGTGGCAAGGAGGGGCATATCACCAAGGATTTCCCCAAGGGATTCATGGTCTGTTTTCACTGGAACCAAACCGGGCACCGGAAGGCGGAATGTCCACAGTTGCGAGGAACAATGTAGGGAGCATCTCAGGGATCTACCCCTACTGTTGCAAGAGCTAGTGAGAGTCGGCCGATGAAAGCCGAGGCGCCAAAGGCGCGAGGGAAAGCATTTCAGCTGTCAGCGGAGGAGGTCCGTGCAGCACCTGACGTCGTGGCTGGTATGTATTCTATCATGTACTCATTTTATGTGAGATATTGTGCTTATATTATGTTATGCGTAGGTACTTTTCTTGTGAATTTTGTACCTGCTCTAGTGTTATTTGACTCGGGTGCGAGTCGATCTTTTGTATCGTTGGCATTTAGCCGACACATCAGTATGAGTAGAGAGGCGTTGAGTCGACCTCTGAGAGTTTCCATAGCGGATGAGAGAGCAGTCTATCCCACCGAGGTGATTCGAGGTTGTGTGCTTGAGATTTTCGGGGTTGAGTTTCCGATCGATTTGGTCCCCATTGCGATGGGGGATGTCTATGTCATCGTGGGCATGGACTGGTTGAGCAGATTTGGAGCGATCATCGACTGTGAGCGACAGTTGGTGACCATGCGAGACCCTAGTGGGGGAGTTCTTACAGTTTACAGTGAGGGTACACGTTCTGGGTCGGCGTTTTGTTCAGCCGACAGGGCGAGACAAAGTCTTCAGCAGGGATGTAAGGGATTTATAGCGTATGTGATGGATGCGAGGGTTGATTCAGAGAGACCGAGGTCAGTGGAAGAGGTCCCGATAGTGCGTGGGTTCGTATTCCCGGAGGAGTTGTCGGGTGTGCCTCCCGCGAGGCAGGTAGAGTTTAGTATCGATCTGATCCCGGGGGATGTGCCTATCGCCAAGGCGCCCTATCGCCTTACGCCTCCCGAGATGCAGGAGTTGTCCTCGTAGCTTCAGGAGCTGCTGGGGAAGGGATTTATTCGGCCGAGCAGTTCGCCGTGGCGAGCACCTATCCTTTTCGTCAAGAAAAAGGATGGTTCACACCGGATGTGCGTAGATTACCGGGAGTTGAACAAGTTGACGGTCAAGAACCGTTATCCGTTGCCGAGGATTGACGATTTGTTCGATCAGTTACAGGGAGCATCTTGGTTCTCCAAGATCGATATGAGGTCTGGATATCATCAGGTAAGGGTGCGGTATGAGGATATCCAGAAGACAGCGTTCAGGACTCGTTACAGGCATTACGAGTTCGTGGTGATGCCTTTCGGGCTCACCAACGCACCAGCGGTGTTCATGGATCTAATGAACAGGGTGTACAGACTGATGTTGGATCGCTCGGTGATCGTATTCATCAACGAAATTTTGGTGTATTCGAGATCTTGAGAGCAGCATGAGGAGCATTTGAGGGAGGTCCTCGGGGTTTTGAGATCAGAGAGGCTTTATGCCAAATTCTCCAAGTGTGATTTCTGGTTGCGAGAAATCCAGTTCTTGGGATATCTCGTTAACCAGAAAGGGATATTGGTCGACCCGGCCAAGATTGAGGCGGTGATGAGTTGGGAGGTGCCGAGGTCACCAACGGAGATCAGGAGTTTCCTAGGACTGGCAGGCTATTATCGGAGGTTTATCAGGGATTTCTCCAAGATCGCCGTACCACTCACTAATTTGACCCGGAAGGGTGTAGCTTTTGCTTGGGGTCCAGAGCAGCAGGCCTCCTTCGAGACACTTCGCCAGAGGCCATGTAAAGCCCCGGTGTTAGCCCTCCCGGAGGGAATGCAGGATTTTAGGGTATATTGTGATGCGTCGATATCAGGATTGGGAGCATTGCTTATGCAGAGGGGACATGTAATAGCGTGTGCATCGAGGCAGCTGAAGCCTCATGAGGCGAGGTATCCTACCCACGATTTGGAGTTGGGGGCAGTAGTGTTCGCCCTTAAGATCTGGCGTCACTATCTGTATGGAGTCAGATGTACCATTTACACGGATCATAAGAGCCTGAAGTACTTAATGGATCAACCCAACCTGAATATGCGTCAGAGGGGATGGCTGTATGTGGTAAAGGATTATGATTGCGAGATCATGTATTACCTGGGTAAGTGATGTGTGGAAAACCAACTAGTTTTAATCCTACTAACTTAAACACAAAGACAAACACACGAAAGGCAGTGTACCTATCGATTAGCAGTTTAGTTCAGGTAAGTAGGGTATCGAACACAGGGAACGGTAAACAATTAAAATAGATGCTAATATTATCTAAATAAAACAAGTAATAGAAAGGGAGTTTTCTCTAGTTTTGCAAGACTAGAAACTTAAACAATTAACTAAAACTTAAACTAAGAAACTAAGAGCTAAGCAAATAAAAATCAACTAAATTCAATAATAAAGAGGACTTCTGTTTAGGTTCGACTCATTTGTTCCCATGGATGATTTCAATGTATCGGATTAATTCTTCATTGGCTACTGACTAAGATGATTAGTTTCACGTTTGCTATTACTAATCCTTAGGAAACAAATTAACTCAAGCAGTGGCCAGTTGTCTAAATTAACGAATTTCCTAGATTATTGATTCGGGTTAAGTAAGACTTGTAATGGTTAATTAAATTGGCCCTTCAATTAACCTCTTGCTGATGTTCATCAAACAATCTCACACATTAACTTACCTATCTTCTAGTTAATTCTAGTTTCACATTCGTTATTCCTAGACATACAACTATGTGGTCACAATAAATCATATGAAATTAATAACTAAGAGATATTCATACAACTTAATTACTGATTTATTAATAGAAGAATAGTTATTGTCAACACATAAGGTTCTTTAACAAGCTTAACAAAACATAATTACCAATCAAAATTAATCCTACTCAAATAATCAATCCATGTTCACAAAATTGTCTACCCTAACAGAAGAATAAGTTTTTAGCTCATGATTGCAGTAAACATAAACTCAAAAACGAAATCAAAGTATGTAAACATGATTCAAATCAAAAAGTTACTAAGAATAAACCAAAATTGTCTTGATTCTCTTCACAATTGAATGTAGGGTTGATTCTTCAGTTCCTCACGACCTAGCAGCACTTCCAATCGTTTCTCAGCCTCCTAGGATTTCTCTCCATGCTATGATATCAATCTGAAAGTCCATTTATATAGATTTTCACAAAACAGAGGCTACTCGGCGAGTCCAGTGACCTACTCGGCGAGTACATCACTTAAAACCCGTGTGCAGCAAGTCAGCACGTCCAGAATCGCGAAACTTCAGACCAACTCGGCGAGTAATCTACCCTACTCGCCGAGTACGTTTGGAATCAGCATTTTCTCAAAACACGAAAGTCATCCGAAATTGTGTCTAGTTTTCAGAACATTTTGCATCTCGTCCATCGGAGTTACGGTTCATGAGATATGGCCAAAACACTGACGAGGGGTCAAGCTGTCCAGCAACGTCCTTCTTTCTTCAAAATCCATGATCCAAGCGTCCAATCGCTAGTTCCGCTTCATTTTCCTTTAGAGCATGTATTTGTTGCTGAAAATGAAATATTTAATCTAATTAAGCACCTTTTGTTCATTAAATGAGACAAAATCAACATAAAGTATTAAGTTAATGCATGAATTTTATAACTAAATATGCCCATATCAGTAAGGCTAACGTGGTAGTCGATGCCCTGAGTCATAGGGTGGAGAGCGTTCCGATGCTAGATGTTTGTATGAGATTGACAGTGATGACTCCGGTGTTGGACACCATCCGAGGAGCCCAGGCCGAGGTCGTGATACCGGAAAACCAGAAGACGGAGCAAGCTATCGGTCAAGTATCGGAGTTCGTTACCGATAACTGAGGGCTTATGACTTTTCAGGGATGGATTTGGGTACCGTTTGTGGGCGGAACGCGCACCGTTTTGATGGAGGAGGTGCATAGAACGAAGTTCTTAATCCATCCCGGTGCCACTAAGATGTACTTGGATCTGAAGAGGGAATATTGGTGGCCTTGTATGAAGAGTGACGTCGCGTGGTTCGTTGAGAGGTGCCTAACCTGTCGCAAGGTTAACGATGAGCACCAGCGTCCGCATGGCAAGTTGCAGCCATTGGAAGTTCCCGAGTGGAAGTGGGAATAGATCACCATGGATTTTATCACCAAGTTGCAGAGGACTCCTAGGGGTGTCGATGCAATTTGGGTGATTGTGGATAGGTTGACGAAGAGCGCACACTTCCTTGCCATCAGTGAGAGCTCTTCTGCTGAGAGGCTGGCAGAATTGTATGTGAGAGAGGTGGTATCGCGACATGGAGTGCCAATCTCGATTGTCTCAGATCGAGATGTGTGTTTCACTTCCAGACTTTGGAAGAAATTCCATGAGGAGTTGGGTACGAGGTTGCATTTTAGTACCGCATACCACCCGCAAACTGACAGACAGAGTGAGCGGACAATTTAGACTCTTGAGGACATGCTTCGAGCATGTGTGCTAGATTTCGGCGGGAGCTGGGACACGTATTTGCCCTTAGCGGAGTTTTCCTACAACAACAGCCATCATTCGAGCATTGGTATGCCACCCTTTGAGCTGTTGTATGGGAGGAGGTGTCGGACCCCCATTTGTTGGGGAGAAGTAGGGCAGCGTGTGATGGGAAGTACAGAGATCGTGCTTCAGACAACTGAGCAGATTCAGCAGGTCCGACAGAGGTTGCTAACCGCTCAGAGTCGCCAGAAGAGTTATGCGGATAGGCGACGATCTGAGCTCGAGTTTCAGGTTGGTGACTTTGTTCTCCTGAAGGTATCTCCTTGGAAAGGAGTGATCCGATTCAGGAAGAGGGGCAAACTAGGGCCCCGGTATATTGGGCCATTCAGAGTGATCGCGAGGGTGGGCAGGGTAGCGTATCGTTTGGAGTTACCTATGGAGTTGGACCAGATTCATGATACCTTCCATGTGTCGCAGCTGAGAAAGTGTATAGCCAACGAGTCGGCGGTGGTGCCATTGGAGGATATTCAGGTGGATGCGGGCCTGAACTACATTGAGAAACCAGTGGCGATTCGGGATCGAAAGATCAAGGTCCTGAGGAACAAGGAAGTGCCTCTGGTGCAGGTCCAATGGCAGCATCGGAAAGGGTTGGAGCTTACTTGGGAGCCGGAGCGTGAGATGCGTGAGCAGCATCTGGAGTTGTTTTCAGAGTGAGACTTCGAGGGAGAAGTCTGATTCTAGTGTGGAAGAATTGTAACATCCGAGTTGGCGCCAAGACTCGCCGAGTAGAGACGCGGATGTTCATTCTAGTTCATGCCCGGACTCGGCGAGTCCATTCGTGGACTCGGAGAGTCCACGCTGTTTAGTGAAGCCCTAATTTCCAGGGCTTGGGATCTATTTAAAGGCCCTTATGGCCGTCCTTTGCGGCTACTACCCCCTGAAAGAGTCTCAGATCGCTTGAGAAGCAAGGAGTGACCATTTTTGATCTTTGTGGTGTCATTTAGTAAGAAGAAGGAGGTTCTAGCCAAGGGAAAGAAAAGGAGGTTGCTATTCTAAGGACTAAAAGCTAAGATCATTCATTTGAGGTATTATTTTGACTCTTCTTCTGTTTTAAGAAGGATATGTGGTTTTAGGGTTTCTTGTACCCTTGACTAAGTTGATTTGAGGTCCAAATAGTCCTTCTAGAGACGAGGCTTTGTACCTGGACCCATAGAGGTCCAGAGAGCCTTGTCCTTCAAGCTTTATAAATAAAAATGGAGGTCATGACCTCAGGTTAAGGTATTTGGGACAAAATCACCGTTTGATGCCTATTGGTTGAGTTATAAGCATCAAGATTCAGACTTTACGTAACATTTATGCTTGGGAAGGCCAGATCTATGGATTAGGGGCACAGATCTGACCACAGGAGGTCAATAGAGTCTGTGCATGCCATGAACTTGCCGTGTTGTTCTTGAGACTCGGCGAGTAGGGTTAAGGTCCACGCAGATCACGCAGTTATTAGACTTGCCGAGTTGGGGGATAACTCAGTGGGTCAGAAAGGGGTTAAAAGACTGGAGTTCAAGGCGGTACTCATCGAGTTGTTCTTGAGACTCGGCGAGTTGAGTCGGGGTAGCCCCGCGATTCATGCCAGGTGTGACTCGTCAAGCATAGGATAGGACTCGACGTACCAAGCGGGAGAGAGAGTTAGTGGACATGTGTGTACTCGCCGAGTCATCGGAGTGCACTCGGCGAGTTGGGTCAAAGTTGACCGTTGACTTTTGTTGACTTTTAGGGTTTGGTCAACAATAGGGTCCTTGTGTCAAGAGAGGGGGGGGGGGGTAAAATAGTCTTTTACCCTTCTGAGGGTGAAAATAGAGGGTCGAGTCTAGCATCGAGTGTTATGTTTATGAGGGTATTTACTTTGTGTGAATAGGTGGAGGCTAGGCAATACTTCTACCGAGTCATAGATTTACGAGACGTCTGAGGTGAGTCTTCTCACTATGCCTTACCCGATGGGGTAATTATATGTAACCGAAGGGTCTTATGAGTATGATGTATATGTGATGTAAGTTATATGTGATATGTTATGTGATACGAGCATGATGTGGGCCGGAAGGTCAAGATGATACAGACCGGAAGGTCAACAGAGTCTGGGATGGAAATACCCTGAGACACTTGGATCGGAAGGTCCTATGGCCTGGAAAGGCGTGTGTGCTATATGTGGTATTTTGGGGAACTCACTAAGCATTTATGCTTACAGTGTTATGTGTTATGTGTTTCAGGTACTAGCGATGATTGCGGGAAGGCGCCGACATGACTCGTACACACGCACACTGGAGTTTAAACATTTTGATCTTGGGGTTTTGTACTGATACAATGTCGATACAATGTTTTTATTTATGAATGCAAACTGTATTTCATGGTTTTTCAAAACTGAAAAATTGTTCAAATTTTTACGATGTTACACTGACAAATTTGGATGAACCTAACAATTACAAGGAAGCCATGTCAGGCCCCGAGTCTGCTAAGTGGAAAGAGGCAATGGATAGCAAGATTCAGTCCATGTATCACAATTAGGTTTGGTACTTGGTTGACAAAGTACCGGGTCGAAAGACAGTCAGGTGCAAATGTATATTCAACAGGAAGACCAACATGGATGGGAAAGTACACACATATAAGGCGCGAGTGGTTGCGAAGGACCTTACTCAAACTCCAGGAGTTGATTATGATGAGACCTTCTCACCAGTAGTGAAGATTAAATCGGTAAGGATTATGCTAGCCATAACTGCATTTCATGACTATGAAATTTTGAAAATGGATGTCAACACCTCTTTCTTTAATGGAATGTTGGCTAAAGATGTTTACATGAGTCAACCAGAGGGTTTTGTCAATGTAAAGTACCCTAATAGAGTGTGTAAGCTTGAGAAATCCATATATAGATTGAAACAAGCATCTCGCAGTTGAAATATTTGTTTTGTTGAGAAAGTCAAATAGTTTGGATTTTCGAGAACCGAGGACGAGTCTAGTGTATATGTCTAAGCTAGTGGGAGTATAGTCAGCTTTCTGGTATTGTATGTAGATGACATACTATTCATACGAAATGACATCCGAACCTTGCAGGAACTTAAGTCTTGGCTTGTGAAGTGTTTCGCTATGAAAGACCTCGGAGAAGCTGCCTATATCCTAAGGATAAGGATATTGAGAAACAGGAGTAAAAGACTAATATGACTTAGTGAAAGTACCTACTTGGACAAGGTGTTGAAACGTTTCAGTATGGGGATCTCCAAGAGAGGTGACTTACCTATCCAACGCAATACCAAACCAAGTAAGACTCAGAGTTTGAGTACAGAGGCTGAGATAGTAGAAATGAGTCTTATACCATATGCTTCTGTAGTTGGTTCGATCATGTATTCTATGACTTGTACTCGCCCTGACATGGCTTTTGCTTTGAGCATGGTCAGCAGATGTCAAGGGAACCCTGGTAAAGCTCACTGGACTGTGGTTAAGAACATTCTTAAGTACCTGTGGAGGACTAAGGACTGGGTCCTTACCCTCGTTGGAAGAGATGCCTTGAGAGTAATAGGGTATAGTGACGCAAGCCTTCAGACCGACAGAGATAATTTTGTGCTCTCATTCGGGCTGGGTGTTTACCCTAAATGGAGGAGCGGTAACATGGAAAAGTTCCAAGCAAGATACTGTAGTTGATTCAACGTGTAAATCAGAATACATATTAGCAAGCAAAGCAGAGGATGAGGTGATAATGGAGGGGTGGTTTCCTTAATCAGAATACATTCAACGTGTGAATCAAAGACCTTCGAGTTATTCCATCCATAAAGGAGCATGTGGAGATTTTCTGCGATAATGAAGGGGGGGTGCCTTAACCAAGGAATCGAGAGATTATGGAAGATCCAGGAATATCGACATAAAGTACCACTTCATAAGACATCAAGTAGAAGAAGGGCACCTCGTCGTGAAGAGGATATCATTAGAGGACAACCCAACAGATCCCCTTACAAATGGACTGACTAGGATTAAGCACTTGCAACATGCAAGGGGCCTTGAGCTAAGGGACGATATTAGTTTTAGTGATTAGATAAACCAAAAATTGTAATAGCTAAATTGTAATCGACATTTGATGATGAATTAAAGGAGTTTTATTTATAAGAAAAGTTACTGTCTTGTGTCAATTGTTTAATATTTTTTCACTTTGAATGTTTTGACTTCAAGAATAATAAGACTTATTCAAACTATCCATAGTTGATCATACATTGGAAGTAGGTATGAAAGAAGACTATCATGAGTTGGCTTGTAGATTATCTAAGGCGTTAATTATTTACTATTGTTTCACATTTCACACAACACTGTAAGCATAAAGCTTAGTGAGTTCCCCAAAATACCACACACAAATAATTAGCCTCGCATGGTTATATCTCGATAAGGACCCTCCGGTCATGTGCCTAAGTGAAGACCCTCCGGTCTAACGCCTCGGGGTGGACCCTCCAGTCCTATATCTCAGTGAAGACCCTCCAGTCTTACGACTCAGTTTGGACCCTCTGGTCCTATCTAAATAATGCACAAAATAATATACAACATAAATCACAAGGATAAAATGCACACTATCACATATCTCAGTATAAGCACATAAGACCCTCTGGTCAGTAACACAATTAAGACCCTTCGGTCGCATAGTAATTACCACTCGGGTAAGTATAGTGAGAAGATTCATCTCGTAAGTAAAGCAAGTATGTCTCGCACTTAAACTGTCGGTCTAGACTCTGCCTACATATATCACAATCATATCTAATTAAAATGTTATATTAACAACTCCAAAGATGTTAACCTAACTCTTCTACTAAATCGCAGAAAGTGTGAAAGACCATTTTACCCCTCCATGGTCTCCAAAGTCCACAACTTGACCAAACCCTAAAAAGTTAATAGAAGTCAAGACTCAAGTCAATAGTCCCTATTTACTCAACTCATCGAGTGCATCTATGCGACTCGTCGAGTTCCTTCTGTTCTCATAAAATCGGGAAAATTTGAGTCAACTCACCGAGATGTCTCACCAACTCGTCGAGTTTGTATAGTGTCCAGAATATCGGGGGAAACCCCTAACTAACTCGTCGATTTGGCTAACAAACTCCTCGAGTTCCTTCAGACCTTTCTCTCATTTAGACACTTTTAAGCGAGACTAAGGCCCCAAACTCAAGAACTAGCCTTCTAGGGTCGAGATACCAAGTAAAGTTGCAAGCTTTACGTCCATGCATGGCATTTAGGGGCTAACTTTGCAAAAACAAGGCTCAACAAAGTGTTTAAGGCATAAAGATTGGCCAAAGCTTTATAAAGTTGGAGTCCTTAGGCCTAAAGGGCCTAATAATGTCTAGATAGGAAGTCTTAGCTTCAAAGCATGCTCAAAATCGATAATGACTCAAGAAGAAGCAAGAAATGCCCATAAAATCTCTAGTTGAGAGATTTAACAAATAAGTGATCAAGGTAATGGATTTTTACATTCAAATGGCTGCTACAACTAAATGGATGTCGGATCTATAGACTCCCTCTTGTTCCACACCATTTAGTTACTATCTTGTGTCAGTTATTTACTATTGTTTCACATTTCACACAGCGCTGTAAGCATAAAGCTTAGTGAGTTCCCCAAAATACCATACACAAATAATTAGCCTCGCATGGCTATATCTCGATAAGGACCCTCCAGTCATGTGCCTAAGTGAAAACCCTCCGGTCTAACGGCTCGGGTTGGACCCTCCAGTCTTGTATCTCAGTGAAGACCCTCTAGTCTTACGACTCGGTTTGGACCCTCTGGTCCTATCTCAATAATGCACAAAATAATATACAACATAAATCACAAGGAAAAAATGCATACTATCACATATCTCAGTATAAGCACATAAGACCCTCTGGTCAGTAACATAATTAAGACCCTTCGGTCGCACAGTAATTACCACTCGGGTAAGTATAGTGAGAAGATTCATCTCGTAAGTAAAGCAAGTATGTCTCGCACTCAAACTGTCGGTCTAGACTCCGCCTACATATATCACAATCATATCTTATTAAAATGTTATATTAACAATGCCAAAGATGTTAACCTAACTCTTCTACTAAACCACAGAAAGTGTGAAAGACCATTTTACCCCTCCATGGTCTCCAAATTCCACAACTTGACCAAACCCTAAAAAGTCAATAGAAGTCAAAACTCAAGTCAATAGTCCCTATTTACTCAACTCGTCGAGTGCATCTATGCGACTCGTCGAGTTCCTTCTGTTCTCATAAAATCAGGAAAATTTGAGTCAACTCACCGAGATGTCTCACCAACTCGTCGAGTTTGTATAGTGTCCAGAATATCGGGGGAAACCCCTAACCAACTCGTCGAGTTGGCTAACAAACTCCTCAAATTCCTTCAGACCTTTCTCTCATTTAGACACTTTTAAGCGAGACTAAGGCCCCAAACTCAAGATCTAGCCTTCTAGGGTCGAGATACCAAGTAAAGTTGCAAGCTTTACGTCCATGCATGGCATTTAGGGGCTAACTTTGCAATAACAAGGCTCAACAAAGGGTTTAAGGCATAAAGATTGGCCAAAGCTTTATAAAGTTGGAGTCCTTAGGCCTAAAGGGCCTAATAATGTATAGATAGGAAGTCTTAGCTTCAAAGCATGCTCAAAATCGATAATGACTCAAGAAGAAGCAAGAAATGCCCATAAAATCTCTAGGGTAGAGATCTAACAAATAAGTGATCAAGGTAATGGATTTTTACATTCAAATGGCTGCTACAACTAAATGGATGTCGGATCTATAGACTCCTTCTTGTTCCAAGCTCTTCACTCTTCAAGGAATTCACCAAAACACACATTTTTAGCCTTACACACTCTCAAAATGGAAGGTAACTCGATTAGGGTTTGTCTCTGGGTGATAAGGTGATGAGGGAGATGGGGTAAAGGACTTAAGGTCCTTTAAAAAGGGTGCAAACCCATAAATTTAGAATTTTCAGACTCAACTCCAACTCGTCGAGTTGGTTCTAAAATCACGCGACCAATCTTAGTCTCTACTCGATGAGTTGGGGCCTCCAAATCATCGAGTTGCCCTACCAATATGAATATAAAACAATATAAATTTATACCTGGGAGTCGTGATGTCACACAAACCCTAACTATTAGCGGTTCCATATGACCTGTGTATGCTCAAGGTACATAAGTGTACGCCCAACGTACTAGGGTACGCCTAGTAAGCTCAACATACCTTATGTACGCTTAGCGTACTCGTATTGATCCCATAGTTGCAACTTTAGCCCTTAGGCTTCTCATGGTGTCACTCTTCCATCCCTAGGGACTACAAATGACAAAATAAGAATAAAAGAAAGGATTCGAAAATACCTGCAAATCTCGAGGTGTTACACTATGGTCAGGGTTCAGTAGCTTTGTTATCCAACATTTCCAGGATTCAGTGGTTTTAGCAATTGTGTTTGGAATTTCTTTTGGGGGTGCCAAATGAAGTGGCCTATTCCTGAGGTTTTGGTTTGAGCATTTGTTATTTGGAATTCAAGATGTGAGTGTGGTATCATTTCAAGCATCTAGGGTTATCAGTTTTGTTGGGATTTTGGAAGTGCTCATCTGGTCTTTAGAGGTTGTGCGACCTTTTAGGTTTGGCTAGTTATGGAGCATTTGCAGTGGTAAGTGATGGTTATCATCAGATCGATCATTAGAAGGTACAAAAGATTAGAATCCTTCAATTCTCATGTGCTGTAAATGCTTAGTCGGACCAAGTAGGGGAGAATCGTTCAGGTATTCAGGAGCAGAAGCAGGTTTGAAACTAGGATGAGTTCCGTATCCCTATCAAGGAGGAAGGTGGCCGAGTGGCCATCTAGATTGAGGATAATGTGAGTGGGGAGTTCGGAAAGCTTTTCAACATTTGGTTCGTTCCTTCTTGGCGTCAAATAGCAAGCTTTAGGGGACCTAGTTTGGGGTCCAGTCATGATTTGAGTTCGGTTGGGAAGTTTTGTTAGGTGCGTGTTTGAATCTGGATGGTGTTTGGATAGATAGATCAGCAGCACGGCATTGGGCGATGGTTGTGGTAGTGTGGGAGTGTTGTAAGACTGCAGGGTGGACCGTAGAATTCACTAGTTAGCAGTTAGTGTAGAAGTATTGTAAGACTGTGGGGTTGGCATGTAGCATTCACTAGTGGTCAGTTAGTGTGGGAGTGTTGTAATACTACGGGGTGGCCATAGCATTCACCAGTCCCTGTTCAATGGCGAGATTGTGGCCAATCTGTAACTTGCTCACGGATTTCATTAAATGGTTTAGGTCAAGGTGAGTCCATTCATAAGGATATGGGAGGGATACAACATGTTTGGAATCAGGAAACGGTAGGTCGTGGGAGACCGGAAATGAGGTAAGACTACAGTAGGTCCTGTAGCGTTCAGCGTAACATCGCGTTCAGTATCGGGATAGTTTGGGTATTTATTTTTGGTCAAAGTTTCCTTTTGAATTCATGTGTGTAACGACCCGTTCCCGGTACGTTGATTTATTGGTAATTATAGTGAGTTTTCTAGAGGGACTCGGCGAGTTCTAGCCTGACTCGCCGAGTCGGGTCGCGTCTGAGGGCACGCGGGAGCCGGCGACTCGACGAGTCCATAATATGGACTCGGCGAGTCCATCCGTCTGGGTGAAACCCTAAATCCCCGGGTTGCCCACTATTTATACCACCTTATAGCCCCCATTCTCGCCTCCCTCACCCTGAGAACACAGTGTTAGAGCCACCAAACCTCCATTGAAGAGCTTATTTGTGTTTGGTGCCCTCCTTGCGAAGGTGTGAAGAAGGAGAAGAAGGAAGAAGCAAGGAGAAGGGTTGGAGTGCAAAGATCCAAGGCCAAATCAGAGTTTATTGAGGTATTTTCGGAGTTCCATCTTATTATATGCTTTAAACTTCCATTAGAGCTCTCCTAAGAGCTAATTGGTGCTTGTTTCAAGCCTTTCTCTTGCATGAACGTTTTATTAAGTCGATATATCTATGGATCTGAATGTTGGGGTGTTGTAGAGCCCAGATCTACTGTCTTTTTGGAGTTATATTGCATGATAACCATGGATCTACCCATCTTATGCATCTTTTAGCCTTATTTCCCTTATTCATGAGGTTGTGCACGTAAAGTTGGAAACTTTACGTGGTAAAACAACTTATTGGACTCAGATCTATCAATTGTATGCATTGGATTCAAACAAAATCAAGTAAAAATCAGTTGCATGGCGGCGACTCGGCGAGTCGGAAGAACGACTCGACGAGTCGGGTCGCGAGTCCCGAGTCCTTCAGTTTTATCAGTGTCGAGTGGACGAGGTGAGTCAGGATGTGGACTCAGCGAGTTGAGAGTAGACTCAGTGATGGAGGGACTCGGCGAGTTTGTTCATACAACTCGGCGAGTCCAAGGCAATCTTCTTGGGGATCAAGAACAACTCATCGAGTCTGTTCATACGACTCGGCGAGTCGGATGAAGATTGTCTGAGTTCTTGGATCCAGAGGGTACTCGTCGAGTCGATGCCACACTCGACGAGTAGCAGCATGAAGAGCTGAGAGATGAGACTAGGACTCGGCGAGTTGGGTAGCCCGACTCGGCGAGTCAGCCCAGAGTGAGTTGACTTTGACCAAGGGTAAAAGAGTCATTTTACCCCCAAGTGTAGTGTTAGTATTTGATTGAGTGTGTTTATGGATTTGTAGCCGAGGAGATTCAGGAGCAGCAGCCGTTAGCTTTCCGAGCCACACACTCATCAGCTAGCTTACGAGGTGAGTTTCCCTCCAGTAAGGACGGGTCTAAGGCCACAATGCCGGCCCGTCCAGTTAGCAGTAGTTTCCGGACTTCGGTCCGATGTAGTAGTTAGTATGTTTGATGCCTTCGTGGTTCAGACAGGACTTATGCGCTATGTGTTATGTGTTTTATGTTATGTGTTCCGGGCTACGGCCCGATGCAGTATGCAGTATATTTGTTCATGCTAGATGATATGCTATGCTATGCTCAGTCAGTTCCGGACTTCGGTCCGATGCAGGGGACACGGTCCCAGTCAGTTCCGGACTTCGGTCCGATGCAGTCAGTTCCGGACTTTGGTCCGATGCAGTTAGTTCCGGACTTTGGTCCGATGCAGAGGACAAGGTCCCAGTCAGTTCCGAACTTCGGTCCGATGCAGTTTCCGGGCTTCGGCCCGATGCAGTGGGCAAGGCCCAATATGTGTTTATATGTTATTGTATGGTATGTGGTATTTTGGGGGAGCTCACTAAGCTTCGTGCTTACAGTTTCAGTTTTGGTTTCAGGTACTTCCGCAAGTAAAGGGAAGAGCTCGGGGTGACAGCATCGCACACACACACTACAGCACAACTTTTGTCCTGGGGATAACTTTTTGATATTTTGGAATTGATGTAGTATGATACAATCTTCCGCACCGTATTTTATTATGTTTTGAGGATACACCGCGTATGATTTACGTTATGACACTTATATTATGGTTTGATTATATTGAAAAACGAAAATTTTTGGGTCGTATTTTAGGGTCGTTTCAATGTGGAAATGTGAGGGTGTTCTTTTCCTCAACAACCGGGCAGGAACCTGGTAATCCAGATAGTTGGCAGATAAGTTGGGACTAGGTAGGTCTCAGTTACTTTTGGAAAGTAGATAGGAGGCAGCGTGATGCTTCGGGCATTAGTAGTGATTTGGGGATTCGTGTGTGTTGAGTAGCTTGTTGATCGAAAGTACTAACTCACTTGTTGTGTGATTAAGTAATCTTAGAGTGATTGATTTGACTCTTTTGCGTAGCTCTCATTTGAGTCTAAACATTATAGGGATGAATCTCCAACTCGAAGGATTATCTAGGCCTTCTATAAAGCATAGGTGTTCTGCATATAGCTATGGTTAGTGGATTTGTTCTGTTGGTAGCATCAATATGATCAAGATTAGAATTGTATTTTGGTCCGTTAGTCGATAAAGGCTTGGTTTGGTGATGTTACAGCATGGGCGGTCGGTCAGGGAGTCAGACCAAAGGGGATTTCAGATGTCAGAAAGGTAGAAGTTGTTTCCTTCATGGGCTTAGGGTTTGTTTTTCTTTGGGATGTAAATTTTGGTTTAAGTTCGGTTATCTTGGGAAGGTTGTTTTACGCACAGAATTTTCGGTTGCTTTCCTTGAGATTTGATACGAGTGTTAGTAAGGAGGGATTCCGAGGAGGAAATCGAATTTAAGTGAGGGAGAGTTGTAACACTCGATTTCAGATTTGCTTCTTTATTCGGGGTTGCGGTCCAATCTTCATTGGTCATGAGGCTTAGGGCCTTATGAAATGAAGAATTGGCCCTTCTTAGGTGTGGGTGTTATGTTCTAAGTGATCCAAGTCTTCGATTGTGTCTTTGGAGACCAGTGGTATAATTGTAATGTGATATTTCAGCCTTTTATGGATGTTGGGTTTTGTTCAGGAGGTTTTGAGGCTTGGTTGTCGTGTTTGAAGTGTAGGCCTTCTCGCTACCTTTCCGTAGATATAAGGTTCGTTGGAAACAGAACTAAGAAGAGGAAGTTATGACATTTTGAAGATATTGGCAGAATTGGCCCCTAATATAAATAGTTGGCAAAGAGGTCCCATACAGGCAAGGAAGGATATGCCTGTCTATCTGAGTACGCCCAACGTAATGGTCAGAGTGCCAAACCCTAATTTTTAGGGTTTGGGCACTATTTAAACGACCTTATGAGCTCAAGGCTCTTTCATTCTCAGCCTCCTTTGCCTTCTAAGCCTCATTTCGGAAACCCTAACCTCATTTTGGGTGATTGTAAGATCTAAGTGTGTTACTAGTGTATTCTTGCTCATTTTCAAGAAAAGGGTGCTTGGTGCTAGCTTGTGGTTCAAAGGAGGATGTTTAGATCCAGACTTTTGGCTTCATTTCCAGCTCATTCAGGGTATAAAGTTCTCATCTTGACTTCTTATTGTGCAAGTTTGAGTTTAGGGAAAGATTGAGGGTTTTTATGGTGTATTAAGTTGTCCTTGTGAGTTTGAGCCACTCCAGGAGCTTGGAGTGATCGATCTTGCCTCTTCTTATGTTGTTAGTCCATAAAAATGCTTGCTTGATGTTTAGAATTGTTCCATGCATACTCTAGTTGAATTATGTTGGGTCATAATGGACAGAGTTAGTTGTTGGGTCCCTTTGAATCATGTAAACGCATAAAGTTGCCGACTTTATGCATTAAGAGATTGGTTGGAAGGTCTTTTGAGATTTTGATGGAAGGAATTAATGGAATATGTCGTGAAATAAGTTTTGGACAAACAGTGGTTACGCCCAGCGCAACTAAATGTACACCCAACGTACCTCCTTTTGGTCACGATTTGGAACTTTTCAAGTACGTCCAGCGTAGCTAAGCGTATGCCCCGCGTTCATCGATCTGATGGATTTTGGGTTGTTGCATCTTGGGCCTTGCTTTCTTTTGGCCCATTTTATTGGACTTGTTGTTTGGGCCTTGGTTCATCTGAGATTTATCATTGGATAAGGAATTATTGGGCTTTAGGATAAGGGCCATATGGATTGGGCCTAATTTGGAAAGTTGGGCTATTAGTGGGCTTTTATGAATCTGGTAATTTTGGTCTTGTTAGGTTTTAGGCTTAGGCCTTAGTTGTGAGTCTAGTTGGTTAAGGGGTAAAATGATCATTTTACCCCAAGTATGGATTATGGAGCATAGTTTGGAACCCAATTGCTAATTGGGTGAAATTTTCGCATTGATAGCTTGGGAGGTCGTCAGGGCAGCAGCTAGAGATTTCTTTCAGTGAGCATCTACATCAAAGTGAGTCTCCCTTCATAAATGTTATGGGTCGCAGGCACAAGGTCAGCCCTTTATTTATTGCATAGTACGATGGTTGGTTGTGTGATAATTATCATCGTCCACGTATTGCCTGATGATCATGTGATTTATGTATGTTATTATGTGGTAGGGGTAGGGGTGAAATAGACCATGTAACCGGTTGAAATAGACCAGAGGGTAGGTCAGGCACCCAGATATGTCTGACAGTATGTTTATGTTGTTATTACGTGGTAGTCGTAGGGGTGAAATAGACCCGAAAACCGGTTGAAATAGACCGGAGGGTAGGTTAGGCACCCAGATATGTCTGGAAGGGTTGATCAGGCACCCAATATGCCTAGCAGGGTAGGTCGAGCACCCAGATATGTTTGGCAGGGTAGGTCGGGTACCCAGATAAGCCTAACAATATGCTTGTGTTGTATATGGTATGTTGGGAAAACTCACTAAGCTTTGTGCTTACGGTTTACAGTTTGTGTTTCAAGTACTACGGTTTTCAAACAAGGGAGCTTCGGATAATTGCAGGGCACGCACCACGTGTTTCCATATTTTATAATTTACTTTGATTTGAAATAATACCCATGCACTTACTTTGTTAAACTTGTATGGATAATGTTTGGAGCACAATTTTTTTATTAAAAATGAAATTTTATGGTCTTATTTTTGGGACGTTACAGATGAGGAGTTGGCTATTAACATAGTCCTAAACTCTTTACATAGTTGTTATGATTAGTTTATTCAGACCAATTATCTGAACAAAAGTGACACCACCCTGGCTCAATTGCACAATCTCCTACATAATGCTCCTATCCTAGTCATTGGACAAGGAAAGGGTAAAAATAGGAAAGGTCTTCCTAAGTAAAATGGGAAGGGAATGTCTCATGCGGGGTTATCTAGTAATGGACGTAAAGGAAATTCCAGTTCTGATCATCCACCCTCTTCTAATCTCAAAGAGGCTATTTGCTTTTACTGCAATGACAAGGGGCATTAGAAAAGAAGCTGCCCGAAGTATCTACAAGATATCAAAGATGGAAAAGTGAAGCCAACTTATGCAAGTATATACACTATTTCATCTTATAACTCATCATCTTCTCTTTCTTGGGTCCTTGATACAGGATGGGATTTCATATTTGTTCTGATTTGCAGGGGCTAAGAATAAGTGAGGAGGAGGAGCACGGAAGAATAAACTTGATCATGGGGAATAAGCGATGTTCTCCTGTTACCACGATTGGAGTTTATAGTCTAGTTTTTAGTAATGGTGTTAGTTAAGATTTAATAAACTGTTGCTACTCATCAGAAATGACAAGAAACATTATCTCTTTTTATGCATTGTTCAGAGAAGGGTTTAGATATTCATTTAATGGTTTTATTTCTACTTATAAAAATGGTATTTTTTTAAATCTCTACCTTGTGATGGTGTGTATAAACTATGACTTGTGTTGATAATTTAGGCAATAATGTATTTCAAATTGATTCATCTAATGGTATAGAAAAAACATGATTGTGACATTTTCATTTTGGACACATCAACAAGAAACGCATCGTTGAACTCCAAAAGGATGGAGTTTTAGAATCATCTGACCTAAGGTCGGATGATGAATGCCAATCTGGTCTTTTGGGTAAGATGACAAAATCACCTTTCGCTAGATCTTGTGAAAGAGGTGAAGGTTTGTTGTACCTCATACACACAGATGTGTGTGGGCCCTTTAGATCCACCACAAGGGATGAAAATCGATTTTATGTAACATTTACAGGTGATTATAGTAGACATTGCTATAATTACTTAATCAAACACAAATCAGAAACCTTTGAAAAGATCAAAGAGTTTAAACATGAAGTGAAGAGTCAATTGGGAAGGAAGATAAAGATGCTCCGATCAGATAGAGGTGGTGAGTATCTTAGTATCGAGTTCTACGACTACCTAAAGGAATATGGAAGAGTTTCACAATTGACCCCTCGTAGGACACCACAATAATAATCGAATCCCATATGGTCTCAAAACTTATGAACATAAATAAAACACCTTTTATTTAACACCATATTGATTACACATTACTTATTGTATACTATTTCAAACTATCAACTTTATACTTGAATTAAAAACAATATTTTTCCCATGCTCCAAGCATGTACACGATGTTTTTCTAAACAATAGCTTTGCCATACACCAAGTATGCAGTCTATGTTCGTCTATGATCCTTACTTTTTGAACTAGATCGATTGAACATAATTCCAATGATTCTCTTTTCATAATCCTAAATCCTTATCGAAAATGTAAGAATTCCTAATTCCTATCATTTATTGAAATTTGTTAGATTTTAAACTTATATGCATTGATCCACTTGTAATGATTATGCATAAATTCACAAAGACTTGTCAACAGACATTACAGAGTATTCCAATGGAGATCAACTGCATAGAAACTGATGGGTTATGAGCATTTTAACACTTCCTAAGTGTACATGCAACCCTAATAACCTTGGATCTATGTTTGTCTAATAATCATGCAAAGTTGTTTTCCAAAGTTATGAACATATCTAGCATACATGGGGTACAATTTTCTTTGTATAAAAGATAGAACTACATACCTTGATGTTGAAAGTGTTCCTTGAAACCTTGTGAGCCTAGCACCTCAAGTGTGATGCCTCAAATGCTTCACACAACACCAAATTCAAAGAATAAACTTGAGAGAATACTCTAACACATGCAAAATCGGCCAAGCCCTCTTATTTCTTAGTGTAGCCCATTTTGGGGAGAGTTACATTGCTTATATAGTGTGTTGCATTAGGTAAACCCTAATGTTCCATGACTTTTCATTTCTTGATCCATAGGTTAACTCCATGGAGCATCCTATGGGTGGAACCCAACTTGACAATCCATGGAGCCTCTTAGCCCACTATATAAGATATGGAAGATTTACTTAATCTACCCATATATCTAATTAGTTATCTTTTGATCACTTAATTAATTCTAAATTATTTCTTGATCAAAACTAATTAAATAATATTATTAATATATTAGAACTTATAATATATTAATAACCATAAGTGTTATTTCTCTCATTTAGTTTATTCAATTGCATGATGCCATGCAACCCAAATGGACCATGTCGGGTCGGGTCAAGTATTTACCAGAAACAGTTATGGACTTAGACACCTTATCCAACAGAAGGAACCTATGAAGACCCTAGGGTTTAACTAGAGGAAGAGCTTCTAGTTGAACCAGATGACACTTCATTACCTCTTTGTCGCTCTAGTTGAGTTAGCATGCAATCCGAGTTCTATGGTTTCCATATAAATACAGATGGTGATACGTTTATCAGTGATAGTACACTGGTAAATTTGGATGAACCAGCTAACTACAAGGAATCAATAGCAAGTCCTAAGGCATCCAAATAGAAAGAGACAATGGAAAACGAGATCAAGTCCATGTATGCCAACTAAGTTTCGAGTTTGGTGGATTAAAAACCTAGTCTGAAGACTGTTGGATGCAAATAGATCTTCAAGAAGAAGACCGGAATTGATGGTAATGTGCACATATTCAAAACACGACTGGTTGCAATGGGTTTTACTCAAACCCCAATGGTTAACTATGATGAAACCTTCTCACCAGTGGCTAAGATAAAATCTATTACGATAATGCTAGCCATAGCTGCCTTTCATGACAACGAAATCTGTCAAATGGATGTCAAAACTGTTTTCCTTAATGGGGAGTTGGATGAGGATGTTTACATGAGTTATCCAGAGAGTTTTTTTGATGCAAAGTTTCCTAATATAGTGTGTAAGCATGAGAAATCAATCTATGGATTGAAACAAGCATCTCACATATGGAATCTTTGCTTCGAAAAGAAAGTCAAGGAGTTTAGTTTCTCTAGAAGTGAAGATGAGTCATGTGTATATGTCAAAGCTAGTGGGAGTATAGTAACCTTCCTAGTATTGTATGTTAATAACATACTTCTTATAGGAAACGACATTCCAACTTTGCAAGAGGTTAAGTCTTTGCTTAGAACGTGTTTCGATATGAAGGACTAGGAGAGGCTGCTTATATTCTAAGGACAAGAATTCTTAGAGACAAGAGTAAAAGACTAATTGGACTTAGTAAGAGTACATACTTGGAAAAGGTGCTAAAACATTTTAGTATGTAAAATTACAAAAATGGAGAACTTCCTATACATTGTAATACCAAAATGAGTAAGACTTAATGCCCGAGTATCGATGCAAAGATAATAGAAATGAGTAAAGTTCCATATGCTTTTGTCGTTTGATCCATCATGTATGCTATGACATGTACTCACCCTGATGTGGTCTTTGCTTTGAGCATGGTTAGTCATTATTAGGGAAGTCCAGGTAAATCTCATTGGATAGCAGTTAAGAATATTCTCAAGTATCTATGAAGGACTAAGTACTAGGTTTTAGTACTTGGTGGTAGTGATACATTGAGAGTAACTAGGTATAGTGACACCAGCTTTCAAATAGATAGAGCCAACTTTTGTTCTCAATCTGGCTAGATCTACCTATGAATCAGAGTACATAGCGGCAAGTAAAACATCGAAGGAAGCAATTTGTTTAAAGAACTTCATCGAAGATCTTGGAGTTGTTCTAACCACTAAGGAGTTAATGGAGCTTTTATGTGATAATGAAGGAGCGATTGCCTTGACAAAAGGAGCCAAGAGATCATGGAAGATCAAGACATATCGATAGAAAGTACCATTTCATCAGACATAGAGTAGAAGATGGTCACCTTATTGTGAAGAGAATATCGTCTGAAGAGAATCTTGCACATCCACTTACAAAGGGTATGAATAGGGCTAATCACATTCAACATGCAATGAGCATCGGTCTAAGAGATGATATTAGTCTTAGTAATTAGATATTTATTTTGAAATTTGAAACAAAGTAAATGTAATTGACTTTTGGTGATTAAATAATAGAGAATTACTTATGAGTTTGTTTACAACCTTTTGTCAATTGTTTATTTTGTATTTCATTTTTGCATGTTTTACTTCCTGAATATTATGATTATTCAAATTCTACAGTCGATCATACTTTTGGAAGTAAGTAGTGAATTCAGATTGTCATGAATGGAATTGTAGATTGTCTAAAGAGTTTTAGACATAGCAATCGTATTACTGCAATGCTTATGAGTACTTAGAATTGGAGATTTAAGTATTAGATTAACCCACGCTCAAAGAATTACTTCATGGAATTAATAACGAGTAATTTTGAGATGATAATATCATATAATCTTGAAACAGAGATATATGAGTTGTAGTTTACAAGCCGGTTATGCATTGATAATATGTAAAGTCGTAAACGCATCAGTATTTTGATGTTATAAAACGTATTAGCATGCATGATTTGATGAGTCAATGGTGCAAGCATACACGTCAAGTTTTATTCATTCCTTTTTTCCAATGGGAAAAGTGACATCTTTGGGCCCCTCGGTGATTTGGTGTTGACTTATAGTGTCGGGCCCAACCATAACTAAATTAATGTGTTCAATTCGAAGTTCTATGTCATTACAAATCAGAAATCAATAAACAAAGTCCTAGATAATGATATTGATTCTATTCCATGTCTCATGTTCGAATGATTGATAGGTGCATTTTATGCACCTATTTTCCATGTTGATTTCCGTCCTTTTATAGCATTCTACTTCATAATTCTTGCATTTAGTTGATTATTAGAGCAATTGTACATTTCATCAAGAATGTCTAGTACATCACCATTTTTGATTTATTTTGCAGGCATTATGGAGCATGGATATATGGAGCTTGGATGCTTGGACCTTTGGAGCATGAGGAGAAGATGAACCGGTCATTCCATGACAGAAAACATGAAGATGGAACCCGAGTCATTGTGCATTATTATCATAGCAAAGGACTATGTTTGAAACGTGATTCTTGTCACACAGACATGGGTTGTGTTTGTCCTTTGTCATCTTATATTTGAGCAACATGACTCGTGATGAAGCTAGATTGAAGATGGAGCTAACAGTGAAGACTTTTTGGAATTTTAGCAAAAAGCATGGGCCATGCCAAAAACACATGGTCAAGACAAATGGCCATGCCAAAAAAAACATGGTCAAAAGGCATGGTCATGCCAAAAACGCATGGCCTCATGGCATGCACGTGAACATTAATTAAAACAGGATGAGACGTCATTTTGAAGGGGAGACGGTTTTTTGAGCAGTTTTGGGCGATCTTCGGTGATTTTTGGGAGAATTCTTTGAGTTTTTTAGAAGACTTAATCATTGCAAACACTTTGGATTTCATTTTTGTAAGGATTAAACAATCCAATTCCATCTTTATTATTCTTTGATTTGTTCTTAGCCATGTGTGGCTAAGAAACCCTAGTTTCTAGTTCTTGTTCAAAACATGTTGATTGCTTGACTAGAAGCATATAATTTGATGTTTAATTTGTGATTCTATTCTAGTGATTATGTTTTTATTTAAACTAGAACCCTTAAATTTTATTTGTGTTTGATTGGCCACTTTCATGAATTGAATTTTTGTACAGTTAATTAACTTTTAGGGCACTTAATCGTTCTATTAAGTTAATAATTGGTAGCAAGAAATTAGTTTTTTTTATTGTAAAACATATATCACATGTTTTCACACTTCTGAGCGTATTAGAAGAAATGAAGATTGTTAGGAAGCTTGTAGAAAACTTAATGCAGTTTTTCAATACAATCTAAGAGCGTGTTTAGGTTGAATTAGTAAAGTTAGGTCTAGTCAAAGAGCGTGTTTTGGTTACATAATTTGGCAAGCGAGAGGTGTTAGAGTGTGTTAATATCTTTCAGTACCAACTTAGAATAGCAATCTTGAATTACATCAAGTCATAATCAAGTTGAACAACAACATTGAGAACTAGAACTAGAAACACTTTTACAACTTGTTCAAAAATCTATTTCATTTTGTGCATGTTTTTAAAGTAGATTGTTATTCTATTATTTGGAGTCCGTTGTACCCCTATTATTTGTTGGTTTTGACACGCCTAACAATGATGTCTTGCAGAACAGAGGATTATATGATCACTTATCTTAGGACATGTAATTGACTCGGTCAGAGTTCGACAGCGACTTTTGGAAGAAACAATTTGCTGATCGATTCAAAAGTTATACTGAAAATTATGGTTATAGACTTATCCAAGTGGGAGACTGTTAGATTAGGTGTCTAAGTCCATACTAAAATTGGTATAAAGTTGAATTGATAGTAGCACAATCCTTTTGGGTTTCCCTCAAACCTAGCAATTTGACATGATAACTTTTAGAGAGAGAGAGAGAGATTAATTTATTATTTGAAAAGTAAATTAAATAAATGGTTTATTAATATGTTATGAAAATAATATATTAATTAGAAATCATATTATTTAATTAATAATTAATCAGAAATTAATTATAGTTAATTTTGGGATTAATTGACAATTAATTTATGATTAATTGGATTAATTAAAAGTACATGGACTGTTTGGTTATTTATTGATAGTTGAGGAAAGAGGGTTCTAGAACCTCATGGAATGAAGTGGACGAAAATCATCTAGGATAAGGCCTAGATGATTTTGTCCAAGGCCCCTTGCATAAGGGGATTAGGCTATTCGGTTACCAAGAAAAGGAATCTATGGCTTATCCTTTAAACCCGAGCTCTGGCCCCAAGTATCTTCAACTATATAAGGAACCCCTAGCCCTTGTTTTTTATCCCTTCCCACTACAAGCCTTGTAAAAAAATTCATCTCTCCTATCTTCTCACTTAAGTTATCATCTTGCTAGCTAGGGTGTGATTCCAATAGAGGCAGGACATTTGTGGTGCTAGCTTCCAATAGATTTGCAAAGGGAATTTCTACTTGTTTCTATAATAACTAAAAGGTATGTAACCCTAAAACCCTCTCCTCAATTTTTAGAAAATAACCTAGGGTTTATAGGGTTCTTTTTGATGTTCTTAGTTATAGGTTCAATAGATAAAACATAGATCCTATTTAGGTTACATGCAAACCTAAGGGTTTTATTTTTGTTTGTTTACCTAAATCCCTTCAGTTATGTCATGAGATGTAACATCTGGTTCCTGGTATGTATTTTAAATGAATTTATTCATTTTTGTACAAGAACTCAACGAGTTGGAGTCCCCAAACTCATCGAGTAGGAATGGAAATTTGGACGCGGACCTATAGGCTACTCAACGAGTTGAGGGAATCAACTCGACGAGTAAGGCTGCCAGATTGAAACCCTAATTTTCAGGGTTTAGCACCCTATTTAAACACCTTAACCTATAAATGTTGACCTCATTTACAGCCTCCACCGTCCCAAACCCTAGCCATGAAACCCTAACAAGTTTTAGAGAGTTTTGAGCCATTCTTGGTGCTTTCTTGAAGTTTTAAAGAAGAAGAGAATTGAAGAAGGAGCAAGGAAGTGAATGAGAATAGTAGATCCAGAGGTTGAGCTCCATTTCTGGTTCATTGGAGGTATAAAGCTCTGATCTTGTCTATTCAGTGCTTAGATCCAATTTTGGAGTGAATTCTCCATGTTTTGTCCAAGTATTCTAGATTTTGAGACTTGGACGTCCCAAGTGATTACTCTTTCAGATATGTGGTCTAGAAGGACTTTCATGGCATAAAGGTGCAAACTTTATGGCCATGGAAGTCCCACGCAAGATTTAAGATGCCATTTTGGCCTTTTAAGCTCCAAAAGGTCATGCATAGAGGTAAATTCAGGGACTTTACTAGGTCATATGGTGTCTAGAGCCTAGATCTCAGTTGTTATGCTATCGTGTGAAGTATTATGGCTTTTGGATCAAGTTCCAATTCTTAAAGACCTAATGTTTGAGCTAAACACGTTAAGAAGGGCTACTAATAGGTAAAGTTGGAAACTTTACCCTTAAGAGGACATTTCCAGCATATAGATGAAGTAGGGGGCTTAGATATTAAGAATAAGAGCTTAATCTACTCAGGTGGCACAACAGACTGAAGAACTTGTCGAGTACATGGAGGATGTAACGACCCAAAAATCAAAGGTAATAATTTCATTTTTATTATAGCTAAACCATCGATACCACTTGCTCTAACAATTCAAATCATCATTAAGTAAAAAATTTATCAGATTTCATCCCAAAATCATTCATTGCGGAAACTCATAGGTGTGTGCACAGCGACCAATCTGAGCCCTTCCTTTCCAAAACGATAATACCTGAAACCATAAACAAAACATGTAAGCACAAAGCTTAGTGAGTCCCCCAGAGCATACCCCACACACAATCCACATAACACATATCATATCAGCTATAAAAGCCATCTTTACTGCATACCACATATCAATTAGCTATACAAGCTACCTCTATCACATAATACAGAACAATTAGCCACAAAGGCTACCTCTACCACATATCACATATCAATTAGTTATCGAGCTATCTCTACCGTTAGCCACAAAGGCTATCTCTACCCTTATCCCCAAAGGCTATCTCTACCTTTAGCCCCAAAGGCTATCTATACCATTAGCCATAAGGCTATCTCCACCATCAGCCACAAGGCTAACTCTACCATCAGCCATAAGGCTACCTCTACCATTAGCCACAAAGGCTATCTCTGCGCATATCATGCATACATACATATCACATGCCTCTACATAGCAAGTATACCAACTATCATAAAATGGGTTGGCCTTGGTGCCTTAGACCCATTGGTATGGTGAGAAAACTCACCTCACACTGTCGAAGCTTCCCGTATGAATTCCTTTGCTGCTGCCTCACCAACTTCCTGAGCTGCCTCTACCAAACAATATACCCAATTAGCAATTGGGTCCCAAACCATAATCCTTAATCCATGCATGGGGTAAAATGACCATTCTACCCCTGGCCCAGTATGATCCAAGCTTAAGTCCAAATCTAAAACAAAATCCCAACACTAGGTAGGCTTTCCAAGCCTACTAGTGGCCCGGTAATGGCCCAATTTGCCAAATTAGGCCCAAATCCTCTAATAGGCTTTACCCTAAGCCCGAGCATCTCCTTGGCACACATTATCTGACTTTTGATGGCCCACTAAGGCCCAAATAACCAAAATCCCTTGCATGGCCCAAACCGAGGCCCAAAACAGCCCAAACCCATATATGATGTGTATGTTAGGTGTACTCCTATGTACGCTAAGCGTACAAGCCAAATGGTGAGTACGTTGGGCGTACCTGCATGTACGCTCAGCGTAATCCCCCTGTTAAGTAACTTTCTCATTAAGTGTTTAATACTCTACACCAGAAGCTACAATTACAGATCCAAGTCCCTATTGACGTCTTACACCATAAAGTTGCTTACTTGATGGTTTTACATGTCCTACATAAGCTCAAACTCCAAAAATAACAATCTACTTCTATGGAAATGGTATTAACTCATGCATGAACACATTAGGCCATCAAAGGTTTGCAACTTTCTGCCTTAGGGACTCATTTAGAGTTGAGAGTGGCAACTCCAAGTCCTAGAAATCTGATTGAACCACAAAGCTTCAACCTTTGGACCGAAATGGTCTCAAAACCTAATCTAAGAGATCTAAGGAGATAATCATCAAGTTCATGACTTTATACCATGAAAAGTACTGTAAAGGAGCAACCATCCCAAATTTGAACTTTGTCTTTTGCACCAACACCTTGCCTTGACCTTTTCTTCCTTGAAGAGTGGATCCAAATCACCAAAATGCCTTTCACCAAGCCTTCAAAGCTCCAAGAACTCTCAAAGAGGATTAGGGTTTCATCCAAATTGTCTAATGGTCAGAAGGAGGCTGACCCTTGAGCGTATAATGTTCTTTATATAGTGGCACACCCTAAAAATTAGGGTTTAAAGACTCTAGGCGTACGCTGGACGTACTTCTCGTATGTTGGGCATACGTATCCAATACCTGTGACTCCTTAACCCCTATACGATGGGCGTACCCCAGCTTACGTTGGACGTACTCATGCTGGCCACCTTCCTTGCCACTTTTCTCTATTAAGGATCAATAATGCCAATGCCCTCAAAGTACTATAACTTTTTCGTTCCAAGTCTGTTTCCAACGAACTTTATATCCACGAAAAGGTGGAAAGAATCCCTACGCTACTAGCTACACCCCAAGCCTTAAAACCTTTCGAATAAAACCCGAGACTCATAAAATATCGAATCGTCAGATTACGCTTATACCCTTGGTCTTTGAAGACACAATCGAACACTTCCAAAAGTGGGTGTTACAACTCTCCCACACTTAAATTAGATTTTGTCCCCGAAACCATTCCTTACCATCCCTTACGCAAAATAACTAAGGCCTCATGGTCACAACACCGAGCAGCCAATCGCCTTTTCAAGGCAACCGAAACCAATCCTCGTAGTGTTCTAGAACCCGAAGATGAACAAATTCCTTGCAACCTAATCACATCTGCTTCATTCGAAACCTAAAGTTCAAGATAGTCTGTCTCCCTGACAGACTGCCCACAACAAATCATCATCGAACTAATTTCCCAAGAAACCGGTCTAGATAGAATACTTCCCACTCGCAATACCTTGATGCTTGCTAAATAACAAGATCACCGATCTACTGCGACTGCCGAATAACAAGCAATTCCACATACAAACCCCAAATCGTTGAATTTGCTCCTACTCCTCTTGTTGTCATTTGGCTGCTTCCCTAGAGAGCACCCGGGGACCTCCTTAGTCCCAACCTGACTGCCAACTGTCTGGAACACCACACACATACCCGATTGATGAGCCAAAAACACACTCAGCAGTCCCCTGCGACCTCCGACAGATACCTCGTCTGACCACAACTGCCCTCTCTTCTTCAATCCATTTGATCCATCTGATTTAGATACGTTGACAACCTGTCACCATTGAATCCGACACAATTGGTGAATACTACCAGAATAGTAGTACACTTACATCATACCCGGCCTCCACCGACCCACCGTTTCCTGATTCTGACCTGTCGTGGCTCTATTACGGATAGGACCACCAGAAACACATCACAATGTCCTAAACTACCATCAAACCAATCCATACATCACCCTGGAATTCTGCCCTCGATGCCCTTGGCATATAAATGCCCCACACCCCATCTTACTGAAACAAAATCCTGCAGGAATTCCTATTCGGGTTCCAATCCAAATCCGAATTGTTACCCCGCTCCTAACCAGAGATCCTCAAATTGTAATTTGCATAATGCACCTTGACTTCCCATCCTCCCTTACTCGACCGATTAATCAAAACCCGTAGCCGATTCTCTGACACTACCAGTCTCGCACCCGGTCCAACTATCAGGTTCTTATGAGATCCAATATCATGACTACCCAGTCGTAACCCTACTGAGACATGCACTATCAATCCCCATGATCCTTTATCTCAAGACCCGACCCTCGGCTCAACAGTCTCTACCGGTTCCAACCTGGATTCCCATAACCACCCGGGCTCGCCCCCGGATAACTGATCGGTCAATCACCTCTGGTCCTAATCCTCACTACACTGTGGCTCCCTCACAACCCTGCGAAATAGCCTACCCTAGTCCAAATCACTCAAACGAATCTGTGAAAGCTACGACACCCCCATAGTCTTACAACGCTCTCTACTGCTAGTGAATGTTACGGCTCCCCCGCAGTCTTACAACACTATACCCTAACTGACCATTAGTGAATGTTATGGATCCCTCGTAGTCTTACATCACTTTCACCCTTGCTTCTAACTTGGATACCTGGACAGTTCTCCCCCATTTAGATTCAACTAAGTCCGCTCGGCACACAAGAATTGAAGGATTCCTAATCCTCATTAGCTTCCAATGTTCACCTTGCTGACGACCGGTGCTTACCAAAGCTAGACACCATGAATAACCCTGCTCAAACAGCACACTTCCTGAAATTCAGCTAACACTTCTTGTATCCCAACTACATCAATGACTTCAAATGCTTAAAAGCAACATCACCCTCAGATCTCGGAGTTCAACAAACGGATAGTCCAACCAAAACCTTAGCGACAAATCTCTCTTCCCCCGACAATCATTATGGCTCCTCCAAAGCATAAATACTAAGGCTACTAAAAACTATCCATACTCCCTCGTTCAAGCCCTTGAATCGACCCCGAGAATGGCTGGAGCAAGTACACATACTGCTCCTCCCTGATCGTCCAACAGTCGATCTCCTTGTCGTCCACACAACGAAAAGTAACGGGCCATCTCCCTATGGCCAATCCTTAAAGACATGGTCAATCCTGCTACACCCGTAGCAACCCACATCACTAAACAGATTCCGACAACGACTCGAGCAATCACGGAACACGCGGAACCCGCTCCACAAGATACATCTTCCCGGAGATCCCTCAAAGACTCCTCGACATGCTGAAAGGCATTTTAAAACCCTTGCTGCTAACCCAGACAATAGTAGAAAACCAACTCGAGATCCAACTCATCACAATTCCCCAAGTGATACAAATACCCGGTATCCACTGGAAATGGCTGAAGATATCATATCCACGAACATTAGAAGGAATTCTGACCACCTCTTCCTGAGATACCACGACCACCGTGAGGACATGATGTAACACCTCATTCCGATCCCAATGACAATCCAAACCCTTGGAACGAAACTTCATCGCGTCATCCCTCCGCTAACTGGCTCACTACCAGAGCCGGGACGAAACATTGGTCCCATCCCTGCGTGCTCATCCTCATTCTGCGAAGCAGCTATTCCCACGATCAAGGCATAACCAAGAATTCTCCTTAGCATAAACTTCTCAAATTCTCCAAGACTCTCACCGATTCGAGTATGGATCCTATGCTTTCAGTAGTACGGGCCTAATACTACCTTCCACACCTATCTATACTTTCCTTAGAAATCCTCCTGAATCCTCTAAGTCACTTACTCCACCAATATACTCAATGTTTGCTAAACAACAAGATGATCTCTATCGTAGCACTTCCTAGCTTCCCCCTAGGTTCCCAATTCCACCGAATCGCCCCACTAAGCTTACTGGAGCATATCCTAGGCTTTCCTAGGTTCCCGCACTCACCCAATCCTCAGCTGCTGAAAGATTCCCAGTAATGTCAACTAGCTACCTCATGAATATAGCCACATGCAACAAAGATCATATAATCCTTCGAGTAATAGACTCATCCCTAGAACGGTTAGACTCCAACGAGAGTTGCGCAATAGGGTCAATTCCATCACTATGAGATTATCCAGCTTGTGCCACATGTGACTTAGCATATTCACTTAATAGCTAGCTCACATTACTAAGAGTTTCACAAAGCACAAAGCAAGCAACATTCAGACAATGGAAAATCTAACCAGCATATACTAGACAAATTAGTCTATCCACACATACACCCCGCAAGCAGGTAACACCTCTCTCTAACCTCATCTTAGGCTTAACCTAGGGTAATCTCCGACTCGAAAACTATCATAGAACATTTGGCCTATAAACCACAACCCATGCTGGCCACATCCACCCTCGCTGCCAGCTGCCAGATGCATGCAAATTATACACAGAATAAGATCTAATGGATTGTCGAATAATAGACTCTACCCTAAGACTGCGGGAAATAAGGTTAAATTAGCTATTCTAAGGCTATAAGACCCTAACCATATACAATTTTCAAAACATACACATTTCAGTTACAAATACCAATTATCATTCTCATTCCAGCATGGCATCAAATATTCCCACGGTTGCAAGCATCACATATTAGGCCAATCTATTGCTGACTACTCAGCACTAGTATGCAAGTCTATCAGCTCATACAACATATACAGGCATCTCCCTTAGCCTTAACTAGCATGTGATTCACAAGTTCATATTCAAATCATAACATGTAACGAATGTGGGTATTCTGGGGAAACTTACTCGAGCTCGGCTGATTGCATGCACCAAACCCTTTCTTGTCTTAGAAATTCTTTACTTAAAACATTTTTCTTTTGAAAGCTTTACAGATCCTCAGTTTGAGTTCAGACACACCCGGGAGTATGTCAGAATCCCTCAAACCAAGGCTCTGATACCAACTTGTAACCACCCAAAAATCAAAGGTAAAATTTTCATTTTTAATATAGCTAAAACATCGATACCATTTACTCTAACAATTCAAATCATCATTAAGTAAAACATTTATCATAGTTCATCCCAAAATCATTCATTACGGAAATCATAGGTGTGTGCACTGCGACCCATCCGAGCCCTTCCTTTCCAAAACGATGATACCTGAAACCATAAACAAAACCTATAAGCACGAAGCTTAGTGAGTCCCCCAGAGCATACCCCACACACAATCTACATAACACATATCATATCAGCTATAAAATCCATCTCAACTGCATACCACATATCAATTAGCTATAAAAGCTACCTCTACCACATAATACAGAACAATTAGCTACAAAGGCTACCTCTACCACATATCACATATCAATTAGCTATTGAGCTATCTCTACCATTAGCCACAAAGTCTATCTCTACCCTTAGCCCCAAAGGCTAGCTCTATTGTTAGCCCCAAAGTCCATCTATACCGTTAGCCCCAAAGGCTATCTCTACCATCATCCATAAGGCTATCTCCACCATCAGCCATAAGGCTATCTCTACCATCAGCCATAAGGCTATCTCTACCATTAGCCACAAAGGTTATCTCTACCGCATATCATGCATGCATACATATCACACACCTCTACATAGCAAGTATACCAACTATCATAAAATGGGCCAACCTTGGTGCCTTAGACCCATTGGCATGGTGAGCAAACTCACCTCACATTGTTGAAGCTTCCCGCACGACTTCCTTTGCTGCTGCCTCGCCAACTTCCCGAGTTGCCTCTACTAAACAATATACCCAATTAACAATTAGGTCCCAAACCATAATCCTTAATCCATGCATGGGGTAAAATGACCATTCTACCCTTGGACCAGTATGATTCAAACTTAGGCCCAATTCCAAAACAAAATCCCAACACTAGGTAGGCTTTCCAAGCCCACTAGTGGCCCGGTAATGGCCCAATTTGCCAAATTAGGCCCAAATCCTCTAATGGGCTTTACCTTAAGCCCGAGCATCTCCTTGCCACACATTATCTGAGTTCTGATGGCCTACTAAGGCCCAAAGAACCAAAATTCCTTGCATGGACCAAACCGAGGCCCAAAACAGCCCAAACCCATATTTGATGAGTATGTTGGGCGTACTCCTATGTACACTAAGCGTACAAGCCAAATGGTGAGTACGTTGGGCGTACCTGCATGTACGCTCAACGTAATCCCCCTATTAAGTCACTTTCCCATTAAGTGTTTAATACTCTACACCAGAAGCTATAATTGCAGATCCAAGTCCTTATTGACGTCTTAAACCATAAAGTTGCTTAATTGATAGCTTTGCATGACCTACATAAGCTCAAACTCCAAAAATGACAATCTACTTCCATGGAAATGGTATTAACTCATGCATGAACCCATTAGGACATCAAAGGTGGCAACTTTCTGCCTTAGGGACTCATTTAGAAATGAGAGTAGCAACTCCAAGTCCTAGAAATCGGATTGAACCACAAAGCTTCAACCTTTAGACTAAAATGGTCTCAAAACCCAATCTAAGAGATCTAAGGAGATAATCATCAAGTTCATGACTTTATACCATGAAAAGTATTGTAGAGAAGCAACCATCCCAAATTTGAACTTTCTCTTTTGCATCAACACCTTGCCTTGACCTTTGCTTCCTTGAAGAGTGGATCCAAATCACCAAAATAACCTTCACCAAGCCTTCCAAGCTCCAAGAACTCTCAAAGAGGATTAGGGTTTCGTCCAAACTGTCTAAGGGTCGGAAGGAGGCTGACCCTTGAGGGTATAATTTTCTTTATATAGTGGCACACCCTAAAAATTAGGGTTTAAAGACTTTGGGCGTACTTCTCGTACACTGGGCTTTCGTCTCCAATACTCACGACTCCTTAACCCCTCTACGTTGGGCGTACTCATGTTGGCCACCTTCCTTGCCACTTTTCTCTATTAAGGACCAATAATGCCAATGCCCTCAAAGTACTATAACTTCTTCATTCTAAGTCTGTTTCCAACGAACTTTATATTCACGAAACGGTGTCAAGAAGCCCTACGCTCCTAGCTACACCCAAAGCCTTAAAACCTTTCGAATAAAACCCGAGACTCATAAAATATCGAATCGTCAGATTACACTTATACCCTTGGTCTCCGAAGACACGATCTAACACTTCCAAAACCGGGTGTTACAGAGGAACTCGACGAGTTGGGTCGAATTATCCCAAGTCTATAAAGGGAAAAATTCGACGAGTTCAAGGATGACTCGATGAGTTGATTGGAGAAGTCCCGACTCTGTTATAGAAAGAAACTCGACGAGTTCATGAAAGAAATCGACGAGTTGGATCGTGATTTCATGGTTTTATGATTCATGGAACTCAACGAGTTGATAGACTAACTCGGGGAGTTGAGTCAACCACATGTTGACTTTTACTTTTACTTTGACCAAAGTTGACCCTTAAGGGAGGGGGTCATGAATATGGAAGGATAATTAAAGGAAATGCTTATGTGTAAGAGTCTGAGAGAGATTGATTTTAGAGTAGGAGTCTTTGCAGCTATTCCCAGTTATCGAGGTGAGTTACCTTCCAGTAGAAGTGAGTCGAAAGCACCAATGTCGTCCCACTAGTAGTTGTTTATAGTTGAGATGAATAACTTTGTGATAAATGTCTGGTATGCCACTATATGTTATGTTTTATGTGCTAGGAAGCTATGATGTTATGTGATAGTGGTAGGAGGGGTGAAATAGTCCCCAGTTACCAGTTGAAAGAGAGCGAATGGGTATATAGTACCCATATATGCCTAGCAGTATGTTTATGATATGTTATTATGTGGTAGTGGTAGGGGTGAAATAGTCCTCATAACCAGTTGAGATAAACCAGATGGTAGGTTGAGCACCTAGATATGACTGATAGGGGTAGCTCGGACACCCAGGTATGTCTGACAGGGGTAGGTTGGGCACCCCGGTATACCTAACAGGGGTAGGTTGAGCACCCCGGTATGCTCAGCAGGGTAGGTCGGGCACCCAGATATGCCTAACAGTATGTTTATTGTATGGTATGTGGTATGATGGGTGAACTCACTAAGCTTTGTGCTTATGGTTTTTAGTTTTGGTTTCAGGTACTTCCTCTTTGAAGGGAGAGGAGTCGACATGACTGTAGCACATCACACCATTATTTTCCGCACTATGATGTTCTTAGGATTCGTACTCTGACATTATTATTATTTGTTTTGAGACATATGACTTATGGTTTTTATGATATGTGATAACACAATGATGCTTTCAATAATCTGTTTTATGAATTATTAAATTAAAAATAGAATTTTTGATCGTAAATTTTTGGATGTTACATGAGAATTCTAAATGTGAATGTAGAAAGTAGGAGTTGCGTTTAATTCTTCGGGCCCAGTGAAAGATGAATGATCAAGAACACTCAACGTCATGTGGCTGCTTTGATAACGATTTATAGTCAAAGTAGAGAGAGAATAATATGTTTTGGAGTGCTTGAACGACTTGCATCCTAATTGATAGATTTTTAGTTGTGTTTTTTTTGTGATTGTATTTAGATACAAACTGATCGTGAGAGATAATGAAAGAGAGTGCACAACTGATGTAAATTGGTATAATGGTGAATTATCTCCGATGACTGTATTCTACATAATTTGGAAAAAAAAAACGAAGTTAACAAAAGGTGTTTTGAAAAAACAATGATATTTTTTTGAACATTTTAGAAACTTCAATGGTATTTTTTGTACGAAAATGTGTACTTCATTGGTCTTCTATGTACAAACAATATATTTCAATAGTATTTTTTGTACTAAAAAAAAAATAGCACATTTTGAACATTTTGGAAACTTTATTATCCCTTTAAATCAGTTTTCCTTTTACCTAAAATAATTGGTTACCATAAAGTTTTATTTAAATACATGTGTACTATTCTATGTATAAAAATTATATTTGTTCATACTAAAAAAATAATGATGATATTTCTTGAATATTTTAATAATTTCATTACCTCGCTTATTCAATTTTCCTATTTCTAAAGACCTTTTAAGTATAATAAATATAGTTTATTTGGAACCGACAAATATAGCAGAATAAATATATAGAGATGGGCCGTTTAGCTCTTGTGAAGCCTATATTATATGGTGGTATCTTTTATAAAGTTTTTTGGGTTTTGAATTTTGTCGCTTGAGAAGCTTACTCGTATTATTATTCTTATTATTTCCAAGGTGGTATTTTTATTTTTTTAACAAACACGAGTGATTTTGATTTTTCCAAGTGGTTGTCTACTTTTTGGTGTTGTTTGTTTATTGAAAAAAAAAAAAAAAACTTCTTCAAACCTCTTATTGTTGTACGTCGCAGCACACGCGCATCACTTTTCATCTCGCATCTGTTTGTTTTTCAGAAGTGTTCAGATTAAAAATCTTTTGCGCGTGTTCTTGGCGCAACACTTGTTTTGCCTCTTCCTACCTTTTCCAATCTTTTCTTCTTCTTTTTTTCTTGCTAAAATATTGATTATATATTGCTGAAATCTTATTTCACTTCTTATTTTTTTTGTTTTTTTTTTTTTTTTTGTTTATTCTTGTGGTATTTTTTTTCTTTTTTTTTATATTGAATAATAATAATTTGTTTATGAAATATCATTATTTTATGTTAAAATATCTATATTTTTTTGTTAAAATATCATTATTTTCTCTTAAAATATTATAAATTTTTGCCGAAATATCACACATTATTAAAATTTTGTTATTAAAAACCTATTTTTTTTATTATAAAATCAGTTTATTTAACTTTTTAATATCAACATTCAACAGCCAATTTGTTGCTTATTGATCCACCTTTTATACTACAAATGGTTGCAGATATGATCCACAGATCTTATGGATTTTTACTTTAAAAAAACAACACTTTTGTTTCATTTTGTTTCATCGATTTTTACTTCAAAAAAAACAACACATTTGTTTAGTGCTTGTTTTCATATTGTTAGTTGCCTAATAAGATTGATCTTTTGTTTGTTTGTTTTTTCAAATAAGATTAGGCCATGTTAAAAAAATATTTGGAATCAGAAGCGGATTAAAGATCCAAAAATATTTTAACAGACAAAACTAACGAAAAGTTAATTAAATCAAACATTAATTTCCAAATCCATAACTCTACGTGATGCTACAGATTATACTATTTCAATTCAGTGATAAAAAACCAACGACTACAATAACATAAAGAAGAAAGCAAATATTAAATTCCCATTCCAAAATTACAAAAATACATTTCCCTTTTCCATCTACTTCATAAGATTGAGAATAACAATCATATCTTTCTAAATATCATTTTAAAATTTTTCTTAAATGATACTCGATAAATCATTTAAATCCATATACTATCATTTATAAAAATATATTTTAATATCATTTAAAAGGATACCAAGAAAGATACGACGTTAGTCGGTTTTATATACAACTGACTACCCCTTTGGCCCTTTGTATTTCCATTTTCCATTTTTGCCCGTCTTCCTTCACATAACACTACAAGCATTTGGGTTCTCATCGCTGAACAACTGAGGGGCATGTACGTAATCCGCATAACCCGACCCATATTCAAAATGTGGATACGGACCTCCAAAACTCTCCATCTTGTACGCCTCCATCTTCCCACCAGTACCATCGTTTCCGTGTCCGTCATCTCCGCCGCCACCTTTCTTCCCCTTTTTCTGGCCACCGCCGCCTTTCTCCTCTCCGTCGTTGCCACCGCCACCCTTCCCTTTCTTCTCATCACCGCCGTCTTTCTTCGCCGGAACTATCTCCACCGCCTTCTTCAGTTTCTGCTTCAGAACCTCCGCCAGCATCTTCATATCAGTCGCCCCTTTCACAGTCACCAAATCCTTGTTCTTATCAATCGACATCTCAATAAAACCTGTAAAAAAAATCGAAAGTTGAATCACAAAACAGCAACCAACATTTTGATCGGAGAAACCAAAATTCCAGAATTACCCTTTGTTTTGCTGATAATTTTATGAATCTTCCGAACGCAACCCTGGCAGTGTAACGGAACCTTCAAAACCGCCGTCGTCACCGATAGCTGGTTAACCAAAACGACGTCACGTTAGCAAAGGTAACTGACACTCAAATAGCGCATGTTAGCAATAAAGAGTTTTAGGTTACTGAACCTCTTTGGGTTTCTTCTCGTCTTTCTTAACGGCGTTTTTTGCTTTATCAGAGGGCGGTTGTTGGTTCTCCGAAGATGATTTTTGCTGCTTCTTTTTATTATCTCCGTCGCCGCCGTCAGATCGGTTGTTGTTATTCTCGCCGTCATTGTTCTTTTTAGTCGCCGGAGAGATGAGTTCCACTTTTTTCTTAGTTTTTTCGTGAACCTTTTGCCGGAGTTTTGCCGGATCGAGGTTCCCGATGACCGTGAGTTTATTGAGCTCACTGTCACCGATTCTCACAGACTCAACACCTATACATTCAATGCCGAAAGTTCAAAAACAAAGCGCTTAAAAACAGAGAATTAAACGAGAAATCTGAAGCAAAATCGAACAAAAAACAGAGAGATTAAGTTATTTAAATCACCATCGAGACTACGAACTGCTTTCACGATTCTACCGGCGCAGCCTTCGCAGTGCAAGTCCATTTTCAGAACCACCACCACAATACCAGAAGCTTTCTGCTTCTTTTCACCGTTGTCATCATTCTCATTGTTGGTGCTGTTGTTGTGATTGTTGTTGTTGTTGTCGTTGTTGTCGTTGTTTCGGTTCTTCTTCTGCAAAAATAATCAAAATCCATCAAGTAAAACGATAAAAAAAAACACACGAAATCTGAGTAGAAATCAGTACAAAAAACTACCTTCGCCATTGCTGGAAAACTCAGGAACCTTGGAGAGAGAGTGAGATTGGGAGTTAATGGAGTAGAGAGGGATGATTATATATAGGAAACAGTACGTATATTAACAGATTGTCTTGTCAAATTAATGAAATGAATGATTAACGATTGTGAAAGAAATTAATTAAAAACAAAGATGAGATGAGAGGAGTGAGAGGAGAGAATGCGGTTATGGAGAAACTTCTTCCCCAGAGAAGTGGGATGAACATGTCATGCCCTATGTTCTCTCTACGTGCATTCAAACTGTTTTTATACCTCCATTTAAATTGAATTTTTCTTTCATGTTATAATTTGTTAAAACCTTTAATTGGAACAAAATTAGAATATGTTTTTAGCAAAAGGGTTTATCTTAATTGCTACTAAAAGATTAACCAAATTCAATTTATTAGTAACGGGAAACGTAATAATTTAAAATGACGATTTAGTCATATAGTCAAAGTTATAAAATATTCTATATAAGGAATTTAGATTTACCACAACAATAAATGTCTTGTAAATATAAAGTTTGACGAATCGAATTGAGGGCCGTGGGTTAATTAGCGGACCACGGTGTTTTACTCATTTTTTTTTTTACTTTATAAAATTGCATAATATTTTTATTTCGGGTTTATGTCGTATCATAAAATGATTTTATCGAATAAATTTTTGATGTTGTTTGCATGAGATAGTCATCGGTGACAATAAATAACGAAAGTAAATATATAGTTTTTTTTTTGTTGTAAAGGTTCGTCAGCAGTGCATTATTCATAGTAGCAGTAGTGCTGACGAATCTCTACAACCACGAAGACTCAAAATTTAAAAATAATTTAAAAATAAATCAATTGTTTATCCATGCATTGCTTACGTCATTATCAACCAATCCCTCGTTACCTTAGCTTCACTGCACTTTTGCGTAGGGTTTTGATCTTTATCTAATATAACTCTCTATACCAATAAGGTCTTCCTTTTATGAGAAGGGATTATTTATTTCTTATTAGGGTTTGAATTTCTAGTTAAATGTCATTATCTATATCAATAGTTCTTTTTGTGATGTTGGAAATGATTTTGAGGTTCATTTTGATTGACGAAATGATTTGATTTTGGGGCCGAAACAAAAATAGTTGAAGATTTTGAGACTCATTTTGGTTGACATTTGGATTAATGTTTGTTTCAAGTCGACAATGACCAAAATGTTTTAGACTCTAAATCATAACCGGGCTAATAATAATAGTAATAATAATAATAATAATAATAATAATAATAATAATAATAATAAATGACAAAAAAATAAATAAATCAATCATTGTAATATAATGGCCATTTTCGGAAGAGAAGATAAAACCACAAGACGTTAAATACAACAAAATGCAAATTTAGAATTAATATGTCTATAAAACAAAAAGACCAATTCTGTAATTTAGTCATAAATAAATAAATAATCTTAGATCCAAATTACTAGGAAAAAAACCTTATAACTTTTCCTTTCTTTTTTTAGTGCATGTTCTCAAAAGTCAATCCCACATCTGACCCATAACCATAACCATCTTCATATTTTTACTTTTTATAATGCAAAACAACTCCAGCATCCATAAATTAGATAAACAAAAACACCAATATTAGGTCATGACACAAAGTGCTCCATTTGTATTTAATTAATACTCCTTCATATGGGATTTTCTTTTATTCATTTTATGTTAAGACATTTAGTCTCATAATCACATAGATCATAGATTCGTAGTTATGACCATGATTATAACTATAATTATAATCTTCTAATTAGATGCTTAGGGATAAAATTGTAATTTAAGATTGTGATAGTATTAGCAAATAGCAAACGTTTGCGCATGAGAATCTTGTGATAATGATGGATGGTGGTGGTGATGCCACTTTCACAACCTTTGGGTGGCTGTGTTTTAGAGCCGCAGCCACGATCAACTAAAGTGTCCACGCCCTCACATGCCTGCCACGTGCCATGTCTCTTCCGTAACCTATTCACAGTCAAGGGTAAAAATGTAAATATACATCAAACATAAACTTATGCTACCACACACCACACTCTACACTCGCACTGCCTGTTTGTTTGCCTGCCTTTTCTTCTTTTTCCCAGCCTTCTGCAAATATAATTCTTCCCTTTCTGCTTTTTTACTTTTTTTACTTTTTATCTTCAACGTTTTTTTCTTTAAAGGTCTAATGGCACTTTATATAATTCTTTAAGAGTGCTTTATGTATATAAATCGATAAAGGTTACGTTCCTTTTATAGTTTGTCATATTTTATGGTTACCTTTACTCTTTGAACATGGAAATGCAAATATTAATGACGTATTTGTTTGAATCAAACGTTAATTTATGGGAGAATTTAATATATGTTATTAACATCAAAATATCATATTAGAGTTTGTTTATATGAAATTCTCCCCTAATTGATTTAGAGTGTGTTTATCGTTACATTAGGAATAGTTATTTATTAAAAAGGTAATAATTTGATCCACGCAACCACCAAAAAAACAAATTTTATGGTTACCTTTAGTCTTGAAAATCGAAATGCAAATATTAATGATGTATTTGTTTGAATCAAATGTTAATTGATGGGAGAATTTCATATATGTTATTCTTAAACATCAAAATAACATATTATAGTATGTTTATATGAAATTCTCCCTTAATTGATTTTAATTGATTTAGAGTGTGTTTATTGTTACATTAAGAATAGTTATTTATTAAAAAGGTAATAACTTGATCCACACAACCACCAAAAAAACAAATTTTACTCCGTGACATAACTAGACGATACATAAATCATATCAAATCATATAAACAAAACATAAGCGTGTGTATACCCAAGACGAAGGCTTCTGTGGTCTAGCTGGCCACGGACCATGATAGTGCACACCATCTCGGTGCCTCGTCGTAGCTCGTGGTGGGGTGAACGGAGGACAATGACTGGTGTCTCTCTCAGGCCAACCTTCTTCTTCTTCTCTCTCTCTCTCTCTCTCTCTCTCTCTCTCTCTCTCTCTCTCTCTCTCTCTCTCTCTCTCTCTCTCTCTCTCTCTCTCTCTCTCTCTGTTCGTGGTTGTCATCGGTACACCAACAACGGTTTGTGGTTCATGATGGTTCTTGTGGTTCTGTTCATCGTCTGTATAGTGGATGGTCTAAGAGTAGATTTGGTTGTAGATCACCGTTTTTAGTTCTTTGGAAAGTTTTAGAAAAAAAAAATTGATGTTTTTATTTTCAGTTTTCACTAAAAAATTAAGAAAACGTGTTTGTTTAAAAATTAACTAGTTTTCATTTTAATTTTTGGAAATTAGAAATTATATTTGGATGTGTATTTATTGTTTTTTTATATATTTTTTTATTTCAAATGATACAATATATAAATATAAATTTACAAAAATAACCTAATTTCTTACTGACATAGCCAAATATAGCCAAAAAACTATTTACCCAAAAAATAGCCAATGTAACTACATATGAGGCAACATGCCTGGAGGTTGCAGTTTCCTCAACTTGTATGGAGAATCATCTTCTCACTTACGATTTCGTGTTATCTAAAAAAAATCATTTTGCCCAATTTTGAAGAAATGAAATCACTTGACATAACAATTTGTTGTTTGCTATAAAGTTGTCTGCACTTTCCTCTTAAGTCGTCTGCGAATATACAAGCCATTGATATTAAAAAAAAAAAAAAAAAAAAAAAAAAAAAAAAAAAAAAAACTATTTACAAAATTATTAAAAATATTGTTTTGCGGAACGAATTTTTCAACCATCTGAGAAATTTAATTTTGCGTATCCGTGCGAGCAAATGGAAAATTATGGAAAACAACAATTATCATTTTTTTTTCAAATTATATTTAAGTTAAAATTGATAAATTGTTTTTTTTTTGTAGACTTTAATATATACATATATATATATATATATATATATATATATATATATATATATATATATATATATATATATATATATATATATATATATATAAATGTTTTCTAACATTTTATTTGAAAAAAAATTCTAATAAAACTTTTGATTAATAATTTAAAAAACTTTTTTTCTTTTTTTAACAAAATATTAGGTGATAATGTAACCAATTACCAACTCCATAATAGTATAATAGATGATAGCAATACGTTCACACGTAAAATAAGTAAAAGGTTATCAGAAAACCTTTCCATATAAACTTAGGATTTCCCTACATCGCAAGGTTGAGAAGAATTTTGCATTTTTGCTGACATAAAATGGAACAACATTTCAAAGCTTCCTTATTTGGAAATTCATATTAAATGAATGTAGATATGTTTTATATTATTATGAATTGATGTTTTATAAAGTTTAGATTAAAGTAGGAATGACCAATTCAAAATGTTGTTATATTAGAAGAATCGAAGGTCCAATTTCAACGGGTCTAAAATGTGAGCAGAGCGTAACATGTACGCAGCCATCCGAACTACTTACTGAAGGGCAAGCACCAACGAATTACTCACTTTATTCACAGCGCGAGGGAGAGACAGAGAATTAACCGGATACATAAGCATGTTTATATATATATATATATATATATATATATATATATATATATATATATATATATATATATATGTATGTATATATATATATATATATATATATATATATATATGTATGTATGTATGTTCAGGTTTATTTAAGACCATTCTAATTTTGTGAAACCGTGAGACTAAATCTAAAAATAATTTTAAAAATGCAAAATAAATTGAAAAATCCAAAAATTCTTTTTTTAAATATTATTTTCGGAACTTGAATTAACTAAAAAAATAATAAAAAAATCCCATTTTTTTTAAAATACATGAAACATTCTAATAGAATATTACACTGTACATATTCTAAAAAATAATTTTAAAATGCAAAATAAATGGAAAAATCTAGAAATTTTTTTTAAAATATCATTTTCGGAACTTGAATTAACTAAAAATAAATAAAAAAATAAAAAAAAAATCTTGTTTTTTTTTTAAAAATACGTGAAATATTCTAATAAAATATTACACTGTACATAATCTAAAAAATAATTTTAAAATGCAAAATAAATAGAAAAATCCAAAAAAAAAAATTTAATATTATTTTCAGAACTTGAATTAACTAAAAAAATAATAATAAAAAAAAAATGTGTCTCACAGTCTCATAAAATTAGACCGTCTCACATGAACCTAAAACAAAAAAAAAAAACTCTAAAAATCATAAAAATACATAAAAAATACATAGAGATCACAAAACATTTTTTTGAAAAAATCGCAGCTTTTTATACAAAATCGGTGAAAAAAATTTTGAATTTTTTTTTTTTAAAATGATTTTTTTTTCGGCGAATTTTAACAAAAGCCTGCGATTTTTTATAAAAAAAATTCAAAAAAAATTTGTGATCTCTAAGTATTTTTTTTATGCATTTTCATGATTTTTAAAATTTTTTTGTTTTCCATAGAAGATATATATATATATATATATATATATATATATATATATATATATATATATATATATTCAAAATAGTAACCGTAACTTATTGAATTCAGAAATGTTACATAAAGAAAGAAATTAAGAAAGAAATTAAGCAATAGGAAGTCTAATTTGTTGTTTGTTTTTTCTAAGATGCAGTATGCGAATCACATCTGCAAATCTTTATCAAACATTTGCAGTCTAAAAGAAAAACATTGTTTTTTTTTAATATCTGCAAACTGTTAAAATAAATTAAAAACTAAATAAAATGGTTTTTAAACTTAAACTAGTTTTTCAATACTTTTATGACTTTATTATAAATAGTTAAAAATCAATATCAAAATTTATGTCTTTGTATAAAAAAAAATGAGAAGGAAATGGTACAAATTGACGTAGATTTGATTAAAAAAAATAAAAAAAGTTTTGGTTGCAAAGTTATACCTAACGATTGTAATTGAGTATTAAAGAATTCAACAAATAAAATGGATAGAAATAAACTTTGATTTTAAAATAAAAAAAATTCAAATTTTTTTATTTTACTTTTATCCAGTTAAATCAATTAAAAGCTAGCCATAAATGTTCTCCTAAAAAATGGATGATGTTGCATTAATTTTTTTTATATAAAATTCGGTATAAAAATATAAAACAATATTACGATTATTTTCATACATATTTAAATAACTCTAATAACCATTATTGTAATTAAATTTTTATTTATAAATTCGCCATAAAGGTTATGGTTGTGTCATTAGACCCTTTTTCTTGAAGTATGGTAACTAATTTTTTTCTAAATTGTTTATCATAGATAAAATTGAAATAAATCTAAGTTATATATGATGGGTTTTGGCCACAAGAACATCTTGTGTGCTCATGCAAACCTTAATGCTTGGATCTAGGTTTCTCCATTGTAAACCCTAGATCTAGCATGTCCAACAAGGTTCGATTACACCTCTCGTCCACACCGTTCAACTGCGGTGTCCTAGGTGGCGTCAATTGTGAAACTACTCCGCATTCCTTGAGGTAGTCGTGGAATTCAAGACTTAGGTACTCTCCTCCTCGATCGGATCGAAGCATCTTGATTTTCCTCCACAACTGATTCTCCATTTCTTGTTTAAACTCTTTGAAATTTTCAAAGGTTTCTAACTAATGCTTGATTAAGTAGATATACCCATATCTACTACAATCATCGGTAAAAGTCACGTAGAAGCGGTTCACATCCCTTATGCTTGATCTAAAGGTCCCACACACATCGGTGTGTACGAGATCCAATAGACCATTACCCCTTTTACAAGTGTCAGTGAAGGGTGACTTGGTCATCTTTCCAAGTAAACAAGACTCACACACGTCATCGTCCCTAAGGTCGAATGACTCCAACACTCCATCTTTTTTGTAGTTGGGCTATGTGTTTCTTGTTGACATGTCCAAGATGACAATGCCACAAGCATGCTTTATCCTTACTATTGGAAGAATCGATACACAATACATCATTTCCTAGGTTATCTACAACCATCACAATTTCATAAATTCCATTACAAGGCAATGCTTTGAAATATAAAACACCATTTAGATAAGCATACATAGAACCTTTCTCATTATTAAATTAATATATAAATCCTTGTCTAAACAAACCATGAAATGAAATGATGTTTCTTGCCATATCTAGCAACAATTATTTAAATCTAATCCTAATCCATTACTAAGCGCTAGAGAATACACTCCAATCTTGGTGACAGGCGACGATCTTCTGTTCCTCATGATTAGATTTATCCTTCCATGCTCCACATCCCTATCTCTTCTTAGTCCCTGCAAATCAGAACATATGTGAAACCCACATTCTGTATCAAGAACCCAAGAAATAGCATGTGACGAATCATTATATTTAATCGTGTAAATACCTACGAAAGATGGCTTGATGTTCCCATCCTTGATGGCTTGCAGATATTCTGGGTAGCTTCTCTTCCAATGTCATATCTTGTGGCAGTGGTGGCACTCTGCCTCCTTCGGGTTAGAGTTGGGCTTAGCAGAACCAACTTTGGTTCCACTGGAAGAGGTACCTGATGGGTTTTAGTCATAAGAACATCCTATGTGCTCATACAAACCCTAATGCTTGGATCTAGGTTTCTCTATTGTACATGCAAGTTATCCAAGACTATAAACCCTAATTCTAGCATACAAGTAATCATATTAACATAAGAATGGGTTTAAGATCATACCTTGATTGTTATGTAGCAATAACAATCCAATTCCTCCTTGTATTGACTTTAGAAAGCTTAGAGTCACAAATATCACTCCTCTAATGGTTCACAAACACCATAAGCAAGAGGATGAAGAGGAGAGAGGATGGAGGCTGCCTAAAAACGTGTGAAACCCTAGAAAGATCATTAGCCACGTTTTTGGGTCATAAGGGTCTTATATATAGTAAGGCTATTAGGGTTATCTAACAAGGAAACCCTAATTTGGATGTTTAAGCCCTAAGCAACCCATGGAGCCCTTTCCTCAAGGCCTTGGACGATTTCATATGGGATTCCCCCATAGAATTCGTCCACCTTATAATATAAGGCAATCCATGGCCCAAATTGCAATTATCTTATAATTATAATTCCAGTCCCTTAAGTTTAATTAATCTCTTTTAGTCACAAAACAAATTATCAATTAATTATTGACTAATATTAATTAAACAATATGATTTCTCCTTTAATATATTATTCTCATAATACATTAATAAATCATATTTAATCCTTTCTCTCCATAATTCATCCTATCAAGTTGCTTTGGTGAAGGCAACCCAAAAGGACCACGCACCATCGGGTCAAGTATATACCAAAATAGTTATGGACTTAGACACTAATCCAACAGTACCATCTTGGGATTTTCCTTTGTGGTGGCTCTTTGAAGGATCCTTACTCTTTTAGCCCCTCCATTGCCCAATAGCCAAAACAAGAGTAGCGGTCGAAGTGGGAGTTGATGCAACAAACTTATTCTTGAGATTGCTCTCAGCAGTCCTAAGCAATCCTTGAAGCATGCTCAAGGTGACCTCTTCCTTATTTATATGGTAGGTCATGCAGAACTGGTTGTAGCAGGGAGGCAAGGAGTGAAGGATAATGTCAATTTCCAGCCCTTCATCGAAGTTAACATTTAACTTAAGCAGGCGATCAACATATCTCTGCATCCTTTGCAGATGAGCGGTAAGAGACTCTTCATCACCCATCTTGGCAGTGATCATCGAAGTGATGATCTCATACCTTTCTTGCCTCACACTTTGGTGGTACCGGTCCACCAAGTCATGATGCATCTCGTAGGGATAGTAGTCCTCGTAGGACTTTTGTAGTTTAGCAGTCATATTCGCTAACATGATTCAATGGACTTTCTTGACATTACGCTCATGGGCCTCAAAGGCATCGATTTCTTCGGGAGTAGCAGTGTTGATGTTCACCTCCTTCGGCTCCTTATCGAGGACATACTCTTTGTCCTCGTAATGAGTGATCATTCGGATGTCACAGATCCAATCATTGAAATTGGACCCGTCAAAGATCACTCTCCCACACAAGTTCATGAGTGAGAACGAGTCGGATGAGGTCGAGCCTGAAGCGTTGTTGTTGTTTGAGTTCGACATCTGAAGAAGAAAAGAACAACGTTGGATTAGAAATGAATCCCTAATTAAACACACAAAAATATAAATTAGGGTTAGGATCCAACAACATTATTTACATATTAGAAAAGGGATGTCGTAATCTAACATGAAAATAATTTGAAGGTAAGTGCATGACGATTCACTAATTCTCCACCATGAAAAACAAAAAGATTAAGTTTTAACTGTATTGAAAACTCCTAGATTCCTTTGGGATTCATTGAACTTTTCAATGGTATGTTTAAATCTCGATATGCCCCTCAAGTTTGTGACTAGGATGCCGAGGATCACAAAGCAGGTGTGAATAACCATGCAAATGTACATGGTTCCCTCATTGTTATAGTCGCCCATTCGATGTGCCAGTTAACCACACACGCTTCATCGAACTATGACAAACAATGAGTCACCCTTTTCCACCTTTTCTTAGAACCAATTAGTGTGCCAGTTAACCACACACGCTTCACTAACTCCTTAGCAAGGGTACAAAGTGTAATTTCATGGGATTGCATCAATTCACTTTTCCTAAAGTAACTAAGATTGAGAATTTTGTAAAAACATTTAGTTACTTTATATAGATTCATCATACTTCTAATGAGGAAAGGTTTGCCCTATCCTACCTGTTCGGCTAACGACCCTCCACCAATCAAGGAAGCAGTGGGTGAGAGTGAACACCCATTAAACGGCCATATTATAGGTTATAACCTTATACCCCCCTTATAGATCGGCTTCGTGAATGAGGCCTACTAACGGTAAGACTAGCAATTATATATATATATATATTAATCTTATAATATTATAAAGTATAAGGTTGAATTTTAAACTTGTAAAATTCTAGGGTTTGAAGTTTAAATAGTTCAAATTAAACATTTTAATCATAAAATTTAAATTTCAAAATTTGAGGGCAAGTTTTGAACTTTTTCAAAACATAAAGATCAAATAGCAAATAATTTTCAATTAAACATTTAATTTAATAATTATCTAAATTTGACCTAGTCAATATTACTTGCAAGGTAATTCAACAATTAATTTAAATAATCAAGTATTATCAAATAAGGAAATTATTATTTAAACAATTGGTAATTATATTTTGTTTTGATGAGGATATTGATAAAAAGGTAATAAAATTCAGATTTTATTAGACTAAAACAATTTAGGTAATTATCCTTAAGCAAAATAGCAAGAAATCCTGAAATTCCCTCTGTCTGACGCTCCGACTCGCCGAGTCCACTTATGGACTCGTCGAGTCCACAATGGGACTCGTCGAGTTCATCAGGCAGAGAGCAAGAAAAATGATTTTTAAGCAAGAATTAACAGACAAAGCATCAAATTCGAGAGAAGCTAATCAAGGCTCTAATACCACTGATGGGTTTGAGCCATAAGAACATTCCTATATGCACATGAAAACCCTAATGCGTGGATCTAGGTTTCTCTAATGAACATGCTTTTCACAAAAGACTTGAAAATCCTAGATCTAAGGTATACAATTCGAAATTGACAATATAAAAGAGATCTAGATGATTACCTCTTCTTGAAAGCTTAAATCTTGTTATCCTTGGAGCTTAGAGTCACAATTGTCACTCCTCTAATGGCTTACAAACACCAAGAAGCAAGAGGATGATTTGGATAGAGGTTGTAGGCACAAAATCGGATCTAGGAACTCCTTAGGGTTTCTGGTAGGTGATTTCTATAGCCCATGGGTCCTTTAAATACTTGAGCTGCTAGGGTTACAGTATGAACCCCTAATTTGATTACTTAGGCCTTAAGCAGTCCAATGATCCTTCTAGATTAAGGCTTGGACGAATTCAAGGAGTCCATACACCTTAATTTCGTCCACCCTATGATCCATAAGGATCCCCAGCCCAAAACCAACTATCACACAATTGACAGTTCTAGTCCTCTTTATTTAATTAATCTCTTTTAGCCACAAAATTAATTCTTAATTAATTATTGTCTAATATTATTTAAACTATATGACTTCTACTTTAATATATTAATCATATAATATATTAATCATAATAAACTCTTTATTTATAAATCATCCTATCATGTTGCTTTGGTGAAGGCAACCCAAAAGGACCATGCACAACCGGGTCAAGTACTTTCCAAATATAGGTACAGGCTTAGACACTAATCCAACAGGATTTCCGAGAGGTTGGATGATCGAAATGAGGCATAGGGTTAGGCCGGGGTTAGATTTCACGGAATGGATCAGGAGTTCGGAACCCTAAGTGGGTGAGAACAGTCTGCATGGGAAAGATCATCGGGAGGGGTGGTCTAGGGAGATTCTCAACAGTTTAGAGCGGGTTCGAGTCAGGCTGAAGGCTTGGAGAACGGTCCAAATAGGATGAAGGCCCAGAGAGGCGGTCCAGACATGTTGAAGGTTCGGAGAACGGTTCAGACATGTTGAAGGTTTTGAGAGTGGTCCAGATAGGTTGAAGGCCTAGTGAGGCGGTCCAGTCATGCTGAAGACTTTGTATGTGTTTGTAGATCTATGTACGAGTATTGAGTATGCTGCTATGCTATATCAATCAGTAGGTCTGTCCCCAAGTATTAAACATGCTGTTGGAGTAGGCTGAAGACTCTTGTGTATTTTTGGTTTGATCGTAAGTTGTTATTAGAGATCGGATGGAGTACAGAGGATCTTGGTGATCTCATCAGTTCGGAGTGTCTCAAAGGATTAATCTTCTTGGATCGGGTAAAACTCCAGTTGGGGACTGGGAGTAGATCCAAATGGGTATTCGTTAGCTTTAGGAAGGATTGGGATTAGAATATCCTGTCATTCAGGTTCTAGGAACTGGGTTAGATCTTTCTCATGACCGTCTACAACATTTGGATAGGGTTGATGCAGTCCTGCTCTATGAAGTAGGCTAAGATACCCGATGCGGGTTGGATGAGAGTCGTAGGTACGAAGGCTCCAGGGGAGCGGTAGGGTTGAGGTGGTAGGCCAACAAACCCTGAGAATTTCAACTCGATAGTTGAATTGATTCGACATGATGATATTCTAATCAAGCGATGGAGGAAAGTGGATATCTACATGACCGAAGTGTTGGGAAACTAAAGTGACAACAATAGTGTCAATCGGTCATCAGGAGCATTCCAGTCATAAGTTGAGAGCCGGAGAGGGCGTACCAGACTCATGCTGTGGGCTCAAAGGCAATCCAGACCTATGTTGAGGACCATGTAAGGGTATTCCAGTTGTAGGCTATAGGCATAGAGATTGTGTTGGTTATGTCTTTTGTAGGAGCGCGTTCAGAATGGGTGTATTGTTGAGATTTGGGGGAGTTGCACCCGTTTGTGATGAATCAGAGGATGGTGGATGAGATGCAAGGATAGATCCTTGGACCTCAAGTTATGAGTAGACCCGAGTTATGTTCACAGTGGTAATCCAATCTAGGGTATTCCATCATGAGGATGATCGGAACCTATGATTGATTGGACCTGATATGTTTGGTATTCCAACCCGAGGGTTGATTGGGCCAAACATGTCTGGGATGCGAGGGTATTACATCCTAGGGATGACTGGACCCGTCGTAGGCATGCCTGGTATTCCAGCCCGAGGCTGATTGTGCTAGGTATGAGTGTTCGTGTTTATTAGTGGATTGATTTTGTATGATATTTTGGGAGCTGAAGGATGCATTATCCTATCAGCACAAAGGGTTCGCTTCAAGAAGAGGGTATGTTGGGTTTCCGATACTTTGGATCATCAGGATTTTGGCAGGTTGGCAAAGTGGCATGTAGGATAGAACTTTTGAAAAGGTTCAGTTGGTATCCACATCGCTTTTCACATTTGGCAGCTGCGAAGGAGCATATTGGATGAGTGGGCGGTTGTATCGTTAGGTGATGTTCAGGTCGTAGAGCACTTGAACTATGTAGGGAACCAGTGGCAACATCGGAAAAGCTCCGAGTAAACTTGGGAGCCAGAGTCAAAGATGCAGGAGCATTATCGTGAATGGTTCGCCGCAGTTGGCTTCGAGGACGAAGCCTAGTTTAAGTGGGGGAGAATTGTAACATCCCAATATTTTCCATTTATAGTCCCTGTGAATGTAAGGGTGAAGCCATGAAAAGTCTAAGGGCTAAGTTGAAATTTTGGGACCAGGAGGAGTACGTTGCACGTACATACGTGTACGTTGAGCGTACTAGGCGCGTCCTAGTACACTGGGCGTACACTTATGTACGTTGGGCATACTCATATCAGAAGGAACCCCTAATATTTAGGGTTTGGGGACTAATTAAGCAACATTATGAGCACTAAACCTTCCCTTACCTCAACCTCCACCGCCTAGAGTCGTCTTCCCCAAACCCTATACTTTCCTTTGTGTATTTGAGCTTATTGAGTGTTTCATTGAGTGCTCTAAGATGAAGGTATTGCATCAAAGAGCTGGAGAAGAAGATCAAGCTTGTAGATCTGAAGTTAGCTTGTGCCCTAGAAGCCCCAAAAAGTATAAAGCTCCAAATTTTATGCATATATGTCACACCCCCGAACCAGACGGCGAAAACGTCCGAGGGCTCGCGTGACTCAAATTGAATATCATCACAATGAATATACATGAAACATAACATAAACTTCACCATCCATCAATACATTACAACTGACATTGTTCACGTCAAGTACATTGTCTAAATATTACATATTCATATCATAGATTGTTTGAAAGTTTTCAAAAGCATACCACCCTAACATACTTGGTACTACTCCCCAGCTTACCTGTTACCTGAGAATACAAGTTATTTTGAAAAACGTCAACATATGGAATGTTGGTGAGTTCATAAGCATGGTTGTTTTGAAATTGTCTGTATAGTTTATAAAACCCAGAAAATCTGATATTTTCTGAAAAGACAATTGTTTATAGCAAAGTGTGAAGATCTATAGTTTTGTACGTAAGTGATTTCAAAGCGTGTATAAATGAGAAGTTTTTGCATGATAGTTATTGAAAAGTGAGTGAATGGTGTTGATTTCCTCGAAAAACCCGATGTTTTCTGATAACATAATATAATATAATTGTTTTGAATTGTTATACCATCACAAAAAATGATTTTGATTTTCCTTGATTACTCGGATAGTATTTGGATTTATTTATGTGAGTCGTTATAACCATGCATGATAATGACTAGTTTGTCTGTCTTGGCATTCTAACGAATGCCAAAATTGATCTTAAGATTTGTCACCCAGACTGGCTGAGTCTAACTATAGCGAACAACTGAGGTGTGGGGGAGTCACCCTCGTATAGATCTATACACAAACTCTTGCTCTCCCTCCAGGAGACTTTGATTATAACTACAGACTACAAACGACCCATAAAGGTGCCGCCCGTTATTACTCATTGAATTTGATTACCATTGATTAACGACCTGTATTTGTTTACTAAATTGAAGGCAAGCCTAACAAACGAGAAGAAGAGGATTACAAAGTCCTGCTAATTACGTGTATTATTTAAGGTTGTTGGGTATACGAAGGATACGTTGGCCCATTTCGCATTTGATTTATTTGGACCTTACTAGCAATATTAATGGGCCACCGAGGCCCAATAGCACTTGAAAGCCATTGAGGGTCCCTTAAGCATGTAATTGGGTCACCGGAGGCCCAATAAACATTTATTTTCATCGTTGGGCTCAAAAGTTATGTTAATGGGTCACGACGGTCCAATAAACATGATTTGACACTTTCAAGCCCAAATATTTGAATATTTACTTGTTCTAGGTATTGTATAATTGTTGGAAGGTTTGATTGAACGATTGTTATTTTCGTATTGGCACAAGGCCGGTCGGTTACTTATAATGATATTTGGAATTATACGTATATTCATCTTTCTATTTTCATGAGTTGTAGTTTGGTATTTTTGACTAAAATATCTTAATAATAAAATAATTGGTTCAAAATATTGGTTTGACATTTTCAGCCCTTCTTTAATAAAAATGATAATTTTAGTCCCCCTTTTTTTTTTTTTTTAAAAAGAAGAAGACATTTTAGGTCCTTAAACCATTTTCTTGACATTTTTGACCCATAGATTTGTTTAAGTGATATTTTTAGTTCAAAATTTACTCCTTGGCAGTTTCAGCCCCTCCAGTAAAGAGTTTTTCAGTTTAAGCCCAAACTTTTCGCAACTTTTACAATTTTGGCCCAAAATCCAAAAGTTTACATTTTTTATCCTTGTTTGGAAAAAAAAATCATTTTAACCCTTGAATTAGTTTTTTTTACCCTTTTACCCCCTGTTTTGAGAAGTTTACCATTTCAATCCCTTGAAAATTGTTTTTTCGCAATTTTTGGCTCAATGGGCCGAAAAGCCCAAAATTTGGCTCATTAAGCTGCAAATTACATTTCTAGCCCTTAAAAGAGTATGATATTCATAAAACATTTATTTTTACTGTTTTGACTCTTTTAGTCCTTAAGAAAACCGTGAATGACAACATTCAACCCAACTTTTGTTTATTTAACAAATATAGCCCAAAAATGAGTTTATGTTGTAATATGTTTATTATAATCTTATAGGGTAATTTTTCTTGACTTGTTAACTGTAATGCATCCTATATCACATATTGTCTCCCATGAACTATAGATCTCGAAATATCTTTCATTTTAGGCACATATTTACCACATAAACACAAGAAATCACACATAACATACAAACACACATAGATCTACACATTTTACTTGTATTCTCCCCCATAAAACATGTGAAACCCGAAAATAGAGGGGTATGAACTCACCTTTACTTGTTGATTTCGATTTGAAAAAGAAATGGAAGAGTTTGATGCTATTTTTCGGCCTTACAAGCTTTCTTGGGTTGATTTCGAACTTAAGAAGCTTCTAAGGGGTAGATCATGAAAATTGTGTGAGTTAGGAAGAAGTTTTGATGAAGTAAAGAGACTAGGTTATGGATCTAGACAATAACTTACTAATGATGATGATTATTGTGGAATAACCTTTTTGTAAAGCCCTAACTCTCGAAAATTTTGAAGGAGTAGTGAAGAAGTTGTTGTGATTTCATGAAAGAAGCTTAAGTGAAGTGTGTGTGTGTGTGTGTGTTTCACTTTGGTTGAGAATTAGGAAGTGGAAGGAGAAGAGAGAGAGGTGAGGGGATGGTGCGTTGAGACATGTGAGGTTTTGCATGGAGATCCATAATGTAATAAGGAGGTGGATAATCCTCCTTATCTCTTTGATTTTTTTTCTTTTTTGTTTTGCATTTGGGTCGAGAAAGAGAGAAGAGAGAAGAGAATTTGGGCCTTTTGTGCTTAAGTCCATATTATGGGCCCATTTTGATGATTTTCGGCCCAATTGGTCTTTAGAGATGGTTCACAGCCCAATATAAATCAAAGTATGAGTTTTATGGCCCATTAGGGCTAATTAAATTTTTATGGCCCAATAAGGCCCATTAGAGATAAACTAGTCTATTCTAGGCTTATGAGGCCCAAAATGTTCAGTTTCATGCAATTGGGTCCAATTAGGATCCATTTAAGAGTCCTAAGCCGAACATAGTCAAATTAAAAGCTTATTAGTCCATTAGGCCCAATAAGAAAATCCTAGTCCAACATGGACTTAAACCGAGATTTTTAGGGTTTCCAACTTTTGTTAACTATTTGAAAGTTTGTATAGGGTATTTGATGGAATTTTGTTGTCATTGAATAAACACCATACAAGCTTTAGCTACAATGTCATTCTTTGTTAAGTGTTTACAACGTATCAGAATTCCTAGTTGTGACAATATATGTATAGATCTTGCCATTTTGTTTTAAAAGAACCATCTCTTGCACCAAAAATCCATAAGGTGGTTCATGATGTGATTTGGACGAAAAGGACTGTCCTTCTAGACTCTTGATGGGACCTTGAGTGACAAAAATGAGGTCTCATTAGCTGAATGTGTCCTATGCATGAATAAAGAAGGTCTTAATGGATTAAGACCAAGTATTAAGATCTTCCTGGATGTCCAAAGTGATAAAGTGCATGAATTTATGGGTCCTAGGCATGTTAGGTCACTAGATCTGATGTTTGGGCTTAAGTGCTTAAGCCATTAAGCACTTAATAAGGTTTTGATGAAACCCCGCGTACGCCCAACGTAACTCTAGTACGCCTTGTGTAACTCCAGTATGCCCAACGTACTGGGTGAACCACCCCAATGGTGGTCAACATCTAGACAAGTACGCCCAACGTACCAAAGGAGTACGTCCCGCGTACGTCCTCTGTTGGTCCTTTGACAAATGGGCTTCGGGTTTTGGGCTGTTTATGGACTAATTGGATTTGCACCTTTGCTGGACTTTATGAATAAGATATTTGGGGCCAAGTAGTGATAAGGGATCATGGGGTTAGGCCCAATTAGGATGTTGGGATTAATTTAGTAAATTGGGCCAATAATAGGATTTGTAAATGGACTTTCAAGTTAAGGATTTGGTATTGGGCTTTAGCCCAATAAAGAGAATGGACTTAATGAGTTGTGTGGACCCTTAGTCAAGAAGGTTATCTTGGGTATTAACTTGATATTTTTATATTATAGTTCGGGATTTCCGGTGAGACAACGATCAGAGGTTTTCGGTATTTCAACACTACTTGCGAGATGAGTTACCTCATTATACTAAGGGGTCTAAGGCACCAAGGTCGGCCCATTGGATATGATATCCTAGCAGTTGGTAGTATGTCGAGTATGAGTAAGTGTTGCATGTTAGTTGTTATGCCAGTTAGGTAGATCTGTTGGACTACATGTAGTATTATGTGATTATCTGTATGCGCATTAGTTGTGTTATATGTCAACATGTTATGTAGGATGGGTTGAGGTGATACTGCTCCGTGTGGTAACCAACAAACCCAGGAGCATTCCAGATACGAGCTGAGAGAGACTCGTACTGTGGGCTCGAGAGCATTCCAGATACGAGCTAAGGGAGACTCATACTATGGGCTCAATGATAATCCATATGTGATTTGTGGGCCTGGAAGGCAATCCAGACTCACACTGTAGGACGAGGGCTAATCCAGTCTGTAAAGTTGTGGACCCAGTACATATTGTTATTTGTATATGTGTTATGTGTAATATATCATTATTTTGGGGGAACTCACTAAGCCTTGGGCTTACAGTTTCAGTTTATTGTTTCAGGTACATCAGGTGATCGCGGGAAGGCAAAGGCGTGATTGTACAGCTCCTCATATTTATGTTTATGTTTCTGGGATACTCTGATATTATACATTTTGAAAACAAGCTTTGTAATGATTAATGGTTTTGAAATGTTTTTAAAAAGTTTAAATTTGGCATGATTTTTTTATAGGTGTTATAGGAGCTTCTTTTTTTTTGGGGACCTGACTTGGATGACCAACGTTTGTGTTGGGTTCGGTGGGATAGAGTTCTTGCTTCGAGAGATGTTGGAGGTTTGGGTGTGGGTAGTCATTTTGCTTATAACAAGGCTTTACTTCTTAGGCGGCGTTGGCGTTTTTTTCCTTACCTGAATTTGTTATGGGTTAGGGTGGTGAAAATCTTTTATGGTTTGGATGGACACTCCTTTCCTTTGATCCCGAAGAGATCTTGGTTGGGTCCTTGGAAAGGTATTACTCTGATGGTAGCTAACCTGATTGATCGTGGTTTCGATTGTCATGTCGCATGTCCTATTAGGATAGGGGATGGAGTGTGTACTTCTTTTTGGCATGGCATCTGGTTGGGAGATACTACTATTGTTAGTACCTTCCATAGAGTGTTCGCGCTAGATAATCACCGACATTTTATAGTTAGAGATCGTATGTCGATTGGTTGGAGTATGGATAGTCTCAAACGGGTACCTTAGGGTGGTATTGAGCATACCCAGTGGGATTCTCTTTTGATGATGTTGCAGGGAGTTCAACTTAGTCTTACTACGGATAGATTGGGATGGACCTTAGATGATTCTAATACGTTTTCAGTCTCTTCGGCTCATAATTTTCTTGACAATGGGTTATTTCCTTCGGGCAGTTTGACTACTAGATGGAATAATTGGGTTCCGATTAAACTCAATATTCTCATCTGGAGGGTGCACCTTCATAATATTCCTATGTGTGTGTGAGAGAGAGATAGAGATAGAGAGAGAGACAGAAGAGATTATCTTTTAGAGGTATTATGGTGGATTCAATTATGTGCCCGATTTGTTATAGTGCTGGGGAGAGCATCGAACATTTTTTTTTCAAATTGTTTGAGTTGATTGAGATTTGGACCCGTATTGCTCTTTAGTGGGGATTTTCTCTTCCTGATCATATTTTGGTGCAATATCTTCTTTCATGGCCTGAAAGTCTCACGTTGAGGAAGGACCAACAAAAGGTTTTTGATGCAGTAATCTCGACTACGTTTTGGAGCATTTGGAATTTTCGGAATTCGACAATTTTTGGAAAGACTATCCCTAAAAAGTCGTTTTTGTTTGATGATGTTGTAGATAAGATTTTTTGGGGTTTCTAATAGATGTAGTAATACTAAGTTACGTTGGACTAATTGGCTCTAAAACCCAACTTTAGCTTCTATTATTTTGTAATTGTTTTCTAGCTTCTTGCTAGCGTTTTTAATATAATTATGTTGTTCTAAAAAACATGTATGGTTCACATGCTGTTTATTAAGTGATTGTCATGTTTACAACAAATTGGAATACAATTTTTTTTTGAAGAAATACGAGTATATATAATTTTAATTAATTGTTGTCCGTAGTTGTAATTACTTAGAAAGCATATCTAAAAAAAAGTTAAAAAAAAAACTAAAATATGTATAATTTTAATTAATTGTTGTCCGTAGTTGTAATTACTTAGAAAGTATATCTAAAAAAATTACTAAAAAAAACTAAAATAAATCTAATAAGTGAGGGGTAGAGTTGGAAAATAAGAAAGAAGCACATGAGAAAAATTGAGCGTATTGTTGGATGTTTTTATTAAGTTTTCCAAGTATCATCCATAAGTTGTCAAAATGAAGTTTAAGGATTTTAAAAATGATTAAAGTACATTTTCTAAAGTTTTAATGTCATTTTTGTTGAGTCCATATAAGGGGTGTTACAATCCTTCAGGACTGTGATCAATATCAGGCTCTTACCCGACTTTACAAATAGTTAAATACATAAATAAGTGTTAGAAATTGGGTAGGGTATATATTAGAGATCTGGATATCCATTGGATCATGAAAATACTTTCCGAACTGATATTTGTACCCTATCCTGGGTTACAAGAAACTCAACATAGCATAATCCCAAGGGGACACTTACAAATCTAGGCACAAAAATATAAGCCAAATTGCTAGAACATTTTGAGTTCGTACGAAGAAGAACAAGAACTAAAAGGTCATCTTTCTCTCCAAGAGGAGATTCCTTTATATAGAAAATGAGATGTAGGGTTTTCTTCTAAGGTTGGCCGTTATGAGCTCATTTTGAAAACAAGCCAAGAGAATCCGGAATTAATGAGGAAATCAAGGGTTTCCAAAACTAACGATCTGAGTCAGTTTTACCATATTTCCCCTTAAGAAATCGATTTTTCTACTATGTATCCAATTGTAAATCAAGCGTTTCCAGATCAATCACCCCAGCTAAGGGCTCTGCCCCTTGGACCCCGCTAGGGGTGCTGCCCCTATACCCCGCCAAAGGGCACTGCCCATTTGGAAACCCCGGACCCAGGGGAGCTGCCCCCGGACCCCCGACTTGTCGTCAAACCGACTTTTAATTCAATCTTATACATGCGTGCACTCTTCACAAACCCAAACTTATATTAGAGTACAAATTACAAAGCTCCTTAGCTTACATGTAAGTTCCAATTATACAAAATGACCATGGTGATACTAAAATCACCAACAATAAGCTACATGAAACAAATGTCAACTAAATTGTGTTAAATGTTCTCCATACGTGCCAATTCATATTTTGTAGGAGTGGGTGACAAAGTGAATTTTATAACCGAATAACAGTTGCAGGTCAACTCACAAACACACATAATAATTCACGATTAAAATATAACACATAATGATAATCTAGAAAAATCATATATGTTGTAGAAATTGTAAAAATCTAAAAGAATATAATGTAAAAAAGTTGATTAATGCAATAAACGAAATATGTTATGCTTAGTGAATTTGTTATACATTGAACAAAATATACAACAAAATCTAAGACCGATCTTGAATCAAGATATGCAATAGGATCATAGGATCCCGAGTAGGATCATAATATCTCACTCCAATCCTATCCCATATCTTTAGTTTTTAATTTTATTGTCAAGTCTCTTATCTTTTAAACTTCAGAAAATCCATTCATTTTGCTCAACAATCTCATGTATAGCCTAAAAGTTAATATTCAATCAAAATTGATCCTCAAAAATTCTGTTCAACTCAAAATTGAACATTGTAGATATAGGAAACTTTATCAATTAATCTCAAATTTGGAAGAACATCACCGCACACAAGTTAGTCCCCTTTCTATCTTATAAGTTATACCTGTAGATATGCATGGTTACAATGATTTTTTTTCTTAGTTTTTATGGTTTAATTCTACAAATATTATGATTATAGCTTAAGAAGTTAAAGCAACATCATCATCATCATGTTATAATACAAGGTTTTTAAACCCGCACGTTGTGGTAGGAGTTTAAGAAATAATTTCTATTAAAAGTACATTACTATAAACGAAAAAAACTCACTAATGGATATTTATTGCAAATCTAATGGAAGTACATTGCTACAAATGGAAAAGCAATAATTATAAACTACATATTCACATAGATGCACAAATACACCCATATGTGCTATTACAATTTTGAAACTTGTTCAAATTAAATATGTTCCAACTTGAAAAAAGTACAATTCTCTAAAGCAATCCCAAGAAATGACAAAACAATTATAAGATACCCAAATTTAACTAATAAATAATAGCAACGTACTTTCATTAGTTTGTTTATTGTAGAATCTTAACTCATTTAATTCTATTACAACCTTGAAATTTTTTGAAGTAATGAAAGGGATGAAAGTCGGATGCTATAATAAACAAATTTTAGGAAAATACATTTAGATTTCATTGTTTTTATTCCGAATATATTTTATAAAAATTAGTAGTGAAAACCAAGTATGTAATTTGTATGGACCAAAAGTTGGAGTGTATTACTATATGCATACTATCATAAAATGAGCATTAAACATTGATGAGATTCTAGTTTTAGGATTCGTCGAAAACGAAACCTTAGACCATGCTTCTTTTACAACTTCAGTATTTCACTCTTATACCCTTGTATTTGAACCGTTCTAAATCTTCGGGCATATTTAATAAGCCAATCAGCACCCCAAAGATATTTACCTTAAAAAAAACATAATTTTTTGTAGCCTACATAAGAGATTAGTTATATCATATCAAGTGAACATGGATATCTCCAATTTCACTGGCTTTGTCTAGTCTCATCTTGTATTCATGGTTGTAACTTTGAATATCCTCTGTGCCGAGCCACCCGAATCTGATGCACAAATCATGTTATAATCTTCATTGTTGGATTGTTTAAAAGTATAATATTTTTCAAAAGTCAGACTCATATCGATAATCAAAAAATTAGATTAAACAATAACTTGGACTAAAACTTTAAAAAAATATATATTGGTTTGAATTTCTTTTAGATAACAATAGTTGGAGGGCATCTGTTCATAGATATCAATCGGGAAAAACAATTTATGGTCATTATCGACAGTCTGATACAATCTTGGCAGATGTAGGTTTTATTTTCTTTCATACCAAACTATGTTCTCTAATAGGGTAAAAGTACCAACAAAGTACCAAAGTATGATGTTATTTTACAATTCAAAAAAATCCACCAAAATACCACAGGGACCATGTCCGTAATTTACAGATCAAACATTTTACGGATTCAACAATCGGTCAAATACCACAGCCACCATTTCTGTAATTTACTATTTTTTATATTTCTTGTTTCGAATTATCTTGGTTTTTAAATTGTGGTGAGTTTTTGAAATAACAGGCTATATTTAATGCTTAATAAAGTGTGGAATCAAGGTGAAATTTACATCATATGCTTAATTAATTTTTTGAAATTGGATGAATGAAATAAAATAAAAAAATTTAAAAGATTTAAGGTACATGCACCTTTGCCCATTTAGCAAAACTATGTCAAAATAACATCCAACTCTGTCAAAACACGTTATTTTGGTAAAATTTCAAACTAAGATGTTATTTTTAAAGATTTAAGTACTTTGAAAATCAGTCAAAATAGGATGCTATTACGTGTCTTTTTTACTAAATACATAAGGATTTAGAAGAGAAATCAAGAGAAATTAAACTTTCCCCATGAAGTCCCAACTTTTTAGAAATTTGTCTTTATATATATTTTCCTTCCATTTCACCTAGTGTAACATAATTAATAAGTTTCTCAAAAATATTTTATAAATATCACAATATTTCCTTTCAAACACAGTTAATGGGGAAAAAGAAACATGATCTTCCCATTTTAATGGTTCTAACAGATTCTCACACCTGAGGCTTAGCATCGTTGTCCTTTCATATCTTAAAAAAAAAATCAAATTTTTTCAAAGATAAAACATGTACATGTTGCTAATAACATATTTGCATACCTGAATTCTAGAATACTATTAGATACCAAGAGTAATCAAACCATGATCCAAATGTGCACCAACTCCATAAATCCCATTGAAGGGGCTAGACACTTAGCCTACAACATAAACAGTTTTATCATATTTTTATTTAAAAATGATGTTGAAAAAACTAAAAATTATATTATTATTCTTTAGTTTAAATTCTCACCTTCATAATACAGCAAGATTGCAATCAGTTTACCATGCATTTCTTGTCGTTCAAAAAAGTTGGCATCAAGATCAAGCGAAAGGACAATAAACCTTTATATTTTCTAACTACTTCCCAAAAGAAAAAAATGAATTTAAAAAAATACAAAAATTGGCAACTTATATAATGTTATACTACTAAATGGTCATAAAATTTGATAGGCTGTATATCTATAAAAACTTACATAACTTGTTGATGATATTTTTCCGTAGTCTACCTCCATTAAAGTACGATATTAGTCAAAACCACTCGAACTTGAAAGAATTTCATAAATAAGAATAAAACGAACAAAGGGTTATTTATCAATGACCACATAATACAAAAACATAATCTATTCAAATCTATCACAATTACTAATTCACAGAACTTTCACACAAAAAGTTAATGAAGAGGAAACAAACCTGATCAGAAGAGATTCCTCGAGATCTTGCAATGCTGCCAATGCCTCATCTAGAGATCCATTGCTGATTTTGTTGCTATGTTGATAATCATATTTATATATACTTTGAGCAATATCCCCGTTATGATTGTCGTTGTGAATCTCTTTGAAATCTAAAACGTTGGAATTGAAGGAAGCAATGATTGTAGATTAAAATTAGATTAGATTGATACAAATCATATAAATAAAGAAGGGAATTTAACTAATTAAGGTAATTAAGTATTTCAAATGTTCACATATGGGTAATATTGTTTTTTTTGTACTCATTTACCCAACTAACTTGTTTCAGCCGTTCAAAAATAACCAACATTACCGGCTATTGTAGGTTTTGGGTGATGTGGCATCTACGTGGCTTGTACGCTACAATACCCATCACCTACATGGCATTGAGAAGTGTTTACATTATAAGAGGGTGAGATACGACAACTTATTAATTAAAACCCTAGATCGATCGATGACATCTTCTTCCTCATCCTTTTCTTCCAAACGACAAGACGAATTGCAACCGGATCATCCATGTGATTGCGATTTGCCATCTCGTGTGAAGACATCAAGAACCCCAGACAATCCTGGAAGGAAATTCAGAGTTTGTCAAAACTCACTGGTAATTCATATTTTTTACTTCTTCTTCATCCTTCAATTTAACATGTTCTTATAAATTTCTTGAAGAATGGAAAAAGTCCAAGCTGTAAATTTTGGCAATGGTTGGATGAGGATGAAGGGAGGAAAGATGGAAGAGGGCATTACAGGATGAAAGCAGAAGAAAGCTGCAATCTTACCTTGAAAATTTGTACCTTGGAGAATGAAATCAGCATATGCAGGATGAAGATTGAAGAAGAGAAGAACAGGAATAAACAAGAACTTGACAAAGTCAACTGGAAATTGTTTACCCATAGACTTGCATTAATTTTCTTGTTTCTCTTGTATGTCAAAATGTTGTTTTAAATTATGTATTATGATGTAGTATGACTAAATTATGTATGCTTTTGTGATGTTTTCAATGAAAAAGGTTATATTCTATCATTGGAATGGAATAGTACATTGTAATGGAATGGGTATTAAACTTGGTAGTATAAAAGATAGTAATAAACATTGTTATGGAATTGAATCATTGTAATTGAATCATTGGAATTGAATCATTGGAATGGTAGTGTACAAAACTTGTAATGTTATTGTTAATCACTGGAATTGAATTGTTCAAACAATGTAATGGAATTGTGATTACATTGTAAAGGAACTGTGATTACAGTTGATATTCTAAAAGATGGTAATAAATTATAAATAATACAAATGGTATTAGAAAGATGTGCAAAAGATGGTAATTGAATCATTGGAATGGTAGTGTACAAAACTTGTAATGTTATTGTGAATCATTGGAATTGAATTGTTCAAACAATGTAATGGAATTACGATTACACTGTAAAGGAATTGTGATTACAGTTGATATTCTAAAAGTTGGTAATAAATTATAAATAATACTAATGGTATTAGAAAGATTTGCAAAAGATGGTAATATATTATAGACATTCCAGGGAACATTGACTTCAAAAGATGTGTCAAAAGTTTTACATAACATAGTTAAACATTCATTACACCCAAAAGATGTACAAAAAGTTATGCTATTCCAACTAGTTTTCAAAAGATGTGCCAAAAGATTCCAAAGTTAAAAGATGTCAGTCAAAGATGCCAAAAACATTAACAATAGTACAATAAGCCAAAAGTTAATCCAACTCATACGGATTGTCATCACTACTGCCCTGTTTTCCCTCCCACATCTTTCTTATCTTCAGTTTTGTAATTCTTTCTGAAGGTTTCCTTGCCCTCTTTCCCACTACAACTTGAAAAGCTGGTATTTCCACTTGATCTTGAACTACAATTTGGTTAGCATCTTCAACTTGAACTTGCACTTCAGGTTCAACTTCAGCTTGAACTCCAAGGTGAACTTCAACTTGGTTAGCATCATGAACTTCAGGATGATTTTCAGGTTCAACTTCAGCTTGCACTTCATCTTGAACTTCATGTTTCACTCCATCTTGGACTTCAGGTTCTACTCCATCTTCAACTTCAGGTTGCACATCATCTTCAAATTCAAGATCAAAAGAGTCAACATCACTTTCAGGTTCTATTTCAACTTCACTGTCACTGTCAATATCAACTTCATGTGCCAATACAACCTTCACTTTATCTGTTTTGTATTACTTGAAAAGTTAAGTTATGCCCAATATGTTAAGTTATACAAGTTATATACAAATAAATATATCAAACATACCAGCTTTCTTGGATTTCTTTTTCTTTGAACTTGCATTTGATGATTCCCCAATTGTTTTCTGAGGACATGTTGTTCTATTATGCCCACTTTCCCTACATATGTTGCATTTCATCACACTACCTCTTTTTGTGATTGAATGCTTTTTTCCTTGGTTTTCCCTCTCAATTTGATCCCTTTTCCTTTTTGTTGATGGTCTTCCTGGTAGCCTTCTCCTTTTGGGGGGCAATGGGCTGATGTAGTCTACATGAGGCCACATGTCACTACCATTTAGTGGGTTAATGGTATTCCTGTAACAATTTAGGTACATTGATGTGGTAAACCATGGTGACACATACTCCTCTACATCCCTGTTGAGGCTTGCAATGCAAGCATACCCATGCACACAAGGGTAACCTGTTAACTGCCAAGTTCTGCAGGCACATGTCCTACTACCAATATCCACAACATATGCATCATACCCAAGTCTGACTTCATACTGTTGATAACCAGATGGTATTACTTTCCAAAACCTGTCCATATACACATGTTTAAAGACAAACATATATAAGGACAAACATGTTTAAAGATAAACATATATAAGGACAAACAGTTTTAAGCACTTACCTTTGAAGATCCTTAAGCTTGGACAACTTCAGCCTAATGGTAGGACATATGGTTAAATCCCAAGATTGCCCCTTAATCTTCTGTTTATAAAGCCTCTCCATCACATAAATTCGAATTTCTTCTAACATGGTGATTAGTGGTCTCTTCCTAGCAACTTCAATCACAGAGTTGAAACTCTCAGAGATACCATTTTCATATGCATCACAAGCCCTATCAGTCTGAAAAAATGCTTTACTCCAAGTTTTAGGGTCCCTTTCCATCAAATGGTCCTAAGCTAGTGGCTCTAATTTCTTGATTTCATTCATGTGTTGTTCAAATTTTGCAGGGGTAGTAGCTGCAACAGCATACCATAAAAGCTTTCTAAACACTTGGCCCTTAAACCTTTTCAGGAAGTTAGCACATATGTGCCTAGCACATTGCCTATGCTCTGCTGCTGGGACCCTTTCCTTCACAGCCTCAAGTAATCCCTGTTAGCAATAGACACAAAATTTAAACAACAAAAACATAACATAAGCTAAAATAAAGATGAAAATAATAAAAATTGATTACTTTGTGTTGGTCTGATATCAAGGTTAGTCCATGCCCAACTCCCATTCCAAGGTCCTCAATTAGAAGGTCAATAAACCACTTCCATGTTTCTTTACTTTCCACTGATACAATAGCCCAAGCAATGGGATATATATGGTTATTTGCATCTCTACCTATAGCAGAGAGCAACTGACCTCTGCATATGCCCTTTAGGAAGCAACCATCTAGTCCAATTACCCTCCTACAACCTTCAATCCATCCATCCTTCAATCCCTTGAAACATACATAAAACTTTGAGAAATATGTGGTTCCATCAGGCATGACATCTACATCCATCTTCACTGTTGATCCAGGGTTAGTCCTTCTTATCTCTTCTACATAGCTCCATGTTTTTGCATAATGCTCTTTCAAAGTACCCTCTATCTCCTGAAATGCATACTTCCTTGCATTTCTGCATTGACCAACACTTGCAATCAAATTAAATTTCTTGCTGACTTTAGCTTTCAACTTCCTTATACTCATCTTTGGTTTCTGAAGTATATGATTCATGAAATGCTTTGCTATCCATTTATAGGTAACAATGGACCCAAATTTGAACACTCTTGCACAATTATGCATATCATCCAGAGATTTAATCTGGAATGATTTTTCACTGCTCATCCAGGTTGCCCATAATCTAAAAGGACAACCTTTACCCTGTTTATTTGTCTTACCTTTACAACATTTTACCAATAACCTTTCATGATCACTTTTCTCATACCATAAATCATATCCATTTTTGACTGCATAGTTGGTGATACACAACTTCAATTCCAATGGATTAGAAAACTTCATACCCAAAACTGGCATCATTTGCTCCCATTCTTGATTCTCATTATGGACAGGGAACACAACATCCTTAAGTTTCCCATTGTTTGCTTCCTCTTCATCATCATCACTAATATGCCCTGAAAGTTTGTCCAAGAATGGGTCTCTAACAATTTTATCAAAAGTATGTTCATCTTCATCATCCCATTCATGTTCATATTCCATTGTCATTGAAACTTCAGAATCCTTGTCATCCTCTTCATCCAACTCATCCAACTCATACCCTTTACCATCTTCTAAGAACTCGTTATCAGCCCAATCAAGAATTGGTTCATTTCGGTGGTCAATGTACACATCTAACTCACTCTCAAGACTATCACTCTCCAGACTATAAACAGTCTCCACAAACTCCCAATAATCAACATCACTGTCGATTCTGTTAATACCCTCACACAAGCTTTCCTTTCTCATACAGTAGTAGACATTATCACATTCTCCATTTGTTAATTTCGTAAGCCACAAAAGAAACTCTTTATACGTAAATCCCCCAAAATCCACATCACGTACATTTGTTTTTACGGGGTCTAAGTACACCAATGGGTTTGGCAAAAAGAATCCATTGTAATGAAAATCTACAGATACATACATACCTGTAGATGAGGATGCCATGCTAGCAGTCGACTTCAATTCCAACTTCAATTCCAAGACCTAAACGTCGATTTGATGTATCGATTGATTTCTCACAGAAGAAGGTAATCGAGGTGTGTTAGCTGACGATGACGAACCCTAATTAAATGAGAAAGGGGTGTAATGGCCACGTAAGATTCCACGTAATGTTTTAAACCGAGCTAAATCAATGTTACCGGCTAAAACAGGTAATAGCCGGTAATGTTGGTTATTTTTGAACGGCTGAAACAAGTTAGTTGGGTAAATGAGTACAAAAAAAACAATATTACCGATATGTGAACATTTGAAATACTTAATTATCTTAATAAGTCAAATTCCCAATAAAGAAATAGAAAAAGGAGAAGGAAAAGACATATATACCTGAAATGCTGAAACTAAAGGGAAACAGCCGCAAAAATTAGATTATATTTTACAATGACAATTCTGTAAAATATAAAATATTTATACCGAATCTTTGAAAACATTGATTGACTCGCTTTATTTTATTTACTAAAAGGCTAATTCTTACATCCTAAAATAAAATAAACGATTTCATTCATTTTTTCATGTTGCCAAATATACAAAAAGGAAATAAAAGGCGGATACCAATTGTGATACGCAACCACCAAAAGACAAGTGTTTACAAGGAGACAACGACAGTAACACGCCACGTGTCATCCTTCTTAACCACACCACACGCTCTCTATATATAACTTCCTCGACTCCATTCCTTCATCCAAATCCTTTTACAATTCAATTTCCGATCGAAGTTTACCGAACATATTTCACGAAATTCTCTACATCTCCCCATTTATCCAATCACAAGGTATGTTTCTCAAATCAGATCATGTTTCTAGGTATTCTATTTGATTCGGATTTTGATTTTGTGTTTGTGTATCTGTTTCTGTTTCTGTTATTGTTTCAGATGGTGTCTGATGCGAGTAAGAAGAAGGCGGCTCAGAAGAAGGCTGCAGCTGCCGCTAAGAGAGGAGCTAAGACCGTTGCTGCTGCCGCGTCGAAGAAGGCTGCGGCCATAGGTACGGTAAACGGGAATTCCAGTTCCGATAATTTGGCGAATGGGATGGGGTCTCTTGCGATTTCTGATCGAACGTGTACTGGAGTTCTTTGTTCTCATCCTTTGTCTAGGGATATTCGGGTAAGTATGATGATCGAAATTGGATCGTTAATTTCTTTGATCAATTTCCGTCTGATCACTGATGCATACAATTGATTCGTTTCGTCCAGATGAAAGTTGTAAAACCTAGCACATTTATATCAAATTATTTAGTTTATAGTGCACAAATACTTTACCATGGTTATAATTTAAGGCTGCATATATCTAGTTAGGGATTTGAATATTAGGTAATTTAGGCCTAACCTAACATCTCATACTTTGATTAGTTTGATACGTTTCCTTTATGATGTGACTGTTACTAAAAATTTGGTCCTGTATGTGTGATTGCTTACTCGCTGTTTTTTGTATATCCACAATCTAGCTCATCGCATTACATCATAGAAGTTTAAGAGACTTGCAAGCAACTTAATTTTAGGTGTATAATTCACAATAATGCCCTTGTATCATAGACGCTTTTAATCTTTATAGTGTGATTATGCAAATGGGAGTCCATTTAGCTCAAATCATTCTGCCATTTGTTTTACAAGGATCGATCACTTGTTACGAAAAGGTTTATGAGATTTTCTTATAAGCCTGATTAATATGTGTTATGTTTTATATGCTAAACTTCTTTGAGTAGAATGAACCTATGATAAATGTTTTGTTGTCTGTTTGTTCTTGCTTCTATGAATGGAAAATCACCAAAAATATCCCCTTTTTAAGAATTTCTTGAAGCCCTTTCTTCATTTAGTGGTTAAATGTGATGAACTTCTACTTTCCTAACAGGGGTTTGGTTAGGATTATGAACTATAAGACATAAAATATAGGCTTGCAAAATTCTCTACCTTAAGGACCTTCAGTTTTTGTTTTAAATAATCTAATATGAACATTTTATCCCTAATGAAATTTCACATATTCATCCCCACACTTTTTTAAAACTTTTAAAGGCAATGCCTTCAATTTCAATCCTACATTCGATACAAGTTGTGTTCACTAAGGTATAAATATGTAACAATAATATGATCTATTACCTTTATTTGAGTACAAGTATAATTGCCTGAGGTACAAGTTCTCAATTCAAACAGAATAAACACAGATATAAATTCTCTGGCTTCATTTGTGGTGTTATTGTAGTTGGAGTTGAGGTTGAGCAAATCATCAATGGCATCAATGGTGGAATGTTAGTGAAGAAGATGAACTCTTCATGAAACTGTTGGTGTCACTCAAGAAGATGAAATGCTCATAAACTTGTATAAGCAAAAGGTTGGTGAATAATGAATACTGAATACTGAATAATAATAGCTGGAGTTAAATAAACCCAATTCAACTATTATCATAAATCTTTATAATTCAAAAAATCCACATAGTTAAGTTAACCCATGAATCCATAATAAAAAAAAGATTATAACCTTTATTCAATTCATATAAGCTTATGACCAAAATCCCATTTTACACCAAAGTTTTTGTTGATTGATCATTGATTGCTTTTGTATGTTAAGAATAGCATTTGTTCGATGCTGAGGTGGCACATGAATGATTTTGCTGACGTGGATTAATATTTTCAGATAGAGTCTTTATCACTTACTTTTCATGGGCACGATCTTATTGTTGATTCAGAGCTAGAGCTTAATTACGGGAGGTTTGTACTTTGTATTATCTACATTTATTTGATTTTTTATTTTTGTAATGTAATTATGAGATTTGACTTTGACTTTGACTTTGACTTTGACTTTATAGACGATATGGTTTACTTGGGCTAAATGGATGTGGTAAATCTACACTTCTTACTTCAATTGGATGTCGAGAGCTTCCAATTCCTGAACACATGGACATTTTCCATCTCACGAGAGAGATTGAAGCTTCTGACATGTCATCACTTGAAGCTGTCATGAATTGTGATGAAGAAAGACTCAAATTGGAAGAAGAAGCCGAACGCTTGATTGGACAGGTCATTATCATCTTCCCCTCAACTTTCATGATATTTACTATTTAACCCTTCTCCATTACACCATAAAAGAATCAAACAAAAAATATAGTTTTTGTCTTGTTGACATCGGTCTCAGTTTAGTCAAACGCAACTAAACGCAGTACAACCTGTTTTGTCATGTTCTGTTAAAAAATTGTTTTGCGTGGATTTAGGATGACGGCGGCGGAGAAGCGCTTGAGCGCGTATACGAACGGTTAGACGCGATGGACGCGTCCACAGCCGAAAAGCGGGCGGCCGAGATTCTAAACGGTCTCGGGTTCAACAAAAACATGCAACAAAAGAAAACCCGAGATTTCTCGGGTGGTTGGCGAATGCGTATCGCGTTAGCCCGAGCCCTGTTCATGAACCCGACAATCTTACTCCTTGATGAACCTACAAATCACCTCGGTCTGTCATTTAAAAAAAAAAAAAATTTCAAAATCATTTTTCATAAAAAGACGCTAACGCCCTTACATATGCAGATCTTGAAGCGTGTGTTTGGCTCGAAGAAACCCTAAAAAAATTCGAACGTATACTTGTGGTTGTCTCACATTCACAAGACTTTTTAAACGGTGTTTGCACGAATATAATCCATATGCAAAATAAAAAGCTTAAAATTTACACTGGTAATTTCGACCAATACGTACAAACACGATCTGAACTCGAAGAAAACCAAATGAAACAATATAAATGGGAACAAGATCAAATCGCGTCAATGAAAGAATACATCGCCCGATTCGGCCACGGGTCGGCAAAACTCGCCCGACAAGCCCAATCCAAAGAGAAAACATTAGCTAAAATGGAACGGGGCGGACTGACCGAAAAAGTGACCCGAGACAGAGTTCTTGTCTTTCGGTTCACCGACGTCGGTCAGCTCCCGCCGCCTGTTCTCCAATTCATCGACGTCTCGTTCGGTTACACGCCTGAAAATCTCATTTACAAAAACCTAGACTTTGGAGTTGACCTAGATTCTCGGGTAGCTTTAGTGGGCCCGAACGGGGCAGGGAAAAGCACACTGCTAAAACTAATGACCGGAGAGTTGATGCCGACTGACGGGATGGTGAGGCGGCACAACCACTTGAGGGTGGCTCAATTTCATCAACACTTGGCGGAGAAGCTTGATTTGGAGATGTCGGCTTTGGCTTACATGATGAGTGAGTATCCGGGGAACGAGGAGGAGAAGATGCGGGCGGCGATCGGGCGGTTCGGGCTGACCGGAAAAGCGCAAGTGATGGCCATGAGGAATTTATCGGATGGACAAAGGAGTCGGGTGATATTTGCATGGTTGGCGTATAGGCAACCGCATATGTTGTTGTTAGATGAGCCGACTAATCATTTGGATATTGAGACGATTGATAGTTTGGCTGATGCGTTGAATGATTGGGATGGTGGGTTGGTGTTGGTGAGTCATGATTTTAGGTTGATTAATCAGGTGGCGCGTGAGATTTGGGTGTGTGAGAATCAGAAGGTGAGTAAATGGGAAGGGGATATTATGGGGTTTAAGGAACATTTGAGGAGTAAAGCTGGTTTATCGTAGGTTTTTTGATATTATTAAGTCTTGATAATATATTATTGTGTTTAATTTAATTCAATTAATATATGTATTGTAATGGTTGTAGTACAAATCATTGGGCTCTTTGATTGGATCATTCTAATCTCCAACAAGTTTAGTGATGCCGAAACAATAAGGATTGAAATAATGTTTAAGTGTGTAATGTGAATATGTGATGCAATCTTAATTAGCCAAATATAGTTGCTACAATATGACCATTCATAAATTTTATATTATGTTTATGGGTGGATAAGGAAAGTGTGTAATGTGAATATGTGATGCAATCTTAATTAGCCAAATATAGTTGCTACAATATGACCATTCATAAATTTTATATTATGTTTATGGGTGGAAAGATGTTTAAGAAAGAAAAAAAAAAAAAAGGTTTGTTTTCAGAAGACTAAGGGCATAAAATGTTTTTTTTGACCATTTTTCTACCAAAACACAAAAATAATTTTGGTTTTGCAAGACATATTCTAAGGTTTAATAGTTGTTCTTTTTGAAATTGTTTGATGATGTAATTTTATTAATAAGTGTATGTACAGAGCTGATCGAACAAGTGATTCGGACGAGTTGAATGAAAAGTTAACACCGAATCAATTTAAATACAATTCTAAAATATTTAAGTTAGAGCAATCGAACACTTTTTTTGATCTTTTAATGCAACTAATAAAATAAATACAATTTTGAAAGTTATATTTATCCGTAATGATGGGAATGCTATTTATATTTTATAGCCAACCAATTTCAACATTTGTTTGGAGTTTTGAAGAAGTGGAAAATATCAACTAAAATGTCAAAATTTTGTAAAAAAGCCCGAATAAATTGATAATGGTAATATATATTCTATATAACTATAACTATATTCGAAAGAATGACTCAACTTATATGATTTTCAACAACGTTCATTACATACAATACACTAGAACTAAGCCGTCGTAAAAGATTTTGTCATATGATTATATTTACGAGTGATCAACCCATGATATGCAAAAGATTTATAATAATATTGTAAATATGATATAGGATGTCAAAAATTTCATTTAAAAATAAATAATCAAAAAACTGCTATTTATAACGTATTTTAATTAAATAAAATGCATTATGTATCTGTCTTATAATATCGATTCATTTTTTACTTGAATTTTATATGTGAATTTATATTTATCAAATAATTTAACCACTAAGTTTATCAATCATCAATTTCTATCGGTTAGATTTTCAACAATAACATTTTAACATGTGTTTTCTCGTTACAAAGGAAAAAAAAAAGGAAAAATCCGATTAATGACATTTGCATGTGCAATAAATAAACCATGAAAGGTCCCTATTTGGATAGTCAATTTCATGGACCACAGTGTGTCATCTTAGTACCAAAACTTCACACCCCAACCTCAAAACAACTTACATTTCATATATACACTTTTTCTATTTAAATTTACTCGAATAAGTGTTTTTTAAGTATATGTACAAAGTACAAACAGTCTCATTCTAATAGCCACCTTGGTAGGGATATTCATATCCAAAATTAATCCATGTTTCAAGACACAAAAGTGGAAAATAATCTCCACCAAGTTGTCGACCAAATCCATTGTTATATATTTGCGATTTCCTAGTCATCTTTACTATTATATAAAGCATTTTAAATATTTCTTGAAATTTAAGAGGTATCATACTTATTACATCATGTACAATCAATTTATACTTACCCTTTAATACACAAATTACATTTTAGGTTTTAGAAATTAATCACATTAAACATTAATGCTTCATAAATTAAATCAGACCATACTCTTCCATCAATTAAATGATTTTCCTTCTTTATTCCCCCAATCACTTATCTCCGACATTCCCCCATTAAAACATAAATTAAATTAAACCATACTCTTCTATCAATTAAATGATCTCCATTTTATTATAAACAATTTTTTTACAAGAAAACGAAGCATTTTAAAATCTATAATTGGTATCAAACCTATGACCACTGTATCATGGTCTTTGTATATTTAGTAGGTTGAAAAACTTAAATACGGGTGAAATACGTTTTTAGTGGTTGTCATCATAACATAAGATTTTTCAGAGAGGTAATCATAATTTTTTTTTTTGAAAAACACATTGATAAAAAATGAAAGTAAAATATTATAATAAATAAATAAATGGATAAACATTTACGTTAACTTTATAAATTAAAATGGTTTCAAGATTACAAAAACAACTTAAAATAGATTGAAAATAAAATCGAATTTAAAATGTTACGGTTATTAGAAGTTAACATTATGAATGAGTGATTAATTGCAATTTGCAAGAAAGTGATGCGTAAATGGATTTATCAACGTTTGAGGATTGTAAAAATGAAAGAATTATAAATATTGTAACTTGGTTATACTTAAAGGTTTTTATGGTTTGATCTGATAGCCGCAAAGAAACTATTCACCGAAATAAATTAATCAACGTCTGGAAACTATTTTTTTGCCGCCGCTTTGCGCGGGCACACCACTGGTATATTATAAAAGAGATCAAAGTTTAAAGATATCTTACTTTAAATCTAGCCCAATACCTTAATGAATTTTTAAAAAATAGAAAAAAATCTAGTTTTTCCAAAAATAGCCACACTTACCAGCGATTTTGTACCCTTGAGCTGTGATTTCCTTTGTTCTAACTGTGATTTCTTCTAATCTAACTCTGATTTTCTCACGAATTTTAGGTATCTTTTTTTTATGTCCAAATGGTAAGAATATGACAAAAAAAAACAATTTTTTTGTCCTAATAATAATAAAATTGATTCTAGAAGTCACGTATGGTAGGATATATGACAACAAAATATAAAAAATGAGAAGATTTTGGCAAAAAAACAGGTACAAATACATGATGCACAGGTCATGCATCAACAACTTGTACTTTCATAGATGAACCACATAACTATGAATGTACAAGTTGTTGATGCACGACTTGTGCATCAGACACTTATACATTCACAGATGAACCACATAGTTGCGATTTTTAGCATTCTACCCGAGATTTCCTTTAAAATGAACAACCTAACTGCGATTTTCTCTCACGATAATTAGAAAGTGTGAAAATAAGAGGTATTTCTAAAGTTTCTGGTTTTTATACTTCCAACCTATCGGGCGAAATTGGAGCCAAATTGCAGCTTATGATGAGGAAATTACAATTAGAGGATACAAAATCATAGTTGTGACTAATTACATGTGATTTCAGTGGTTATTTTCAGGAAACGTTACTTTTTTAGTTATTTTTTTAAAACTGATTAAAAAGATTAGGTTGTATCAAGAACTTTGATTTTGTTATAAAATATGATCAAATAATAAGATAAATTATCTAGTAAAGAAAGACATGTAAGTGGAGATAACTTTTATTCAAATACTTGTATGAAATCATCAAAAGTTTACAATACATAACACTCACTATTTATACTAGACAAAGAATATGAAAGGTGATGTATGTTATGAATACTCATTATAATGGTCCATAACTACATTCATAAAACTCATAATAATGTTTGTTATAATGCTCACTAATTATGGAGAGTGATGGGGAATATGGGGAATCCAATAATCATTCACTAAATAATAATTCATAACACTTCCCCTTGAATGATGATTATATCATGTTTCGTTGAAACCTTAATAGGTAAAACCTCATGGGTAAAACCCTTTATTAAGGAAAAAGAGTACATGAATAATAATAGATATTTGGAACAATTGCTTCATTAAAAACCTTGCTAAGAAAACCCAGTAGGAAAAAACATAGTCAATGAAAAGAATACAATATGTTTCCAACTCCATCTGATCATTACATCGCTTGTTTTCCTTAAAGTGTCGCATTCCAATGTTTCGTACCATGTTTTCAAATTTGGATGTAGGAAGTGTTTTAGTGAACAAATCAGGAATTTTGTTTCTTGATTGGATTTTCTGAATGTTAATGCCACACTCTTTTTGAAGATTATAACCAATTTGATGTTTGTTACATCAACCTAATCCATAATATTAACCTAAATTCCTAATAATTCACAAATAAAATTGAAAAGGTACGACCCTCAGACTCTTGATGTTTCATTCTTTAATCTCCAGGTCGGCTGGCACTTGTGACATCCCCAAGTTCACGGCCAGAAAAGACCGATTTGTTTATGCTTTGTTTTTAAAATTAGAGTAATCGTTTAAAGAAAATTGTTGCGGAATTTGTCCCCAAAACAAGATATGATAAGAATTTATCAAAGCATTTCTTAAAGAAGAGTATTTTTATTATATAACAAATCTCGGGATGTCATGTTCCGATACAAACACATAAGCATAAACAGAACTTACATTTATTTACACTAAATGATTTACGTCTCCTTTAATCTCTCAGTAAAATATGTCTTCGTATTGATACCTGTGATACAAAGAAAACTGAGTGGGTCAGGCTTGGGAGCCTGGTGAGCATATAGGATTTTCAACCCACAATAATACATTTGTTATATTCAATTATCAACAATCAACCCAAATACCCATCCCCATTATCTTCTTTATTTATTAAGGTTTTATCCTAAGAATCGATTATACTTTCTTCATTCATTCCTAAGGATTCACCTAAGGAACTGGCACACAGTCCATTTGCTACCACGGTTTATACAACAGGCACTACGTCGCATAGTCACCAGGGTTCATACAATTGGCACTACGTCTCATAGTCACCTGGGTTTATACAATTGACACTACGTCTCATAGTCACCACAGTTTACACAATAGGCACTACGTCTCATAGTCACCTGGGTTTACACAAAAGGCACGAAGTCACATCGTCACCAAGGTTTATCAAATAGACACGGAGTCGCATCGTCACCAAGGCTTACTCAATAGGCACGGAGTCGCATCGTTACCAAGGCTTACTCAATAGGCACGAAGTCGCATCGTTACCAACTATTCCATCTACCCATGTTCTACCCAACATTTTTGTAGATGTAAATACAAACACAATTTAAATCATTTAACACCCGTATAAAAACATCAATTCCAAATCCATCTCAAATAGATAATTAATATATAACACATAGCACATATTTCATAGCTAATACTTTATATTTATGTATTAGAAGAAAGTACTATGCACTCACGCATATAAACAACAATATATATATTTATACACATAACACGTATTTTATAAAATACTTCATATTTATGTGTAAGATGAAAGTGACTATACACTCACTTGATCAGAAGATGATCGGGCAGCACTACGGCTTGCAGAAGTAGTGTTTCTCTGTAGATCTGGAAGATCTTCACAAAAACCGGGCTCCTCACGGGCAGCGCTTCGGCTCGGGAATAACGCTCTTCGGGATCCTCGGGGGTCGGATCTTGCTTCAGGGCTCGGGAATATTACCGGGGCTTCAGGATATAAACGGCACGCAAAACGAGGCAAAACATAGAGAGAAGAAAGAGTTTGAACAAGAGAAAATGGCTGATTTCGAGTTCTATTTATAGGCTGAGGGTTTGGGATTACGCGGGGCGTAATCTCAAATTACGCAGGGCGTACTCAGTACGCGGGGCGTACTCGGGTTACGCGGGGCGTACTTTGACGTCACTGCATGCGTCGACTGGTGGCACTCGAGTATCGGTCAGACAAGTTGCATCCGACTGAGTACGCTGGGCGTACTCAAATTACGCGGTGCGTAATTGACTCGTCGAACTTCTAAATTGCGTAACTTTCGCATACGAGCTCCGTTTTCGACGTTCTTTATATCCACGCGAAGGTCAGACCATGCTCTACAACTTTTATTTAGACTCCGTTGGCTAATTTTGACTTTTAGTTTTATTATTTATTTTTAGAAGGCCGGGACAGAAAAACTTCGTTATAAATTCATAACTTCTTCGTCTGACGTCCGTTCTCGCCTAACTTTTCATCGTTTCGCTACTAACAACGAGATCTTCGATTCTCATTTAGATTGTTTCGGCTAAAAACCGCTCGATCTCAAATCAAGTATTCAGGCTACATACTGCCACGTCGAAACTTCAGAAAATCATCACTTCCTCATACGAAGTCAGATTTGGATGTTCTTTTTATGCACACTCACGGTTTAACGAACTCTACAACTTTCATTTGGATCACTAAGGCTAAATATCGCTCTAACGTAAATTAACTTTTTACGTCATTCAGCGTCATGCCGGTTCTGTCGCGAAACTTCGACAAGTCATAACTTCTTCGTTATAACTCGGATTTCGGCGTTCTTTATATGTACGGAAACCTTGTAACATATATTATAACTTAGTTAAGATTATTCATTCTAAATAATCTTTCATCAAAAATTCATTTTTTGACGCCTATCGTCTCTAAATTGACTAGCCCTAATCTACGGGCGTTACAATTATCTCCCCCTTAGGATGATTACGTCCCGGAATCATCAACGATATAGGGCTTGTATAATGATTCCATATGTCATCCTTCCATCCTAAGTAATCATCGTGATGCTCAATCTTGCACCTGCTCTTCGTACTATGTTGGGCTTTCAATCGTAACCTTCAAGTTACAAAATAGGTCCTTATTGAGGACTCCTTCTTCTTCTCAGGATAAATTCCTTCCTTTATCTATTGTAACAGACCGATGGGTCGTGCTCTACTGACCTCTCATCGCACGATGCAACGCTTAGACTCGGTCTTTAATAAAGTTAAATTCCATAATGGAATATACCTTCCTTCATATTCTAATGTGATATAATCACATTTCAGCATGTAACATTTCTACCTGCAAACTTCTTTTAACAATGAGCGCGACACTATCAATCACATTAACTTCAACCTTCTGACTTAAGTCAGATGTTACATCTAACTTGGTCCTCTAGACCACGTAACATACTCCTCGTAGTCGAACTCAAATTTAAACATGACCACTAGGGTCGGAAAAAGAACCATCTTACTAGTCATTACCGAAACAATGGTAATGACATACCAAAATAAAATGGAATCAATCACCAGCTTCTTGGTAACCTTGTGACCTTCCCTGATCCAAGTGCGAGTCCTGTGCTTCCGGTAGTATATACATCTACTACCTTTCACACCTACTCATACTCGTCCCAAGTATTGTCTCTCAGTCGAACCAAGTCACTATACAAAAATCACACAATCATTTAACACATCAGGTATTAAAACCATAAATATCACATAAATATCAAAACCAGGGTTTACATTATAACTTGAAATGATTACACAAAAGTTCAAGTTCACCCTATACTATGCCTTTAATTGGCTACATCATAAGTTGATCATTGGATATAAATTCCTCATCCTTGATTCGCTTCGTCGAGGATCATGTGGAATGCCCTTGGCTGTGGCGGTGCGTTTTTCTTTAGGCAGTCTCTAGAAATATGCCCTTCCTCGTTACATCCGTAGCAGACCTTTTTGTTGGATGCGCACTTGTTGGCGTAATGCCCCGTCTTCCCACATTTGTAGCAATTTATATCCTCGCTACACTTCCCGAAGTGTTTCTTTTTACACTTCTCGCACCACTTAGCTTCATCTCTTCCTCCAGATTTCGAGAATTTGGTTTCTTTGTTGATTATTGAAGACCCTTCATGTTTCCTCTTCTCTCCAACTTCAGCTTTCTCCAGACCCTTTTCTTTTATTTGGGTTTCAACATTTTTGGCTGCCCAGATGGCGGCTTTCAAAGTGGTTGCTTGCTTGACTATCGGACCAAAGTCCGCTGGTAACCCATTGGCAAACTTGTTGACCTTGGAAAGTTCAGTTGGAAGTAGGTATGGAATAAGCTTCATCTTTTCCGTAAAGCTTGTGGCGTATTCAGTGATGCTCAATTTTCCCTTCTTCAGATTCTGGAACTCATTGTTGATTTCCAGGACATCCTGCTCAGAGCAGTATTGCATTTTCAATTGTACCATGAACTCTTCCCAAGACATCTTGCTAGCTTCCCCCTTGGACATCGAACCGGCCAGTAACTTCCACCAACTCAGTACTCCAGATTTTAATAGAGGAATTGCAAGAGCGGTCTTCTGTTTGTTGCTACACTCGCAACTTTCAAACAATGTCTCCATCTCGGAAATCCAGTCCATGACTTGCACCGGCGTCGGGCTCCCAGATAGACACGGTGGTTTGGACGCCATGAAATCCTTGTACTTACACCCACGCCCATCATTTCCTCCATACTGGTTATTGCGTCTAACCATTGGTGGGTTGTCTTGACCAATAATCCCACTAAAGTTTTCTCCTTCAGACTGCCCTCCATTCTCCTTGGGCTCTTCTACTTGAATTGACGGTTCTTCACGATTTTGCCTAAGCAGACGTCTTGTTTCTTCCATCTGACGATCCAACATCGTTTGAATCATCATTTGTACACCGGCCATTGTTATCGGCTCAGGTGCAGCAGCTACAACAGGTACTTGTTGAATTACAGGCGGTTGATTCCTGTTCTCATCAGCATTTCCAACTCCGCTTCTTGTTCTCACCATTTTGATCTATACACCGAATAATTTCACCTTATTACTCCAAACGATTACATGCTAGTTCTAATATCGTATACATACGCTTAGAATCCTAAACACATAAACCTTCAGATCCGGTTGGCAACAAACCGTAGATCCGAACAAATAATATCATATATGGCGACATATAACATTTAGCACATAAAAGCATTTTAGGCAACTTTCCTAAAATAAATTAGTGCTCGTGTCAATTTAGGTGTACTACCTAACATATTTTAGACACACTCCTCACAATCATTACTTAGCATTCTAAGTTTAAGTCTAGAAATTTCCTACAAATTCCTAGTTCGCTTAAACTAATGCTCTGATACCAACTGTGACATCCCCAATTTCACGGCCAGAAAAGACCGATTTGTTTATGCTTTGTTTTTAAAATCAGAGTAATCGTTTAAAGAAAATTGTTGCGGAATTTGTCCCCAAAACAACATATGATAAGAATTTATCAAAGCATTTCTTAAAGAAGAGTATTTTTATTATATAACAAATCTCGGGATGTCATGTTCCGATACAGACACATAAGCATAAACAGAACTTACATTTATTTACACTAAATGATTTACGTCTCCTTTAATCTCTCAGTAAAATATGTCTTCGTATTGATACCTGTGATACAAAGAAAACTGAGTGGGTCAGGCTTGGGAGCCTGGTGAGCATATAGGGTTTTCAACCCACAATAATACATTTGTTATATTCAATTATCAACAATCAACCCAAATACCCATCCCCATTATCTTCTTTATTTATTAAGGTTTTATCCTAAGAATCGATTATACTTTCTTCATTCATTCCTAAGGATTCACCTAAGGAACTGGCACACAGTCCATTTGCTACCACGGTTTATACAACAAGCACTATGTCGCATAGTCACCAGGGTTCATACAATTGGCACTACGTCTCATAGTCACCACAATTTACACAATAGGCACTACGTCTCATAGTCACCTGGGTTTACACAAAAGGCACGAAGTCACATCGTCACCAAGGTTTATCAAATAGACACGGAGTCGCATCGTCACCAAGGCTTACTCAATAGGCACGGAGTCGCATCGTTACCAAGGCTTACTCAATAGGCACGAAGTCGCATCGTCACCAACTATTCCATCTACCCATGTTCTACCCAACATTTTTGTAGATGTAAATACAAACACAATTTAAATCATTTAACACCCGTATAAAAACATCAATTCCAAATCCATCTCAAATAGATAATTAATATATAACACATAGCACATATTTCATAGCTAATACTTTATATTTATGTATTAGAAGAAAGTACTATGCACTCACGCATATAAACAACAATATATATATATATATATATATATATATATATATATATATATATATATATATATATATTATACACATAACACGTATTTTATAAAATACTTCATATTTATGTGTAAGATGAAAGTGACTATACACTCACTTGATCAGAAGATGATCGGGCAGCACTACGGCTTGCAGAAGTAGTGTTTCTCCGTAGATCTGGAAGATCTTCACAAAAACCAGGCTCCTCACGGGCAGCGCTTCGGCTCGGGAATAACGCTCTTCGGGATCCTCGGGGCTTCAGATCTTGCTTCAGGGCTCGGGAATATTACCGGGGCTTCGGGATATAAACGGCATGCAAAACGAGGCAAAACATATAGAGAAGAAAGAGTTTGAACAAGAGAAAATGGCTGATTTCGAGTTCTATTTATAGGCTGAGGGTCTGGGATTACGCGGGGCGTAATCTCAAATTACGCAGGGCGTACTCGGGTTACGCGGGGCGTACTCTGACGTCACTGCATGCGTCGACTGGTGGCACTCGAGTATCGGTCAGACAAGTTGCATCTGACTGAGTACGCTGGGCGTACTCAAATTACGCGGTGCGTAATTGACTCGTCGAACTTCTAAATTGCGTAACTTTCGCATACGAGCTCCGTTTTCGACATTCTTTATATCCACACGAAGGTCAGACCATGCTCTACAACTTTTATTTAGACTCCGTTGGCTAATTTTGACTTTTAGTTTTATTAGTTATTTTTAGAAGGCCTGGACAGAAAAACTTCGTTATAAACTCATAACTTCTTCGTCTGACGTCCGTTCTCGCCTAACTTTTCATCGTGTCGCTACTAACAACGAGATCTTCGATTCTCATTTAGATTGTTTCGGCTAAAAACCGCTCGATCTCAAATCGAGTATTCAAGCTGCATACTGCCACGTCGAAACTTCAGAAAATCATCACTTCCTCATACGAAGTCAGATTTGGATGTTCTTTTTATGCACACTCACGGTTTAACGAACTCTACAACTTTCATTTGGATCACTAAGGCTAAATATCGCTCTAACGTAAATTAACTTTTTACGTCATTCAGCGTCATGCCGGTTCTGTCGCGAAACTTCGACAAGTCATAACTTCTTCGTTATAACTCGGATTTCGGCGTTCTTTATATGTACGGAAACCTTGTAACATATATTATAACTTAGTTAAGATTATTCATTCTAAATAATCTTTCATCAAAAATTCATTTTTTTGACGCCTATCGTCTCTAAATTGACTAGCCCTAATCTACGGGCGTTACAGCACTTGCAAAGTAGGGATGAACATGAGATAGAATCAGTACCAATCCAAGAATCTCAAATACCGAAATGGATGAGCAAAAAATTTGGTACTGGTTCCATTATAGATCGAGATTTGATACTAACTACTCATCCATATTGCAAAGTTACGAGTTACAACCCTTACGAGATAGAACTAGTACCAATCCAAAAATCCCAAATGCTGAAATGGATGAACAAAAATACCTAGTAATGAACCGAACTAACATTACCGGTACGATTTCCAGTTTTGGTACTAGTACCAATATCGATACTATTCCCAAATTTCATGATTTTAAAATACTAAGTACTGTCCCACATATTTAAATTTGGTATCGGTTCCGGTATAGATCGAGATTTGGTACTAATTGTTCATCCCTATTGCAAAGTTACGAGTTACAAATGATATTTTGATATTTAAACATTGTATTTATTGATGTTAAAAATTACTATTATTAAAGAATTCTAGTTATTTTCTGGATTAAATTGTGATCGGAATTTAGGTAGTGAAAATTCCAACATATAAGGCCTTATGGTACGTGGCCACAAGTGTTATCAGTGCACACCATCCCAGACCTTCGTGGTCGTGGTGATTCATGGTGGGGAAGACAGAGGACCACGGAGTTTCCTCTCTCAGATGGCCCTCTTCTTCTTCCTCTCTTTCCGTTCGTGCTCGTCACTGGTACACCACCACCAGTTTGTGCTTCGTGTTGGTCTTCTTCGTGGTTGCGTTTGTGACAAGTATTGCAGATGGCCTAAGTATTAACATGTTCTGATTATAAACGGGGATACATATATGTGGGTAGACCCTGATGATTATCCTAATTCTAATAAATAAGTAGAACTCTGCCACGTGTCAATCTATAAGACCTCCAAAATAGAGTTTTCCCGCTCATTTTATTCATCTATATTTACGTAAATGCCATACAATCCAAATTCAATAATTCCGGAAAAATCTGCAAACAAATATGTTAGTCAATCTTCAGATTCGAAAAACACGCATTAATTTTGAAAGTTTGTTTATTTTGATTGCAAATTAAATCCCTAAAAATCTGCAATATTATTCTTTTTCAAACATAATCTTCTTAATTCTTATTCTTATTTATTCAAACGTAAATAGCATTCATACGGTTATTTTCTTTTTACCATTCTGCTCCAGACGAATTCTGCTCCATAGTAATATTTGCAAACGTATTCTTCTTCATTCTTCTTGATTCTGCAACGCTTCAAAAATTATAATATCAGGTTAGTGTATTAAAATATCAGCATTACTAATATTTCTAACCTCTTAATTGTCTGATTTACCAGTTTCTATCATTTTTCATTTTATTAGTGATGTTCTTCTTCTTCCTTTTGCTAATTCTTCTTAATCATGTTCTTCTTCTACCTTTTCAGTTTAAAAGACGTAAATGTTAATGAAAATGATTACAAAATACGAAATTAGTAATAAAAATGAGAACTTTATTTTCTTTTAAAAAAACTGTTCTTCAAAGCTTTAACTATTACAATATGTTTTTTTTGTTTTGCTGTTTCATTTACTTTGATTTGCTGTTAATTTAAAAGGTTGCTAATTTTCCTTACAATTCTATAATGATTAAATTTATTGCAGAAAATGGAATTCATATGCGAACCCAACTGATTGGCAATATGGTCATTAAATTTATTCTATAAAATCAAAACTTATCTGTTTTCATATGCGAACCCAACTGATTGGCTTTTCAAAATCAAATTCGCAACTCCAAATCGTTCGATTATTCGCCCCAATTCCAAAATCAAATAACAGATCCTTCGTATGAGTCATTTAATAACCAAGGCTTCTTTTACTTCAAAATGACCATATTGCCCCTAACTTGTGAATTGGAAAGTAAAATAGAACTTATGGTATGTAATTTTTTATTGTTGAAAATTTACAAATCTTTAATGTTAAAGTACATAACGATTAACATATTTCCATTTTATTTTTTAGAGTAATCAATCTGTCTCCTTAAATCAAGTTGCTTTGGAATCCGATGATGTTGTACAGCCTGTTCAAAAGATTTTTCATTTTATTTTATAAACTTTTAATTATATTAGTTATTTTTTTTAGGAATCAAACATTTTTTTTTAAAATTAGGATGTGATCTCACAAACAGACGAAAGTTTTACACCCTCAACAGTTGATAAGTCAACCGCAACAAGTCCTTGCAAAATATCAGGTGATTTGAAGCGCAACCTCCAAGAAATTTATGATGTTGATTCTGGATATGATTTAAGTTCAACTAAGGCTAAAAGAAAGTCAACCGCAGAGGAAACTCCACTCTTGATTCCAAAAATTGAAAAGTGAGTTTCTATCGGTTATAAGACACATTTAATATATTTTGATCATTTGTTTTGGTTATAAAGATATTTTAATTGCTTGGTATGATTTTTATTTTGGGGTATTTAGGATGTCAAATATTATTGGTTTTGAATATTTTTGGATACTTTTATTGTTTTAAATTGGACAAGTTAGTTGATTTTGGTTATAACTCAAATAAAATATATTGCCCCTAACTTGATAAGTATTTCATATATCGCAATTAACAATTAAGACAAATCAATCAATCAATCAATTTGTATAATAAAAATGCGAAATTCTTAGCTTTCTTCCCCAATTCGCATTCTACTGTAAAATTCACATTCTTCATTCACCCTCTTTCTTCGCATGTTCCAGTCATTTTTTTTTTAGTTCATTGGCATTTGAGTTGTTTGTCTCACCAAATGCGAAATTAATATTAACCATTATCACCTTCGCATCTTTAACCCCAATCCATACAACCTCATATGCGAAACCCAATTTTGATTTGTATTACCAAATGCGAACATTTTTGCTTTTACACGTGAACTGCATTTGACTCCAATATTGAACAAATCACATTTCACAGTCCTTCTTGACTTCGCATTTTTCTTCACGAATCGTCCCTCAATCAATAACCCAATTAAACCAATTGCGAATCCAAAATCAAAACTTATTTGTTTTCATATGCGAACCCAACTGATTGGCTTTTCAAAATCAAATTCGCAACTCCAAATGGTTCGATTATTCGCCCCAATTCCAAAATCAAATAACAGATCCTTCGTATGATTCATTTAATAACTAAGGCTTCTTTTTTTTCAAAATGACCATATTGCCCCTAACTTGATAAGTATTTCATATATCGCAATTAACAATTAAGACAAATCAATCAATCAATCAATTTGTATAATAAAAATGCGAAATTCTTAGCTTTCTTCCCCAATTCGCATTCTACTGTAAAATTCACATTCTTCATTCACCCTTTTTCTTCGCATGTTCCAGTCATTTTTTTTTTAGTTCATTGGCATTTGAGTTGTTTGTCTCACCAAATGCGAAATTAATATTAACCATTATCACCTTCGCATCTTTAACCCCAATCCATACAACCTCATATGCGAAACCCAATTTTGATTTGTATTACCAAATGCGAACATTTTTGCTTTTACACGTGAACTGCATTTGACTCCAATATTGAACAAATCACATTTCACAGTCCTTCTTGACTTCGCATTTTTCTTCACGAATCGTCCCTCAATCAATAACCCAATTAACCCAATTGCGAATCCAAAATCAAAACTTATTTGTTTTCATATGCGAACCCAACTGATTGGCTTTTCAAAATCAAATTCGCAACTCCAAATGGTTCGATTATTCGCCCCAATTCCAAAATCAAATAACAGATCCTTCGTATGATTCATTTAATAACTAAGGCTTCTTTTTTTTCAAAATGACCATATTGCCCCTAACTTGATAAGTATTTCATATATCGCAATTAACAATTAAGACAAATCAATCAATCAATCAATTTGTATAATAAAAATGCGAAATTCTTAGCTTTCTTCCCCAATTCGCATTCTACTGTAAAATTCACATTCTTCATTCACCCTCTTTCTTCGCATGTTCCAGTCATTTTTTTTTTTAGTTCATTGGCATTTGAGTTGTTTGTCTCACCAAATGCGAAATTAATATTAACCATAATCACCTTCGCATCTTTAACCCCAATCCATACAACCTCATATGCGAAACCCAATTTTGATTTGTATTACCAAATGCGAACATTTTTGCTTTTACACGTGAACTGCATTTGACTCCAATAATGAATATTAACCATAATCACCTTCGCATCTTTATGGTGATTATTTTAAACATGGAACATTTATGTCTATTATTTAGAATAACTATTATTTTTGTCACGATAAATATGTTATTTTTAATAAATAATCAATAACCAATTGTAAACAAAATTTATATCTTTGATTCTCTAAAATTAATTCATACATTTTTGTAATGGTTGCAGCATATTTACTTATCTTCTGTAAATAACCTATATTCAACCAACTATAGGAGAAGGAAAACTTGGTGGTCCGAACGACGGTGAAACGATTATCGATATTCCGGATGATATTCTCATTAATGATTCACATGATCCTATAGGTTCCTTAATTGAGTTTGTATATCCTTCAATTTTAGAGTACTATAGCGATATAAATTATTTCCAAGAAAGAGCGATACTTGCTCTAAAAAATGAAGTTGTCCAGGAAATAAACGACCGTTTACTTAAGAAGTTTCCAGGAGATCAAGTTGAATATTTAAGTTCAGACTGCATATGTGAATCCGAATTTCTCCATGATCAATTTGATGCAAATCTATACTCTCCTGATGTATTAAATGGACTCAAAGTATCCGATTTACCAAATCATAAATTAGTTTTAAAAATTGGTGTTCCAGTAATGTTACTGAGAAATATTGATCAGAAAAACGGCTTATGTAATGGCACAAGACTACAGGTGTTATCATTGGGCAAACGTGTTATTGAGGCACGTATAATAACTGGAACTAATATTGGAAATCGGACTTTTATTCCAAGAATGTCTTTAACTCCATCAGAAAAAAAGATTCCCTTCAAATTCACAAGAAGACAGTTTCCTTTGGCTGTATGTTTTGCAATGACTATTAACAAAAGTCAAGGATAATCGTTGTCAAAGGTTGGTCTGTTTCTGAAAGATCCAGTTTTTTCACATGGACAATTGTATGTTGCCTTATCTAGAGTTCAGAGTAGAGAGGGATTAAAATTATTAATTTTAGATAAAGATGGCAAACTCACAAATAAAACTTCCAATGTTGTTTATAAGGAAGTTTTTCGAAATTTGTAGCCAACTTTTTTGTAACGTCGTTTTATTCAATTTTAGGAAATCACACTTAATCCATCATATTACTGTATTTTTTTATAATTACGTATTGTTGTATTTTATGTTAATTTCATTACACACATTGGTATTGTATCATCTGCATATGTCCAATTAGAATGATGAATAAAAAAAAATAGTTTTCAAAAATCTTCATTCCTAATTAAATACTTCCCATTTAGTTAGTAATTAAATAATTACCAATAAAAAAAATTATTTAAATATTCAATATTACAATTTATAAGTTATCAGAATTATTGATATAATATTTTATTAAATAATTAATTTTTAAATTCAATTCAAAAACAACACCCGTGGGTTCCACGGGTTTTAACCTAGTTTACTAATAAGATACCGGATGCGATGATACCAAATTTGAGAAATGGTTTGTAATTAGTATGAGATTGTGATCATCAATAATTGTTTCATACCCATCCCTATCGGTATATGTATATATCTTCACCAAAAACTTCTATCATTTCTTTTTTATTTCCGGTCCGATTCGAACATTCAAATTAAACCAATTCCCCTGCTGTGGGGATATTGTCATTAATTGTTTAGATTTTTTTTTTTTTAATATTTTACCAATAATTTCCTATAATATTATGTATATATTTACGAGTAATGGAAAGTGTCAGAATTCTTGGACGACAAAAAGGTACTCAAGCTTCCAAATTTTCCTGTTCAAAAAAGTAACCTTCGTATCAAGAGAAAACGTAGAAAAGCACAATCAATCATATATAAAATCGTCAATTTTCACCTATATAAACAAATTTAAAAATATGTTGCAAATATTTTTATCAAAAGAACTAAAGTGTGGTTCACAATAAAACCTTTTAATTTCACTTGCCAAGGATTTGCATATAGGCATTCCGATAACAAACATTTGAAAAAAAAAAAAAAAGAGTAGAGATTACGTTTTATAAATACACTACATGTTCAAAATTTCAACAGCTTTCCACCATGGTTTTATATGAATGCCAATTTTCACCATCTTCAGACCTTCTTTGCTCCTCTAATATCCACTCTAGCTCACTTGGTCTACAAGGTATCATCAATGCACCTTCATGGTCGAATCCATACTCTTCTGCAGCCCTCTCCAAGAGTCTTAAAAATTCAGGGTGTCTGAGATAAGTGATAGGAACAACAAATCTCCTTTCAACATAATCATCGGATGCTATCACAGCAAAGTGTCCTTCTTTCACATCTTTTGGTACCATTTCTTGGCTAGAAAACGACTCTCTCCTTTTCTTGGCTAAGAAAAGACCCTTTTGCAATCTCTCCAGAACTAGCTTAAGCTTCAAAATACCGTTGTTTTTCTTACCATTACTACCACTTCTCACCTTTGCCATCTAAACTTTTTGATTTTTTTTTTTTAAATGATGTTTGATTTTTGAGTGCATTTCCTCTATCATTTGTCTCCTTATATAGTACCACTGTAGAGAGAGAGAGAGAGAGAGAGAGAGAGAGAGAGAGAGAGAGAGAGAGAGAGAGAGAGAGAGAGAGAGAGAGAGAGAGAGAGAGAGAGAGAGAGAGTTTTGAACATTTGCATGTGCATGGAGATTGAAGTTCGAGTCTCAACGGGCCCTTCCAAAGGTAGAGTCACCTCTATATTATGGCCTACTTTATTGAGCAAATATTATAACGTTTTATATGCAAATATGCATGTATATATATAATTAATCCTCCATGTCTGGTCAAAATTTTAGAAGATAATATCTTTTACATGTATAATATATATCTTATAATGGATATCACTTGTCAAAAATATATAACCATTTTCGTTGTGGATTTGTACATGTTACATTGCATGGTTCATATATTTTTAATTATCTATCGTTATTAGGTCTAGATGTCATGTACATGTTTATATATTTGCTATTTAAACTAATAATTCAAGATGTATTTGACATGAGATCTATACAAGCAGCAGCCGGCGTTATCCTAATATATATTATTAAATTGTCATCGTAAAATTATTACTAAAATTTACATGTTATGACGCTAAAAGCTCAAGTAGCAGGCCCTAACGTCCCAGCACACTATGACAATCACAATTCAAGCGATAATATCAGTTGTATTGTATCTTGGCTTCATGAAGTTGTACTTTCAATAAATAGAGTATGGGTACTTGTAGTACAACAAGACCTGAGCTGAGCGACATAAGAAAGTGCATCAAAAGGTCAAGAAATGCCAGAGGGTCTCAAGTGCGCTTGATTAAGATTGCTCGAAGGATATTTCATTTTTTTTTTATTTGGTGTCGAGTTACTTCAAGACAAGAGTATCACCACCTTCGTTTATTGCAAGTCAGGCTTGTCTTTTGGTCATTTTTATTATATAAAAGATAGTAATTTTAATCGTAAAAAAAAGTGATTTGATTACTTTAATCCAGTTATGATGAGTTATTTTTGGTTATATAGTATGTGTCCATGGAGTAGATGCATGTGATTAGCGTTAAATATAATAGCAAGAATGTAAGATGTATACATATAAAAGATCTTAATTTTTAGCGTTAGATTTACATTTGTTTGATAGATTTCTTTAGATAGTTTAGTCAGTAGGTCCGACACAGGTGCTTTATAATTGGTTGGATGATTACTACGTCCAATTGTATGATACTATAAGTCGACCCCTTTCTTTTTATGTACAGTCAACCTCATATATGTTTTCTAAAAAAAGGCACAAGAGAGAAAGGTGCCTTCAATCGATTTTCATAATATGATTTTAATTTTTAGGCTAAATTAAATGTTCCATCCTTGTCCTTATGGTTTGTGGTATGGTCAAATTTATGGACACCGTATCTACTAAATATATTTCACATACTCTATGTGTCGTATATATGCATTTCATTAATACACAAGGGCAGCTAGAATGGTTTTTTTTTTCTATGTTTCTCTCTTATTAGGGTATATCCAAACCCCACTTTATTTAATAATTTATATAGGAATTATTAATATCATAATTATTTTGAATTATTCATATACATATTATATGTTAAGTTATATTTTTTAGAAAAAATTACACGGTTAGTTTATATAGTTTGTCAAAACAGACTGATTCAGTATAAAATAACTATTTAAGTCTTTACACGTTAAGTCTCTCCCCTACTATGGTTTTATTGATTGTGTGATTGGTGGTTGTGGTTTCATTATCTTTTCCTAACCAGTCTGGAATTACTATTTTACCCATTTTGAACTTTTTATTCGTTTTTTTTTTCTTATTTTAAATACGGCCAATACAAACACATTTAACATAATCCACCCAGCCCTCCTTGCATCAGCTCCTCTATCTCTTTCCCACTCCCGACTTCCCCCCCCCCCCCCCCCCCCCCCCCCCCCAACATCACCGGTGATGGTGAAACTTCATTGTATAACTCCATCTCTTTATCGCCATCTTCCTCGTTCTCTCTCAAATCGAACCATTGTTGGCCCAAAAGGTTCTGATGAACACATGATGTTACACATCACATGCTGATATTGAGGAAATTGATTCAGGCCTCTACCATGCATCACTAACGTTGTGATGGTGATGAGTATGACCGATGATGTGGGGTGGAGAAGATGAAGAAAAAAACAGGTGATGGAGAGGGTGAAATAGTATCTGAAGATGAAAACGTTGAAGGTTGTGGTGTGTATTTCTTTGTTACAAGTTTAACGGATTATAGATAGTCAAGGGCTAGTGAGATGAAGATATGTAGGTTCAACATGGGTTAATGTACCGGTGGGCTTAAGTGTTGATGAAGACGATTCAATTATTTTGTGATCACCTTCTTATAATCTTCCACTACTAGAATATAAGCCTTTAATGATGTATGCACTATGACACATACTGATTTATGATAAGCAAAAGTAGATGTCCTAAAAATAATGTCATTTCTCCCTGCTTATTAAAGTTCTAGTCTTCTTTATGGAATTTGATCTTTCAGCTTGTTGATCCAACATGATGATTGTCATGTTCAGGAATGGGTAAAAAAAACATCATCGTCATCGAACATGAGGACGGAAATTTCTTCATCATTTAACTGTGTTTGTATACAATGTACAAAATTTTAAAATTGTTGCGTAAAAGTTGTGTAAAATAACTATAAGATTTGATATATATATATATATATATATATATATATATATATATATATATATATATATATATATATATATATACACACACATCACGATTACGCCTCATTGGGACCGTGTTCACGTGTGGCCTAAGATGCCATGTCATCCTTACCGGTGCGCCATCGGGATTATATCGAATATTCAGATGCCTTATTAATTGTCAAACACCATTTTTCAAAACACTCGGTCGTTACATTCTTGCCATGCCATGGATTCCTAAACGAAAATCCAAAAGTTACTATCATTATTGTAACTGGTGTTCAAAAGTGATTATATATGATGTATGAGACTTTGAGGTAACTAACATATATACCAGAGATTGACGTGAACTATCAATGCTAAAAATCCTTCAACAAAAACTTTTCATCAGTAGTGCATTTTTTTTTCACTTCGAAAATTACTCTTATAATTATAATGTATGTATGAATTTCTGCATTGTAACAGAAAATAATTAAACGACAAGGTGGCGAGAATCGAGATCAGTTGTGTAGTAACCCATTGATCGAATGCAACCTTTCCCTTGCTTCTATGTATAGTTTTTTTTTTTTTTTTTTTTTTTTTTAATAAATAAAATTATGTTCTAATTCAGAAATAAATGATGACATCAGTAAAAATAATAAAAGTACGTATAATTTTTCAATATTGATTAATTTGAATAACAAAATCTACTCCTTGTATTACTATGTGTATATAATCCAACATTACAAAAAAAAAAAAAAAAAAAAACGTATTATCTACTTTCTTTTTTCCTATCACTATAACATGTTTGTATTTATCTACAAATTACAATTTAAAGGCATAAAAGACTATAGAATATAAGCGGTATAAATGCATTATCAAGCTGTGCAGTGTATGCCTCAAGTAAACCGCTCACCATCACCGCCATCAAAAGCGATAACCAATGCTGCCACAATTTTACCATCACCCCAAAATTTAAAAATAAAAATAAAAAATAAAAAAATAAGAGAGAGAGAGAGAGAGAGAGAGAGAGAGAGAGAGAGAGAGAGAGAGAGAGAGAGAGAAACCTGAGTGAACATGTGTCCTGTGGCGGTCAAGAGCGGCAGTAGGGCTGAGCAAGCCGCCAGGACCGATGTTATTCCGGCAGCAGTGCCTTCAACGGTTTTTTCTGTAAATAAAAAAAAAAAAAAAATGGGATTAAGGGAAATGTTGATAATATAAAAGAAGAAGTTATATATATTATATACTTACTGCCTGTTTTACTCCATCGGAGAACACCATATTTATATCCAACCATGGAAGCCTAGAAAAAAGGTTTATGAATATACTTATATTATTATATACATATAAATAATGTTATATAAAAATATACGAAAAAGAATAAATGGGATTTTATATTGTTATTTATTACCATTGTGTCTCCGATTCCAAGGCTCAAGATTCCAGCAAAAGGGGCGAGGGGTCGATCATTGAATCCTGACGACATCCAAATAGGCAAGGCGCATCCCAAAAGGAGCGAAAAATGGCTGCATAAAATTATTTTTATATTTAAGTGAAAAATATATTATTATTTTTATTATAGTTTGTAATTTAAAGGAAATATTATTAACAAGACCTGACTATAAGAAGATCAGAGTCACGATGATCAGTGAAGGCGTTCATAAACTTATGTACAAGTGGTCCTAAAGGCCATATTCTCCATACCTGCCTAAAAAAATTATTATTATCCACCCAACAATAAATAAATAAATAAATAAATTATTGTTTCACCACATTAAGAGTATCTTTAATACTATTTGAAAAAGCTTTTCGATAGCTTTTTACAATTGGAGAGATGAGAGTTTTTTTAAAGGGTCACTTCAAGTTATTCCTTTTAAAGATATTGTCTATTTTGGCCCTTGCATTTAACAACATTTTCATTTTACACCCTAGTTGTATTTAGATATCTACTTTTTATTATTATTTTTTTGATTAGGTGATCTACTTAATTAAAAATACAAAATAAAAATAGATATATTTTGGAGAAAATTATATAATTGAAACGTAATTGTCAAAACTCTCAAGATGACATATATACCAAAGATTAACAAACATTGTGCTCACATAATATTTATCTTTTTTTTTTTATCAAATGACAGAAAAATAAAAAATAATAAATAATAAAACTTCAAAATCAAGTTTCAAGAAGAATTTACCCGAATTATTTCCAGCACTAAGAAAACCCCCAAAGCTGCACCAAAAGCCAAGTTGAGAAACAATGGCTGAAAACAAACAGATAAACAAAACTCAGATGATGATGATGGTGGTGGTGGTGGTGGTGGTGGTGGTGTGTGTGTGTGTGTGTACTCACCTGGAAGATAACAGCAGGGACAAACATTAAAACAGCCACAAGATGGTAATATTTTCTGAGTAAAATTCGTTCAATTTTACTGTTTTTGGAGATGTTATAGAATCGAAGCACAGATGCACAAATAACAGCCACCCAATAAACACATAAGGAGAGTCTTTTGTGTGGTTCAGAGAATACAAATTTTAAAACCCTAAAAAAAAAGAGGGAAAAATCGTATGTTAAGGGTCAAGATAAAAAAAAAGTTTAAACTTTAAAGTAAAATTAGTTCATAAAAGGTAAAAAAAATACCATAGAAAGGGATGCACATGGAAATCTTGAACAAATTGCATCCATAATGGAACAATTGCTAATAGAATAAACGCTAAACACCCGTAAAATATAGTTGACTGTTTGACTTCTGTGTTTGATGATGTCATGTAAAGTTTCCATTTTTTTAAGATGGATTTGAATAAAATTGGAATTATAAGAAGGCCAAGAAGCATTCCCTGAATGTAAGAAGAAATGTGAAGTATATGATTTATTGGTGACTTTGAAAAGGATTTTAATTGAAGAAATGTTTTTAAATAACATACCTGTATAATAGTGTTTATCTCACTTCTTTCCACCTCATATGCAATAGAACTCAACCTTGCAGTTGTACATGCAAACATATCTCCAAAATAAACAACAAATCCAGCTGTAACCAAAAGTGCTTCACCTAAAATAGAAACAATTGAATTAGTTACTGAAATTGTAAATTGATTAAAAAAAGAAAGTGAAGAAGAAGAAGAAGATGAAGAAGAAGAAGATACCAAATGAAGCACATGCTGGAAATGTGTTGAGAACATGTTGAATGAATTTCACAGCTGAGACCCCATGACATACAATCCACAACAAAGTCAATGCCATGTTCCATTCTGCAAGATGCAAAGATTGAGTTACATGTTTTGAAAAAATGGAGTTTTGAGGGGTAAATTAGTCAATGAACTCACTGGAAGATGATTTTGCAGAAAAAGATAAATAGCACACTGCTGTAAACAAGGCTATGGAACTAATGCTGAACTTCATATGGCAATCGTTGTGAAGAGATGCTGAACTGGTCTTCTTTGATTCATGGTGACACATGAAGCAAAGGAAAACAAGCACACAGAGGCAAGTAGTGGAAGTGGCCCAATATTGTAATCTTATGAATTCAACCTCTGTAAAAGGAGAGATGAGAAAATACAGAAGGTTATATAACTTATAAGATCACAAGAATGAATAATTTTGGTTTTTGTTCCCTATAATTGAATTCTGTGAATCTCTGTGTTTGTGTGATTATCGATTCCAAAAAGTGAAAGAGAGGATTTGATTTAGAAACTATGCACCTTCAACTCCTACTTCATGCACTGACAAAGCTCTTGATAACTGTATCAGCTTTGAAATTGCAACACCTGGAAGAGTAACAGCGCCCAACAGAATCCCTGATGAAGCACCTGGCCTAATATGACAAATTTACAAATTATTCATCTCAGTAATCGTAAGATGAACCCAATCAACCTGAATTCCATCAAAATGAGGATAGAAAATTGGAATTTTGAGAGTAATTCCTTTGACAACCAAAGTAGAATATCCAAATGAACTAATCAAACTATAAGGGCTTTGAGGCTTCATGATTAATGTCTCAAAAAAAATCAGTAAATGCATCTGTTGATCAAATAAACATTTGATTCGGCTGAAATAAACCGCACATAAACCCAAACACCATCAAATTATGACAAATGGTAAACCCTAAGAAACCGATTTAATATAATTTATGAAGTGGCTGGATCAATTGAGTACCTGGTTTTGAAGGGGAAGGCGGAGCCGTACGATTCGACGGAGATCTCGACGAATAGGGCAAAAATAGTGAGAAGAGAGAATGATAGCCCTTCATAGAGAAGCGATATGCGTGTAGAGTAAAGAATGCTGGAAACGAACAGCAAAACCACAGCTCTCTCACCGTTTAACATCGATGAAGCCATGCCCGTCGCCAATGTGTTAATTTGGGGGATTAATTATTCAGGAACTGAGAAATCAACTCAAAGGAATCAAATTGCATCGAATGATTTACAGTTGCAGAGGTGATAACTTTGAGAGAGAAGATTATGCAATTCCAATTGCAGGATTCGTTCATCAAGATTTCGAGACGATTGGCGCGCACACGGGTTCTAAGTTCTAACAACAGGTCGTTGGAAAATTGGGTCAACCAACTCGTTTTGGGAATTAGGAATATTTTTTTTCAAGTCAAGGAAGGACAAAATAAGAGAAAATAATTTTTAGGGTTATTTTGCTCAAAATCTAAATTCAATTTGGGATGTTGACCAAATCGAGATTTTATATTGTTTTTTTAATTTTCAATATTATATTATAAAATCTAATCGAAAACATAAGATTTTATCAAAATCAGTCTAAAATATGTTTTTTTTTCATCGGTTAACAAAAGATAATTTAAAACATGATAAATACATCTCTAAACATCCGTTAATATAAACAACTCAACAACACTTTTTAGGATTTAGTTAACCCAAAACAAAATATCATAAGTTTTTATAAAAGTTAAACAAAATATTAAAAATCAATCTTACGAGATATTTTACAATTTTACATCTGATTTATTATAAAAACGAACCAAGTATGATCAGAATCGATTTATCTAGGTGAGATTATACGATTCTATAATTAGATTCGTGATGGGGTTTAAAATATAACGGATTAAAATAAAATAAAAGGTTATCACAATAGTTTGAGTACTTGGGCTAAAGTCATGTCACACATTAATATTTTCTAAAAACTTGGAGTAAAATACAATTGTAAAATTTCAAGTTAAAACAATAATAGACTTCTTCGACATAAATATTTAAAACGTTACAATCATTTTAAAGCGTATATTCTAAGTTACTTGTAAGTTTTAAACGCTTAATTGCACTAAAGTGGTTCTTGAGTAGTAAGCTATAAGTTGTATCCCTTAATTGTTCACCAACATGCATGTTTGGTCCCTCGACCTTTTATTTGTCGAATTTTGGTCCTCGCACAGTTGCACCACCACGTAATCTAAAAATTGAGTTTGGACATGAACCTTAGTTTTGTTAACTATAAAGAAAGCCCAGTATGTGGGTCGTGTTTTGGACCTTTTGGTCCATATAGTAAAAAAAATTATAGAATGTAAAAAAAAGGCACAATACTTACGTGACACTTATCACTAACACATCATTTCTCATTATTTTTTAATTAAATTTAATTTAAAAATACAATAAATACATATATTTTTCTTAAACTAGGTTACTTATCATTAAATTAAAAAAAAACAATACATTAATTTAAAAAAACAACAAATTAAAATAAAATAAAACATAAAAAGTTCAAACACAAACAACTACCTTTAATCATATGTTCTTTTAATCAACGTTATTCCATTTTAAGAAATTCTTCAAATTTGGCCAAGTTTGGAGATGTGGAAAACGTTTTTTGGTTTGTGTTTTCATATTGATCAATGGCCATATTAACCAGATCGATATCGTATTTGTGTACATTGTTTCTAACAAAGTTGTAAATTCCATCAAACTCATAACATTTTATCCTCATATCGCGCCACTTTGAACATATTTTATCAAGATTTCATGTAACATCTCCATTTTCAGGTATTTACCTTTTACCCCCTCGGTATGAGAATTGTTTGCAAATTGGTCCATAATTACATTTTTGTAATTTTGGGGGTTGCGTGAGTACGTTGGGCGTACCTGCTTATACGCTAGCGTACATGTATTTATTCGAGTATGTTGGGCATACATCTGGTACGTTAGGCGTACATGGTGTGATCTTGGTGTTCTTGACGTGATCTTGGTGTTCTCGAGTATGTCGGGCATACATCTAGTACATGTATTTATTCGGCCACATGAAGATTCAAGTGGTGTGATCTTGGTGTTCTTGGTGAAACCAAGAAGGTGTGTGCGTTTTCGGTTGAAGATCACGAAAAAGGAAAGTGATAGCTTGATGAAATGAAGAACACTTGGTGTTCTTAGCAAGATCCTAAGGAGATCCAAAGGATTTTCGGATGATAGTTGAGAGAAAATGGTGGGTTTTCGGTTGAAGATCTTGAGAGCAAAGAGTGTGTTTTCGGTTAGAAGGTGTAGAAGTGAGGAAGTGTTTTTGGTTCCATGCCCTTATAGGAGGATAAGCTTGATGTGACACGTGCATGGGTTTGAGAATCGAGACGATAAGACTGAGGGTTCTCGTTTACGGTCCGAGGGTTCTCGGCCGTAAATGGTTTGCGATTGCGAGGCGTTTACGGTTTGAAGAGTTTTCGGTTCGAAGTCTTAAAGTCATGCAAGGGTTTTTGGTCCTAGCGAGACTTCTCGAATTTATGCAATTCACTTCCAATTTTTGTAACACTTCTAATAAAAGGTTTAAACGCATAGAGATTTTAAATCTAAACTTAATAAGATAAATGTAAGCTTAATAAGAGATCAAAACAATAAGTTGACATTAGTTGACCCAAGTTTGACTTTGGTTGACTTTTATAATAATGAAATGAACAGGTTGTCACATGACCGGATAGATTACAGGCCCGGGAGGGCGTACTAGTCAGGCCGAAGACCCGGCGAGCGGTCCGAATAGGCTGAAGGCTCTGCGAGGTGGTCCAGACGTGTCGTAGGCTCAGAGAGCGGTCCAGATAGGTTGAAGGCCCTACGAGGCGGTCCAGTCAGGCTGAAGGCTCATCATGCATGATGTTTGTTTATATGATATGATTGTGATTGTATGGCATTGGTATTTTGGGGGAACTCACTAAGCTTCGGGCTTACAGTTGTTGATTTTGTTTCAGGTATTTCTGATGATCGCGAGAAGGCGAAGGCGTGATCGTACACCTCCTTATGTTTTCATGATTTGATTATGGGATACTCTGATACTAAACTATTTTGAAAACAAGTTTTGTAATAATTTTTGGTTTTTGGATGTTTTAAATTTGGCATGATTTTTATGGGTATTACAGAAGGAAAAGGTGACGAGTGCGTATGTTGGGCGTACGCAATGGTATGTTAGGCATACTAGGTCAACAACTCGTTTTTATGGTCAATGCTCATGTAAGCTAAGCGTACAATCTGAGTACATTGCACATACTCACCAAAGTGGACTCTATGGAATTTTTGACTTTTTTAATGTGAAATGTTTTTGACCAAGTTTGACCTAGGGGTATGTTGGGTATTTTGTGGAACATCCAAAAATTTTCAACCAATTTAAAATTTTCAAAAACAACCTATTTTCATTAATTCATTACAAAAAGGTTTTCAATTCATTTATTATCAGAGTATTTCCCAGAACCACATCATAAGTACAAAAAAAAAACATGAGGAGCGGTATGATCACGCCTTCGCCTTGCCACGATCTCCTGAAGTACCTGAAACACTACACTGAAAACTGTAAGCCTGAAAGCTTAGTGAGTTACCCCCAAAATACCAACCACATATACCATACTCATAACATATCATATCATAAACAGAACAACCATGCATATCGAGTCTACAGTGTGACTGGTCCGCCTGCACCAGGCCTTCAGTCCACCCGGTCCACTCTTTCTCCGAGTCTACAGTATGACTGGTCCACCCGCACCAGACGTTCAGTCCGCCTGATCCACTCTCTGAGTCTACAGTATGGCTGGTTCGCCCGCACCGGGCCTTCAATCTGTCTAGTCCACTCTCCGAGCCTCGGTACGTCTGGTCCGCCCTTTTGGGGCCTTCAGCCTATCCGGACCGCTCGCCGGGCCTTCGGTCTAACTGGTCCGCCCTGGGTATGTTGGCCTACAACACAAAGTAGGACCTACCTCAACCCAACCCCAGTCCAACAACCATGTGCACATAAACATATAATCATATAGCAATTCACAACTAATCAACCGATATAGCAGATCACATAACATAGCAACATCCTAACCAGGATACCCACCTAACCGGTCACTAACATAACATCATCCTAAATACCAGGATGCTGACCTTAACCAGGTCTCTAACACATACCATCCTAATTACTAGGATACAGACATAGCACAGCAATAACATAACAAACAATTATCCGGATTCCCATTCGATAAAGGGCCGGCCTTGGTGCCTTAGACCCTGACGATATAGTGAGGATAACTCACCTGCAATTGCCGACTTGAAGAAATAAGACCACGCTGCTCCGACCACCAGCACGAACTCCACCACTGATCATTACCAAATAACCAAAACCAATAATTACCAAAATACCCCTAGAAGACAACTGGTCAACACTTGGTCAAAGTCAAAGTTCTCAGTCAAAGTCAACCTTCCTGGTTGACCTTACTCGTCGAGTCAACCCATTGACTCGTCGAGTCAACCCATTGAATCGTCGAGTTCCTATGCTCAGAAACTCCCATGCCACGACTCGACTCGCCGAGTCGCCCCAATACTCGTCGAGCCCAACAAGCTTTGAGTCCCTTCCTGCTCAACTCACCGAGTCGTCCCTCGACTCACCGATTCAGAACTCAACCAAAAAGGTTAGGACTTCTCAACCAGACTCGTCGAGTCCAAGAACAGACTCACCGAGTTGTTCTTCCGACTTGTCGAGTCCATGCACATATTCATACTACTCGTTCGAGTTCACCCATGTGACTTGCCGAGTCTCTTCATATCTCATTCCATACAGAGGCTTTTCAAGCCATGCAGGGATTTAAATATATAGATCCACTCTTCTACAACCTAGCCCTCACATAAAGTTGCAAACTTTACGTGAAACCAAGGAGATATAAGCTCAAAACACTCTAGGGCTAAGGCTAAAGACAAAAGGGCTTCACCAATAACTCTTAAACAGAAACTTTATGACATATAGGACCATCATAAGCTTAGATCAGAAGTAGCATCCTCATAACCAAGCTTCTATCTCGAATTAGTTCTCATATCAATCACCATACATGAATCCATGATGAAATAGCTTAAGGAAATGGTTCCTTACCCCTAAAATGAGCCCAACCAACTATAGATTTCTGATCTCCCCAAGCTTCCTAATACAAGCCTCCAAACCTTCAAGCTTCAAATACCAAAGATCCTCCTCCAAGCTCTAATTCACTCAACAATGGGGTTTCCTCACGAATTAAGGTTTCTGGATTTCAAATGGGCAGCAAATAGGCTAAGGGGACAACATAAGGTTCTTTAAATATGATGCAAACCCTGAAAATAGGGTTTCTCATTCTAGCACCGACTTGCCGAGTCTAGCCGCCAACTCGCCGAGTCGGCTACTTAGCATGTGACCAAAACGCAACTCGACTCACCGAGTCTATATATAGACTCGCCGAGTCGATCTTCCTCAATTGAATGTTGGATTAGTGTCTAAGTCCATAACTATTTTGGTATGTACTTGACCCGATTATGCATGGTCCTTTTGGGTTGCCTTCACCAAAGCAACTTGATAGGATGAATTATGGAGAGAGAGAGAGAGAGAGAGAGGATTAATTATGATTTATTAATATATTATGATGATAATATATTAAAGGAGAAATCATATTATTTAATTAATATTATTCAATAATTAATTAAGAATTAATTTTGTGGCTAAAAGACATTAATTAAACTTAAGGGACTAAAACTGTCAATTGTATGATAGTTGAATATTGGGCTAAGGGACTCCATATTAGAGGGGTGGAAGAATTCTATAGGGAAACCCATTAGAAATCATCCTAGGCCTCTAAGGAGGGAGTCCATGGGTTGTTTAGGGCCTAAGTAGTCAAATTAGGGTTTCCTTGTTAGATAACCCTAATAGCCTCACTATTTAAAGGACCCTTGAGAATCCAAAACGTGGTGAACTGATTGATTAGGGTTTCTAGCCGTTTTTGGGTGTCTCATCTCTTCTCATTCTTCATCCTCTTGCTCTTGGTGTTTGTGAGCCATTAGAGGAGTGACACTTGTAACTCTAAGCTTTCTAAAGCCATTACAAAGGAGGATTTGAGATTGTTATTGTTACATAACAATCAAGGTAAGATCTAAACCCCAATCTTATGTTAATATGATTAATTGTATGCTAGATCTAGGGTTTATAGCTTTGGATATTCAATTGCATGTTCATTAGACAAACTAGATCCAAAAGCTATTAGGGTTTGAATGTACACCATAAGAATGATGTTTTGCTCAAAACCCATCACCCTAAACTTGCACTTTTGAACTCGAGGTGTTACAATTCTCCCTCACTTAAATTAGGCTTCGTCCTTGAAGCCTGGTGCAGCACACAATTTTGGATAATACTCCCACAATGCATCTCCTGGTATCAATCGACCCAGGTTGCTCCTAACACTGCTATCAAACCTCTATAAAGTCTATTTCTTCCCTCACAGAGTCACTACAATTGTTTCAAGCTGGCCACCGGCTTCTTTCTCTGATAACAACACTCATCAACCAATGATCACCCGATGTTACTTCCATAATTCGAATCCCAACAATCACTTGACTCTTACAAAGCTAGATATCACCTCGAACCACCGGGTCTTGACCCAGTATTATCCTGTTATCTCTCGTCCATCTGACGCCACTTCTCTCAACTTACACCGATGGACTCTCATTCCGTTTCCTCCCTGAATCTAACTCTTCTCTTTCCGTGCTGATAGGATGAGTCATCCTTCAGCTCCTGAGCTACTCCCACTGACACTTCCTATCGCGATGTCTTAGTCCTTGACCTCCGACCGTAATACCCTCATACAGTCCTCAGCACCGGTCTAGACTACTCACGATTCTAATAACCTGCTATCTCACCATTCTCTGTCCCAATCCCAGATCTGCGGCCACTATCCTCGTCCTCTTTCGAGGAGACTGAAAACATGCTTGTACGTCATCCAACATTGCCATAACTTCAACGGGCATCCAACCCGTATGTACTTCCATATATCTGGTACAATCCCAGTACTTACTACCAATAGCTGAAGCACAGTCGATAATCCATTTAGTCCACCTCCTCCTCTTTCAGAGTACCCACGCACCTTCCGGAGCTACATTCCTTTCCATTCTAGGAAATTCACTCAACAACCCTTACCGCACCTGCACGTGCCACTGAGCTAAACTTCACTCTACATTATCCATGTAAAGCAACTGCTATTCTCAAACTTCCATATACTCTGAATCTGCACGCAAGGACTCTTGGGTCCATGCACTGCTTTCCACTAACATGATCAATACTTGGGGCCAGACCATATCAATTATCATCCCCTGGTGATGCATTTCCTCATTCTCCTCGTACCGATTCCCTAACACATACCGAGTCTTCAGCATGACTGGACCGCCTTACCAGACCTTCAGCCTATCTGGACCACTCTCGAAACCTTCAGCATGTCTGGACCGCCCTCCTGGGCCTTCAGCCTGTCTAGACCATTCTCAGAACCTTCAGCATGTCTGGACTGCCTCTCTGGGCCTTCAGCTTATCTGGACCGTTCTCAGAACCTTCAGCATGTCTGGACCGCCTCTCTGGGCCTTCAGCCTATCTGGACCGTTCCCCGAGCCTTCGGTCTGACTGGTACGTGTTCCGGCATTCAGTCTGTCCGGACCGCTCAAAACTGTCTTACATCACCCTGAACCCTTCTTTTCGGGAATCTCTCCCGTACATACTGTTCTAGCCCTCTTGGGGTTCCGAACTCTAACTCCATTCTATATACTCAAATCCGGGCCTAACCCTAGGCCCCACCTTGGTCTGTATCCCGCCCCACTCGTCTGTCACTTACTCATACCAGCCCACGCTCTTGGCTGGTTGGAACACTGCTGAAACCCAAACAGCTAATCGACCTTTCGTGCTTGTCGATCCTCCTGAGAATTTTCCAATTCTCCCCACTTAGAGCACTGACTACCAACCATCGGTGGCCCAAACGGCATCGCTTAAACAATCCTACTCAACATATTCTCTTATAGATGAACTGATTTCCTCTTGAACGAGCTATCTTCCCAAAATCTCATCCCGACATCACTCATATCGAACTCTAAAGAAGTCAGAATCCCAGCTGAACACTTATCACACTGCAGTTGCTATTCCTAGCAACGGGACCCTATATCCTATCTTTTGATCACCTATCCTCTTGGATGCTAACAATTTACAACCCCTAACTACCGAATCCCTCAATAATACCATAAACCCGAAAGATCGAACGAATACAATACCATGAATCATGCGAACGAGACTAGCAGATATACGATACTTTATCATAACCACAAGGTAACAAGATATCAAGAAGGAAACATACCTGTAGCTGTATCCGGCTCTGCGCTGACCTCCTCTGCTATAAGCTGAAAAGCACGTCCCTGAGCCCTCGGGGGCTCTGCTCCACCCGGACCTCCACCCGTAATCCTCAAAGTGGCCGGTGTTGGAGCATGCACCGGTCTTTCAGTAAGTTGTGGATAGTTGGCCCTCATGTGACCAACTAGATGGCACTGATATCAAATCCTCATATCTCGAGTTGGGGCTGACTGACGGTAATCCCTCGCATAATGCCCCTCTCTCCCGCACTTGCGGCATACACCACCGGACCTACAAACTCCGGTGTGACCCTTCCCGCACTTCCCACAAGTGCGGCTGCTCTGATCTCCCAACCTAGAATAAACGATCCTGGACCGTTTCGGTGTCGGCAGCGACTGCGTTAGGGCCTGCCTAGTCTCTTTCAACTGCAACTCAATCTCCAACTCACGCCGCCTAGCGGCCTCCTGCAATTCTAACAAGGTATCACATCTCTGCGTGGACACAAACTTCCTGATGTCCCTCTTGAGCATAGTCAGATATCGAGACATCTGAGCCTGCTCTGAAGCAAACTCCAGGAAAAACATCGCCCTCTCAATGAACATCCTGGTGATCTCTGTCACCGACTCTGAATCCCGCTTCAAGTCCAGGAACTCCTGAGCCAACCTCTCTCTCTCTCAACCTGTGGAACATAACGAGTGTTTAACATCTCCCGAAACTGATCCCAAGAAACCACAGCCCGCTGCGCATCCGAATATGATCCCGTGGTTAATCTCCACCAATCCTTCGCCCCGAGCCTCAACAGGTTCAGAGCACACCTCACCCTCTGATCAACAGGGCATGAACATGTGAAGAAACATCCCTCCACATCCGACAACCATCGCATGGCAATGATCGGATCCTGAACTCCATCAAAAGTAGGGGCTTCGTATTATCGAAGTCTCGATACTGAAAACCTTTACCGGCTCCTCCTCCTGCCGCTGCTACAGTCGTTGTAGCCTCCGTGGCAGCCGTCTTCATAAGAGTTGCATAATGCTCATCAAAGTACTCAACCATGGCGGTCTTGATCGACCCAAACAGTTCCGGTAACTCAGCCCGGAACATAGAAGCAACGTCATCATGTAGGATCTCAAGAATCCTGGCATCCAACTCGTCCATACTCATCTGGCCAACGACCTCGGGTGGTGCTGACCCATCCTGACCACCCTCTCCTGCTCCTGATCCCGAACCAGATCCTGCCCTGATACGTCTCGTAATCGCCATTCTGCAATACACCAAAAGATCCTCAGAAACCTAGCATAACCACCTAGAATGACTCTCTAATCAACCGTCCAGGGGTTGTGATTTCTTGGATACATGTATGAGTCCTGTGCTTTCAGTAGTACGGGCCAATACTACCTTCCACACCTACCCATATTTGTCTCAAGTATCATCACAACGCCCTAAGCGCTAACGTACATAGCAAGCACTCTATCCTCACTCCTAGCGGAACACTGAAACTCTCATAAGAAGGGGACCCTAGGCTAGCAGACATCACAAATCAGGCACCTCTATCATGCAATTCCTGAAGATCCGTAGCCTAACACTAGCATGATGTTCTAACATATCACATAAAAAAATAACTTGTATGGTAATTTTGGGGTAACTTACTGGCTCCGGCTGATCGTACCCTCTGCGTCCTCCTTTACTCATTTTGAAAACCATTTGAAAATCTCTTTTAAAAAAATCTCTCCTTGATTTGAGACTGGATTCACACGAATGTTCCTCCAATTCACTCAAACCAAGGCTCTGATACCAACTTGTAACATCCCAAAATTTTCAACCAATTTAAACTTTTAAAAAACAACCCATTTTCATTAATTCATTACAAAAAGGTTTTCAATTCATTTCTTACCAGATTATTTCTTAGAACCACATCATAAGTACAAAAAAAACATGAGGAGCGGTACGATCACGCATTCTCCTTGTCATGATCTCATGAAGTACCTAAAATAATACACTGAAAACTGTCAGCCCGAAAGCTTAGTGAGTTAGCCCCAAAATACCAACCACATATACCATACTCATAACATATCATATCATAGATAGAACAACCATGCATATCGAGTCTACAGTGTGACTGGTCCGCCTGCACCAGGCCTTCAGTCCACCCGGTCCACTCTCTCTCTCTGAGTCTACAGTATGACTGGTCCGCCCGCATTGGGCCTTCAGTCCTCCTGATCCACTCTCTGAGTCTACAATATGATTGGTCCGCCCGCACCGGGCCTTCAATCTGTCTGGTCCACTCTCCGATCCTCGGCACGTCTGGTCCGCCCTCTTGGGACTTCAGCCTATCCGGACCGCTCGTCGGGCCTTCGGTCTAATCGGTCCGCCCTGGGTATATTGGCTTACAGCACAAAGCAGGACCTGCCTCAACCTAACCCCAGTCCAACAACCATGTGCGGATAAACATATAATCATATAGCAATTCACAACTAATCAACCGATATAGCAGATCACATAACATAGCAACATCCTAACCAGGATACCGACCTAACCGGTCACTAACATAGCATCATCCTACATACCAGGATACTGACCTTAACCAGGTCTCTAAAACATACCATCCTAATTACTAGGATACAAATATAGCAAAGCAATAACATAACAAACAACTAACCGGATTCCCATCCGATAAAGGGTCAGCCTTGATGGCTTAGACCCTGTCGATATAGTGAGGATAACTCACCTACAACTGCCGACTTGAAGAAATAAGACCACATTGCTCTGACCACCAGCATGAACTCCACCACTGATCATTACCAAATAACCAAAACCAATAATTACCAAAATACCCCTGGAAGATAACTGGTCAACCCTTGGTCAAAGTCAAAGTCCTCAGTCAAAGTCAACCTTCCTGGTTGACCCTACTCGTGGAGTCAACCCGTTGACTCGTCGAGTTCCTACGCTCAGAAACTCCCATGCCACAAATCGACTCGCCGAGTCGCCCCAAGACTCATCGAGTCCAACAATCTCTGAGTCCCTTCCTGCTCCACTCACCGAGTCGTCCCTCGACTCACCGATTCACAACTCAACCAAAAAGGTTAGGACTTCTCAACCAGACTCGTCGAGTCCAAGAACAGAATCGCCGAGTCCAAGGCAATCTTCAACAGACTCGCCGAGTTGCTCTTCCAACTCGTCGATTCCATGCACATATTCATATTACTCATCGAGTTCACCCATGTGACACGCCAAGTCTCTCAGATCTCATTCCATATAGAGGCTTTTCAAGCCATGAAGGGACTCAATTCTATAGATCCACTCTTCTACAGCCTAGCCCTCACATAAAGTTGCAAACTTTACATGAAACCAAGGAGATATAAGCTCAAAACAATCTAGGGCTAAGGCTAAAGACAAAAGGGCTTCACCAATAACTCTTAAACAGGAACTTTATGACATATAGGACCATCACAATCTTAGATCTAAAGTAGCATCCTCAGATCCAAGCTTCTATCTCGAATTAGTTCTCATATCAATCACCATGCATGAATTAATGAAAATGTGTTGTTTTTGAAAAGTTCAAATTGGTTGAAAATTTTTGGATGTTACATTTTGATTATGAGTTAAGTTTGGTCATGTTCCAATGAATAAGTGACCGATAGAGCTTATATTCGGAATTGTGTCCTGTTTAGCACTCTTTTCTGACTGACAGGTGAGTTTTCCTCACTATTCTTGTGGGTCGACGGCACCAATGCCGACCCATTAGTTTTTGTATCCTGGTATAAAGGAAGTTGTTATGCAGTACTGTTTGTCTGTTTACTGGTTATATGATTATCTATTGATGGATATATGTTATTTGTATATATATGTCGACATGTTATGGTGGGGTTGGGACTGTCCTGCTTTGTGATGTCATTCAACAGACAAGGGAATTCCAACTGAAAGGTTGTGGGCCATGGGCAATCCAACCAGGAGGTTGTGGACCCGGTATGTATTTGGCAAGACAATCGAAAGGTTGTTGGCCGGGGCATTACAACTAGAAGGTTGTAGGCCAAGGGTAATCCAACCAGGAGTATGTGGACCTAATATCTGTTTTGGTTATTTGTTTGTGTGGTGGTACTTTATGGGAACTCACTAAGCTTTGGCTTACAATTTTAGTTTACTGTTTCAAGTACTTCAGATGATCATGGCAAGGCGAAGGCGTGATCATGCACATTCTTTGGATTTTATGTTATTTGGATTTTGGGATACTCTGATCATTGACTATCACTTTTGAAACAATATTTTCTAATCAATTATGGTCATTGGGAAGTTTTTGAAAAATGAAAATCTTACTCTTATTTTTGGATGTTACATTTCAACTTGGACAACTCATTAAACCATAGAAAATGCTTCGAACTTTTCCTAGAAAATCTCTAGAGATTTTACTATCTCTGTTTTCCAAAACCAACAATCATGCTTGTGCTAACTTATCTTCTTCCTTTTCTAGCCAATCCTTTTGGGAGCCATGGTTTTTAAAAAAGCAACACAAATGTATGAATGTGAATAAAAAGAGAGACGAATTATGTAAAATATAAGAAGGTTTTTAGTGGTATATATAGGTAACAATTTAATTAAAAAAATAAGAAAAGATGCCCAAAGTAGTTAGTTGTTATACATGGTTATTTGTAACACTCAATTCAGGTGAGCATTTTAACAAGTTCGAAATTTAGGATTTTAACCTATCTCACGACCTGAGAGATGTTTGTCACGTTGTGAGGGGAATAATGAAATGTGCATCACCTTTGTGGCTTATAACGTGAGCATGTATTTCTCACGATGTAAGGCCGACCTAAGAGGAAAACCCTAATTTTGGGGGGTTATTCTGTATTTAAAGGAAGTAAGGGCTAGGGTTAGCTCACCTTCAACCATCATCACCTCCTTGCACTTCCCTTTGAAACCCTAGCATCTATATTTTATTTTGGGCTTATTTGTGGTGATTCTAGCCAAGAAGAAGAGGAGGAGGAGCACCTAGTCCATCATTTATGTATTCAAGCCTCATCATCAACCATTTTGACACCTTTCGGACCTCTTGTGAGTTTCAATTTCATCGATTTATGTAACATCCTAGGCTTTCAGGTATTTTCAAATCCTTTCTTTGGTTTTTATATATGTCATTTTGGGTCCTTGGAGTATAAAGATGTAGCCTTAAGAAGCCCTAGTGGTAAAATGGTAATTTTTGGGAGCATGAGTAGTACGTTGGGCGTACATGTGAGTACGTTAATCGTACTAGGGCACTCCCTAGTACGTTGTGTGTACAAATATGTACGTTGGGCGTACTAATGTCCGGGTGAAACCCTAATTTTTAGGGTTTGAAGAGTATTTAAGCACCTTTATGGATCATTTAGCCTTACTCTTTCAGCCTCCATGTCCTTGAGTCGCTCTTAGCAAACCCTAACCCCATAAGAGAGATGTTTTGAGCTTAAAGTTTGTTATTTGTGTGCTTAACGGAGAAGGAAGTACATCAAGGAGTCAAGGAAGGAAAGCAAACTTGTATATCTTGGATCATCATCTCCTTGGGAAGCTCCAGAGGGTAAAAAGTTGTTACCTTTATGTTTGGTTTGCTTAGATCTCATCTTGGTAGCTTTATGATGTTATTTTGTCCCTAAAAGCCCCATTGTTGTGCATGTTTGATTCTGGACGTTTTGGGTTGTCCTTCTAGACCCTAGAAAGGGTCCTTACTCATAAAAATGAGGTCCCAATGTCCATAAGTGTCTCATGCATTTGGAAAAAAGGTCTTAATGTATTAAGACCTTGTATAAATAACTTATGGACATGTAAAGTCATAAAGTTGGAGACTTTATGACTCTAGGGTGCATTTGGACCATGGATCTGTAATATGGGCTTAAGTGCTTAAGCCATTAACCACTTAATAGACTTTTGCGATCTGCGAGGATATGCCCTGTGTAGGGAGGAGTACGCCCTGCGTACTCATTCAGCCACCCCGATGGTGGTCAATGTGAGGCTTGTGTACGCCCAACGTACGTTGTCTATGGACTTTTGAGTTTGGGCTTCGAGCTTTGGGCCACCTTTTTGGGCTTGAATGACTTGGGCCCTCATTGGAATTTCTAAGTACGATGATTTTGGGCCATTTAGAGAATTGGACCTTAGGATAAGGCCCAATAATGGGTTGGGCCCAATTTGGAAAATTAGGCTAATTATAGGTCTTGAAGTAATTTGGGCCTTCTGGATTAAAAATTGGATTTGGGCCTTGACCCAATTGGGGAATGGGTAAAGTGGACATTTACCCTAAGTATGGATCCTTAGTCAAGGATGGTAATCCAATTGTTAATTGGATGTTTGGTTTGTTATGATAGTTTAGGATTTTCGTGAGCCAATAGTCAGAGGTTTTCAGTGTGGTTCGACATTGTGAGGTGGGTTTTTCCTCACTGTACTTACAAGTAGAAGGCACCAATGCTGACCCTTTTGGATTGATATACTGTTTTGCATGATGCTACATGATAGTGATATGTTAGATCGAAATCCTGGTAGATAGGATGATGTTATCCTTAGTGATCTGTAAGATCTGAATGTTTGTTTGTTGGCTGGTTAATAGTATGTTTATCTGTATTATGTACACATGCTTGTTTAGTGGCTGAGGCTTCACTGCTTTGTGCATAAGCCAACAGGTCGAGGCATTCCAACCCAATGGTTGAGGGGTATGGGGTATTCCAACCTGATGGTTGATTGGGCCCATAGTATGTTGTTTTGTATTTGTGTTATTTGTTATGTATTGGTATTTTGGGGAACTCACTAAGCTTTGGGCTTACATTTTTGGATTATGTTTTAGGTGTCTCATGGGATCACGAGAAGGAGAAGGTGTGATCGTGCATATCCTCATGTTTTGATTTATGATTTTGGGATTTATGTGATATTAAACTTATTTTGAAAACAATATGTAAACGGTGATGGTTTTTGGAAATGTTTAAAAGTTTAAAAATTTTCATGAATTTTAAGGATGTTACACTTTATGAGTCCATATGCTTAGATCTAGATTTTTATGATTTATCCTTCTTATGCAAAATGATGTAGCGGTTGGAATCCATAAAGTTACCAATTTTATGGATCTCTGGTGTCCCTTGAGTAGTAAAGTTGCTAGATCTGGAATATGGTTTAGTTTTATGACTCTTGCATGAGATTTGGTTTCATTTCCTCCTTTTGTGCCTTAGTTAATGTCATTGGACATGCATGTCTAAAATGCTACAATTTTTATGATGTTCTGGAGTAAATAAGACTTTATGGAGGATTTGTTTGTTTATTCAAAAAGGGATTAAGAGTTTTATTAAGAACATCTATCCAGAGCATCCTCATGATGTGAGCACTTGGGTATCATGACGTGAGGATGGGTTCCTCAACTAATTTAGCTTTTTAGGTCACGACATGACCACAAGAGGGTTACAAAGTGACAAGTGGCTGTGGGATTTTTAGTAAGGATCTGACATTAACTTTGACCAAGATTTAACCAAGTTTAACCTAAGGGTATTTTGTGTTGTATTTGAGATTGGATACTATTTATTGAATAAGTGACCGGTAGAACGGATAGTTGGAGTAGTGACCTGTTCATCAATCTTTTTAGACTGAGATGTGAGGTTTTCTCATAGTTCTTGTGGGTCAAAGACACCAATGTCAACCTATTAGTTTACGTATCCTGGTATATAGGATGGTGCTATGCGGTAGTGATCTATAGATATGTCTGTTAGTCTGTTGACTGGTTATATGATTATATGTTGCTAAGCATATGTTATTTGTCATTTATATGTCGACATAGTATGTGGCGTTGAGACTGTACTGCTTTGTGTTGTCAGTCAACAGATCGGGGCATTCTAACCAGGAGGTTGTAGGCTAGGGGTAATCCAACTAGGAGGTTGTGGACCTGGTATGTATTGGCAAGCCAAATATATGGTTGTGGGCCGGGGCATTCCAACCGTAAGGTTGTGGGCCATGGGTAATCCAACCAGGAGGTTGTGGACCCAATATATGTTGTTTATTATGTTGTGTGGTGGTACTTTAGGGGAAATCACTAAGCTTTGGCTTACAGTTTTGGTTTATTTTTTCAGGTACTTCAGAGGATCGTGGGAAAGCGAAGGCGTGATCGTGCACATCTTCCTGTTTTTATGATATTGGATCTTGGGATACTCTTATTATGATTATACTTTTGAAACAATGGTTTTTGTAAACACTTTATGGCTAATGGGTTGCTTTTGAAAAATTAAAATTTCTATGATTTTTGGGATGTTACAAGTTGATATAAGAGCCTTGTTTTGAGAGAATTAGATGAACATTCGTGTGAATCTAGACTCAAACATGGTTTTTTCAAAAAAAATCAAAAGTAACCAAGGAAGGATGCGATGTGTACGATCATCCAGATCAAGAAAGTATACCCCAAATTACACACACTGTTATTTGTTATGATATGGTAGCACAACATGCTAGTTGTATGGTAGGGATCTTCAGGAATTGGATGAGAGAATTGTCTGATGTATGATGCCTTATTCCTATAGAATTTTCTTTCTTATTGTTTGTAGGACTCTTTCGGGTGTGAATTAACTATTAGCTTAATACGTTAAGTCACATGCTGCATGGATTAAATAATTTTAGAGTGAAGGATTTGGTCCTATTGCGCAACTCTTGTCTGAGTCCAACCATTGTAGGGTTGAATCTTTTAATCTAAGATTATTTAACTTATGTTACATGTGATTGTATTCATGTAGTAGTTAACTGACACCAATGGAGGTCGTTCAGTAGTTGATGGCAAGGTGAGGTGTGAATCCTAGGATAGCCTAGGGAGTATGTAGTACTCATGATGCGTTTTTAGAAAGTGTTAGGAGTATAATTATGAGTGAGTATGGATGTAGCAGGCTAGTTTTGGAATGATTAGTCACTCTCGAGAGAGTGAGGATAGGATGTATGTGTATCCTAGTTGTTGTATTTGTTTTGGGTGGTTGTGATGATCCTTGAGAAAATATGGGTAGGTGTGGAAGGTAGTATCGACTTGTACTACTTAAAGCACGGTACCTGTATGCATAGAAAGGAAGTCACAAACCCCAAGGGTAGTCTCTTCATGTAGTCGTAGCAGTGTGTATTGTGGCATTTCTGATGCATTTTGTTTCATTTTCAGTATGGATGTAACAGCCCGGATCCCCAGGTACCTTCATTCTCATATTTATGATATTCTGTGAGGGGACTCGGCGAGTTGGGGGTCGAACTCGCCGAGTCAGGACGCGGTTTTGGGCGGGGGTTCGCGCCTGGACTCGACGAGTCCAAGGGATGGACTCGGCGAGTCCGCGCTGTTTAATGAAACCCTAATTTCCCGGTCCTAAGCCATATTTAAAGGACCTTATGGCCCTCATTTGCGGCCACCTTGAACCCTAAGAGCCTCCATACGTCTGTAAGCCCTTGTGAGTGTGTTTGGAGGCCATTTGTTCATCATTTTGTGTGATATTGCAAGGAAAGGAGGGAGAGGAGCAAGCTTGAAGTGTTGGGGAGCTTAGATCTGTTGCTATTTCTTCAAGGGAGTCTTCTTGAGGTAATTTTTAGAGCCAAGCTTCGTGTTTTGTGTTGATGTGCCAAATCTAGGGTTTCTTCTTGCATTTCTTGGCTTGAATTGGAAGTATGAGAGGTCCCATGGTGATATGGAACCTAGATCTGGACCTTAGCAGGTCCAGGAGACCCCATTTGACAAGCTTTATGTCCATTCTTTTGAGTTAGAAGCTAAGCTTGCCATATTAGTGGTTGTTTCTTCAAAATAAGCCTTGTATGCATTGCATAGCAACCAAGACTGAGACTTTACGTGAAAAATAAGTTTGGGAAGGCCAGATCTATGTATGTATGGAACGGATCTGACCGCAAAAGTCAGTTTTAGCTGGTGCATAGCATGGACTCGCCGAGTCTGAAGAACAGACTCGACGAGTCGCTTGAAAATTATCCTTGAGACCACCCTGTGTGTAGTCCCGACCGAGTTATGGGCGACTCAGTGAGTCGCAGAGAGTTGGAAAGGTTTTGACAGGAGGACCGAGTCAGGATGGGACTCGCCGAGTTGACCTCCGACTCGGCGAGTTGAGTCGCGGTGGCCCTGTGATTCAGGCCCAGGAGGAACTCGTCGAGTCTGGGGAGTACTCGACGAGTCAAAGGGGAAAAACCTTGAGGGTTGGTTAAAATGTGTAGACTCGCCGAGCCACTAGTGTGCACTCGTTGAGTCCGGTCCAAATTGACTAAAGACTGTTGACCAAGTCAACCTGTGTTGACTTGATATGGATGGTCAACCTTAGTGGTACAATTAATAATTATAGATTTATAATATCATAGGAGGATTGCAGCTCGAGGGTTCGAGTGCGAGCGATTTCAGGATTTACGATTAGCGACTTAGCGAGGCATACGAGGTGAGTCTCCTCACTATACTGTACCCGGAAAGGTTTTGACTGTATGACCGGAAGGTCGAATATGATATGAGATATATGCCTTATTCGTGTTAAGTTATATGTTATATGTGCCATGTATGATATGTTTGATTTGGGCCGGAAGGCAACATGATATGGGCCGGAAGGCGTGGTCATATGGACTGTAAGGTTGACGTGGGTAGGACCGGAAGGTTTACCCAGTCGGGACGGAAGTCCCCTGAGACACATGGACCGGAAGGTCAAGGCCTGGAAAGGCGTATGTGCATAGGTTGTATTTTGGGGAACTCACTAAGCTTTATGATTACAGTTGTTGTATTATGTGTTTCAGGTACTAGTGAGGATCGTGGGAAGGCACCAGCGTGACCGTATACACACACTCGGGGAACTATTTTGTTATCTTTGTTATGTAATCGGTTGTGACTACATTGTTACTTTGGAATCCGAACTTATTACTCATGTTTTGATGATTGTAAAAATGAAAATTTTTGGTTGGAATTTTATGACGTTACAAGTTGGTATCAGAGCCTTGGTTTGAGGGATTCGGGTACACCTTCGGGCGTAACTGAACTCAAACCGGGGATTTGAGAAAATTTTAATTAATAAAAAAAGAAAAAAAAATTGATAAGTGATTTTGAGACAACCAAAGAAGAAAGGGTGTGTACGGTCAGCCAGCGCCCGAACGGTAAAAATCCCCAAAATACTCTTATTATATGTGTTATGAGATATGATATGATATGATACGCATGCTAGTAGACTAGGTATACATATTAGGACTAGAGTGGCCTGATTTTGTGATGCCTTAGTCTAGGGAAACCTGCTTCTATGAGGTGCTCGAGAGCGAGTGGGTAACTAGTGTATGGCAAGAATAGAGTACTCAGGATTCGGGGTTTGGGGAGGAGGACTTGGGGTGAATACCGACGTGGTGTAATTGGTAGTATTGGCCCCGTACTACCAAGGACACCGGGTCAGTGGGCAGCCCAAGTAAGAATCCCTGAGTATCGGAGACTGAGTAGGACTGCGTTATCAAGTGCGATTATGCCCGATAGAGTCTCTGATATTTTTATGTTGTATTTCAGAGACATCATGGTTGGACCACGACACAGACTTGGTACGAGTGGAGTGACTGACGAGGAGCTTCGTCAGATGATTCATGAGGAGGTAGCTGCAGCGATCCGGGCCGAGATTCCGGAGATGTTTGGGTCTATTAAGACCATGCTGATGGAGACGTTTGATGAGCGGTACGCCGCATTGACTGAGGCTGACGCCGCTGCAGCTACCGCAGCTGTGGCCGTTGCCAGACCATAGGGGGGGTGACTCGTTGCTGTTCTGGGAGTTCAGCAACACGATGCCACCAGAGTTTGACGGGACGCAGGACCCGATTGCTGCGATGAGATGGATTGCTGATATCGAGGGATGTTTCTATACTAGTTCATGTCCGGAGCATCTGAGTGTACGGTTCGCCTTGGACCAGCTCCGCCTGGGAGCAAAGGATTGGTGGAAGTTCGTGACGGCGAACTTCACTCTTGTGGAGGTTTCAGCCGTGACTTGGGAGAGATTTACTGCTATGTTCGGAGACGAGTATGTTCCCCCGGTGGAGAGGGAACGGTTGGTTCAGGAGTTCTTGACCCTTAAGCAGGGTAATGATTCGGTTACGGTGATCACGTGGAAGTTTCATGAGAGGGCGATGTTCTGCCCCAAGCAGGTGTCCACGGAGCAGGCTCGGATGAGCCGGTATTTGGGAGTGCTGAGGAGAGATATCCGGGAGTTCGTATCGAACTCGTCATATCAGACTTTTGCTGAGCTTCAGGCGACTGCCAGGAAGCGTGAGATCGAGCTGGAGACCCAGGCCAGGGAGGAGGCCGAGTCTCAACGGGTGGATCGGCGACCGGCTCAGTCTCAGCCGGCAGCCAAGCAGACCAAGTCCGCTGATTTGAGATCCGGAGGTCAGAAGAGCCGCACTTGTGGAAAGTGCGGCAAGGGTCACGAGGGGGCATGTCGATCGGGTGCTTGCTACAAGTGTGGCAAGGAGGGGCACATTGCTAGGGATTGCCCCAAGGGATTCATGGTTTGCTTTCATTGCAACCAGACTGGCCATCGGAAGGCCGAGTGCCCCCAGCTTCGCCAGGGATCTTCGCCTGCTGCCAGGGTTCCTGAGGTTCGGCCAGTGAAGACCGAGGCTCCGAAGGCTCGTGGGAGAGCTTTCCAGCTGACTGCGGAGGAGGTCCGCACGGCGCCTGATGTCGTGGCCGGTATGTATTCTTTCATGTATTTACATTTATACTGAGATATTATGCTTATATTATTATCTGCGTAGGTACTTTTCTTGTGAATCATGTGCCTGCTTTGGTATTATTTGACTCGGGTGCGAGTCAGTCCTTTGTTTCGTTGGCTTTTAGCTAGCACATCGATATCGATCGGGAGACGATGAGTCGTCCCCTGCGAGTTGCTATAGCGAATGAGAGAGCGGTATACGCCACCGAGGTGATTCGGGGATGCGTGCTCGAGATTTTTGGGGTCGAGTTTCCTATAGACTTGGTCCCTATAGCTATGGGGGATGTTTGCATTATCGTGGGCATGGATTGGTTGAGCAAGTTTGGAGCAGTCATTGACTGCGAGAGGCAGCTGGTGATGATTCGAGACCCTAGTGGGGGAGTGCTCACGGTTTATGGCGAGGGGACCCGGTGTGGGTCGGCGTTTTGTTCGGCTGCCAGGGCGAGGCAGAGTTTGCAGCAGGGCTGTGATGGATTCATAGCCTATGTGATGGATACTCGTGTGACCGCGGAGAGGCCCAATTCGATTGATGACGTTCCGGTTGTATGCAAGTTTTCGGATGTGTTCCCCGAGGAGTTACCAGGTGTGCCTCTAGAGAGGCAAGTGGAGTTTCGTATCGATTTGGTTCCGGGAGCGGCGCCCATCGCCAAGGCACCTTATCGTCTTGCCCCACCGAAAATGCAGGAATTATCCTCGCAGCTTCAGGAGCTGTTGGGAAAGGGATTCATTCGACCGAGTAGTTCGCCCTGGGGATCGCCGATTTTGTTCGTCAAGAAGAAGGATGGTTCACATCGGATGTGTATCGATTATCGGGAGTTGAACAAGTTGACGGTTAAGAACCGATATCCGTTACCTAGGATCGACGACCTGTTCGATCAGTTGCAGGGGGCATCTTGGTTTTCCAAGATTGACTTGAGGTCGGGATATCATCAGATGAGGGTTCACGAGGAGGATATCCAAAAGACTACTTTCAGGACTCGTTATGGACATTATGAGTTTGTGGTGATGCCTTTTGGGCTCACCAATGCCCCGGCCGCATTCATGGATCTCATGAACCGGGTGTGCCGACAGATGCTGGATCGGTCGGTGATCGTATTCATCGATGATATTTTGGTGTATTCGAGGACTAGGGACCAGCATGAGGAACATTTGCGGGAGATTCTTCGAGTTTTGAGATCGGAGAGACTATATGCCAAGTTCTCCAAGTGTGATTTCTGGTTACGAGAGGTCCAGTTCCTCGGGCATCTTGTGAACCAGAAGGGGATATTGGTCGACCCGGCCAAGATTGAGGCGGTGTTGAGGTGGGAGGTGCCGAGATCGCCCACCGAGATCATGAGTTTTCTAGGTTTGGCTGGATATTACCGCAGATTTATCAAGGATTTCTCCAAGATCACTGTGCCACTTACTAGGATGACCCGGAAGGGTGTTACGTTTTCATGGGGACCGGAGCAGCAGTCCTCATTCGAGACGCTTCGTCAGAAATTGTGCGAGGCTCCAGTGCTTGCACTCCCGGAAGGGATGGAGGATTTTGTGGTATACTGTGATGCCTCTATATCGGGTTTGGGGGCGGTACTTATGCAGAGGGTTCATGTGATAGCGTACGCTTCGAGGCAGTTGAAGCCTCATGAGTCGAGATATCCCACTCACGACCTGGAATTGGGGGCGGTGGTGTTTTCCCTCAAGATCTGGCGACACTATTTGTACGGGGTTCGGTGTACGATTTACACGGACCATAAGAGCTTGAAATACTTGATGGATCAGCCAAATCTAAATATGCGACAGAGGAGGTGGTTGGATGTGGTGAAGGATTACGATTGTGAGATCCTGTACCACCCGGGCAAGGCTAATGTGGTAGCCGACGCATTGAGCCGTAGGGCGGATAGCGCCCCGATCCGAGACATTTGTATGAGATTGACGGTTTTGACCCCGATTCTGGATATTATTCGAGGGGCTCAGATGGAGGCTGCAAAGCCGGAACACCAGAAGAAGGAACGGGTTGTAGGTCAGGTATCAGGATTTGTTACGGATGGTCGAGGGCTTATGACTTTTCAGGGACGGATTTGGGTGCCGTTCGTGGGCGGTGCACGCACTATTTTGATGGAGGAAGCACATCGATCGAAATTCTCGGTTCATCCTGGTGCTACGAAAATGTATTTGGATCTCAAGAAGGAGTACGGGTGGCCATGTATGAAAAGGGATGTCGCTTGGTTCGTCGAGAGGTGCTTGACTTGTTGGCAGGTCAAGGCCGAGCACCAGCAACCGCACGGTAAGCTGAAACCGCTAGAGATTCCCAAATGGAAGTGGGAACAAATCTCTTTGGATTTCATCACCAAGTTACCGCGGACGGCGAGAGGAGTCGATGCGACTTGGGTGATCGTGGATCGGCTGACAAAGAGCGCTCATTTTCTAGCCATCAGCGAGAGCTCTTCTGCGGAGAAGTTGGCCGAGTTATATGTGAGGGAAGTAGTATCTCGGCACGGGGTGCCGATCTCGATTATCTCGGACCGCGACGTGCGTTTCACTTCCAGGTTCTAGAAGAAATTCCATGAGGAGTTGGGTACTAGGTTACATTTCAGTACGGCATATCATCCTCAAAAAAACGGTCAGAGCGAGCGGACAATTCAGACACTCGAGGACATGCTTCGGGCATGTGTGTTGGACTTCGGAGGGAGTTGGGACACCTATCTACCTTTAGCAGAGTTCTCGTATAACAACAACCATCATTCGAGCATTGGTATGCCGCCCTTTGAGCTGTTGTATGGGCGGAGGTGTCGCACCCCCATCTGTTGGGGTGAAGTGGGACAGCATGTTATAGGTAGCACGGAGATCGTGCTTCAGACGACCGAGCAAATTCAGATGGTCAGGCAAAGGTTGTTGACAGCTCAGAGCTGACAGAAGAGTTATGCAGACAGGCGACGTTCCGAGTTTGAGTTCCAAGTTGGTGATCTTGTACTCCTGAAGGTCTCTCCTTGGAAAGGAGTGATTCGGTTCAGGAAGAGGGGCAAGTTGGGGCCCCGATATATTGCTCCTTTCCGTGTGATCGCAAGGTGGGTCGGGTAGCCTACCGTTTAGACTTGCCAGCAGAGTTGGGACAGATTCACGATAATTTCCATGTGTCGCAACTGAGGAAATGTATAGCCGACAAATCGGCGGTGGTTCCGTTAGGGGATATTAAGGTGGATGCAAGCCTGAATAATGCTGAAAGAACTGTAGCCATCAGATATCGGAAGATCAAGGTTTTGAGAAACAAGGAGGTACCCCTGGTATTGGTTCAGTGGCAGCATCGGAAGGGATCAGAGATGACCTGGGAGCCGGAACGTGAGATGCGGGAGCTGCATCCGGAGCTATTTGCCTAGCGAGACTTCGAGGGCAAAGTCTTATTCTAGTGGGGGAGAATTGTAACAGCCCGGATCCCCAGGTACCTTCATTCTCATATTTATGATATTCTGTGAGGGGACTCGGCGAGTTGGGGGTCGAACTCGCCGAGTCAGGACGCGGTTTTGGGCGGGGGTTCGCGCCTGGACTCGACGAGTCCAAGGGATGGACTCGGCGAGTCCGCGCTGTTTAATGAAACCCTAATTTCCCGGTCCTAAGCCATATTTAAAGGACCTTATGGCCCTCATTTGCGGCCACCTTGAACCCTAAGAGCCTCCATACGTCTGTAAGCCCTTGTGAGTGTGTTTGGAGGCCATTTGTTCATCATTTTGTGTGATATTGCAAGGAAAGGAGGGAGAGGAGCAAGCTTGAAGTGTTGGGGAGCTTAGATCTGTTGCTATTTCTTCAAGGGAGTCTTCTTGAGGTAATTTTTAGATCCAAGCTTCGTGTTTTGTGTTGATGTGCCAAATCTAGGGTTTCTTCTTGCATTTCTTGGCTTGAATCGGAAGTATGAGAGGTCTCATGGTGATATGGAACCTAGATCTGGCCCTTAGCAGGTCCAAGAGACCCCATATGACAAGCTTTATGTCTATTCTTTTGAGTTAGAAGCTAAGCTTGCCATATTAGTGGTTGTTTCTTCAAAATAAGCCATGTATGCATTGCATGGCAACCAAGACTGAGACTTTACGTGACAAATAAGCTTGGGAAGGCCAGATCTATGTATGTATGGAACGGATCTAACCGCAAAAGCCAGTTTTAGCTGGTGCATGGCATGGACTCGCCGAGTCTGAAGAACAGACTCGACGAGTTGCTTGAAGATTGTCCTTGAGACCACCCTGTGTGTAGTCCCGACCGAGTTATGGGCGACTCAGTGAGTCGCAGAGAGTTGGAAAGGTTTTGACTGGAGGACCGAGTCAGGATGGGACTCGCCGAGTTGACCTCCGACTCGGCGAGTTGAGTCGCGGTGGCCCTGTGATTCAGGCCCAGGAGGAACTCGTCGAGTCGGGGGAGTACTCGACGAGTCAAAGGGGAAAAACCTTGAGGGTTGGTTAAAACGCGTAGACTCGCCGAGCCACTAGTGTGCACTCGCCGAGTCCGGTCCAAATTGACTAAAAACTGTTGACCAAGTCAACCTGTGTTGACTTGATATGGCTGGTCAACCTTAGTGGTACAAGTAATAATTATAGATTTATAATATCATAGGAGGATTGCAGCTCGAGGGTTCGAGCGCGAGCGATTTCAGGATTTACAATTAGCGACTTAGCGAGGCATACGAGGTGAGTCTCCTCACTATACTGTACCCGGAAGGGTTTTGACTGTATGACCGGAAGGTCGAATATGATATGAGATATATGCCTTATTCGTGTTAAGTTATATGTTATATGTGCCATGTATGATATGTTTGATTTGGGCCAGAAGGCAACATGATATGGGTCGGAAGGCATGGTCATATGGACTGTAAGGTTGACGTGGGTAGGACCGGAAGGTTTACCCAGTCGGGACGGAAGTCCCCTGAGACACATGGACCGGAAGGTCAAGGCCTGGAAAGGCGTATGTGCATAGGTTGTATTTTAGGGAACTCACTAAGCTTTATGCTTACAGTTGTTGTATTATGTGTTTCAGGTACTAGTGAGGATCGTGGGAAGGCGCCAGCGTGACCGTATACACACACTCGGGGAAACTATTTTGTTATCTTTGTTATGTAATCGATTGTGACTACATTGTTACTTTGGAATCTGAACTTATTACTCATGTTTTGATGATTGTAAAAATGAAAATTTTGGTTGGAATTTTATGACATTACAATGGAGTTCATAAGGGGATTTGGTTCAAGATCTCATTGTGGGCTGCTACATGAACGATGCACAACACAGAAAAGGAAGAGAAGGAAAAAAATGGGAAATCGAAGGGAAAGGGAGGGTACGACACAGGCAGCAGGAGCGAAAAAGGGATGGAATAGGTGCATTATTGCTATTGTTTATTCGTTCAAGGTAACCTACTTATGATATCTACTCTTACTAACATAAAATCTGCACTAAACAACCACCAATGCCGCCGCCAGAAACACACATATGGCTGCCTTGGATTTGCGGCTGATTTGGTTTTTGATTTCCAACCATTAAGGGGGCATTTTGTGTGTGTTTATGATGTATTTTTTCTGTCAAAGTCTTGCTTAAACATATCTTAAGATGTTGGTGTTAATGGATGGGTCAAGGTGTAGAAATTCCTTTCATGAATGTGTAATATTTGATCAAATAATCATAAAAGTTTGGTATTGAATGCTACCCTCTTTTTCCAGCTGAAAATAACCTTTCATGTGAGCCTTTGAGCTTGATATGTTGCTGGAAATTTGGTACACAAGTCTACTCTAGAAGATTATGTTAAAAACTATGAGTTAAAGGGGTATACGTAGGTGTGAAGGAAAAAGCGATGATTGGAAGGATTAGGAGGGTGTAAATATGTGTTAAGGGTAATGGGCAATATAATAACAATGTAGTTATTGGAATTTTAATGATAACGATGGTGGAAAGATGATTAAATCATTCAAGTGAAAGTAGGATGAAAAAAAAAGTAGAAAGTGTCATTTTACGTGAAATGTGAAGAAAAAGAATTAAGAATGCAAGTAGATGACATATATGACTATATGAATGAATTAAAATGATGAAAAGATATATAACACACTCTTGAGTCTTATTCAATGAAATATCTCAAGGACTTAATGGGTTAAGCCAAACCCTAAAGATTAAGATGACTTTTGGTTTAACGTCAAATATGTACAGAAAACTTGACTTGTCTTTTGAGGGCTATAGCTTCTATTCGGTTAAGAATTGGACCTTACACCAGCGCGCCAAAATCCTACGCAACTGAGTCTAGTTTCCAGAAATATAAATTTAAGGTCATTTGGAGTTTTGTAGCTTGAGTTATGACTAAAACATTGAACAGTGCTCAAATCTAAAAAAATGTTGAAAATGAAACAATAACATAAACAATTCAAGTAATATTTAAACTATACTCAGACCACCTAAAAATCAGAAATTACATGTTTAAATGATGATATTTATGTGTATATGATTGTCTTGATACCTTCAAGATCCTCAAGATTTGAAGTAGGAGAAAGAAGTAAATAAGCTAGTACATATGATTTTTCTGAGCACACATCCCTAAAGAATATTATATTTTTTTAAGAGTATGTGCATGATTTACGTATTTCTTACATAATTATATGATAAATGTCATGCTATGATCGTATATCAATTTACATGCTATGATGATACATTATAAGCAACTTTTTGACAACATATTTTTTAGCAATATTATCCTATTGATTTTTAAATAATCTTGAAGGTGAAAATGAAGAACTAAAAACCTCTTGAAGATCAAAGTGGTGTGATAGATCCTTATATGATTGTGATGAACAAAGAAAATGATGGATATGGTCGACTATATGGTAGAAACATTAGTAATAAATTAATAAAAAAAAGTGGGTGGTGGTTATGCATCATACATGATTCTGGCGGGACTTATGGAATCATTCAAAGCAAATGAAGTTGAAAGAAATTAGTTGAGTGAAATGCGAAAAGAGATTCAAGAGGACCATTAAAAAACATGCGAAATTAGAAGCTATGCGAGTAGATAATAACAACCAAAGAGAAAACTTTGAAGTCATGATGCGGAAGTTTACGGAACAACAACCTCCAAAAGGTCAATAGTTGCTAATATGATTTATCTTCTTTGTTTAGTACATGTCTAGGACGTTTTTCATACTTATTTTGTGATTATAGTTGAGAACTTTGTGTTGACTTTGATTTATGGTTGTTATTTTGAATTTAGACAAGTCAAAGGACACCATAAAATTATATAAGATATTTATGTTATTATTGCTATGGTATAATTTTAATAGTAATAAATGTCCATAGCAATGTAGTAAAACATATATAGCATCTGCATGACTAGAACAAAGATGTAGCATTAGCATTAGAAAAGTCACAAAAATAGATTTGCATTTGCTTATAAACAAGGTTGCATTTTTTTGCAATTAGAGACGTAAGAAAGATTTTATATATATATATATATATATATATATATATATATATATATATATATATATATATATATATATATATATATATATATATATATATATATATATATATATATATATATATATATATATACCATAGAGAAAGGGTGCAATTCTTTACTAGAAATATAATAAAGGTTGCAATTGCTTATTAAAAAGTTGCATTTTCCTAACTAAAACAGTTAAAAATGTTGCATCTAATTGCAAAAAAAGTTGCATATGAGCATAAAAAAGTTGCATTTGCATAATAAATGTTGCATTTAAAAAAAGTTGCATCCAAAAAAGATATGCGACTATTTTATAAAGGGTTGCATTTTCTATGAAAAAAGTTGCTTTAGGTCTAATGCAACTTTACCTAATGCAACCTTTGGTCAAAAGTTGCTTTAGGCTGTATGCAACTTTTTTAAGGCCTAATGCAACTTTTTAGTGGGGTTGCATTAGCTTCAATTTGTTGTAGTGAATGCTTATATCTCATGCATGGGTTGGTTTAAACATCCAATTCTCGATTTTTATGACTCTACACCACTAAAAACACTCAAAGGAGCTAATAACAAACTCCGGAGCTCAATATCTCATAAAGCATCCAACTTTGGGACCAAAACCCTAAAATGAACTAAAATGATGCACAAATTAAAAGGGTGAGAAAGCTTTGAGCTTTATACCTCTAAATGAAGCTCTAACCACAGATAAGCTCAGATCCAAAGCCTGACTCCCACTCCTTCCTCTTTAAAGCCCCTTATTCACTCCAAAGAAACGACAATAACACTTAATAGCTCACAAACGGACACACAAGATCAAGGGACGAGAAATTAGGGTTTGAGAGGGTTGATGTCTAGGAATGGTGGCCAGAAATGAGGCCATCGGGTCCTTTAAATAGGGACACACCCTAAATTAGGGTTTTCACTTTGGGCCTAGTACGCCCAGTGTACTAGGTGGCTTCCGCGTCAAAAACACGCACATGAGTACGTTGAGCGTACACACGCATACACCTCGCGTACTCATTTACCATCTTTTCTCAAATAAGGGCCAAACTTGACAATTACCAAAAGAACAAGGGTTTATAAGGTATACCTGGTCTTGGGATGTTACATTAAGTCCTTAAGGCTGATCTTCTATCGGCCTCCAAACCCCTATATCGGCCTTGTGAACCCTAATCACCCTTTCCTCTCATTTTGTGAGCTAGTGTGGTATTTTTGGAGCAAAAGGAGAAGAAGAAAGAAGAAAGAGGCAAGGATCTAGCAAGCAAAGCTCTCATCTTCAATTTAGCACTCTTCTGGACCTTTGTAAGTGTCCAAGATCCGATTTTTACTCCTTTATGTAGCTAGATATTGAGTTTTGTCCCCTTTTCTCCTTATTCTTGGATGTTGCATTGGATGTATCTCATAAAGGTTGCAACTTTATGAATCTCTAGGTCAAGGTGACCTTAAAGTGGTTTGGATTTGGTCTTTAGCCAAGTATTGATGTCATGCATGGAGTTAGGTGAAATTTTCCACTTTTAACCCATTATGGGTTCAAGACATGCATTGGACATGCATGTCTATAAAGCACCAACCCTTGGGTCTATTTTGAGGCTAGCATCTCTTATGGAAAGGTTGGGTTCCTGATCTCAAGGATTTTATGCTTACTGGTCAAGCCCTTGAGTTTTCAAGCCTTGTGGAGGGGTTTTTGAGAACTTGGAGTAGCCCCAAAGGATAAAGTCGGAAACTTTATCCTTTTAGACAACATTTGAGTGTAGATTTGAGCTCTAGAGTCCCTAGAATCGAAGAATCAACTGAATGTGTTAACTTCAGGCAAACTCGGTGAGTTTGTAAGCCAACTCGGTGAGTTGGCTAGGATTTTCCCGACCTTTTGATTTTTGTAAGAACTTGGCGAGTTTATTGGTGCACTTAACGAGTTGGGTCAACATGGACTGTTGACCTTGACGAGTTGGGTCAACACGAACTACTGAGCAAAGGCTTCATTAGACCAAGTTTCTCGCCTTGGGGAGCACTGGTTTTGTTCGTTAAGAAGAAGGATGGATCGTTCCGTATGTGCATTGACTACCGTGAATTAAACAAACTCACCATCAAAAACTAGTACCCTTTGTCCCGAATCGATGACCTCTTCGACCAACTACAAGGAGTGAGTTTCTTCTCAAAGATTGACCTTAGATCTGTATACCACCAATTACGAGTTCAAGAGGAGGATATTCCCAAGACAGCCTTCAGAACGCGCTATGGTCACTACAAGTTTGTAGTGATGCCCTTCGGCTTAACAAATGCACCCATAGTGTTTATGGACCTGATGAATAGGGTGTGTTGACCTTACTTAGACAAGTTCGTGATTGTTTTCATCGACAATACACTAATCTACTCCCGAAGTGAGGAAGAACACGGCCAGCATTTACGTCAAGTCCTGGAGACACTGAGGTCAGAGAAATTGTACGCAAAATGTTCAAAGTGCGAGTTCTGGATTCGAGAAGTCGATTTCCTCAGACATGTAGTCAGCAAGGAAGGAATACATGTGGACCCTTCAAAGATCAAGGCAATCGAAAGTTAGGCAGCGCCAAGAACACCCACAAAAATCCGTCAATTTTTAGGACTCGCCGGTTAATATCGAAGATTCATCCAAAACTTCTCCAAAATCGCAAAACCACTCACCACCTTGACTCAAAAAGGAGTGACATTCGCCTGGGGGGATAAGCAAGAGGTTGCATTCCAAACGTTGAAACGAGCCCTGTGTAGTGCTCCGATCTTGTCCCTACTAGAGGGAACAGAGGACTTTGTTGTTTATTACGATGCATCAAACCAAGGTCTGGGGTGTGTGTTAATGCAACGAGGAAAGGTCATTGCCTATGCCTCAAGACAGCTGAAGATGCATGAGGTAAAATATACGACGCACAATCTCGAACTAGGAGTGGTAGTTTTCTCCCTAAAAATCTGGAGGCATTACCTCTACGGCACCAAGTGCACTATCTTCACCGATCATAAAAGCCTGCAGCATATCCTCAACCAAAAAGAACTCAACATGAGGCAAAGACGATGTGTAGAATTGATAAACGATTACAAATGTGAGATTCGCTATCACCCAGGAAAAGCTAACGTGGTGGCAGACGCTTTAAGCAGAAATGAATACTCTGGTCACCGAGTAAAGGCATTAACCATGACCATCCATTCACACCTGTCCACACAAATCAAGGAGGCACAAGAAGAAGCCTTAAAACTAGAGAACGTGGTAGGTGAAGTGTTGAGAGGAATGGACCAAAATCTTGAAGTCAGGGATGACAGAGTTCGTTGTCTCATGAAGCGGATCTGGACATCGAAATTTGGTGGATTCAGGGACATTGTCATGAATGAAGCTCACAAAATTCATTACTCAGTACATCTCGGCTCAGAAAATATGTATTTAGACCTCAAGTAGTTGTATTGGTGGCCGAACATGAAATCCGAAATGGCTACCTTCGTGGGCAAGTGTCTGACTTGCACAAAGGTTAAGGTAGAGTATCAGAAGCCCTCGGGACTACCTAAACAACCAGTGATACCTGAGTGGAAGTGGGAGCGAATTACAATGGACTTCATTACCAAGTTACCTAAGACAACGGGTGGACTTGACACCATTTGGGTAATCGTCGACAGATTAACCAAATCCGCTCACTTCCTGCCAATAAAGGAAACCGACAAATGGAGAAACTGACAAGGATCTACATTAAAGAAGTTGTGCGACTTCACGAAGTACCGATATCCATTATCTCCGATAGAGATAGTCGGTTCACGTCACGACTCTGGCAGTCACTGCAGAAAGCTATGGGAACTAGGTTGGACATGAGTACAACCTACCACTCACAGAACGACGGGAAGAGTGAAAGGACCATTCAAACGTTAAAGGACATGCTGAGAGCTTGTGTGATGGAGTTTGGTAAAGCACGGGATGCTCACTTACCCCTTATCGAATTCTCATACAATAATAGTTATCACACTAGCATCAAAGTTGCTCCGTTCGAAACCCTCTATGGCCGTAAGTGCAGATCACCCCTGTGTTGGGCTGAAGTGGGTGATACGCAACTAGCAAAAGGGCAAGTTCCTAACAGCACACTCACTGGCCCGGATATCATAAGGGAAACAACAGAAAAGATCGTCCAAATTCGAGAACGGATGAAGGCTTAACAAGACCGAAAAAAGAGCTACGTCAATAAAAGACGGAAGCCTTTGGCGTTCCAAGTTGGAGATCGAGTACTACTAAAAGTATCACCTAGTAAGGGATTAACACATTTTGGAAAACGTGGGAAGTTAAATCCAAGGTATATCGGGCCATTCGAAATCCTCACCAGGATTAGCGCGGTGGCATACAAGCTTCGATTACCACAGGAACTCAGCAACATGCACCCTACCTTTCATGTGTCGAACTTAAAGAAATGTTTGTCTGATGAGACCCTTGTCATTCCTTCGGAGGAAATTGAGATCAATGAGAACCTCCATTTCATATAGGAACCTGTTGAAATCATGGATCGAGAGGTCAAATCGACGAAACAAAGCCGCATCCCCATCCCCTCGCCTGGCATTCAGGTCCGCTGGAATGCCAGGCGAGGACCTGAATTTACATGGGAACGTGAGGATCAAATGAAGCAAAAGTATCCACATCTATTCCCCAACCCTTGAAGTCCCTCTCAAAAATGCAAAGTTCGGGACAAAATTTCTTCTAACAGGGGGATAATGTGACAACCGTCAAATCCAAGTCAAAGTTAAAGTCAACAAGTCAAACTCAAGTCAACAAGTCAAACCGGTCAATCTTTTATAATACTTGTATGATTAAAAGTTATTCTAAGAAAATGTACATTTATATGTCAAGAATTCGAGTGTCTCGGTAAATCTTTGTTTTTCTCAATGTGAAACCCTAAGAAGGGAGTTAAACGCATCAAAACACGACTATGAACCCTTTTGGGGACTTAAAATAAACATAAACGAAGTATAACATGGTCCACGGACCTTGCATTGCAAGATTATTCGATGAAAATGGCTAAAAGTGAATCTCTCTCAATACTCTCCCAAATCTCTCTCAAAATCTTTCTCAACTTTTTATAGTCAACCGGGTCATCCCGACCCTTAACTTGTCCAAAAATCACTCAAAACAAGAAGTTATATTGAAAAACGGCTAATTAAGGCCGAAACCCTCTTAGAGGGAACCTCTCAGGGCCGAACCCCTCTTAAGAACCGAAGCTGTCAGAGGCGAACATGTCAGAAGCAAAATGACCCCCTCGAACTGAACCCTGCGAACTGAACCCTTCGGGCCCAAGCCTCCACCTTCGGTCCCTCCTAGTGCCACTCTCGGTCCTTAGCCTAAAGCACCGAACCCTTCACATGTTCGCTTCCTTCTCCCGGTTTTCGACTACTTTCGCCTCCTAAGCCCGTTTATGACGTTTTTGACGGGATTTTTTTCACCAAATTCATATTTTTACCATTTTAAACTCCCAAAACTTATATTTTATTTATTTCTAAAGGATTTATTAATTTGAAATCATTATTTCATTAATAGGAATATCTAAGGATATTTTACCCCACAAGTGGGTCAAGTGTACCCACTTGCCTCCATGTGTCACTTCCCCATTAACCCAACCCTATCCACATCACACAAACCAAGGAAAACATCACTTCAAACTTACAAGTTGCTCCATCAAGCTTCATTATATATAGAAATCAATGGAGGATTTCTTGGCTCACTTGATCATTTCAAACACTTACACTTCTCAAACCACCTCAAGAAAACTCTTTTCTCCCTACTACCCACCACTTTGTACTAGTGTTCTTGAGCTACTACTTCACTTTTGGTAAGTATTTCATCTAAAATCAAGTGTTATTCCATGTTTCCATAACATCGTTGAATCATCTACACCCGTTTTAACACCAAACAAATCGTTCTTAGGATCATCCAAACTTTCACGTGTTCATCAAGTGTTCTTGACTTGATACTCCTCGCCTTCGACCTTCCACTCTTCCAAGAATCACTCAAGGTGAGTTCATAACCCTACATTTTCTAGTTTTATTTAGTTTTCAGGGGGGGGGGAATACAAGTTAAAACACCAAAACATATTTGAAACTTAACTTGACAACTTACAACAGAAAAGTTGTGACCTGTTCACGAACTGTTTTACCCAAATTAAACTTAATATTTTTCAAACTGTTAAATATGGAAATGTTTCAGGTTTATACCTTTAAAATGAATACTTGCTCATCTCCATACGATTTTCTTACAATTTATGGCGATTTTTACAAAACTGTCTATCACTGTAGCAACGAAATCGGACCACGTTGTGAAAATGAACATTTTCACACTGGTTTGAGACCACCAAAAATTGAAAGAAAATTTTTGAACATATTATACTCTTTTTCAAAACTCTCCAAGTTTACGGATTTAGTTTTTGAATTACGATGATTTTTATATAAATAATCTAAAACAGTGACAATTAAGAGTTAAATTGTTAAAACAAGTTTAAGAGTTATTCACACCTTGTAACATGCTGAGCAAGGTGTGTAAGATTTTATACTTAGCATTTTCAATGTCATTTTATTGAAATACAAGTTCATGCATAACAAGGTTTCATTTACAACATAAAACATTTTGATAAAACTATAATAGGTATAGTTTGGACACCTCAAATGGTAATACTATCGATTTACAAAGCGAGTATTTTATTACAAACTACGTGAACATGTTAATGAATAAATTTGTGTGACATTCATCTTCGGAGTACTCTTTAATACTACAGAAAACTCTTGTAGTTATAGCCAGAATCTCTTGTAGGGAGAGCGTGATAGTTGTATATAGATATATATTGGGTTTGACAACCCGCACCTGAGCTGCTTGCAACAGCTCGATCGGCAGGTATGGGGTGACAAGTATCATAACATTCTGACGCTTGAAGAACGTTGACTACGAGGTATTCGAGTCATAGTATGGTTATAACAACTCACATGGGAAATTAACAAATACACCGTTCACAGGAATTTAAGGATTTCACGAAAAGGAGTTTTATTTAAGTATAAAACCACATATACGTATGATGATTTACTTATATATACTAAGTCTTGGTTCAGTTAAGACTACAATAAACCTTTTAGAAAATATTGGATTTTCTGGAAACAAACTTGTAACAATCTTTAAAGAACAACATGCATTTTTCATTCATAAATTGCTTATGAACTCACCAGCTTTAATGCTGATACTCTTTCAAAAACAACTTGTATTCTCAGGTAATCAGTAATGCAGGTAACCACAAGACTTTTGAAGGCAAGACGCTAAGGTGTCGATTTCTTTTGAACTATTTTAACATCATATGTAATTTATTTGGAAACATGTATTTTGCAACGATGTAACCTTTTAAATTATATATGTATATATATATATATATATATATATATATATATATATATATATATATATATATATATATATATATATATGATGGTTGTGTTTACTTTCTTTACTATGGTTATGATACTGAGCATGACGTCCTCCGCCCCTGAACGTTTCTGCCGTTCCGGTTTGGGGGTGTGACAACAACTAATAGTAATAGTAATAATAATAGGGTGGGTGAGTGATTGGGCGTCACTTCATAAGATCTATGAATACAAAGGCATTCCAAACGCTATGTAGGCGCATAAAAGGCAACAAGTTTCTAGATCATGCAAAAACAGCACCTATAACAATCCCAAGAAACACAAGTGACAAGATTATGTGCATGTTAAAATGTGCGAATGCAAAAGCTAAAGAAGTCATAATTATGGAGCACCAAACAGGCACATACCTTGTTAAAGAAGGCAAAAGAAACCCTCTAAACAGAACCTCCTCCTAAATGGTCACACACACCGACACCACAATCGCATAAACCGACATCTTGACCAGGTCTCGCTCAAGGATCGACCATTCCATGTTTGAGACAGTAACAAGGGCAGGGGTAGCATTGGTAAGAGATTGAATTGAAGAAGCGGAAAAGCACAACAACACTCTTACTCCTGCATTAATCAATCCAGCGAAGCGACTATCACCAAATAAATATCAATTCTTAATCAAAAACCAAAACCCTTCAAGTTTGACCCATGGTCAATTAGTCAACAGCCAACAAAAGTCAATGGTCAACCAATTCAAAGGTCATCTTATCGTGGTGATCTCTTGGCCACGTCGTGGCCAAGTCAGGACAAAACGGTCAAGATGTCGAGCACCACCGCGTCATGGCCCTTTCTTAGCCATGTCGTGTCCCTTTCTTGGTCACGTCGTGATTTCTGGCAGAATGTTATTTTCTTTATTAAGAGCTTAATCCTTCTAGATCAAAGTCCATAAGTTCAGATCTAGTTCTTTTCATTGACTTAATGGATAAAGTTTCCAACTTTGTCCATTAAGACATCACCACAAAGTCAGATCTATAACCCTAAGTCCATTAAGTCCTCCAAAGGCCAAGTCCTTATGCATGGACTTAAGATAACCCAAACTTGAACCTTTTTCTTACTCCACAGAATTCCAATAGCTTTAAGAGTGCCATAACATGTTTCGGAGCTCCTCAAACTCCAAGAGCATTCATGAAAGGGAACAAAACCATCCTTAAATAGCATAATATTTGAATCAAAGTGAACAAAGTTCAAGATACAATCTTTATACCTTAAATGACTTAGAAATTTGAAGAATATGATGGATCTAAGCTAGCTCTCTGATTCCTTGCACCAAGATGGAGTTTCTTCTTCCTCAAGCTTCACAAAACCATGAAAGAAAGCTCAAAATAGAGCTACCAAGCTCACAACCATGGAAGGGATCCTATGGTTTTGAAAAAGGGGGATGGAGGCTGAAGAAAATGCCCTAAACCAAAATTAAGTTCTTTAAATATGGGAGAAACCTTAAAATCTTGGGCTTGGGTTGCAACAGCTACCACATCGTGGAAATCATCTTGTCACGTTATGGCAGCTAACCAGATATGCTTCTTTATTAAGTGTCATGGTCACATTGTGGTCATCATCCTGCCACATTGTGGTGTCAAGTTTTTTCCCAAAACCTTATATTTGAAATTCTTAAGTCTTTAAATGGCCAAATTGGGAAAACAGGTTTTACAAGTTAATTGGTTGTACCCTTAATTGAAAACTATAACAACCAACTATCACTTTATTACTAATGGGTTTGAGTTTGATTTTAATTGAAATAGTGTTAGTGTGATTAGTTTATGTAACTAAATTACTAAAATAAGTACAAAAAACAAAAAGTTTCACTACAAAATTAACATCATATTGGTTTTTGAGTTTGATTTTAACTATAGTAGTGTTAGTGTTGATTAGTTTATGTAACTAAATTACTAAAATAAGTAAAAAAAAAAAAAAAAAACAAAAAAAACAAAAAGTTTCACTACAAAATTGACGTCATATGGGTTTTTGAGTTTGATTTTCATGTGTTAGTATTGATTAGTTTATGTAACTAAATTACTAAAATAAGTATAAAAAAAATTCACTACAAAATTGACATCATATGATGACTAGCATCCGCTTTATCATTTTTTCACATACAACAAAATTAATTGATTATCGGTTGCTTAGGTATTATAATGCTATTATTGGTCAAAATGCTAAATTTTCATACTACAATTGGCACAAACATAGATTGTTTTAAGGTCAAATTTTATGTAATACTTTTTTAACTTTTTTAATATCATCATTACAAGCATGTTATATACGGACCAATAGTAATTGTTAGGTGTAATTTGTGCAGGATAGGCAGGTCTCAAGTGGCATATTTTTTCCTTCGGTTTTTAAGTTTAAAAAAACCCTCATTGGTAGGTTTCATACTTATTTATTTATCTATTTATAACCAACTTATTACATTTTCAAAAGTGGTAACAATATTAATCAAGATGTGATTTGGTAAATGTTTGTTAGATAATAGAAGTTTATTTATGAGACCCCTAAGGCAGCACTATCTTATGTATTTTTATACACATGTTTTAAAGATGGTATATATTATTGTAGGTACAATAGTAACATTTTTATTTTCACTACATGAATCACAACCACGTTTTTATTTTCAATGTATTTTTGTCGTATTAAATTATATAGCAAAACTTTTTTGGGTAATAATGCTTGTTAATGGAAAGTACAGTGTCCTATTAATAATATAAGACAAATACAATGTTATAATTTGGTAAAACTTTCAAAGGTTGTATATATTGATATGAAAACAATGGAAATGGCATATATGTAACATAAAGAAGTGAAAGTATGATGTGGTAATGTACAATTTCTTAATATAGGTCAACTTCAGGTCCAATTAACCATTTACTTGATCAAAATTACATGTTGCAATCCCTTATTGGTTAAGGAACATGGAGATAATACCGAAGAAGATGATGGAAACTTTACTTCTTCGACCATTAAAACATCATGAAATTATCATAAATGTCTACTTATAATAAATAGACATTTTTATTTACAAAGTTCAGGGTTTTATATCTTTATTGAACTTTTTCTTATGCATGGCAGATTTTATCAAAAGGATAATGACTTATGTTAATGAGCCACTTCTTATTGAATGGACATTGCTTATACACCAAGCTAAACTTATGCAAAGATTAAATACGTGTATATATTAGTATTATTTTTTTAAATTATATTTTTCAAATCACCTTTTATAAACTTAGCTCTGAAATCAGTACTTGGAATCACTTAAAACTAGCTACCGATCAATTCTTTAATGTCGTGATTATCACGGCCATAATAACTTGACAAGTATATAAATATATTCCATTAAAGTTAACTTTGCTTCTTGCTCTAAATATAACTTGATCATGTAGGAAATAAGTCAAATAACATAATTAATTGATCGGGATATATACAGGAAAGTCCCGATATTTTCATCCAATTGACACGAAAGTCCCAAACTAATTTTTTTTACACAAAAGCCCGAATTACCGACATTTATTGACCCGATTGACCTTTTCTCCCGGTGCAGCCGGTTTACTTGGTGAAGTGGCACCAAATGCTTACGTGGACCACTGATTTATTAAATGAGAGGCTTATGTGGAGTTGTCGACCTTACTTAAGCATCATACCGTCAATCCCCATGAACCCTAGCTTCGTATTTTTCAAAGGAAAAGACGAGAATGTCGTCTTCTTCATCTGTTGGAAGCAAGGTTGTGCGAAAGTGGTGACTTAGTTGAAAGGTGGACTTCATGGAAGATAGGAAATCCTGGAAGAAGATTCATTGGATGCCCAAATTATAGGGTTAGTTGTTAATGTTGAAATTCTTCATCTTTTAGTTTTTTTTTTCTTTCTTTAATCTTGGATTATCCAGGATTCGAGTAAAGATTGTAAATTCTTTGATTGGGTGGATCCTCCACTCTCTAATCAGTGGTACAAGGACTTGCTCTTACAATTGCACAATGGGTGGAATGGAGATGTTGTAGAACAAATGGAAGAAGCAATAGTAGAGGTTGTTCCAGCTCAAGTGCAAGGTGCAGGTGGTGTTGTTCCAAGGTGGTCAATGTTGTGGTTTATTTTGGGTTTATGTTTTGGTTTGTATTTTAAGATAATATAGTGGGATATGTAGTAACTATGTACGATGTTGTTTCTTTTGCAATGTAATGAACATTTTACTTATGTTGTATTAAATTATGGTGAAATCAAAGTACAACAGCTATGAACCACATATGAATAATAAAACTGTCAATAACCAAGGCTAACCTGCACAACCAAACTTGAAATAGAATATGACATTAACCAATTATGACCATTGCTTAATGCCCTTGCTTAATTACCAGTTATTGTTTACAAAATATGAACCAATATAAGTGGATATGTACCACCATTTACAAAATACGAACCAAAAGATGGTATGCAAAATATGAACCAAAAGATGGTTTACAAAATATGAACCAAAAGATGATAACCCCTATCCTTAATCTATAACTAATGCCTTATCTTCACACATTCCTATACCAAGAGGGTCAACCAACTTCTTTTTCAGCTTCTAAAGAATGATCCTCTCTGAGGGTCTCCTTGTTCTTTGTTGCATATTATTCCCAAAATGCCCTTGTTGTACTGGAACACCTTCTTCATTTCCTTGAACATCTTCAGCTTCCACTTCAACTCCTTCTCCACCTTCATCATGTCCTTGAACATCTTCTGCTTCAACTCCTTCCACTTCATCCCCTTCTCCATCTCCTTCATCTTCTTCTTGTCCATCTCCACCATCTTCTTCTTCTCCGTCTCCTTCATCTCCTTCTCCATCTCCTTCTCATTCTTGTCCATCTCCACGTCCTTCCACTTTATCTCCTTGCCCATATCCTTCTTCTTCTTCTTCATTTCCTTGTCCATATCCACCTCCTTCCACTTCATCTCCTTGTCCATGTCCTTCTTCTTCTTCATTACCCTGTCCACCTCCTTCCAGTCCACCTTCAACATTGGCAGCCTAAAACAGAAAAAAAAAATATAGTAAAAAACACTTAATCATATACATAAACACTAAATGAAACCTTACCACATATCCAAAATCTTCTAAATGAGCTTTTGTAATTCCAAGGCATCTAATAATGTCTACATCAGTGTAACCTGATTTCCTCAACTCTTTAATTTGTTGTGTAATGTAGTCCATATCTGCCATATCCAGCCCATCTGCATCACTCATCACATCTACATCCACCATTTCTTCAGAATTGTATTCTTCATTGACCCTTTTTTGGGATGGTACTGTATTTAAGGTTTCACTTCTTTCAAACCAGCTATGAAAGCCACCCCCACCTCTGGGTACCCTACCACCTCCTCTATTTCCCCTTCTACCCCATCTACCACGTCTTGTCCATTGGGTTAGACTAGGGTCCAATCTTGGCCTGCCTATTTTCTTATTGGGTTTAGGATCTGGTTCAACATGTGGATTTTTACAGGTTTTCTTGTTGTGCCCCTTTTGTTGACAGTTTTGACATTGGATAGTTCCGCCATTTGAGGACACTTGAGAGAACTTGTCATCCCTCTCTGAGACATTCCTTTTCCTTTTCATAGTAGGCCTTCCTGGCATCCTCCTCACTAAGGGGGGGTAAGGACTTAATATAAGGAGCTTCTCTCCATAAATTGCCACCATTAACAGGTAGAATGTTAGAACTACAACTTGAATTGTACATTGCCTTACCAAAACACTTGTTGATAAATGTCTTTGGAACCTGATGAGTTAACATGATAGATGCTTGGGCATGGACACATGGTATCCCTGATACATCCTAAATTCTACATGCACAACTCTGTTTCTCTATGTTGACTCCATATGATTCAAGACCATTTCTATCTTCATATTCATTTTGTCCACTACGGTGTACCCTCCAAAACCTGTAAATAAAAGTTATTACTAAATTAGCATAAAAGTTATTACTAAATTAGTATAAAAGTTATTAATAACTTAGCATAAATGTATACAAAACAAGGAGAACTTACTTCAAGTCCTCACCAAATTCTTCCATTTTCAGCTAAATCCATGAGGTTGTAAAACCTATCCATCCTATATAGCCTTATCTCTTCAAGTATGGTCAGTAGTGGCTTCTTCCTAGAATCAAGTATAACTACATTGAAGCATTCTACCATACCATTTTCTACAGCCTCACAGGCTAATCTAGTGGAAAAGAAAGCCATGCACCATGTATTTGGCTCCTTTGCCATTAGATGTTCATAAGCACCTGGGTTAATCTGTCTAATCTCATCCATGTGATTCTTGAATTCACCCTCTATAGTTGATTTGGTAGCCTTCCAGAATAGGTTCCTTAATTGAATTCCACTATATACTTTTTTGAAGTTGGCATAGATATGTCGTGCACACTATTTATGCTCAACATATGGTAACACCTCCTTTGTTGCCTCAAGAAGACCCTTATGTAGGTCTGAAATTACACACATGCCCCTTCCTGCATCCATTCCAAGGTCAACCTCTAACAACTGAAGGAACCACTTCCAGTTAAACTTATTCTCAATGTCAACTACAGCCCAAGCTATGGGAAAAACATGATTGTTTGGGTCCCTACCTATGGTTGTTAATAATTGTCCCTTATACTGCCCTTTCAAAAAAGATCCATCAATCCCTACTACCCTTCTACAACCCATCTTCCACCCTTCTTTGATTGATTTGAAACATATGTACATCCTTTTGAAAATAGTTGTACCATCATTGTTGTCTTCAACAAAAATTTTAATGGTGTTGTCTGGATTGGATCTTAGCAATTCACCACCATAATCCCACACCCTTGCATAGTGATCACTTAATTTTCCCTCAATCATGGACATTGCCCTACATCTAGCCTTATAACTCCTTACCCATGAAATCTTAGTGTGAAATTTTTGTTGAACTTTTTCTTGGTTTTCCTTAGCTTTCAAATTAGGTGTCCTAATAAGTTCTTTAAGGAATTGTCTAGCTAACCATGTTGGTCCCATAAGTTTTCCATTCTTAAAATTCTTGACACATATATGATGTGGATACATTTTCTTTATTTGGAATGACTTTTCAGTGCTCATCCAAGAGGCTTTAACATAATAAGGACAACCGAATTTCTCATGATCACTAGCACACACACAATGTAGTCTAACACTATCACATTTATTAAACCTAATCTGATAACCTTTAGATATGGCATGATTTGTTAAACAGAGTTTAAGTTACTGTGGAGATTCATACCTTTCTTCTTCTTGAGGTTTCATTCTATTCCATTTCACATTTGGATCATGTGTGGAATATTTAAATTGAGCTTCACTATCATTTTCCTCTTCATCCACAACTTCATCTACATTTTCTTCCTCCTCCTGTTCGTCATCCAAAGGTTCTTCTTCCACGGGTGCTTCATCATCTTCAACATTCTCGAATAATGGGATTATGAAGTCTTCATCTTCATCGTCAAGAGACGGTGAGTTCAAGAACTCATCTCTACATCTCCTACTCTGTTTCTTTAGAAGGTCTTCATCTAGTTCCATGTCGATCGTGTCAAAGTCCAACACACCTTCCATCTTCAAGGCCCCAACTCGTATCTCCCTTGGACTCGAATTCATATCTCCCTCACAGTAAAAACCCTAGAATTGTCACAGTAAAAAGAGAGGTTTTTCCAGCTTGATTAACCCTTCTTCATTTAATGATGTCCTCGTCATCTTCCAAGTAAGCGTTAGTAGCCACATCAACTCAATTACCGGCTATTAAATGAGTTACCGGCAAAAAAGGTCAATCGGGTCAATAAATGCCGGTAATTCGGGCTTTTGTGTCAAAAAAAAATTAGTTTGGGATTTTTGTGTCAATTGGATGAAAATATCGGGACTTTACTGTATATATCCCTTTTTTATATCCATATATCCATTAGTGTGAGTTGAATTCCATTTGGTCAACATCTGTAATCTATTCTAATAAATGAAGGTTTTTTCGCACATGTCACATTCTCATTCAATTTGTCAATTGTCGTTTTGTGGTTATTTTGAATTAATTTTTTTTACGTGTTATTTTATGAGGTTTTTTTATTGAATTCCATATAATATTTTAATGTAATAAGTGTAATAAATGTAATAATATATAGATATCAATTTCATTAATGAATTTAGCTTTTATTTTTAAATTTTCCAAATTAAAGCTGATTAGTTTTTTTTTGTTTATTTATTTAAATTATTTGTTTAAATTTAAAGGATAAAAAACATTTAAATTATAATAATTCATTATTTTTCTTGTTTTTTTATAAATTCAAAGTTCTCAAATATTTTGACCTTTATATTTAACTTTTTATTAAATTAACCCATATAATTTAATTTTTTTTAATTAACTCATATAATACATAAGTCTATTATCGATGATTAATTAGACGATATAATATTTGATATGTGTAGTTTCTTTATTGATAGTTATTCGAGCAAAACAGCTCCAAGATAATATTGATATGTGTAGTTTCTTTATTGCCAACAATAAATATATATCAAACATCAAGCTTTGCTTCTGATCGGATTTATAAAGTTACAAATTCTATTGCGTAAGGAACGAGAATTTTCACATGAAGGATTAATCAAAAAGAAGACATGGCGCTCCCCTTTGCTCTCCATCAACTCTACTTTGCCTTTCCACCCACTCGTCTCCATCACCTTCTTATAACTCAGACCCCTTTCCCTTAGCGGATCCTTCTCAGCAACACACACAAGTATCTTAGAGCTTCCAAAAGCAGAACTATTCGGGTCCATACCCGGATTAAACAGCGGGTCATCTAATCCATTCCCCGATGGGTTTGCGACCAGCCATCCCATATCTATCAACTCTTTCTGCCGTTTATATATCTTGGACTCAGCTCCAATTGGATCCATTCCTCCAAAATACGGGTGGAGCAAAACAACACCCTCTATGTTAATAACTTTCTCATGGTTCAACCCGACCCGGATGGCCATATTGTGGGCGATGTTAGCCCCAGCACTATCTCCACCTAAGAACACATTCTGAAGATCTGCATGGTCGTTTAACCATGATTCTGGACCATTTCCTCCGACATGACTAGCCACCCATGTAATTGCCTCCCACGAGTCCTCGTATGCAATTGGTAATGGATATTCCGGTGCCAACCTGTAGTTTACAGATACAACAATGACGTTGGATTCAGTGGTTATCAAGTTAAGTGTCTGGTGGTAAGTGGGTGAAGCAGCGGAATCAGTCACAAAAGCTCCACCGTGATAGTAAATCAGAGTTGGAAGTTTCCGAGTAGGGATTAGGGTTTTGGGAATGTAAAGCCTTACAAAGACGTTGGATTCGTGTGAGATAACGACGTCTTTTGATTGGACACCTGTTAAGGTATCAGTTCCAGCTGCGATGTTATCGTTTGGGATAGATCTTACAATTCGTCCATCACTATGTACGAGCAAACCATTGAAATTTAGAGGAAATACAAGGGAGTTTGACATGAACGTTGAGGGTAAAGCAGAAGCTTTTAATTTACTTTAATTTCTGATGAATGATGATGGTGGGTGGTGATATATGATTATGTATAGAAGCAATATTATCAATGGTGAGGCTCAATCAGGACTCCTGTGTGCTGATGTTGAACTCGTGAGAGGAGAAGAATTAATGTGTGGCGATGTTGAAATTTGCAAGGATCATTTAATGAATGTAGGCGGTCTCTTCATGGAAGCTGTGTAGCTTATGCAAACTCAGGATTTCTTTTGTCTTAGCCTTCTATCAAAATCATATTTAAACTCTAGCATAATAATATACATTTTTTTTTAAGTTGCTTCTTATTCGTATGAATCATAGTTAAGAAATTTTAAGATAAATTATTTCTAATTAATTGTTGCATATTTCCAATAAGATTTTATTCTATATCGAGTTTTGTAGGTTAAATTTTTTAATGTTCATGCTTTTATAGTGAATAATTTTTTTACTAGGATATATATATATATATATATATATATATATATATATATATATATATATATATATATATATATATATATATATATATATATATATATATATATATAAAAGAAAAGGAAATTGACTAATTTAACCCTTATAAATGGTCATTTTAATAAAAATAAACAACATTTTTTGGTAAAATGACCACATGCTCCGGAACATAGCATTCCAGAGTTGTAGTCCTCGTTCTTAAGTTCATATTCCGGATTATAACCTCAGTTTTTTTTTTTTTGTCTCGTGTGTGTGTGTGTATGTGTGTGTGTGTGTCCATATGTGCTTAGAATCAACCAAGTAATTAATTCGTAATTATCTCTTATAAAACTGCTTTAAAATGAGTTTTTTAGAGAGTCACCACGAAGAAAGCTTTAACAACATGTTTGTTTACCTTCACAACCTTAGGCAAACTAACTTTCATACTTACACTCACATCAGAACTGATTTGATGGATCGCTTTGAAGCTTATTTTGTAGCTATTGGATGATCGTTATATTTGTTTTTTGTACTTTTCTATTGTGTCTTTAAATTTGATGATTTTTCTACATCTAAATTAATTCGTTTTTGTTTCCAAAAAATAAAGGTACATGCATTCATAGGTTGCTTCTTGCCTGTGATCTTCATAGGTAGTGTCTCTCTTAGAGGGACTACCTAAAAACAATGTTTGTGGTGGTTGCTATCGATGAAAACAACCAAACCCTCCCTACAGCATTTGGTCTGGCCGTGGAAAATAATCTATATTGTTATACCTGGTTCCTTATGAGGTTAAGAGAAGCTCTGAGACAGGATAGGGATGTATCGTTCATAACAAATATGGACGATATTGTTAGTTCTTGCATAGAGCATGTATTCCCTTATTTTTATCATGGGTATACTTCTAAAATTGTGTTCAAGTATATGCGCACAAGAAGTGTCTCTGGCAGAGCATTACAACATGTGTTCTGGATGACATCCAACTTATATATTGTGCCTAGTTTTGAAGAAAACTTTTATCGGCTGACCCCTGATGTTGGTGAAGTGTTTGCCAACATCGATCATGCAAAATGGGCAAGAGTCTATTTAAATTTCTCTAACATCTGTTGAAATGTAGTCAACAATGATTTTCATTGGCTCTTTCAAAAAAACAATGATATTCCCAAAAAAAATGTATTATCGGTAAATCAAAGCAATGTACCGATAATAATGTTTACCAAGGCAATTTGTGACTACATTCAACGGGCTTTCGTTGAATGTAGTTTAATGGCAAGTAAAATTAGGGGTGAGAATTTTTTGGTTCGAAACTGAAAAACCCAAAAAAAAAAAAATCGAGCCAAAATCGATTTCAGACAAAACCATATTCAAATTCGGTTTTTGGTTTGATTTAAGAACAAACCGAATTGTAAATTTGGTTTTTGGTTCGAGTTGGAGTCTCATGAAGTTTAAACCAAACCGAACCGAAAAGCCGTATTTCATAAATCAATTATTTAAAAAGTATATTTTATATTTTATTTTAAATAAAAGTATTAATTATAAAGTAAAAATCATTTTAACCCATTTACTCTTTGGATCCTTTTATATGAAAATTTAGATCTTTCTCTTAGCAACTTTATGTTTCTATGTTAAAAACATTTTGATTTATGTATGAAAACTTTTTAAGTTAATATTTGGTTTCCTCGGTTTTCAAACCGAATTAGAATTCGGTTTTTGGTTTGGTTTAGAGAATTTGAATTCGATTTGGTTCGATTTTCGAATTGGATAAAAAAAATTCAAACTGAGGAACCGATTCGAGGAAACCGAAAAACCAAAAAACTAAACCGATTCCCGCCCCTAGGTAAAATACAGAGTGAAATATTAAATTTATTTAATTACTTGTACAAGAACCTTATTTGATCATATTTACTTTTCAACGAGTTTGACTACCATACTCACCTTGTATGCTGAAATGATGATTCATAAAATGATGCAAAAGTATGTTCGGTGGCAAGCAACAAAGATCCCGCCAGAGATCCCTTCTCTACTCCCGTCGGACATTTATATAGATTGATTTTAAAAGAACTTGTGTTGTTGATCCTAACCGGCATACATGTTCATGTGGAAAATAGAGCAGTCTGGGTATAGCATGCAGTTATGCTATTGCGGCATCACGTCATTCGAACATCCATGAATTACCTTATATGGTTCAGATATATTACCGGCCTGATGTGTTTCAGACTGCCTACCAGACACAAATTGTACACGCTCTTCCCTCTCCATCAGAATGGGAAATACCAGACTCTTTGATTGCAATTTTATTGCCAATGTAATTGCGGTTAATTATGTTTGTAATTGATTTGCAGTGTGTAATGAAAAATATTATTATTTCTGTAATATTTATTATATATTACAAAGATTAAAAAAAATATAATTTACAAGTACCATAGTAATACTAACAAACAAGCAAACATTACATATTAAAAAGATTCATAAGCGTTACATAAGGGAAACTTAGTTGATGAACATAAAGCTTACAACTTGTACACAACAATTCCAAAAAAGAAAATCCAACTACAAATTAACGTTGTCTTCATGTGCATATTTTGGGTTTCAAGTTTCTTCTTCGATCGAAATAAGTTATTGATTATCAGCGAATTTTGTCTTTTGCTTTGTCAACCCAAAAGATAAACCCAGACTGTGGTCCCTGAAAATTTAAGATTATACACATGATGTATATTGTATAAATTAATATTAATTCAAAGAAAATTAATAAAAGGATAACCCACATACCTCTTTAGGACAATCGTAAAAAAGTTATCCATGGTTATTTCTAGTCGTTGATGTCCTTATAATACATTCAGAGCCATAATAGCAGTATGTTATTTCTTTGGATTATGATAAATGAATGTTTAGTAGTAAATTTAATAAGGTAAAGAGTTTGGATGCTTGAATTCCTTTATATGATGGCATTTACTATGGTTATGATTCTTGACAATATTCCAGAAACACATTCCGGAGCCACATTCTGAAATTGATATTTTGGACCCTAAATTCGGAACAGTAATTATTATAGTTTTCTGACATATGTGTAGTCATTCTGAACAGTAAATGTCATAGATTCCTGACATATGTGTAGTCATTCCGAATAGTAAATGTCATAGATTCTTAATAGTATTTCAGAACCTCATTCCGAAGCCACGTTCCAAACCGGCTATTTCGGACCATTGTTTCGTTCCGGACATTACTTTTGTACGTAAATGTCATAGATTCATGATGTTATGTGTAGTCATTCCAAAAAGTAAATGTCATAGATTTCTAAAAATATTTTAGACCCTCATTCCGGAACCCCATTCTGGAGCCACTATCTGGAATGGCTATTTCGGACACTTGTTCCGAACATTGCTTTTGGACCTTAAAATGCACCTAGCATGCATCCTCAACATTGAAATAAAATTGGAATGAGTTCATATCACAATGGTGTTTGGCATTGTGAAGAAGAAGATTGTTATGTTTGTTCAGATAATAACCTAGTTCCAAAAGGCCCAAATTTCCCTCTCCCGGATAAAATGCTTGATGACGTTTTCCAAGATATGAAGACGGTTGAAGAAGAAAACGAAAGGGACTCTGAAAGAAGTCGCACACTAAATCAATGTGCGCACGATCTAGTAGAACAAGTAAATGAAAAAGAAAAATGGGTTGTTGAAGTTATGAAAGAAGTGAAACAAGCTAAGAAGTGGATTGAAAATGCAAATGCAAAGATTAATAAGTTGTGTGCAGAACGAAAACGTCTAACAGATGTTGTTAGAATTATAGGAGATTTTATTGATCGGGAACAAAATATGTATCCCTTACAATTTCCTAATTTGTGGAAACTAATCTAAGTATGTGTTAGGATTTATAACGTTCTTTGCAATAATGTTAATGAAAAAAATGATAATTGTCATTTTAGATAATCATACTGTTTCTTTTACAAAATTCAATTTAAAAAGACATTAAAATATACATATATAAAAATAGATTACATTTATGGCCGATAACTGGGAACTTGCATCCGATGCAAACTAGCCATGTATGCATGATTTTCAAACAATTCCATGTAGGTCTCAGTTAGTTTGAAACTATTATCAATCAATTCGACTTGATCTTCTATTGTTGGATTTATCCTACATGTTTCTTCCATGATGTTCATTGTGTTCACAAATTATCATATATCTTCAGATATGGTAATGAGGAGTATTTTCATGTTATACAATGTTACTTTTCTCCGGTCCTCGTCCAGTGAAGGTGGTAATGGAATTTCCAGTATTACCATTTGTTGTTAAGCACATTAATAATCATGACAAAGCATTTCTAATGTAGTCGTATCAACAAGACGGCGTTGCTCGTCTTCAAGACGTGGTATAGCATACTCTATAGGCAACTCATCGTCATCGTTCAAGTCAATGTATGTTGGAGACTAAAAATAGAATATACCTAAATTATATTAATATACTATTTAAAACCAATATGCATAAAAGTATTTAATAATAAAAAAACACTTCCTGACATATATCCTTAACCCAAAATAATAATAATAATAATAATAATAATAATAATAATAATAATAATAATTGCAACTATTCTATCATAACATGTTTGTCTATACTTACCTTGGTGTCATCTTTTCGGAGTCATATATGCTTTCAATTTAAGTTTTAACACCATTTCTGATTTCTTTCTTAATTTTATGGATGCCTTTGATGGTTTATTTTTTTATCTTATTTTGAAACTCATCATCTTTGTTTTTTATCTGCAAAAACAAAATTTCAAGAACATTTTAATACATTACCGTAAAAATAAATTATAATTATAAAATTATTGTTTTTCGATTTTACCTGTATCAAGCGCAATTCAAAAGCCCCTGTAAATGGAATACAACTTCGTTGTCCGTAAAACCTAATTTTTTTAACAACATTCACGCTAACTCGTCTTTGCACTAACATGGCTTATTAATCAATACTTAGAAAAAAAAATATAAGCATAGTTATTTCGGATCATCATTTTGGAATAGATCATCGGGTTCCGGACCACGTTCATTATGTTCCGGACCTACATTACCATTTTGGGACCCTTACAATACCTAATTTTGGACTAAAAAAACCAATCTGAAACACATTACAAAGTACTTACATGAGATTCAAATACATACAATGATTAAAAAAAAAAAAAAAAAAAAAGATTTTATCTGGATATTAAGGAGTAGTTTTGGAGTTATTTCGAGTCATTCTGGACAATTTTGGAATACGTAAATCGTTTTAGAAAATCAAATGCAAAGTAACTTAAAGTGTATAACTTACTTGGTTTGACGAATCCATGCTGAAAATTTGGTCTGAAATACAGGTAGATCATGCTTCAGATCTATTAATTTTGGAATGTGTATTCCGGATTTTTTGCGTGTGGGATCCATATATATACCATTGGGCAATAGTATTAAGCTTAGGCTGGTTTTCGAGTCTGTAATTATCCATTCCAAACCAAATGGTCACTTGGTTATATTTTTTAAAAATACCCAAAAAAAAAAAAAAATAGTTAGATTACTTAATTTCCCTATAAGAAAAGTCTTTGAGATTTTGATATTTTTGCAGTTTACCTATTGACGCTTAACTTTTTTTTTTGCATTTTATCTACTTTGAGTGTATATTTATTTATGGAAGTTAATGTTGATAACAAACAAAAAATATTATTTTAACATGTATATTTTTTTTCTTCTTATTCATTTAAAATTGTGAGTGGTGTGTTCTAATTTAAATAGGTAGGAATGTATATAGGAAGTACAAAATTAAAAGGATATTTGATTTCTCGTAATATAAAGAGTCATGTATAGTTGATAATCATACCAAATTATTCCAAAACCGATGTCGAGAAGATAAATATATTTAACTTTAAAACAAATTATTGAAATCGTCTTTATGGTTTGCTTAAATTATGGGTTTTGTCCCTGTCTTATTTTTGCACTCAAACCGTTCCTAACTTTTTTTTTGTGCATTTTCGCCCCTAGCGAAATTAAAATAACATTTTTTTTCTGGTGGTTGTCGAGACTAACAAAATAAATAACCCTAGAAATTGCACACACAAAAATTGTATAATGGCAAGGGCTCGAATCCAAGGGGATTGGTTAAATTTGTTACTCAATGTAAATATCTTTGTAAAATACTTGCAAAATATCAATAAAATTAAAAATGGGGGTTTTAGTGTTTTGGTGTTTAAAAAACTAAAGTTACACTTAAATTTAGAAACTGCAAGCAAAATGAGAGAAAGATGGTTGACATTGGAATTTCATCACTTGAACGTTTCTTAAATTAATCATTAGAACTCAATGTGTAATACTTGTAAAGAAGCTCTAATTTGGATATAGCAATCCAAGAAGCTTGGGGTTACCTAGACTTTTCTTAGTTAATACAATGGATAGAGAAGCTCATAATATATTTTCTTAGTTAATGTCATAATTTCCATGAAACATGTAATTAATGAAAGTTATAGCATTAAGGTTTAAAAGCCACCAAATCCAAGATAAGTCAAAATGTTTTCACTACCATGTTGGAGAAAGTGTTTTAATGATTGTGTGAAGTGAATACAAACAGAAAAATCAGTTGTTGCTTACTAATTGGAAGATTACTTAATTAAGAGATTAGTCAACTAATCACTAAACATATATAAACTCATGAATAAAGACATATGCATAGACAAGATGTTAAAATAGAAAATACTTTCATAAAGATTCAAGAACAAGTACTTGATGTTCTTCAAAATCAACCAAACATTCAAGAATTACTTCCAAAATCACACAATATTAACTTAGCTTAGCATTGCTAAGTTTAAGAAAAATGAAAAGTGTTTAGAAATACTAAACATAAATGCAAGATGAAAAGATTTGAAAAATGATGTTCTTCAAGTGTTCTTCCCCTTCCAAATCTAATATGCAGAGAAAATTGTAAAAACTCGGATCTCTAAAAGTTGTGTAAAGTGAGCTACTAAACTTCCTCTTATAGCACTTAAAAGTGAAATTTCGGAATTGCCCCTGTGAGACACTAGGTATTGGGTCATTTTGCTTCTTGGGCCTGAATTAACTTAGCCTACTGGTCTAATTCGCTTCCCAACTGATTGTAGCCCACGATTCTTCAAGATTTCTTCAAGTTTGGCGCAAATCACCTCCTCTTAATCATCCAAAGCTCGAATACTCACTCGATCAATCAATTTCGCAAGCTCAAATATTTCTCCCATCTTCGGCTCAATTTTCTTCAACCATCCACTCGTTAACTAGCTCACTTTGGCATCATCCCCACAGGTCACAAAGCCCATAATTCCTCATCCTCCAAGTCTATTTGCTCCCCACAATTCCTGAACATCTCTGCACCACACTAGTCTTCTAAAAATCTAAAATTAAGACCAAAGACTAAAAAGTACCCAATATAGATAGAAAATAACAAAAATGAAAATATGTATGATGATTACCGAAAATTGGAATGAAATATGCTAAAATAAACTATAAAAAGAAGTAAATAAAATAAACTTATTATTTCCCGTTCTAATTTATTTTTATTATTAATTTATATTTTGTTAACAAAACAAATTAAAATTGACCCACTTCATAACCTCTCCCCTTCTCTTATTATAAACACTCTCAACCACCACCTTAGCCCCATTCGTTGGACTGTCGTCAGAAAATCACCTTCTTATGGCAAGACCAAAAGTTCAATGAGACTGGAACGTCGGCGAACACCACACGTCACCACCATCATCTACGACGAGACCAAAACCCTTAAGCCACCACCACCAGATCCAGATTTGGTGTCATCGTCTCCCTAAAGACAATACCACCACAATACCCTGAATCCACCACCACCGAATCTAGATATGCCACCACCACCACAACTCGAAAGCCACCACCGCTGCCATCAGCCATCGCTAAATAGATCTGATTCAGGAAGGTAGTGGACACGTATATATGGCCAAGAAGGGAGGAAGGTGAGGTAGATAGTGATGAAAGCGGTTTCTGACGAGATAGTTGATTGGTGTAACATCCCGGAATAGCAAGAGTAGAGTTGAAGGACTAAAAGTGTAAGTTTTGGAGGGCACCTCGGCGAGTCCATGGATGGACTCGACGAGTAGGGTCGCGACTTTGGTTGCGTGTCAAGTGGCCTACTCGGCGAGTCCAAAGATGGACTCGGCGAGTAGGTGCTGAGTGGAGAAAACCTTAATTCTCGGGGTTGAGCTCTATATAAAGAACATTATGTTTCCTCCCCAGCCTCTTTGATTCCCCTTGAGCCCCAGAAACCCTAATTTCGTGGAGGAACACCATTGTTAGGCAAATTGGAGCTTGGAGAAGTGCTAGTTGAAGAAATTTTGAAGGAGAAAAGTCTTGGATCAAAGGGTTTTGCTTGGATTCGAGTGTCATTGCTGTTGGGGCATTCTTTGAAGGTAATATCTCATTCTTGAGCTGCTATTGTCTAGATTCTTCATTTTTTGGGGTGTTGAGATCACATCCTTTGGTGTTTTGGAGTCTAGAGGTTAGATCTGAGGTTGCTACCTCAGATCTGGAATAGAGGGTGGTTGGAATGCTTGAAAGTCCCTGTGATTGAGTATGTAGAGAAGCTATCTTGTCCCAAACTTTAGCCCTAATGTGTATAATGCCTAGATCTTCATGGATTCACGTAAAGTTTGCCACTTTACGTGATGGATGGGTTGTAGGAGGCTAGATCTATGTTTTGGATCAATTGCATGGCCTGGAATGCTTCTGTATGGATTCAGACAGGTGGTACTCGGCGAGTCACAAGGGTGGACTCGATGAGTTGCTTGAAGATGAGCTAGAACTCGACGAGTTGGATGAACAACTCGGCGAGTAGGATGAAGATAGCCTTAGACTCGGCGAGTCTATTCTTAGACTCGGCAAGTCTTGTCGAAGAGTCCTAATATTTTCTGGATGAGTCGAGAATCGGTGAGTCAAGGGATGACTCGGTGAGTTGGGTGCGAGTGGACTCAGAGTGGTTGGACTCGGCGAGTCTCGGGGTGACTTGGCGAGTCAGGTAGCGGATTGAGGGAAGTTCTGAGCTTGGGGACTCGGCGAGTCATCGGGTTGACTCGACGAGTAGAGTCAGTCAGGGGTTGACTTTGACCTTGTCCAAGGGTTGACCAGTTGTCTTCCAGGGGTATTTTGGTAAATAAGGGTATATATTGAGTTAAGTGTTTTGGTGTTCAGTGGAGGAGTTCGTGTCGGAGTTCGAAGCAGCGGGATCTTATCCTTTCATCCGGCAGTTTCGAGGTGAGTTATCCTCACTATATCAACAGGGTCTAAGGCACCAAGGTCGGCCCTTTTATCGGATTGAGATCCGGGTATCTATTGTTATGTTATTGTTTTGATATGTTTGCATCCTGGTAGTTAGGATGGTATTCGTTAGAGACCTGGTTAAGGTCAATATCCTGGTAGATAGGATGATGCTATGCTAGTGACCGGTTAGGTCGGTATCCTGTTAGAGTATGCTGTGTTATGTGATTTGCTTGATCGGTTTGCCTGAATATGAATTGTTATGTGATTGTATGTTTATGTGCACATGGTTGTTTGGACTGGAGTTGGGTTGAGGCGGATCCTGCTTTGTGCTGTAGGCCAAGATACCCAGGGCGGACCGGTTATTCCGAAGGCCCAGCGAGCGGACCGGATAGGCTGTAGGCCCCACGAGGGCGGACCAGACGTGCTGAGGCTCGGAGAGTGGACCAGGCCGACTGAAGGCCCGATGCAGGCGGACCAGTCATACTGTAGACTCAGAGAGTGGACCAGGTGAGTTGAAGGCCCAGTGCGGGCGGACCAACCACACTGCAGACTCGAGGGACATGATTGGACACGGAGGGTGGACTAGGTGGACTGAAGGCCCTGCAAGGCGGACCAGTCCCACAGTAGACCCGATATGCATGGTTGTTATGTGATTCGTTATGAGATGGAGTGATATGTATATGGTATCCGTGGTTGGTATCTTGGGGGTATCTCACTAAGATTTCGGGCTTACAGTTGTGGTTTAATGTTTTTCAGGTTCTTCAGGAGACTGTGGCAAGGAGAAGGCGTGATCGTACCGCTCCTCATGATTTTGTAGCAATGTGATTGTAGGAATACTCTAAATGATTTGTATTGAAAACCTTTTTGTAAATAATTTAATGAAATCGGATTGTTTTTGAAAAATTTAAATTGGTTGGATTTTTCGGTTGTTAAAAGTTGGTATCAGAGCCTTGGTTTGAGCGAATTGGAGGAACACTTGTGTGACTCCAGTCTCAAATCGAGGAGGGTTTTCAAAAGAGAATTTAAAATGGTTTTCAAAATAAGTAAAGGAGGACGCGGAGGTACGATCAGCCGGAGCCAGAAAGTAACCCCCAAGTATCATACATGATATTTCTTTTATTGAGCTTTGATAGAACAGCATGCTAGAGTTAGGCTAGGGATCTTCAGCATTTCTTGATGCGTTGCCTGATTTATGATGCCTGCTAGCCTAGAGTTTTCTTGTGAGAGATTTCTAGTGTTCCTCTAGTTGTGAGGATAGAGCGTTGTTATGTATGTTTCTCTAGGGTGTTGTGGTAGTACTTCATACAAATATGGGTAGGTGTGGAAGGTAGTATGGGCCCGTACTACTGAAAGCACAGGACCCATACGCGTATCAGGGAAACCATGACCTCTAGGGTTGGATTGAGAGTTGGTTCCCGGGATAGTGGGAAGTGTCTGATATTTTTGGTGGTTTATTTTCAGTATGGAGATTTCAGGGCATGCTAGGAGTGGATCCGGGTCAGGAGAGGGAGCAGGAGAGGGAGTTCCGGGTGGGTCCGTACAGCCTGCGGTTGTCAGTCAGATGAGTACGCGCGAGTTGGATGCGAGGATTCGTGAGATCCTGCATGATGAGGTTGCTGCATTGTTTCGGGCTGAGCTGCCGGAGTTGTTTGGGTCGATCAAGACCGCCATGGTGGAGTATTTTGATGAGCGCTATGCGGCTCTCACGGAGACGGCTGCTGCAGCGGCTACAGCGGCTGTAGCAGCGGCAGGGGGAGGAGCTAGTAGAGGTTTTCAGTATCGGGACTTCGATAATACGAAGCCTCCCACCTTTTATGGAGTTCAGGATCCGATCGTTGCTATGAGATGGTTATCAGATGTGGAGGGATGTTTCTTCACGTGTTCATGCCCTGCTGATCAGAGGGTGACGTGCGCTCTGAACCTGTTAAGGCTCGGGGCAAAGGATTGTTGGAGATTGACCACGGGGTCCTACTCGGATGTGCAGAGGGCTGCGATTTCATGGGATCAGTTCAGAGAGATGTTCAGTACTCGTTATGTTCCGCAAGTCGAGAGGGAGAGGTTGGCTCAGGAGTTCCTCGAGCTGAAGCAAGATTCGGAGTTGGTGACGGAAATCACCAGGATGTTTATTGAGAGGGCGATGTTTTGCCCTAAGTTCGCTTCGGAGCAGGCTCAGATGTCCCGATATCTGAGTATGCTAAAGAAAGACATCAGACAGTTTGTGTCCGCGCAGAGGTGCGGGACATTGTTGGAGTTGCAGGAGGCCGCCAGGCGGCGTGAGTTAGAGATTGATTTGCAGTTGCGTGAGCTGAGGCAAGCTCCGGTTCAGTCGGAGCCGGCGACGAAACGGTCTAAGACCGTTGATTCCATCATGGGAGATCAGGGCAGCCACGTTTGTGGAAAGTGTGGGAGGGGTCACGCCGGAGTTTGTCGGTCCGGTGGAATATTCCGCAAGTGCGGAAAGGAGGGACACTATGCGAGGAATTGTCGGCAGTCAGTGCTGGTTCGGGATTTGAGGATATGTTATCATTGTCATCAGGTTGGACACTTGAGGGTCAACTATCCACAGCTTGCTGCAGGACCGGTGCAGGCTCCAGCACCGGCCACGTTGAGAATCACAGGTGGAGGTCGAGGTGGAGCGGAGCCCCCAAGGGCTTAGGGTCGTGCTTTTCAGCTTGCTGCTGCCGGTATGTTTCTTTGCTGTTGTCTTGATTATTTATGATTATTGTGGAGTATCGTTTATCTGCTAGTCTCATTGGATGGTTATGGAATTGCGTTTCGGGTTTTTGTGTGGTATCCGTTGTTCCTTAAGGGTTTGGCGAGTTGTGTTCGGGATTTCGTGTTGGTATCCTTTGTTCCCTGAAGGATCGATATGGTTATGGGTTAGTGCTTCGAGCTATCGTGGATTATCTTTGTGAGGATTAGTGGCGGATACGGCGTTGGTTTGAATGTCGGGTAGCCTCTGCAGTCTGAGGAATGGATATTTGAAGATTGGGTTCCTTTTGAGCGGGTTGTTCAGTGTGGAAATATGATTTTTATGAAAGTTGTTAGCGCTGGTGAGAAACAATTTGCGTGTAAGTGTTGGTTTTCTGCAAGGTTGTTTTGGGAGATCGGTGATGGCGACCGGTGGTTAATTATTAGTGTCTTAAGTGGGGGAGAATTGGAAATTCTCCGTATGGTCGTTAGGCTTGAGAGGTTGTTTAGCTGCTTGGGGAATTCAGCGGTATTTCTATCAGCCGAGAGCAGGCTCGTATGGGTGAGTAACAGGCGTGCGGGGCGGAATACAGACCTAGGGCATTTGATTGTTGAAGGCCTAGGAGCAGGCCGGGATCGAGTATGTATGATGGAGATAAAGTTCGGAACCCCTAGAGGGCTAGAACGGTATGCACGGGAGGATTTCCCGAAGAGATAGCTCGGAATGGTGAATGTTAATTGAGCGGTCCGGATAGACTGAAGGCCGGTAGGCGTACCAGTCAGGTCGAAGGCTCGGAGGACGGTCCAGCCAGACTAAAGGCACTGAGAGCGGTCCAGATTGGCTGAAGGTTCTGAGAGTGGTCCAGATTGGCTGAAGGCCTGGTGAGGCGGTCCAGTCATGCTGAAGACTCTGCGAGTATTGTTGGATCGGTTCAAGGTTATGTATTGCGTATGTTGCAGTGTGATTGCATTGGAAGGTCTGGCCCCGGGTAGTGATTTTATCAGTAAAGATAGTGCATGGACTTGAGAGTCCCTGCGATGAGAGTCAGAGTAGTTGTGTTGAATGGATATCAGGTGCGCTTTAAAGAGGTGGTGTAGCGTGGGGTGAGCACCATAGTACTTGTCGTGGTGACAAGTCGGTCGAGTGGTTTCCTTGGTAAGGAAAGAGGGACGAATGAAATTCCGAAAGGGAGTGCAAATTCACGGAAATGAAAGCGGCAGTGTAGAGTTATGATCGGAGTGGTCCGACGGTGGTCATTAAGCAGCGTGTGCGGCGGCGGTTTGGGATGACATCATGAGGGGATGCCTTCCGGGGTTGCAAAAGGGATTTCCTAGGCTGTAAAGTCAAGAGGCTCGTAAGGGATGCAGATATTGAGTTTTGGGTTCCCAGTTTGATTTCGGGAAAGGATTTGTGTAACAGTGGTTCATCCTGAGGGATGTTTTGAGGATCGTCAGAGCGATGGATTCTCTGACCCGAGGGTGCTAGAGCTAGTTCAGCATGTGCATGCGATTGCAAGAAGAGAACTCATGGGAGTTGCTCTGAAGAGTGTGTCTTTCTGTCAGCCTGGAATGGGTAGAGTTGGACTCGGATCGGGAATCGGGTGGTGAAAAGTTAATTATAGCCCATATGGGTCGGGTAATGGTTGTGATTGGGAGCAGTAATGGATTATGGGTAATTCTTGGTTGTTGAGTGCGGTTATCGGAGGGTACAGCCGATGCCCGGTTTAAGATGGTGGTCACGATACCGTATGGAAAGAGAAAGTGAGTTTGAGATTCGTTGGGTATGCCTTGAGGGACCTGGTCCGGTTAAGGTCAGGTGGCGCGTCGTCGGAAGTATTTTGAAGTTGAGTTGCCATAGGCTTCGAGGACGAAGCCTAATTTAAGTGGAGGAGAAATGTGACATCCCGGAATAGCAAGAGTAGAGTTGAAGGACTAAAAGTGTAAGTTTTGGAGGGAAACTCGGCGAGTCCATGGATGGACTCGGCGAGTAGGGTCGCGACTTTGGTCGCGTGTCAAGTGGCCTACTCGGCGAGTCCAAAGATGGACTCGGCGAGTAGGGGCTGAGTGGATAAAACCCTAATTCTTGGGGTTGAGCTCTATATAAAGAACATTATGTTTCCTCCCTAGCCTCTTTGATTCCCCTTGAGCCCCAGAAACCCTAATTTCGTGGAGGAACACCATTGTTGGGCAAATTGGAGCTTGGAGAAGTGCTAGTTGAAGAAATCTTGAAGGAGAAAAGTCTTGGATCAAAGGGTTTTGCTTGGATTCGAGTTTCATTGCTGTTGGGGCATTCTTTGAAGGTAATATCTCGTTCTTGAGCTGCTATTGTCTAGATTCTTCATTTTTGGGGGTGTTAAGATCACATCTTTTGGTGTTTTGGAGTCTAGAGGTTAGATCTGAGGTTGCTACCTCAGATCTGGAATAGAGGGGGGTTGGAATGCCTGAAAGTCCCTGTGATTGAGTATGTAGAGAAGCTATCTTGTCCCAAACTTTAGCCCTAATGTGTATAATGCCTAGATCTTCATGGATTCACGTAAAGTTTGCCACTTTACGTGATGGATGGGTTGTAGGAGGCTAGATCTATGTTTTGGATCAATTGCATGGCCTGGAATGCTTCTGCATGGATTCAGACCGGTGGTACTTGGCAAGTCACAAGGGTGGACTCGATGAGTTACTTGAAGATGAGCTAGAACTCGATGAGTTGGATGAACAACTCGGCGAGTAGGTTGAAGATAGCCTTAGACTCGGCGAGTCTGTTCGTGGACTCGGCGAGTCTTGTCGAAGAGTCCCAATATTTTCTGGATGAGTCGAGAATCGGTGAGTCAAGGGATGACTCGGTGAGTTGGGTGCGAATGGACTCAGAGTGGTTGGACTCGATGAGTCTCGGGGTGACTCGGCGAGTCAGGTAGCGGATTGAGGGAAGTTCTGAGCTTGGGGACTCGGCGAGTCATCGGGTTGACTCGACGAGTAGAGTCAGTCAGGGGTTGACTTTGACCTTGTCCAAGGGTTGACCAGTTGTCTTCCAGGGGTATTTTGGTAAATAAGGGTATATATTGAGTTAAGTGTTTTGGTGTTCAGTGGAGGAGTTCGTGTCGGAGTTTGGAGCAGCGGGATCTTATCCTTTCAGCCAGCAGTTTCGAGGTGAGTTATCCTCACTATATCAACAGGGTCTAAGGCACCAAAGTCGGCCCTTTTATCGGATTGAGATCCGGGTATCTATTGTTATGTTATTGTTTTGATATGTTTGCATCCTGGTAGTTAGGATGGTATTCGTTAGAGACCTGGTTAAGGTCAATATCCTGGTAGATAGGATGATGCTATGCTAGTGACCGGTTAGGTCGGTATCCTGTTAGAGTATGTTGTGTTATGTGATTTGCTTGATCGGTTTGCCTGAATATGAATTGTTATGTGATTGTATGTTTATGTGCACATGGTTGTTTGGACTGGAGTTGGGTTGAGGCGGATCCTGCTTTGTGCTGGAGGCCAAGATACCCAGGGCGGACCGGTTATTCCGAAGGCCCAGCGAGCGGACCGGATAGGCTGTAGGCCCCACGAGGGCGGACCAGACGTGCTGAGGCTCGGAGAGTGGACCAAGCCGACTGAAGGCCCGATGCAGGCGGACCAGTCATACTGTAGACTCAGAGAGTGGACCAGGTGAGTTGAAGGCCCAGTGCGGGCGGACCAACCACACTGCAGACTCGAGGGACATGATTGGACACGGAGGGTGGACTAGGTGGACTGAAGGCCCTGCAAGGCGGACCAGTCCCACAGTAGACCCGATATGCATGTTGTTATGTGATTCGTTATGAGATGGAGTGATATGTGTATGGTATTCGTGGTTGGTATTTTAGGGGTATCTCACTAAGCTTTCGGGCTTACAGTTGTGGTTTAATGTTTTTCAGGTTCTTCAGGAGACTGTGGCAAGGCGAAGGCGTGATCGTACCGCTCCTCATGATTTTGTAGCAATGTGATTCTGGGAATACTCTAAATGATTTGTATTGGAAACCTTTTTGTAAATAATTTAATGAAATCGGGTTGCTTTTGAAAAATTTAAGAAAGTTGGATTTTTCGGTTGTTACAATTGGAGAGAAGTGGTGGAGTGGCTTTCGTTGACGATCCTGATGGGTTTTAGCCATAAGAACTTTCCTATGTGCGCATGCAAAACCCTAATGCTCGGATCTAGGCTTTCTAATTAAACATGCTTTGAATCCAAGACTTCTAATGGCTAATTAGGTTAAATAACAACATTGAAATAGATCTAGAATCATACCTTTGGATTCCTTGATGATCTTGTTGTCTTGGAGCTTCTAGAGTCACAAATGTCACTCCTCTAATGGCTTACAAACATCAAAAGCAAGTAAGATGATTTAGGAGAGAGAAGAGGGGAGGAATTCGGCCAGAGTATCTCTACTTTAGATGGTGTCTCGAATTCCCTCACCCCTAGGGTCTATTTATACTTGTAGACTCCTTAAGGATTACAGCTTTAACCCTAATTGGATAACTTAGACTTTAAGTTGATCCATACCCTTTCCTTGATAACCCTATGGACGATTTTGGCTTATCCAAGCCCTAGAAATCGTCCATCCTATCTAGGATAAGGATTTATAGTCTAAAGTGTAACTATCAAACAATTGACAGTTTATACCTTCTTATTTAATTAATCTCTTTAAGTCACCAAATTAATTCCAATTAATCTATGACTTATATTAGTCAAATAACCATATATTATTCCTTATAATATGTACTCTCTCTTAACAAATCATCCATCAAGTTGCTATGGTGAAGGCAACCCAAAAGGACCATACACAACCGGATCAAATACTTGCCTAATATAGTAGCAGCCTTAGACACTATTCCAACAGTCTCCCACTTGGATAAGTCTAGTAACTATATAAATACAATTCGGTTTGCAATCGTAGCTCTCAAAGACACTATCAAACTCTGATCTAATCAATCTTGTCCTTTAGATAAGGGATCGTACAGTCCTCTGTTAGATATCATGCTGACAATCCTATGGAATGGTTAGTCTAGCATTTGATTTCTTGATCTCCGATTTATTCGACATAGAACTTAATCAAACACATCAATTCAGTTCTGACCGGGCCCGGCACATAAGTCAAATCAAATCATCGAGTGGCCAAGATATCTCTTCTACCCTCTTAGGATAAAATTTACAGATAAACTTCGACTTATATGCATTTACTTATTCATTAACCAACTATACACAACAATGTGTTTTATAACACCAAGTTACTGATGCGTTTTCGCATTATCAATGTACAATCAATTAACAAATAATAAACCATATATCTAGGTTTTAAGACTATATGATATTATCGTCTTGCGATCACCTTTTATATCATATTCCATAAAGTGATTCCAGCAAGCGCGGGTTTATTCCAATGCTCAAAACCAGTTCATAAGCACTCATGAACGTTGCAGCAACCCTTGCTATGTATAACACCATTTAGACAATCTACACACCAATTCATGACAATCTTCATTCATATCTACTTCCAACATATGAACGATTGTGGACAATTTGAATAATTCGATTATTCCTAATAAACTCAACTATTCTGGAAGTCAAAACATGTCAAGTGAAACAATAGTTAAACAATTAACATATGACAGTAACTTTACTTATAAATAAAACTCCTTTATTTAATCATCAAATGTCAATTACATTTATCTATTATACGTTTCTAATACTATCTAATCTATACTAATATCATCCTTCAGCCCAATACTCCTAGCATGCTGCAAGTGCTTAACCCTACTCAGTCCCTTCGTAAGCGGATCTGCTGGGTTATCTTCTGATGATATCCTCTTAACTATGAGTTGTCCTTCTTCTACACGATGTCTAATGAAGTGATATTTTCTGTCGATATGTCGAGATCTACCATGATCCCTCGGTTCCTTGGTCAAGGCAACCGCACCTTCGTTGTCACAGAAAATCTCCATGGGCTCCTTTATGGCAGGCATAACTCCAAGATCACCAATGAAGTTCTTTAGCCATATCGCCCCCTTCGACGCTTCGCTCGCTGCGATGTACTCTGATTCGCACGTTGAATCAGCTACGGTTTCTTGCTTGGAACTCTTCCAAGTTACTGCTCCTCCGTTTAGGGTAAAGACCCAGCCCGACTGCGAACGGTAGTTGTCCATATCGGTCTGAAAACTGGCATCACTATACCCTCGCACCTTCAAGTCATCACTCCCTCCAAGGACTAAGAACCATTCTTTCGTCCTCCGAAGGTACTTAAGGATGTTCTTCACCGCAATCCAATGTGCTTTGCCAGGGTTCCCTTGATATCTGCTAACCATGCTCAAAGCGAAGGCTACATCAGGGCGAGTACAAGTCATAGCGTACATGATTGAGCCAACTGCGGAAGCATATGGTATTCGGCTCATTTATGCTATTTCAGCTTCAGTACTCGGACTTTGAGTCTTACTCAACTGGCATTTCCTTGTATCGGTAGTTCTCCCTTCTTTGAGTTTTTCATACTAAAACGTTTTAGTACCTTCTCTAAGTAAGTATTCTGACTAAGTCCAATTAGTCTCTTACTTCTTTCTCTTACTATCCTTATTCCCAAAATGTAAGAAGCCTCTCCGAGGTCCTTCATAGCGAAACACTTCCCGAGCCAGGACTTGACTTCCTGCAGAGTCGGGATGTTGTTTCCTATGAGTAATATGTCATCGACATATAGAACGAGAAAGCTTACTACACTCCCACTGGCTTTGACATATACACAAGATTCGTCTTCGCTTCGTACAAATCCAAACTCTTTGACTTTCTCATCGAAGCAAAGATTCCATCTGCGAGACGCTTGCTTAAGTCCATAAATGGACTTCTCAAGCTTACACACTCTATTTGGATGCTTTGGATTCACAAACCCCTCTGGCTGAGCCATGTAAACATCCTCAGCCAACTTTCCGTTAAGGAAGGCGGTCTTGACATCCATTTGCCAAATCTCATAATCATGAAATGCGGCAATTGCTAGCATCACTCTAATAGATTTAATCTTCGCAACTGGTGAGAAGGTCTCATCATAGTCAACTCCTGGAGTTTGAGTAAAGCCCTTCGCAACCAATCGCGCTTTATACTTGTGTACGTTCCCATCCACGTCGGTCTTCTTCTTGAAGATCCACTTGCACCTAACGGTCTTACGTCCGGGCACATAATCAACCAAATTCCAAACTTGGTTATCGTACATGGATTGGATCTCGCTATCCATTGCCTCTTTCCATTTCGCAGACTCCGGGCCTGCCATGGCTTCCTTATAGCTATTAGGTTCATCAAGATTTACTAGTGCACCATCACTAATATACGTGTCCCCTTCGGTAGTAATATGAAAACCATAAAACTGGGGATGAACTCTAACTCTATCGGAACGTCTAAGAGGTAAGGATTCGTCAATCGGTTCAACCAGAGTTTCCTCCTCGGGTTGAATGCCAGCGGTAGAGGTTCCTTCATCTATCGACTCTTGAATCTCTTCAAGTTCGATTTGCCTCCCACTGTCTCCTTGGCTTATGAGTTCTCGCTCTCGGAAAACTCCTCTCCTCGCAACAAAGACAACATTGTCTTTCGGTCTATAGAAGAGATATCCAAAGGATGTCTGCGGGTAGCCGATGAAAATACATCGCTCACTTCGAGGTTCAAGCTTGTCGTGAGTATCTCGTCTTACGAAAGCCTCGCAACCCCAAACCTTGATATGTGCCAACGAGGGAGCTTTCCCCGTCCACATCTCGTGAGGTGTTTTGGCAACCTTCTTAGTAGGGACTCGGTTAAGGATATGGGCAGCAGTCTCTAAAGCATACCCCCAAAAGAAGATAGGTAGTGAAGCACGACTCATCATAGAGCGAACCATATCCAATAAGGTTCGATTACGCCTTTCTGCCACACCATTCAACTGCGGTGTCCTAGGAGGCGTCAATTGCGAAACTATTCCACACTCCTTGAGATAATCGTGGAATTCAAGACTTAGGTATTCTCCTCCTCGATCGGATCGAAGTATCTTGATTTTCCTGCCCAATTGATTCTCCACTTCATCCTTGAACTCTTTGAACTTTTCAAAGGTTTCTGACTTTTGCTTGATTAAATAGATATACCCATATCTACTATAATCATCGGTAAAAGTCACATAGAAGCGGTTCCCATCCTTTTTGGTTGATCTAAAGATTCCACATACATCGGTATGTATTAGGTCCAATAGCCCCTCACCCCTTTCGCAAGTATTCGTGAAGGGTGACTTAGTCATCTTTCCAAGTAAACAAGACTCGCATGTGTCATCTTCCCTAAAGTCGAATGACTCCAACACTCCATCCTTTTGGAGTTGGGCTATGCGTTTCTTGTTGACATGTCCAAGACGGCAATGCCACAAGGATGCTTTATCCAAACTAGTGGAAGAATCAATATTCAAAACATCATTTCCTAAGTTATCAACAATCATAACAGTTTCATATATTCCATTACATGGTATAGCTTCAAAGTAAAAGACACTATTTAGATAAGCCAAAATAGAACCATTCTCATTATTAAAAGAAAATCTAAATCCTTGTCTATATAAACCATGAAATGAAATGATGTTTCTAGCCATTTCTGGCGAATAGCAACAATTGTTCAAATCTAAACACAAATTATTCCTAAGCACTAAAGAATACACTCCAATCTTGGTAACAGGCGACGATCTTCTGTTCCCCATGATTAGATTGATCCTTCCTTGATCCACATCCCTACTTCTTCTTAGTCCCAGCACATTTGAACAAATGTGATAACCACAACCGGTGTCAAGAACCCAAGAAATAGCTTGATTAGAATCGTTAGATTTAATTGCGTATATACATGCGAAAGATGGCTTAATATTTCCTTCTTTGATTGCTTGCAGGTATTCTGGGCAGCTTCTCTTCCAATGTCCTATCTTGTGGCAGTGGTGGCACTCTGCCTCCTTCGGGTTAGGATAGGGCTTAGAGGGATCAACTTTGGTCCCACTAGAAGAGGCACCATCTCGGTCTTTAACCTTGAAATAGTTCTTTGATGAAGCCTTCCTCTTCTTTCCCTTTCCTTGACCAATTGCCAAGACAGGAGCAGCAGACGGATTGGGAGTAGGTGCAACAGACTTGTCTTTGAAGTTGCTCTCAGCGACCCTCAAAAGGCCTTGGAGTTTGCTTAGGGTGACCTCCTCTTTGTTCATGTGGTAGGTCATCCTAAATTGGTTGTACATCGGAGGCAAAGAGTGAAGCACCATGTCGATCGCCAAGTCTTCCCCAAAGTCAACATTTAACTTGTGAAGGCGATCGACATACCTTTGCATCTTTTGCAGGTGCACGGTAAGAGATTCTCCATGACCCATCTTAGCGGAGATCATGTTAGTGAAAATCTCATAACGCTCTTGTCTTGCGTTTTGGTGGTATCTCTCCAACAAGTCTTGATGCATCTCGTATGGATACATGTCCTCGTAGGACTTTTGGAATTCGGAGTTCATGGTGGCAATCATGATGCAATGTACCTTCGTTGCATCTCGCTCATGAGTCTCAAAAGCGGTGATTTCAGCCGGAGTAGCGATTTCGGGGTTGATCTTCTCAAGCTTTTTGTCGAGGACATACTCCTTATCCTCGTAGCGAGCAATGGTGCGAATGTATCTTATCCATTCGCTAAAGTTCGTTCCATCGAAGGTGACCTTTTGGCACAGGCTCATCAACGTGAAAGAACTAGCAGCAGCGTTGTTTGTGTTCGACATCTATAGAAAGGACAAAGATAGATTAGAATAAGAATCCCTAATTATCACCCAATAAGAAAAATTAGGGTTAGGATCCAACAATAACATTTACATATTAGAAAAGGGATGCCGTAATCTAACATGAAAATAAATTGAAGGTAAGTGAATGACGATTCACTAATTCTCCATTACAAAACCTAGACTATTAGTCCTAAGTGTATTGAGAATTCCTAGGTTCGGATGAGATTCATTGAACTATTCAATGGCATGTTTAAATCTCGATATGCCCCTTTTGTTTGTGACTAGGATGCCAAGGATCACAAAGCGGGTGTGAATTACCATGCAAATTCACATGGTGCCTTCATTGTAACGATCACCTATTCGATGTGCCGGTAAACCACACACGCTCCATCGAACTATGATAAACAATGAATCACCCTTTGCCACCTTTGCTTAGAACCAATTAGTGTGCCGGTAAACCACACACGCTCCACTAACTTCTTAGCAAGGGTGCAAAGTGTAATTTCATGGGATTGCATCAATTCACTTTTCCTAAAGTAACTAAGATTGGGAAAATTTTAAAACGTGTAGTTACTTTGTATTTCTTATTATACTTTTAATGAGAGGATGAGGTTGCCCTATCCTACCCGTTCGACTAACGACCCTCCACCAATCAAGCAAGCGGTGGGTGTGAGTGTACACCCATTAAGCGCTATTTTATAGGCCGCAACCTTATACCCACCTTATAGATCGGCTTCGTGAATGAGGCCTACTAACGGTAAGACTAGCATTTAGTTATACATATATATATATATATATATATATATATATATATATATATATATATTATTCTAGTAATATCATATTAGTATAAGGTTGTGTTTTAAAACTTTTAAAACGTAGGGTTTGAAATTTAAGTTGTCTAAATTAAAACCTTTTAATCACAAATATAAATTTCAACACTTGAGGGCAAGTTTTAAACATTTAAAACATGGAGGATCAAATAACAAATAATTCCAATTAACAATTAATATCCTAATTATCTTTATTTGATGTATCCAAGATTTCTTTTAAGATAATTATCAAAATAATTAATCAATTATCATATAAGTAAATTAAATATTTTATTAGATGATAAATATCTTTAATTAGATCAAGATTATAGTCATATATATCAGAAAATCGGATTAGTGTTGATCTAATATGATTAAGGTAAGTTTCCATAAGATAAACATGAAAAAATCCCGGTTTTGCCTAATCCTGACGCCCGAACTTGCCGAGTACACAAAGGGACTCACCGAGTCAGGCCTACTCGCCGAGTCCACTTTGGAACTCGCCGAGTCCATGACTCAGAAACCAAAAATCGAATTTTGCAGGTTTGTTTCAGTTAATCAAGCAACAATTTAAAGAAAACCAAGCTAGGCTCTGATACCACTGATGGGTTTTAGCCATAAGAACTTTCCTATGTGCGCATGCAAAACCCTAATGCTCGGATCTAGGCTTTCTAATTAAACATGCTTTCAATCCAAGACTTCTAATGGCTAATTAGGTTAAATAACAACATTGAAATAGATCTAGAATCATACCTTTGGATTCCTTGATGATCTTGTTGTCTTGGAGCTTCTAGAGTCACAAATGTCACTCCTCTAATGGCTTACAAACACCAAAAGCAAGTAAGATGATTTAGGAGAGAGGAGAGGGGAGGAATTTGGCCAGAGTATCTCTACTTTAGATGGTGTCTCGAATTCCCTCACCCCTAGGGTCTATTTATACTTGTAGACTCCTTAAGGATTACAGCTTTAACCCTAATTGGATAACTTAGACTTTAAGTTGATCCATATCCTTTTCTTGATAACCCTATGGACGATTTTGGCTTATCCAAGCCCTAGAAATCGTCCATCCTATCTAGGATAAGGATTTATAGTCTAAAGTGTAACTATCAAACAATTGACAGTTTATACCTTCTTATTTAATTAATCTCTTTAAGTCACCAAATTAATTTCAATTAATCTATGACTTATATTAGTCAAATAACCATATATTATTCCTTATAATATTTACTCTCTCTTAACAAATCATCCATCAAGTTGCTATGGTGAAGGCAACCCAAAAGGACCATACACAACCGGATCAAATACTTGCCTAATATAGTTGCAGCCTTAGACACTATTCCAACAGATCCATGGGTTTTTCAGTGGCTTTCGTCGTCGATCTGATGGTTCCGGTAATAAGGGGTTGAGTTCTAAAGGTTTCATGGGTGATATCGGAGGAGGATCTTTGTGATGGAGGAGGAAAATCTAAATTTTTCGATGGTGGTTTCCGATGATTCTCGTGTCATCAAAGTTCTAGTGTTGTCGGAGTTGGAGGTGTTCCAGGAGCTAAGAGATGGGGAGGACGTGGAAGAGAGTGTGGCTTAGGTTTTAGGGTGAGGGTATGAAGATGGGCAGGTGGGGTTGGGATCGGGTCCAATATATTTATTTTTATTTAAATTATTTTTTATAATTCGAATAATAAAAACATTAAAAAAGTATAATATAGTATTTTATTTCTACGAGGGAAAGACCGCAATAAAATCATAACCTATGGACGAGTTAAGTGCAAAAAAAACTTAGGGAAAATGACTCTTGAGGGTAATTAACTTTTACGTTTGTACTCATTTGGTCCTTTTCCTTTTTTTGTATTCAATATACCATCGAACTTGTTGGTTGTGTTCACCATAACCCTTTTGACCTGTGATAGTCGGTCAAAGGGTTATGGTGAACACAAACAACAAGTTCGATGGTATATTGAGTACAAAAAAAGGGACCAAATGAGAACAAATACAACAGTTGGTTACCCTCCTGATTCATTTTCCTTTTATTCATTTACATCAAATCCCACGTCATCTCCTACTGATATTAATGACTTTATGAGATTCATTCTTGCTTCTCTTCAAAACATAACTCACGAAAGAACATTATTCATACACGTACAACTTTATAATGCACTTGAATATTTATTAGGGGAATCTTTGACTAAGCAGACGCATTTCATGACTACATTTACATTTCCAATTAAATGATTTATCGTATCATGGATTACAGACAACTCTACAAACGAGTGGAATCACAACTGCTGTGATTTTTTAGTTTACTTAGCTTTAAGATCGAATTCATGGGATAAGATACAACATCAATATGTACAATATTATGCTGCTTTTGTAGACACATCATCAAAATATACCTTGAGGTAAACGTTTATGCTGATAAATATATCTTTCATACACAGTCATATCCTTTTGCTGAGAGGTGTTGACAGTTAACCACAGTAAGCATAACATAGACCATGTTTTAACAAGGTTACCCCTTTGAAAAGCTCTTCATATACATTATAGCCAAAGAAGGTTACAGTCTTTGATAATTTTGCAATTTTAATTTCATTTAACTTTTCGGGGAAAATATCTCAGGAGGGTAACCAACTGTTGAGTTCGTTCTCATTTGGTCCCTTTCTTTTTTTTGTATTCAATATACCATCGAACTTGTTGTTTGCGTTCACCATAACCCTTTGATCGGCTATCACAGGTCAAAAGCCAGTCAAAAGGGTTATGGTGAACGCAAACAACAAGTTCGATGGTATATTGAATACAAAAAAAAAAGGAAAGGGACCAAATGAGTACAAACGTAAAAGTTAATTACCCTAAAGAGTCATTTTCCCAAAAAACTTAAGGATCAAATGTGTAATCAGACCATATGGACGATTTTAATAATTTGTTCTTCCTTTTATACATTTGGTTCAACACCTAAAGTTATTTCTCGCTGATTAATGTTAAAACAGTCCAAACTGATAATTTTTTAAACATAACTGGATTTTCTTAAAAAATAAATAAATTAGTGACATTTTGAATAGAAACATGAAAATATAATATTTTGGTAAAATTAACCCTAAAAGTAACAATAAAATATTCACCTTTTAAATATTCCAAGAATTGTGTTGCATTAAGAAGCATGAAGTATCAAAATATAAAAAAATGTAGAAGGTGAGAAATAGCAATATACCTTTATATATTACATATTATAAATTAATTGGAATTAATTTTTGAATTTAATTGAATTAAAAGTGCAGTGGTTGTTTGGTAATTTGTTGATAGTTGAGGAAAGAGACTCTTGAACCTCCCTAGAAGCAGTTGGACGAAAACTTCTAGGAAGGCCTTAGAACTATCATCCAATGGCTCTTGGATGGGAGTTTATGGGTTACTTGGTCCTTAAGCTAAGGAATTAGGGTTTCCTCCTAAAACCCTAGTTTTGGCTCTAAGCTACCTCACCTATATAAAGGGCATTGACCTTTCATATTTTTGTTGATCATATAATAAGAAAAAAAAAGGTCGATATTTGTTCTATACTTCTCCTCTTTCATCCTATTGCTAGTGTTGGGTGTGAACCATTAGAGGCACGGCATTTGTGGTGCTTGTTCTCTAAGCTTCACTAACACAAGGGTTTCTTGTTATTCATCAATAACAATTAAATGTATGTTTTATAACCCTAGATATAAATTTCGAAAATAATATAGGATTCCTAGGGTTTCCCAATTGATGTTCAAATGTTGTATATTCAATTAGAAAAAAACATAGATCGAGAAAATTAGGGTTGCATGCACACATAGATTTTTGTTTGCTATGCTCAAAACCCATCACCTTCGACCCGTAAGTACAGTGAGGAAAACTCACCTCACAGTTTGAATAATAGTTGATGAGTTCCCGACTCCAAATCTTAGCTCTAACCATAACTTATTCATCCAAATGACCAATTCTCAAACACCATTCAAAATACCCAAATACCCATTGGTCAAACTTGGTCAAATTCAAAGTCAAAGTGGTCAAAGTCAACTGAGTCAACCCAGCCAAGTCAACATAGAGTGCGTGCACGAGGCGTACTCCAAATGTACGCGGGGCGTACTCGAGCATTGACCACCATCGGGGTGTTTGACCTCGTATGTGATGCGTACTACATACACGGGGCATACTCCCAAATTTCCCAAACTCTCATTAAGAGCTTAATGACTTAACCTCTCACGTCTATCTTTTAGATCCAAGGCCAAAATACTGCTAGGAGTCATAAAGTTTACAACTTTATGACTTTGCATGTCCATTAAGTGCTTAACTCAACATCTTAATACATTAAGCACTTAATCGGTTGAGACATCAAGCCAAACTCTCAGATCTGGTCCTAAAGGGGAACTTATCATGTAAAGTTGGCAACTTTACACTCATGCATGGCTTAAAGGGACTCAAAAGCTCAAAAAGAGCTTAATAAGGTCTTAATGCTTGCATAGACCAAAATCGTCCATAAAGTTGACATTTTTAAGAACATGGGGACTAAATGGAGCCAATATCTAACATCCATAACTTCTAGAGTATATCAAAAGCTCACCTCTAACTCAAAAGTCTCCAAAAGTGCACAAAATACACCATAAATTAGATCTAACACTATAGACCATCAAGGTGAGAGCTTTTTACCTCAAAATGCTTGCAAATGAGTAAAAGATCCTGGATCTACAAGCTCAAGCTATCCCTTCAAGTGCTCCTCTTCTTCTTCTTCTTCACAAACCACCAACAAACACTCTTTCAAGCTTAAAACTCACCAAATTACTCTAGGGTTTCAATTCCATGGTAAAGGGAGATGGAGGCTGATCTAAAATGTCCAAGAGATGATATAAGGATGCTTAAATAGGGCGCAAACCCTAAAAATTAGTGTTTTCATTTGGCTAGAGTACGCCCAGCTTACTCCATGATGTGCTCGCGATCCCTTCTGTCTAGTACGTCCAGCGTACTCCCTTGTACGGCCTGCGTACAAGGCTTAGCCTTTTAAACCACCAACTTTTTGAGGCCATAACTTATTCGTTCTAAGTCTAATTTCGATGATCCTTACATCCACGAAAAGGTAACAAGAAGCTCTACACTTCTATCAACTCATTCTTGCCTTAAAACTTCCCGAACTAAAATCCAAAATTCATAAAGAGACTGAACTGACACTTTACCGATATACGCATTGGCTCCAAAACACAAACCGAACTTCGGCATCATCTAAATTACATTACCCACACCCAAATGGGTCTAAATTTCTCTTTTCCAAAGGCCCTAAGCCTTGCGATAACTGATTTTTGGGTCTCAACCCCGAATTAGGAAACGATTTGGAACAGGGTGTTACAGATCTCTTTTCGATACATTACCATCCATCTTAACTTATTTTTTATTGTGTTTTTCATTATTAGCCAACTTGAAATGACATTTTTTTCCTTTTCAATTTCTTTTTTATTTACTTTTATTATTAGATTATATTTTGTTACTATAATTAAAATGGCCCACTTCATAACCTCTCCCCCTTTCCTATTCTAAACCTTCTCATCTTAGAACACCCTTAGGCACTCTCAACAATGACCGATTTTATGTCAATTTCTAGACTGTATCGAACCGGACAGCTTATTCAAAAAAACGGATTAAGCCGGTGTGATAGAACCGGTAAAAAAACCATTTGAATCGGTTTATTGGGCTTAGATAGCTGGATTTATCTTAGCCAGATAAAAAAAATAGCTTAATTCGGTAAAAAAAAATAAAAACCATTTGAATCGGTTTATTGTACTTAAATAGTCAAATTTCTCTCGGTTTGTGAACGCCGACAAGAATAGAATGTCGGTGAACACCACATCCCACCCATGCTTTTTCTTCATGTAATTAACTACGACGAGACTAGAATGTCGGCGAACACCACATGCCACCACCACCATCTCCGACGAGACCAAAACTAGAAGCCACCACCACTATATTCAAATCTGATACCATTATCGCCTTGAAGACAACACCACCACAATACACTGAATCCACCACCACCAGATCCAGATCTGCTACCACCACTGCCACTCGAAAGCCACCGCTACTACCATCAACCATCTCCAAACAGATCTAGTTCAAGGAGGTGATGAACACGTAGATATGGCCAAGAAGAGAGGAAGACGGGGTAGATAGTGACAGCAACGGTTTCCGACGAGAGAAAGGAGTGGAGAGAAGCAGTGGAGTGGTTTTCGTCGACGATCCACAGGTTTTCAGTGGTTTTCATTAGCGATCTGATGGTTCCGATGGTGGGGGGTTGAGTTCCAAAGGTTCACGGGTGGAGGAGGATGATCTTGGTAATTGAGGAAAATCCAAATCGCCATTGTAATAGAATGAAACAAAAGTAGGATTCTATAACACACAAATTAACGAAAGTACATTGCTATTTCTTCCATTTCCATAAATAACAAAAATCTAGAGATTAAAACATATAAATAACCATATACACTTGTCAAACAACGCACAAAAGTGTGCATATATATTTATTTTCATTCATCTTCTGTCATTCATTCCAATTTTACAACACACAAATCTAAATAAAAACGAGTTCTTCTTCACACAAAAATGTAGCAATAAAAACACAAGAAATCGATACACAAATGCCATAAGTGAAAGGATCATTAGATTTTTCCATTTTGAATTTTCATCGGGAGAAACATCGTATACATTATGAAGAGCTTGATACCCTGAAATTGTCCTAACTTGTCCCACTGCAAATGATGTCCCATCATACTCATTCTCCAACAAACCCTAAAAACATAATCAGTTAAATGCAAAAAATAACAACCTACTTTTGTTTAATTTGTTTATTATGATTTATTATTTATAGTGTCCTACTTTCATTAAAAATCTACTTAATTATAACAATGTCATCCAAATACAAATGTTTAAACATACAATATCTTGATAAGAGAAAAAAAAAAAAAAAAAAAAGGGGGGGGGGGGGGGTGGGGGGGTGGGGGGGGGGGGGGGGGGGGGGGGGGGGTAATCTCATAAAACTAAAAGACCCTATATTTTGTGTTTTTTCTGGATTAAACCTCATCTTTATTTTTTCATGAAAAAGACGTTAGATTTTTCATTTTTTGCAAAAAAACCCTCAACGCCTCAACCTTATAAATGTTTCCAAATAAACCCTCAACTTTTTTAGTTTTTCCTAAAAAAACCCGTTATATTTTACAACTTTTTTAAGGGAAATTATCAGAAAAGTCCCAATATTTTCGGAAAAGTTTCACTTTAGTCCCAAAAATATTCTGAACATAAAAGTCTCGATTATTTCATTTTGGCTCAAGTTAACAAAAAAATCTTTTTTTTTCTTTTAACAGGAAATGACATTATCGTGTAAAAATCAAATAATCGGGACTTTTCTATTCAAAAAAAAAATGGTACTAAAGTGAAACTTTTCCGAAAATATTGAAACTTTTCCGAAAATATTGAAACTTTTCTCACAATTTCCCCTTTTTTAAAGAAAAATGACTAAAAGGTCCAGATAGGAAAAATGAATAAATACAAGGCCTTTTTCATGAAAAATATAAAGTTGAGGTTTAATCCAGAAAAAACACAAAATATAAAGTCTTTTATGAGATTAACCCAAAAAAAAATCAAAATACTTACACAACCAACATAAACACATATTCTTCATATCAACTTCTCAACAAGAATAACAAAAAAAACCCAATTTTTTCAAAATACAAATAAAAAATTCCTGATAAAACATACCTGAATTGAGTAAGTGTGGAAAGAAATATAGGATATGGGATACATCCACACGGGTCCCGGCAAAGCACTTCTAATTCGAAAATACCCAGCAGAAAGCATCATCATGACCTATAAAATCAAATATCACAGGGGTATTTCAGACATTTGAGCAACATCAACATAATAATAGCTTCTTGGATGATTCTTAAAAAAAAACTCACATGTATAAACATGAGTGTTGAAATAGTCCAAAACATATCTTGCAAAATAGTGGCAACAACAAGCACAATCCCTTCATTAACCAAAAGGCACATGAAGAAATTGAGCACAAAATACATCATAAAGCTGAAATCATTTCTTAACCCCACAAGAAAGTAGAAAACAAGACTTGATGAAATTGAGATTAGAAATAAAAACGGGAGACTTGCGAAAAGTTGTCCTGTTAAAAAAACTAATCCCCCTGAATGTTGATTTGAATCTTCACAACCATACACCTGCATTCAATAAAATTTGTAGTTTTTTCTTAGAGTAAGTAAATTACACGAATGGTCCCTATGGTTTAGGGTAATTTACGTGTTTGGTCCCTAACTTATTTTTTGTTTTTGTTACATGTTTGGTCCCTATCTTACCTAAAAAGACTATTTTGCTATGGATTTTTTAATTTATTTAAATAAACACACCCCCAACCCCATCCCTTTCACCTTACCTTACCTACCCTATATTTTTTTTACTATTTAAATAATAGTTTTTTTTATATAAGACAGGGACCAAATGCGTAAGAAAAGCAAACAATAGAGACCAAATGCATAACAAAAACAAACATTAGGAAACTTCCGAGTTAAAAAAAATAAGTTAAGGACCAAACGTGCAAATTACCCCAAAGCATAGGGACCATTCGTGTAATTTACTCTTTTTCTTATTTAGACATTGTACTTTGAAAAATGTACTACATGTTGTAAATGATAATAAACAAATGAACGAAAGTATGTTGTTATTTCTTGCATTTTGATAGGGATCACAATTCACAATTACCTTGACTTCCTTCAATTGTGCAGGGACCCCAACAATGCTTAGTAGGGAAGCAAATGATACAAACACAAAGATTGCAGCTACTCGTGTCTGAGAAATCAATATACAAAATCTTGTAAAGATTAACGTTGTTTACAACATAGGAATGGAATGTGATTCCGATCAATTGCTCATTCCATTCTTTTGTCAATTCCATTCCATAAACTTTACGCAAACTTACCGCAACCGAAGACAACGAATGCCCTAATCCTGAAAAAGCAGTGCCAACACAGAGTGCAAGAAGCATGCAAAGAATTAACCGAAGCCAATAATATTTCCACTCTCTTGACATAATCAATAATGATCTCCATGTCAACACTGCAATTCTTGTTGCACTATTTGCCTTTCCTTTGCTTTTCAAAGATGGACCTTCCTATTGCCATAATTTCAAACAAAAAAACATCTTATTAAACTATGAAAAGAATAGTATTAACTTAAAATGTAATCTTGAAACTAAGAGAATCAAAAGTTGTAATGATTTTACCCTTTCGGTTAGCCTAAGTATCATAGTTTCAACTGCAGCTGCATCAGCTGAAGATCGATATGTTTCTTCAAGGGTTCGGATTGCAATTGCAGTGTCCATATTAACAGATGAAAAATCCCCATTGTCATCCTATTTCAAGAAATATTAATTATAATTCATAAAGCTTTAAACTTTGTGATGTATATTGAACAAATCTTTGAAGTTTGTGATGAAGAATGTATGATATATCACCTGCCAAGTTTTGCACATTGCAATAATCCGGTCAAAATCGGTGTTTATTGCACGAAGAAAATGATCAGAAGGACTTTGCATAATAGGGCAAGGAAACCCTGCGTTTGAAAAATGCTGCAAACAAGCCAATGTCTCTCCAAAAAACAATGTGTTTCCATTTGAAAGAAGACAAATTCTGTCATAAAGTCCAAACACTTCTGTGCTACTTTGATAAATGGTGAAAATTAACGTGCAACCAGTGCTTGCTAGCTTCTTCAATGTCACCATCATCAAAAGTGCAGAAACACTGAAAAAAAATGGAAAGATTGTTGATTTGTTGTTTATTGACTTATTCCACAAAAGGGTATTGAGAGTAAGGGAAAAAAGATTGTTTATTGTTCATCAAAAGTGCAGAAACACTGAAAAAAAAATGGAAAGACTGTTGATTTGTTGTTTATTGACTTATTCCACAAAAGGGTATCGAGAGTAAGGGCAAAAACATTATTTATTGTTCATCAAAAGTGCAGAAACACTGAAAAAAAAATGGAAAGATCGTTGATTTGTTGTTTATTGATTTATTCCACAAAAGGGTATTGAGAGTAAGGGCAAAAAGATTGTTTATTGTTCATCAAAAGTACAGAAACACTGAAAAAAAATGGAAAGATTGTTGATTTGTTGTTTATCGATTTATTCCACAAAAGGGCATTGAGAGTAAGGGCAAAAAGATTGTTTATTGTTCATCAAAAGTGCAGAAACACTTAAAAAAAATGGAAAGATTGTTGATTTGTTGTTTATTGATTTACTCCACAAAAGGGTATTGAGAGTAAGGGCAAAAAGGTAAAATCTTTGACCTGTCAAGTTGATAGAGAGGCTCGTCTATGAATAAGACTTGTGGCCTCATTACAAGCTCTCTTGCTATGCTGACACGTCTTCTTTCGCCACTTGGAAGGCCTTTCATGTAACAATGTCCACCTATGAGTTTATTTGCATAGTCACCTAATGACATGGCAAGAATTGCATCCTCTACAACACTTTTCTTTTGATAAAAAAAACCAGGAAGTTGAAGGAGTGCTGAGTAGTAAAGAAACTCGCGAACTGTTAATGATCCGATTAGTGTGTTTTTCCTCTCAACAAATCCCTTTCAATAACACAACAAGTTTGTTAGAAAAACCGGGTCCCACAATATAAAAATGTTGATTCCATTCCATCTTACTAAACAAATCTTGAAAACTTACATAGGATCCATACTGCAACTTTGATTTTGCTCCATTGATGAATACTTCACCATATGTTTTAGCTGAATCATCCAACCTTCCTAAAGAGGATCGAAAACTTGTTAAATTTCACAAATCTAAAATTGGAAATAAAAAAAATTGTTAAAGTTTGACTAAATACCTGCAAGGGCTCTTAACAATGTTGACTTTCCTGACTTTCCGGGTCCCATGATGACTGTCATTGTTCCAGGTAAAGCATAGCCATTTGAGCTTTTTATAACTCGATCAGAGTATTTTCGTTTTCCTTTTATAGTAACTGTTAAATCCTTCCACACCATTGTAGCACCTGCTATCTTTCTTGCTACAACTGCACCTTCTGGTAATGGTGGAGATGGCATGGAGCCACTGTTGAGCTTTGAAAGAGATGGTGAGATGGGGGTGGTGGCGGTGTTAATGGAGTCACCACCACCACCACCACTCTCTTCCACCCTAACTTCAACATCTGGTTCTTCCCAATCAGGTGAATCTTCAAATGAAATTGGTTGTCTTAAAGCACCTGGTTTTCTTAAGTAGAAAAAGTTGCTTGATGGTACTCTGCTAGCAGGACTGCTTGCTGAAGATGATGAAGATCTGTAGTTATCTGATTGAGACTGTATTTCTTCCATTATATCTATCTACCCCTCTGTAACAATGAGAATAAGATCAATGCTTCATTAAGAAAGACTTCGTATATAAGAGAATAAGATCAACTACATTCACTTTAGAGCATTAAATTCCAACCAAAAAACTAAGAGGACTTTCAACAAACAGGTGGTGAGCACAATCGTCATTACTCCATCCTCTTGTTCGAAGCTCGAATCTCAAAATCTACTGAACCTAATGTGTCGGAAACAATAAATTGAAGAAAATCTAGTCGCCTAAATCCATTAACCCACGTACGCAGCAAAAGGTGATATAAGAAAGCTTCATCGAGATTCGAGAAAACCAATCTAATGTCTGACCCAAATGAATACACCGCACTCCAAGTAAGATTCTGATCTCTCCATGAAACACGACTACTAAAAACCCTTAAAGATTGATTTTTTTACCACATTAAATTAACTTAGCAACTTCAGGAAACACAGTGAAGATGGTGTTGACCATTTTCGTTTGAGTATTGAGCAGCGAACCAGTGGTTCAAATGAGGTGAGCAAAAACAACCACAAGAAGGTAAAACCAGCAGCCATAGACGCTCAATATACTTGCAGAATGAATGAACACAAAAGTAAGATTGAAAGACAAAGACAGGAGGTTGTAGAGAGTGACAAACTAACCTGGATCTGAGGGGGAGAAATGAGAAATCGATTGTTGTGAGAAATGGAAGACAAAAGACAGCGTCGAGTCGACATATCATTATTATTTACTCCAGGCTGACTTCAACTGAGTTTGGATTATTTTCATAAACACCCCCTAATGTTCTGTATAATTACAGGAACAACCTTGAAGTTTTATTTATTCAATAAAAGGGTATTTGGAGGCGCGTCTTGCTCATTATTTGATTATTTCGAATTAAAGTTGCATTTAAGTGATTTTTATTTAATTATTTGTGGATCATTTAATATATAAGAATAAAATAAAAATGATAAGTTACAAATCAGTTTAACCTGAGTTAATATAATTTATTATTAAACCATATAAATATGTTATTATGTTTATCTGGATAATTATCTGTTTAAATTATAGATGACAATTTAAAAAAAAAAAATTAAAGAAGTAGTAAATAATTTTTTGAAGTTATTATTTAAGTATGGGCATTTTATATCACATAATTTTTCTAGTAGCCCGTATGTACCATTAATAATTTAATTTAAATCAATTTATTAAGTTTATACAAAGCATATTTTTATTTACATGTTTCATATAAATTTTAATTTTTTAGCTGCAAATATAGCATAAATTAATTAAAAATATCTAGTAAGAATATGTGATATATAATAAAAGATATTATGCTATTTCATGTGGTTGTGAATGGTGATATCTTATATGTCGATTTTATTGTGTAGCTATATCTATATGGGCTAACCCGTCAATTAAAAATGGATCGGGATTGAAATGAAAATTCTTATGCTAAATGGTTTTTATATTTATATTTCCAATTACTTTGTTTAAAGTAAGCAAATATTCTTTTCTGAAACAAAGAAAAATGCTAAATATTCTCTTTTTAATAAATTAAAATGGATGAATAATATCTTTTTTAATAGCGTACGATAAAAGATATGGTACACGTTTCAGTTTTACTGAACTATTTATGAGAAAATCCAAAATACCACCAAATAAACAGATAAAAAAAAACAATCAAATATCTAAATAACAATTTTCATATATTTTGATAATGCAAAGTGCACGTAAGTTTATATTAAATAATAGATTTTCATAATCAATCTTTAATATAAAACGTTATAAGTTTATAACTTTATATTAAATAATAGCTTTAGCTATCTCAAACCAAACTTGACTTATTGCTAATTGTTTGAATATAAATATAAATTTCTAAATACCGAATTAAAAATTATGATATAAAGATTTGAGTCGATTCAGTTTATGTCTTTATAGGTAAGTTACCTTTTTTCGATACTGCAAAAGGAGTTCTGGTAATATGCACATGTCTTGGTGGGATGGATATCATTTCAAGGAGAAACATACAAAAATTTATAGTTTTTTTTTTGTGTGTGTGTGTCTTCAAGATATATTTTTCGCAAGAGGCGTGGTAAACTAGTAATTATAGTTTTCATATACACCAATTATTATATATACTAAAATAAATTTTATTTTGAAATTAGAATTAATAACTTTTACTACCGTTTTTATATATTAATTGCAAAATAACCATTAGAAATTAATCAATTATTATAACTAATTGATGTCAGTATGTTTTGTTTATTTACGTACTTGTGTATTATCAAACTAGGTTATAACCCGTGGAAACCACGGTTGATATTTTTATAGTTATTATAAAGACAAAAACAAAATATATCAACAAAAAATATAGCATAATATTTATTGTAAAAAAACATTAAATAATGTGAAAAGTAAAATAATAGTTGAACATATATTTTGAAATATTTCTTTGTATGTTACATTGGAAGTTTTTTTAGTCAAATTATAATATTTATCTAAAATTAACAACTTCAATCTTTTTCTACTTTATACTTTGGATAAAACAATGACATAATTGCCCGTGTGTGATCAATGTTCTTGCAAAAACAAACATATATTTGACAATGATTGGGATTAACTTTCATTTATAGTCATAACAAAACAAACAGTTAAGAAAAATTATATTCTTTTGAATTTGAATGAAAACTTTGCGTCTGAAAGCGTTAAAGACAATCCTGAAATAAAACAACAATGTTTGATATTTCTTGCCGTTAGGACTACTGTTTCAATACACATGTTTTGAACATGTATAATATATGAATTTTGAGGTATCAATGGATATTTTTGGAATTTTATTTTATCCAAATATAATTTTTGAATTTTTCTCTTCTCATCAGCAAAGTTTTATGAATCTGCAAAACAGTAGTATTTAATAAAAAAAATTAAAATTAAAATATGAAAAAACATCATAAATGGTCCATGTGTTTTTCTAGATTCTGAAGTTTAGTCCCCATGGTTTAAAAATCTCATAAATGGTCCCTGTGCTTTCAAAACTTTTTACAAATGGTCCTTATTGCTAACTCCGTTAACTTTTGTCCGTTAATTGAGGGGCATTTTCGTCATTTCACACAACAGGGACCATTTATGATCTTTTCAGTTATTTTTTTTAAAAAGAAAAAAACTAAATATAATTATTTAATATATAATATATATATATATATATATATATATATCACACACACACACACATTTGTGTTGGAATCCGTTGAACACACCTGCAACTTCAACTTCCCCCGATACATCATCTTCAACGATGACTTCTTTTTCTTCTTCAGTTAAATCAACAAATCTAAAAATCGAGGGCACAGTGGGCAACGAATTCATCGAAGAGAGAGCGAGGGAGAGGTCAAGAGACAATCGACTGGTTCTGGGGGTTGCTCGATGGAGAGAACGGATTTGATTTTGCATGTTTGAAGCTCTATGTTTGTAAATCCCATTTGAAGAAGACGAAAGGATTTTTGTAGACCGAGTTCTTTAGTGTATTCCTAATTGAAATATGATTCAATCTGCATCCAATTGTTGTTCTTCTCCATTTCATCGAAAACCTTGAGACTGGATTGTGTTCCTCAATTTGCCCCAAGCCCCCATTTCTGTTCACTGATTCCACGAACACAGGAATAGAGGTAGCATAGAGGGGACTAAGGGAGGAGATGTTCATTTACCTCAATTTGGACCTGCAAGACGAGATATCTTCAAAAGCATTTTTGATTCACCCCAAATATTTTTCTTCAATTTATACATCGACTAAAAAATACGTGATGAGAAGGTGGCCCTTCTGAATCAGAGCCTTAAATTTGAATCAAACTGAAATCGGTTGTGTTTGTGTGAATGAAGAGAGGATAGAAGGGAAATAAAGTTTGATTTAGGTAAAGAGACGAAAAGGGGTAGGTCTTTCATGTTCTTTGTGGTTCTTGGTTTCATGTTCTTCTCTGTGTGTAACTTTCTAAACTTTGAAAACAAAGAAGAAAGGGAGAAAACATAAATTAAGGGAATAAAGAAGTAGAAAATACAATTTGTTTGAGGTCAAAGGTTGCTCGTTTGAGTTGATCGGAAAATAGGTTGTAGGGAAGAGATAGAGTCTTTGTTAGGGGATTTGTGGTGGTTTCAGGTGGGTCTTCTTCTTTGATGAACTCTGACATTTTATTTGGATAGAAACGATCTACCATTTTATGATTGTTTATCTGAGAGAGAGCTACGAAGCAAAAATGGCGCATAGGCTTCCCTTGTGATCTGATTTTGCAACTTATTGGCGGTAATGTTGGATATTCAAGAATGAAGTGTCGACGACGACTAAGAATAGGTAAATAAATAGGGTTTTCTCTGGAGAAGATGAAAAACTTATGGAATCAAGAGCTTCAAGATTATGCTTTGACATAAATCAATTTTTAATTAGGATCTTGTGAGTAATTTCGAAAAAAATGGATTTTTTATGTACTTAAGGGGTTTGGTACATACTTTAGGTAAAAATCGGGGTTTACATATGATAAATGGGTGTTTGTTTAATTTTGGAAATCATGAACAAACTCAAAGTGCATTGCTATTTCCTACATCTAACATTCAAAGTGAAGATGGTAGCCATATATGCAGAAAGGACAGGTTGCAAGATTGTTTCAGCTTAAAAAGATAAAGCCAAAGCATAATCATGTAGATAGGTAAATAAAAAATAATGAAGCTCAACAGTATTTTCAATAGTTTAGCGGCTACTAACATGTGATATTGAAGTTCTTTTTGTGTAGTTCTGTGACAGAGTTCATTAAGAATGTGAAAGATCAGACATTATTTTAGTCAACATATAATGAGGGAATTTTAGTATAATTAATAAAACAAAAGAAGAATGGAATGGAATTCCTTTCTTCAATACCTTAGGCTATAGTGAAATCCATAGCAATTTGAAATCTATCGATTTTGCAACCAAACATTACATTGAATGGAAACTCAAATTCCAATTCAATGGGATTCCCCTAGAATGGAAGAAATCAAGAAAAACAATTTAATTATCATTGGCGAGGGCTCTTTTTTTCTATAGGTTTATAGTTTTTCAAGTTTCTATAACCAATCTCTCTAAGTTGTTCTGTAACTCAAATTCCAATCCCTTCAAAAAGTAAAAAGGGAATGGAATCACAGGATGGAATTGTTGAGAAAGGAAAGCAAATTGAGGATGCAAATCTAAAACATTCACTACTTGTGAGTTGTGACAAACAGAGAAAAAAAATCAATCCAAACGCGAAAGGATATATATATATATATATATATATATATATATATATATATATATATATATCCAATATCATGTATAGTTTGATTATGAAAAGTTAACTTTAATCATTATACCCATTGGTTTTTATTGACTTTATTTCTCAGGTGAAAATACTAAAAACTTGCAGGGAGTTAAGTAGAGAAATGGAGGTTTTTACCAACCTAGGATTGATGATGGAGCAATACTACATTTAAAAATGATGTGTCTTTCTAGGAATTGGTTTCGTTAGAGTAGTAAGTACGTTGATACAAAACCAATTGATTCAATAAAAACAAAGTAAGATGATATAAGTAATATTTTTTTGTAGCATAATGATATCATATAAAAAATCACTTCAAAACAAAGTAGGATGCCATATTATGACAAATGAAAAAAAAGGACATAAGGACATGCTTAAAAAAAAGTTAAAGGAAAAAAAATCATAATTTATCATGCATAATAATTGTTTTCAAAAGCAAAGTAGAATGTTTATTTGCCTTTTGAACAATTCTCTTTATCATCTATAAAAGTATGCAATTGCAAGAAAAAAGTAAGATGGTCTTTATCATCTATAAAAGTATGCAATTGCAAGAAAAAAGTAAGATGGTTAATGGTGATTGAATATGAACTAACGTGACTTCTATTTACTCTGTATTACAGAATTGTTGAACTCGCTGTGATGAAGATGATAAAGAAAATTAGCGGTGTATTCTTGGTAAAGGAAGGGGTTGGCGTATATAGGTATAAGAATTAAACTGAAGATCAGATAATTAAGGTAAATACCAGAATGTATCCCTTAATTAGTGGAATTCATTAAAATCAATAGCTGGTTTTTAGGGATATCATATATGCATTATCTATATTAAAATGCATGTAAATCGCATTGATGTTGAGTTTTGGAAGTTTATTAAGCATACACGTGGCAGGTAAAGAATGCGACACATGGCATGTTTAGATTAAAGCTATTTATTTATTAGAAAGGGAGATATAGTAGTTAATTAGCTAGTTTATAAATAAATAAATTAAAAAAAAACTACGAAATTAATACTATATAAATTCGGTCACGTGGTTTACACAATATCGCAAGTTTAATCCATTTTTTTGTTCCAATAATGTTCTCATGAGTGGTGACCATCAAATAATGATGCTTACTACTAACGAACCTAAATGTGGTCTTTGGTTGTAGATGGTTTTATGATATATCATATTAGGGTGGTCGGGGTGACTTGGGAAGAGCTAAAATGGGTTGGCGGTATCCGGTGTGGCCTTTGCACAGTGTGTACTGCGGGTTGAGACATTGACTTTGAAAATGGGTTGAGGAACTCATGGGTTATTCCAACGGCTCAATTTTTTATTTGATTACTTTATTATAAATATATTTATCTGTCAATTTAAAACCACATCTTTTTTATTTTAACTAGAAAAGAGGTTGCAGCTCCGCTTTTGGAGTAATGTGATATAAGTTATTTTTTTATATTGTAATGTGTGTTGAGTGTGCATGAAAGTTTGTTATATATATATATATATATATATATATATATATATATATATATATATATATATATATATATATATATATATATATATATGCATTTCATACAATAGTTAGTGGTATTCAAAAGGTAGAACGAACAACATTAAAATAAAAGATATATCACTAAAAGTTGTTTACGTCATTGGTGAATGAGAGGTAGTTATAAAGCTTTATATTTTACACATCCACATTGCATATCTAAAACTGCATAGTAATGTTTGTAATGTTATTTGTCCATGTGGAGATATTTATAGAAGTTGTAACATCCCAATTTTCGAGACCAAAAAATTTATTTTTTTATAAATACTTTACAACATAGTTTACCAAAACATTACCAAAGTCATGTCATTTTATAAACAAAACCATAACAACGTGTTCGAAACCAACTCAACACAAATAATATAAATCAGAGTACAATCCCAGAAACTCAATGCGGAAACCATAAGAGTGGGAGTGTGTGATGCGCTGCTACGCCGCCGCCTCCTTCCCCTTGGACGAAGAGGTACCTGAAACCAAAACTGAAACTGTAAGCACGAAGCTTAGTGAGTTCCCCCATCATACCACATACCATACAATCACATAGCATACATATTGTCAAGCAATTTTGGGGTGCCCGACCTACCCATGTCAAGCCATTCTGGGGTGCTGACCTACCCATGTCAAGCCATTATGGGGTGCTGACCTACCCATGTCAAGCTGTTATGGGGTGCCAACTACCCTCCGGTCTATCTCAACTAGCAACAAGGACTATTTCACCCCTACCTCTGTCATACAATAACAAATATAACTATACGGTCAAGCATATCTGGGGTACTGACCTACCCTTCCCTCCTAACGACCGAGTCAGGGAAAAGTTCCCTGCTACTACCACTAACTCATATAGCATATCACATAAGCATATCCCATAAGCATACCATATAGGCATATCTCATAAGCATATCACATAAGCATACCAAGATAATTATCACAAAGATAATAATTTATCAATTACTCTTGTTGGTCGACCGACATTTTGGCCTTAGACCCACCCCTACTGGAAGGTAACTCACCTCGATGTCGTGTAGTGTCTAAAGTATCCTCAGTGTGCAAATCAACTCTTCTCGACTCCTCAATCCCTACACGACAACCCTTCTAAGTTATCAATTTGAATACGCAACCCTAACCAGGGTCAACTAAATTCAGTCAAAGTCAACATCCAGTTGACCTGACTCGCCGAGTTGGTCTACCAATTCGTCGAGTCCATACTCCACTAATCCAGACCCAACCCCGACTCTACTCGTCGAGTCTAGCAAGAACTCTACGGGTTCTCCTTCAATCATATCATCGGGACCATCTTCATCCAATCCCTCATAAGAATGCGTCCAGTCTATGACTCGCCAAGTCGTAAGAACAACTCGTCGAGTCCATCTTCAAAGATTGGGAGATTACTTTGGACTCGTCGAGTTTGTTCTAGCACTAGCCGAGTCCCATGATTCCCAGGTCCCTTAAGAGCCTTAATAACTTAGGGGCCTTACACATTATCATCTGGTCCAACGACAAAAGGGATTTAGTGGTCATTACACCTTGACTCGTCGAGTCCTAAGAAAGACTCGCCGAGTCCGTCCTTGAACATTACTATACAACCGATTTAAATGGGTCTTAACACAACAAAACCATAGATCTGGCCTCCTAATGTCCATTTTACACGTAAAGTCTCAAGCTTGATGCACATGCATGAGATCTTTGGCTCAAAAAGCCATAAAAGGTGGTCTACAAGATACATGGGGTGTTTATGGCAACAAAGTGGGCACCTTTATGCCATAACGACCCCCAATAGCCCTAGATCTGAAGCACAAACTCACTTCTTATACTCAATCCCGAATACATCCTCACCGGGGCTTAAAAAGATGTAGAAAAAGGTCCAAAATCAAGATCTAGACAATGAATAGACAAGGTTTCAGCTTTATACCTCTAATAAGCTGGAAATATGCTTAAAACTCTGAATCTTCTTGTTTCCCCCTTGATCTCACAAGCCTCCTTCGTTTCTTCAAGCTTCAATCACACAAAGTAACACTACAAGGCTCAAGAACACACTAAAAACGGTTAGGGTTTCGAGTTTGTGTTTGCTTTGGACGATGAGGGATGAGTTGAGGGGTTATAACGTGTTTAAATAGGGTGCAAACCCTCAATTTAGGGTTTCACTTAAAAAAAGTCTACTCGCCGAGTTGGTCTCCCAAATCATCGAGTAGACTACTTAAACTTCCCGCGGATCACGACTCTACTCAACGAGTTGGGCCTCCAACTCGTCGAGTCCCTAAAAAAACATAAGAAGTACATGAATTAAAGGCATACTAGGAATCAGGTGTTACAGAAGCAAAAAGTGATTCAGAAACGTGCTACTGAGTGATAATACCGTTGAAACATTATCCTTATTGTAGATAGCATGAACATTTTGGTGGGGCCGACGATTCTTCGTTATCTATAGTTTAACACAAATTTGTCTGATTTTTTTTTATTTTGTTAAATTGTGTGTTATGTGTGTTACCTTCACGTTCATAAGTGAGAGATCTTCTACTTAAATGCTGATGTGGTCCAGAAGATGATGAAGAATGGATGTTGGTTGTTTTGGTATTCGGTGGAGTTTTTGGAGTCGGTGTAAATGGGGTTGGATTCTGTTTAATTGTATTTTCTTTGACATCAGTGATGATGAAACAAAGGTTATCATTGGTGGATGTTTTCATCATCTGCAATGCCATTTTCTTAACTAAGCCTTTAATCTCGTTGACTGCGGATGGTAATTTCTTTATGTTATCCGGATCTTTTTCATCTATTAGCATTTCTGATGTTGTACCCGTTAGTTTTTGCATAACATTGTCAGTGAAAGTTACATCCACGAAGTTAGTTGGGTCAGTAATAGTTCCTGAGAGTTTGAACCTGTGTGTGTGACATTATTTAATGTAGTAACATTGTACTTTCTGATTCAGCTTTAATATATATATATATATAGCAAGGGAATGATATTGGAGACTTGTGAAAGTATACATATGTACATGTAAGTTGTTGAGTTGGGTGTTCCATCTGAAGGGAAGAACCAAGTATTCCCCTGTTTGAAAGTTGGTTTTTTACAAGTGGGACAGATGACCTAGTACCAGGTGTTAGTGAATTTGAAATCAATACTGAAGCCTTTATAGTGAAAGTCCTTTCCTGGGAACATGTGTTTGTGTTAGGAAGTATAATTAGATTGTATAATTGTGGTGTTTGATATTTATTTTGGAGAGTCTAAATATACGTAAATAATAATAGAGAAGGAGTATACCAAAAGATCAGAGCATGTTTTTTCACTTATATCAAGTAGTGATATTGGTGGGCCTGCCATGGTTGCTGAGAGACCAGTATTTGTTTAGTAACTGTATATCATGTAAATTGTTTATTAAGAATGTATGTGAAAAGTTTATGAGTAGTATACACTGTGCATACCTGTTAAGTAGGACATTTGACTAGGGAATGGTCGGGTTAATGCAAATATGACTTGCACTTGTTGTTCCTAGTCTAAGTGTACCTGTTAATTAAAATTTTCATTAGTATTGTATCTAAATTGTATGGTTGATTTTATGTGAAAGTATATGTGTTAAAAATTGTTTTATCATTTACGTACCATCAACTGGTGTGATCTTAACATTCGTCACAAAATGATTGTACGCTCGGGTGCGTTCTCAATAGCTACTCGATTAAATTTTTCAAGAACATCAGTGCATTCCTTCCAAAGGCTAATGGCAATTTCCTGACCTCTGGTTTTAATGTGTATTGTACATGTTAGTAAGAGAAAAAGTGTATTTAAAAAAGAAAAGTTACTTACGAATCATTTTTGAGAATTGGAAGGAAGAAGGGTTCGTTGTTCTTCTTGAAGCGACTTCTAAACTTCACGAATATTCCTAAAAAGTCTGCATAAATAACAGGGAGTAATGTGTTTTAGGATGTTGGATTTTGTACGCTTATAAAAGGTTAAATATGTTGATAGTATGTAGCATGCATTAACGTAGAACCATACCTGGGCACTGGTCAACAAAGTCTGGAATCTGTCCTTTTGATATAAACTTGAACCAATTTCGAGGAATAGTATTAGTATCTGGAAGTAATGTTATGGAAGAAGCCATGCCGATAGCGATGTATATTGGATTGTCTATCCACTTTTTATAGGAATTAGGCTCTCTACATCCATAATTTGAAATAGTATAACCTTTGGAAACTTGTAGGATAGATTGTACATAGCCTTGATCTTTTCTTTGCCCTAAAATTTGAATTGCACCACCCTGAATTATAAAAGGTTGATATGAGTAGATGGTTGGTTATGCATAATTGTAAATGTTATAATTATTTGTAAATGTACGTAAGCACTTACGTATTTATCCACATCTAGGTATCATGTCTCATAATAGCGTTGTTGTGGCGCCCATGTGTGTAGAATACGTACCTGAAGTGTTGTTCCTGGAGATCCGTAATGCAATTCTGAAATCGGTTTGAAGGTTTCAGACATGTTTGTGTTGTTACATAAAATAAGAATTGTGTATAATACTTTTTGTTTTTAGAATGGTAAAGTGTTTCAATATGTCAAAGGATTAAAAGATATGAGAGTGATATGTAGGTATTATAAGTTAGTTTGAATACGACATAGGTGGCAATGAAATACACCTCAATACTGTCAACTGTGTGTAAAAAATCTTTTAAAAACCATGTTCTTTGTTTTTTTGTGTGATGTGTCAAGATGTGGTTCGATTAAAATTTTGATTGAATCAGGGGATGTAGCACGAGATAGCGCAACTTAAAGTTGACCGTGAGTAAACGCAGGTTGGGGTAAATAAATGCCTATTTTTTTTTAGAGATTGACCCTGACTCTTGTTAATTGTCCTGGCGTAACAAACTCTAATCAGATATTGCTTTCTAACGAAAATGAAGGGTAAATCATGACTTTTTTGGATAAACTTGATTCGGGGCAGATAGACTCACTTTCCGATAGAAGTTTATGTAATAATAGTTGCTTCTATCACCACTGGTAGTAGTTTTGAAACCATCAAGCGTGTTCCATTGCACAACCCCTCCTGTTGGTTTAGATTCCTAATTAACATAATGGGTGTATTAGGTTTTAGTGAAAGTGTGTGCAGAGGTGTGCTCGGAAATGTAAGCTGATTTAGATATTTTGGAGGGTAGAAACTCTCAAATTCGGCTATTTGTTTGCCATTTGACTCTATCGTATAACACTTTTGTAAATTGTTGCATCACCAGGAACAAGATTTAGGATGAAGTCGTTGATATCATGTGTTGTACTATTTTTTGGACATACAGTTGCTCGCGCTGACAAAGCAGTGGCTGATGGGTGCAGGGCCGGCTTGGAGATTTTAAGGGCCCTGTGCTAAAAAGAAAAATGAGGCCCTAAATATAAATTTTTAATATATAAGGTAAACAAACTTAAGACGGTGAATTATCGTTACAAAAAACTTAAAAGTAAACAAATTAATTAAAAAGGAACTTATGGAAATTTATAAAAAGTTCAAGGGTTAATTATGTAACTTTTAAAAACTGATTTGTTAAAGATAGTGGAAGTAAGAATTGATTATGAAATATATAGTATAAAATAAGGGCCAAAACTATAAATTGAATTTACAATATCAAAATGTTGTGCACATGAATCGAACCCGTACGTTTGATTGAAAAGTAGAGATGCATTTTCACCAGCTGAGCTACACATACTTTATGCAAAAATCTAAATAAATTCATATATATTTAGTTATTAAATATATAATTTAATTAAAACTCGGGCCCTATTTTTTTCGGGGCCCTGTGCGCCTGCATCTCTTGCCCCCCCCCCCCCCCCCTTAAAACCGAGCCTGGATGGGTGAGATAGAATACCATCTCCATGTACAAATTGTACAAGAGTTTTCATGGTGTTTTCTCCAGTTGGAATCATGAGTGAAAGTGGTACGTCAATCCATCTTGTGTCTCTTGGTTCAAGCAAATCTGGATTCCCCAAATTTTTGTCTCCAATATTAAGTAACCATGATGCAAATGATAAACCGAAAATTATGAATTGGGGTGAGAAGCATCGTTCATTAACCTCATATTATCGCGAAGTTTGTAGGCTGTGAAACATGGCCATAAGTATGAGTTTGGTAAGGTGAAGGAAATAATTTGCCATCTACTACTCTTCGGAGAAGCAGGTAATGTTTGTCGGAAATCACCACCTAATAGAATTAACATTCCGCCAAACATTTTAGCGTCGCTTCGAGAATATCTCTCAAAGAGTGATCAAAACTTTCAAAACAACGTTTGTTACTCATCGCGGCTTCATCCCATATGATGATTGATGTTTGTTTCAACAGGGCAGCTAATGAAGTTTTTTTCTTAATGTTACACGTTGAATTTTCCGAAAAATCAATTGGAATATTGAACCTTGAGTGAGCAGTCCTTCCCGATGGCAGAAGTAATGATGTTATACCTGAAGCAGCGGCAACTAGTGCAATTTTGCTTATTGAACGGAAGTAGGATAGCAGCATAGTCCACAAGAATGTCTTACCCATACCACCGTGCCCGTAAACAAAGAGAAGTAATTGATTTTTGTCCTTGTTAGCTGAAACAACCATGTTGTAAATGTGAAGCTGATTATGGTTCAACTGAGAGACCATTAGTTTGTGTTGATTATGCAACAACTCTTTGTTGTAGTTGGTTTCTTCTAAAAGCAAGTGGTTCTCAAAAAGACGCAGAGTTTCTTCTAATGGCACAAGTAAATGAAAATCAGAGACAGACCTATATGGTGTGGAAGATTGAAGAAAATTCTCTAAGTCCATTAATACTAATTGTTGTAGATGATCGTCAGTAAGATGGAGGTCAATACGAAAATTATTTTTAGTGACATTATAGATGAAATCATCACTCATCTTACACCATGCAACTTCCCATAATGCGAGTGGGTTACTGACTTCACATAACATCAATAGATGACAAAACAAAGACCATAGTTGTACAGAGGTCGCCCATTCTGATGCCTGTGTGAATGATGTTAACCATTCCTTATCTTCGCCGATCAGACCTAATGCTTCACATGCACTGCGGTGATTTGGGTACATATGATTAGAAACGGTGTGTAGATCCTCATAAGACTTACAGCCGGTATGATGACAAAGCAACATGCGAAGGTAAAATAACTCGTCGGCTGATAGATGCACGAATACAAGTCTATCGAGTGCACGCGATTATGTATGATGCCTCAACTTCCATCCTTTCACTTGCTTGTCCCACAAATACTTAGAAGGGTAGTTTGCATAAGTTAGGTGTAAGCCATTTTTGTCACGCTTGTTACTCTCAAATCATCCAAGAAGCAAACTACTGCCAAAATTTGGATGTCGAACTACATCATGAATTTGACTATCTTCTTTTAAGTAAACAGTTTGCATGTTTGGAAGATGAACTGGCAGTATCATAACTGGTGGATCTCGTTCATGAATATGAAAATTTGGGATACGCCAAGCGGCCTCATGAGGGCAGATGTATCGACCATCGAAAAAACTCTGGATTTCATCTACAACAATAGGATGTGAAGAAGTAGTACACTCGTTCGAATGATCATCTTTTTTAATAACAAACTTCACCCGCTCCATATATACCTTTTGAAACATATTAAAATAAGTATTTTATCATCATGTTCCATCCACAATATTCAATGTTAATATGCACGTTTAAACGACTACACAACCGCTTGTTATATGGTACGACATACCCATTATCTATCTCTATACCATTTTTTATTCTACGACGTGTGAAAGAACTCCTCTTATAGTACGTGTAACCTTGTTTGTCGAAGATGGTGCTATCCAAAAATGGTTTTGGATACCACTTCTCACAGTTCCATCTTTGATGCACGTAGCTTTCACGTTTAGTAAACCTTGTGACAGTTTCATATAGTAATGGTTCAGAAACTGGATCTGGAATCTCAGCAGAAATTAAATTATCAACGAAATAAGGTTCATGTAGCTTGTATGAGGTGGCGACCCATAGAAGAGTGTGATAATGAGGCAAGACCCTCTTTTGGAACTCAATTGTATACAAATCTGAAAAAGAAAAGAAGACCGTCTTAAGGAATTTCAATAGAAACAAAGGTAAATGACAGTGGAAAAGAGATATAATGGTGAAAAGAAGAACCAAATGTATGTTGCTCACATGGAACATCTCCAAATGTCCTGTCATCTTTTAGAAATTTGATGAATGCTTTGACTTTTATGTGGAAAACACGCGCAGTAATATCAGCCCTACTATGCACATCATTTTGATTATGATTAACCATGTATCGTCTAATTTCGGGCCAATTAACATTACAAGTAAAGGTGATAAAGTACTGTGGATTTCCATACTCCTTACAATGGATAGTGCATCTTGATAATGACTATACATGTAGCGTGGACCACCTAGAAAAGACGGAGGCAGAAGAACCCGCTTTCCAACAGAACGACTATCTACATCACCCTTAGAGAGTGCGTTATAAATCCCACTGATATATTATGATCTAAGTTGTTCCTGATTATTCTGAATGTAATCTAAACGCCCTTGTTCAATACACGTATAAGCATCCACCAAATATTATTGGAACAACTGACATCCATTAAGAATAAGAGAGTAAATACCATCACGGGCATGAAGGTGATAAATATAATACATGTTGGTTGTTAAATTCCTTGCATTAGCACCTGTTTCGTTCAACAACTTTAAGCGCAGTGGCCACCCATCCTCACCATAAGGGAATAAAAGAGGATACTGCAACGACATGTAAGAAGGGTGAAGTTTACTAATTTGTTGTGGGCTTCCCGACTTTGAAAATATAAGAACATCATACTTATTCATAGTTGTTTCATCACCATAAATGATACAGCCAAGTCTATCGGGCGTTGGAGGACCGTAACGTCAATCAGGGACATTATTAAAAAGACATACCACATATGAATCTAAATCCTTTACAGCAGCAACGTCACGAGAAGTCTTAAAAGTCCGAACATACTCATTATGAGAAGTCAGCATGTCCATTAACAAAGTTACAACATGTTCATCTAAAGGTGGTTTTGAGAGGTCACAAAAAGTAGACAACCTGTTTGTCATCTCAGTATCCGTATCAACAATGTATAATTGTAGAAACCTGGGACGTTTATCATCTTGAGGATAAAGAGAGCCAATCCGGTGTGAGAACTGACCACAAATTTTAAAAGCATAGGGACCACCAACATTGTTAATGTCATCATCAACTTCGACACCAAAGGACGTCATTGCAAACATGGTATTGTAAGCCCTAATATTTGTTCTAAACGCAGATGAAGCATATAAATCAGCCAATACACCAGGAGGTCTTAAAGGAAAGGGTAAAACCACAAACCACGTTTGCAACAATGAGTATAGAAAGGATGAGTAACAGTAGAAGCAGAAGCAACCCTTTCTGAAAACCAAAAAAACACTACAAGATTCACATTCAAGAGAGTAATCACCACAATCGTCATAAAGTGCAAGATTCTGATGTAATCGAGGAGAAACCAAATTAGAGGTGCGGCGAGTCTTACGAGGCCGAGTTGGCCGATTAATCCTCCGAGTACTCGCTACTCGGCCCCTTACCGAGGCGGGTTACAGAATCCCGAGTACTCCCCGATCAGCCCCTTACTGAACTGAGCAATGTTGAAAACTTGGTCAACTCGGTGATTAATATGTATAATATACTAATGATTTGTTATTTAACACATACACATGTTATTATTACTACATATATATCTTAAATTTTCAGTAATTACTCACGAAGTGAGACTATTATGTGTTTTTCAGTTTTTGTGTATTCACATTTATCTAATTTTGTTATATATTTCAATCAACTTATGGTTTTAACTTATGATTTTGACATATATATATATATATATATATATATATATATATATATATATATATATATATATAATTTCCATGAAAATATTTATACATGAAATGAGACTATTATGTGTTTTTCAGTTTTTGTGTATTCACATTTATCTAATTTTGTTATATATTTCAATCAACTTATGGTTTTAACTTATGATTTTGACATATATATATATATATATATATATATATATATATATATATATATATATATATATAATTTCCATGAAAATATTTATACATGAAATACCAAATCCGAGTATTCCCCGTGCACTCTCGAGTACTCGCTACTCGGTAGTCGGCCGAACAGGTACCAAGTAACGAGTTCTACAACCTTGCCCATAGAGAGAAAGGGAAGAAGTTGGCAAAAGTTTCAAGCCAATGTGCAAGATGCAATGAAACCCTTAGCATCCCATATATAGCCTTAAAGCCTTTTCCATGTTTTATCTCTCATCCCATATGGGATGGAGATTTTGAAATTCCCTTATTCCCTGACCAGAATATTTCAATCTGTCAATATTTTAACTAGTTAATAACCCATTGAGTTAATTAATTCATAACTAATCTAAACATATTAAATTAATAAACTTTCTTTCCTTGTGTTTATTTCTTTTAATTCCACATTTGTGTATTGAAGGCAACCCAACATCACGATATTATTACTTAGAAATATTACTAATAGTTAAAGACATTAGACATTATTTCCAACAATAACTAGGGACGTCAACAAGACAAAACGGTGGCGGAAATAACTGCCCCCACACATGAATTCATTTGTTTCCCTCGATCCCGATCCCGACCCTGAATTCCTCCGTTTTCTTACCATGATCCCCCCCCCCCCCTCAAATTTTAAAACCACCCTAATCCTGCCCTGGTTTCCCCATTTTCCTCGAATCCCCCGTTAACACTGTTTAACCTTATTTACCGTATTTTTAACTTCTTTATTTCGTTTAGGTTTACATATCACACTGATTATTCAAATAATAAATATATATTATATAATGACTAGTCTAAGTTTAATATTTACTTTTATAAATAAAATAGTTAAATATATAACAATTATTTCGGGGCCCCCACGAGGTATTTGGGACAAAACTTCCCTCCCCCACCCCCACTCACAAAACTAAACGAGGGTAAAACCCTCCACCGAACCCGAAAAATTATAAGAATATTCCCGTACGAAAACGGGGTCCTGCAGGTTCGGGACCCCACAAGAATTTTTGACATTCCCAAACAATTACGTATTTAAATCCTATAAAACGACAAATGAAATAACTAAAAAAACCATATTACAAAAGACAAACGAAAACCAAAAGAAATACTAAAATTCTAAAAAAAGAACAATGATTTTTTTAAAATATTTCACGCCGCCTCGTGTCGAAAAATCTTTCATGTTATGATATTTGTGATACTTATTTTTTGTTGCGTTTAAAACTTCATCGAAAACTCTGGGCTCATGAGCATTCATCTCGTGGGTGAAAATAACATTAAACTTCTTCACTTTTTATTGCATATCTTTCTATTTTGAAAAGAATTGATGAGTTGAACGATTTGAACCCCCAATTTACTGTTTAAAATGATCAAGAACTTACCGCCAAAAATATGACGATCCATGTTGTCCCACGTGGATCAAGAACCCCCCAATTTGTTGTTTAAAATGATCAGTTCTTGATCATTTTAAATAACAAATTGCGGAGTTCGAATCGTTCAACTCATCAACTCTTTTCAAAATAGAAAGATATGCAATAAAAAGTGAAGGAGTTTAATGTTATTTTCACCCACAAGATGAATGCCCACGAGCCCAGAGTTTTCGATGAAGTTTTAGACGCAACAGAAAATAAGTATCACAAATACCATAACATGAAAGATTTTCGACATGAGGCGTCGTGAAATATTTTTAAAAAATCATTGTTCTTTTTTTAGAATTTTATTATTTCTTTTGGTTTTTGTTTTTCTTTTGTAATATGGTTTTTTTAGTTATTTCATTTTTCGTTTTATAGGATTTAAGTACGTAATTGTTTGGGAATGTCAAAAATTCTTGTGGGGTCCCGACCCTGCAAGACCCTGTTTTCGTACGGGAATATTGTTATAATTTTTCGGGTTCGGGGGAGGGTTTTACCCTCGTTTAATTTTGTGAGTGGGGTGGGGGAGGGAAGTTTTGTCCCAAATACTTCGTGGGGCCCCCGAAATAATTGTTATATATTTAACTATTTTATTTATAAAAGTAAATATTAAACTTAAACTAGTCATTATATAATATATTTATTATTTGAATAATCAGTGTGATGTAAACCTAAACGAAATAAAGAAGTTAAAAATACGGTAAATAAGGTTAAACAATGTTAACGGGGGATTCGGGGGGGGGGGGGGGGGGGGGGTGGGGAAACGAGGGCAGGATTAGGGTGGTCTTAAAATTAGGGGGGGGGGGGGAATCAGGGTAAGAAAACGGAGGAATTCGGGGTCGGGATCGGGATCGAGGGAAACCAATGAATTCATGGGTGGGGGCAGTTATTTCCACCACCGTTTTTTCTTGTTTACGTCCCTAGTTATTGTTGTTGGAAATAATGTCAGATGTTATTAACTATTAGTAATATTTCTAAGTAATAATATTGTCATGTTGGGTTGCCTTCAATACACAAATGTGGAATTAAAAGAAATAAACATAAGGAGAGAAAGTTTATTAATTTAATATGTTTAGATTAGTTATGAATTAATTAACTCAATGGGTTATTAACTAGTTAAAATATTGACAGATTGAAATATTCTGGTCAGGGAATAAGGGAATTTCAAAATCTCCATCCCATATGGGATGAGAGATAAAACATGGAAAAGGCTTTAAGGCTATATATGGGATGCTAAGGGTTTCATTGCATCTTGCACATTGGCTTGAAACTTTTGCCAACTTCTTCCCTTTCTCTCTATGGGCAAGGTTGTAGAACTCGTTACTTGGTACCTGTTCGGCCGACTACCGAGTAGCGAGTACTCGAGAGTGCACGGGGAATACTCGGATTTGGTATTTCATGTATAAATATTTTCATGGAAATTATATATATATATATATATATATATATATATATATATATATATATATATATGTCAAAATCATAAGTTAAAACCATAAGTTGATTGAAATATATATAACAAAATTAGATAAATGTGAATACACAAAAACTGAAAAACACATAATAGTCTCACTTCGTGAGTAATTACTGAAAATTTAAGATATATATATGTAGTAATAATAACATGTGTATGTGTTAAATAACAAATCATTAAGTATATTATACATATTAATCACCGAGTTGACCGAGTTTTCAACATTGTTCAGTTCAGTAAGGGGCTGATCGGGGAGTACTCGGGATTCTATAACCCACCTCGGTAAGGGGCCGAGTAGCGAGTACTCGAAGGAGTAATCGGTCAACTCGGCGAGTGTTACAACATTGTCTATGGGACAAATTTCTTAACACTTTCCTAGGTTTCAAGAAATTTGACCATCTCCTAGTTTTCTTTCCGTTCTCTTTTTGGAGTCATTAGGCGCGAGTCCATTAAATGGATTCTACTTTGGGTCCTATCATCCAAGCAACATGGTTAGATCGATAAGGGTTCTAGAAGATGAAGATCGAGCTGCACAAGAAGTTAGTAATTCTTATTAGATTTTCAATTTCAAAGTAGGTTGTTATAATTAGTTTAACCTAGATTTTCTGGTGCATATACACTTTGGTAAATTGTTATTGTTTCCGCTACCTTGATAGAGTGTATTGATGTATAAAATCCAATAGTTGTATCAGAACTAATTGGATTTAATTATGTGCACTACTTAAAATCGGAATCTAAAAACCTTGATAGTCGCAGTTCATTGCGCGAATGGACGTATTTTAGATTTTCAATTTTTTGTTGTTTTTGATTTTTGGGTAAGTACCTCTTGTTTAATATGTTATTTTAGTTGTTTAAATCTAAATATTTTAATTTTAGATTAATTTGAAATATTATTTGATAAGAATTTATGTAACTCCCTATTCTGAATCGATTCCTAATTCGAGGTTGTATCCTGAAGATTGGTCGTCATAAGGCTTAAGGCCTTTGAAAATGTGAGATCTAAACCCATTGGGTGCAAGCAATGTAATTGAAGTGATCCGGGTGTTTAGTTTGTTCTTTGGTGTAACACCCTGATTTCCTAGATGTAGAACTTGAGTATTTTATCCACACTATCACATATTGTCAGACATATCTAGGTGTATGGCCTACCCTGTCAGGCATATATGGGTGCCCGACCTATCATGTCAAGCAAATCTGGGTGCTCGACCCACCCTTAGGCATATCTGGGTGCCCGACCTACCATGTCAAGCATACTTGGGTGCTCGACCTACCCTGTCATACATATTTGGGTGCTCGACCTACCCTGTCAGTCATATCTGGGTGCCCGACCTACACTATCAAGCATATATGGGTGCCCGACCTACTCTCCACTTTATTTCAACCGATTACGGGATCTATTTCACCCATACCACTACCACATAATAACATAGCATAAACATACTCTCAGGCATATATGGGTGCCGACCTACCCTCCGGTTTATTTCAACCGGTTACAGGGTCTATTTCACCCCTACCACTACCACATAATAACATAGCATACAAGCACATAAATATCTACAGATAATGGCATACCGGATAATTATCACAAAGACAACCATATCTATTATAAACAACTACTAGTGGGCCGACATTGGTGCCTTTGACCCACTCATACAGGGAGCGTAACTCACCTTGCATTGCTGAAGCTCCCTGCAGGAAATCCTTAACTGCCGCCCTGACAACTCCCCGAACTAATAACACCAAAATATAACCCAATTAGCAATTGGGTCCCAAACCATGATTCATAATCCATACCTAGGTAAAATGACCATTTTAGCCCTAACCCAACAAGATTCATAACTAAGGCCCAAGCCCAACAAGATCTAGAAACACAAAATCCATGAAAGCCCATTAATAGCCCAATTTTCCAAATTGTGCCCAAACCCTTACATGGGACTTAGCCTAAAGCCTAATAAATTATTCCTAATCTAAACATACATCCTTAGTTGGTCCAAAAAAATCCATGCACTTACAAGCCCATAAGAAAGCCTGAACCTGAAATGGTCCACGAGGCCCAATAAGGCCCAAATCCATCATGAACCAAACCCAAGAAGGCCCAATATCCAAAAGTCCTAAAATGTTGAATGGTCAACCCTAGTCAACTCCTGGTCCAAGGTCCAAAGCCCAAAAATTCAACAATCCAAGAAAGTCCAATCTGGTCGAGTACCCCCCGCGTACTCAGCCAGTACGCCCAGCGTACACCTCTTGGGGCAAGTACACACAGTGTATCAGTTGGGTACGCCCATCATACTCCTCTAAACTCCAAACTTTTCCAATAAGTACTTAATCACTTTATCCCTTGCTCTAACTCTTTATTCTGACTCCTAAAGGTGACTTTTCAAGTAAAGTTGGCAATTTTACTAACATGCATGGCTTAATGGGACTCTAAAGCTCAAAAGATCTTAATAGATGATCTTAATTCATGATTGAACTCAAAATTTAATGGATTATGATCATAACATAATTCTTGTGGTGTTCATGCAACCCTATTTGCTTTGATATAGGTTTTCTAATATGAACATATAACATGGAATACGAAAGCAATAAACCCTGAAAATATCAAATCCGAAAATCACACATGATTAGGGTTTAGATCTTACCTTGATTGTTATGTAGCAATAACAATCACAAACCTTCTTGATCTTGACTCTTGAAAGCTTAGTGCCCCAAGTGTTGCACCACTAATGGAGTCACAAACACCATTAGCAACAAGATGACTTAGGAGGAGGAGGCACAAAATTCATCCAAGGGCTCTCTTAGAATGTTAGGGATAAATTTTGTGGCCTAAAGGGTTCCTTTTATAGTTAGGCTTCTAGGGTTATCAACTTGGAAACCTTAATCCCGTTACTTTGTCCTTAAGCAGCCCAATGGATCCTTGCAAAAGGCCCTTACACGATTTTTATATGGACTCTTGTTGGGTTTTATGTATTCTAACACTCCTAAGGTGTTCATGCAACCCTAAATACATTTGATCTATGTTTTCACTATTTATACATGCAATGGAGTTTCCAAGGTATTAAACCTATAACTAGCATACAATTGTCATATATCACACAAGAATCTAGTTAGGATAACATATCTTATGGTGGTGATTGAAGTCTTGATGTATCTAGCCTTAAGATCATAGCCCCAATAGTATGGAAGCCTCAAGTGGAATCACAACACATCATGGACAAAGGAGGAACTTTGAGAGAGAATCTCCATGCACCCAAAACCACCATGAACTCCAAGAATACACAAGTGTCGATTTTGGGCAATGAAGTATGTATTTATATGTGGGATTTCAAGGGTCATGGATATAGCCCAAATCCATACTCTTGGGTCTTATGATCCATGGTTCGTGTGGCCCAACTCTTTATGTATCCATACATAAACTTGGTCTAACATGGATCATAAGCCCAACACACATAAATATAACTAATTAACATAATTAATCCCCATATATTTAATTAGTCTCTTTTTTATCACTAAATCAATTCCAAATTAATTCTTGATCAATAATAATTAAAACCATATGATTTCATATTAATATATTAGTACTTATAATATATTAATAAATCATATATAACCTTCTCTCAAGAGTCCATCCTAACAAATTGTCCTGGTGATATGCAACCCAAATGGACCATGCCACTCTCAGGTCAAGTACATACCAATAATAGTTATGGGCTTAGACATCTAATCTAACAGTCTCCCACTTGGATAAGTCTAAAACTATTATTGCAAGTATGAATTCATAACCCGACTAGCAATTATAGCTCTTAAAGCCGCTGTTGAACTCTGAACAAATCAATGACGCGTCCATTAGATAAGGGAACCTATATTCCTCCATTCTAGATATCATATGGACTGAGACATGGATTATAATCATTCTCTTTGTCCATTTGTTGTTTCCTGATTTCTGATTTATGACAACTGACTAACTGAACAAATCAAATCATTCCAGGCTTGGCCAAGCACTTAGGGGTGTCATCACTAAATCATAAAGGGGCCCACATATATTGCTTTTATCCTTATGAGGTAAAAGGAATGGATAAACTTCGACTCATATGCTTGTATTAACTACTTGTTGAATCATACACAAAGGCACGTTTTATGACATCAAGTTACTCATGCGTTTTTGTACAATCAATGTATAACCAACTCATAGTCAACAAATCATATCTCTAGGTTTGAAGAATATAAGATATTATCATCTCATGATTCACTCATGATAAAATCCATGAAGTAATTCAAATGAGTGTGGGTTTAATCCAATACTCAAATCTTATTCCAGGAGCAATCATGAACACTGCAGCTAAGGCTAGCCACATAGACAAACTACAAACCCATTCATGGCAGTCTTGCCTCAATACCTACTTCCAAAGTATGATCGACTGTTGATGGTTTGAATAACCTAGTTATTCGGGAAGTCAAAACATGCAAAGTGAAACACAAAAATAATACTAATCCTATATGGCCCCAAAACTCTTTGAGTGTAAATAAAAACCCTTTTATCTAAGTACGATATTTATTACTCGTTATTCATTGTATAATTTTTCGATTTATCAACTTAATACTTGAATTAAAACAATAGTCATGCCATGCTCCAAGCATGCACACTATGTTTGTCTTAAACAATAACTATGCCATACTCCAAGTATGCACACTATGTTTGTCTTATGATCCTTACTTTGTGAAACAAATCGATTGACAATATTTCATTGATACTCATTTCACAATCCCAATCCTTATTGTAAATGTAAGAATACCAATCTCTTACCATTTGCTGTAATTTGTTATATTCTAAACTTATATACAATGATCCTCTTGTAATGACTATGCCCAAGTCACAAAGACTTGTCAATAACCATTATAGAGTATTCCAATGGAGAGCAATTTCATGGAAACGAAGTCTCAAATTCAAAGTATATTCCTTTGAACACTCTTATTGCATCAAGCTATTTAATCTTACATAGATTCAAAGAATAACTTCCACCTAAGGAAACGATTCCACATTTCCATTTTGACCATCACTTCTAAACAAGAGTTGCCTCTTTTCAAAATATGTCAATATGGTCCTTTCCAAAGTTTAAATTATACTTCCAATTGTCCACGAGCAACCAATCTTTGGTAAACCTCCGATTGTCCTCGACAATTGCTTAATCATTTTAGTCATATCCGATTCTATTCCTTTTTCCTTTTTAATGCCCTAAGCATTTGGAAAATTTAGAATGGATGTAATCGATCCTATATCTGAAGCATATGAGACATGATTCATGTTATGCCATGTTCTCGCAATTCGAACTATAAAGAGGGATGTCGTAATCATAATCAATTTTTGAGAATGCCACATATATAGAATTTCCTTATGTTGAAAAATGCTAACATGACATTCATATATATCATTGACTAAAGTTGGTTAAAATCTCAATCTAAGCTTGTAGACTTGGAATGAAGTATAAAATCCTCTCCCTTATTTATAGCGAAATAACTTTGCAAGGCGAATTGAAACTTTTTTTTTTATAATTAACATTGCTAACTTGCAACACTAAACATAATAATCATGATCCCACTAGCATGATAATTATGATTTAACTAGCATAACACTCTATGCTCCCACTATCTTTGACATGTACCCAGAAATCAACTGGACTTCTAGAAACCAATACTTTATTGACTTTTTTACCAAAGTTCAATTTTCTGATACGAGATGCTTTGATAAGACTTTATCAAAAACATACACCTTTCCTTAGATAGATCACATGTGTTTAGACCTTTTGCCATTCTCACTAGTTAATGTGCCGGTTAACCACACACGCTCCACTAACGACATGAGAATGTAAATATCACAATTGTTATCTACTTAAAATCTACTTAGTGAAAGAGTTTCCTCACCATCATTTTCATGAATCGTAGAGAAACCTTATGGCACTTAGATTTTTTATGGTGTAAGTTTTCCTATACATGCGAATTTGTTAAAACCATAATCATAAGACAAGGTTAGTGACAAATCTAAACTCATACGGACTCAACTTGCCTGATCTCATTTTATTGTCACTTAGTAGCACAAGGGCCTACCATTGCTTCTAGGTTGTTATGCAAACAATTGATAACTTATAGAACTCACAAGCATAGTCAACTTAAATCAAAGTGGGCACAGAAATATGCCAACACAATGGGTTACAAACCTCAAGTTGTGTGTTATCGATTAAGCAATGAGTTTTATTCTTGATTAGTTCTTGATTATTTTCCAAGATCTTTAAGACTCCCACTGTCCTCTTGACATATAAGATTCTTTTTTCAAGATCCATTCCTTGAAAAAACAAATATTCAAGAGTTAGTGCAGATTCTTATCAAGATTAACACTTTTCACAATTGGTCTTAGTTGGTCTCTGTTTTATACAAAACATCACAACTTACCAATTTCAGATGTACAAGAGTAAGAACCATATTACTCTACATTTGATAAGTGTTATAAACCTTTATTATAATTATTTCACTTAAGTTACAATCTTAGAGTATGACTCTAAGACTTGTTTTGGAACGAAGTATGATTTATCTTTTGATATGACCATTTCCACAGTTCATGATTCCTCTCCTTAGCCAAACAAATGCACTAAGGTGTCTTTAGAGGATCAATTGTGATATGGTTTTATTATCACTAAGATAATCATAAAAAATGATACTAAAGTACTCTCACATCTCTTCAAATTGGAGAAACTTTTATCTTTTTGCCTTATTTGACTCTTCTTATCCGTCCAGCCATACATTGAAACTTTTCCAATGTTTCAGAATTACACTTAAACTTGTAAGCATAACCATATTACTAAACTTTAGCAAATCATGACGAATAATCTTATTAACCTTTGTGGTGGAACCGACCAGCGCACAACCTAATGTACCCAATCCTCCAGTCCTTGACTCACACATACATGTGAACAAGGACTTAGTCTTAATTTCCCAAAGATGAAAATTCTTATTCATCACATAATACAACTTGCATGATTCCAAATTTTTATTCAACTGAAACTTGGGTGATGAGAATCTTTTCTTATTTGGTAAATTATGACACTACCACAAATGAAAGAATCAAATCCATTTTTAATATTGCTATCAATGAAATAAAATAAATGACAATTTTTCACAAATGTCATTGTATGGATACTTAAAATAAATAAAATAAAAAATTTTCTTTTATTTTAAAACTTGCGGAAAAACTTATCCTTACACTCAAAATACATATGAACAACATGTTGTTATCTATTCCTAAGCAATATAGCATAACTCTTAAGCAGCAACTCAAAATTCTGATCATCGAACCATGTGATTGAAATCCATCTATTTGCAATCAGAATCAGCTTACTCCTTCTTTAAGCTTACTTACTTTTCTTTGATTTTACAAAACATCAAAATGTAATTACATTACATCATGTATTAAGAATCTCCAAATAAGAACTTAATAGAGTTAGATAGTGGACTTTACCTGAAGTAGAGTCAAACCTTCTTGACTTTACCATCCTTATGATCTTTCAGGTAAAATGGGCAGCTTCACAACCAATGTCCCTTCTCTTGGAAATTGAAATATATAGACTCTTTGGAAATGGTGCACGAGATTAGCCTTTCTCTTTACCATTAGTTCAAGTGACTTGACCATAGATGATCCCTTTCAATTGGGAAGAGAAAGCTTTTCTGGACTTTCAATGTTATCATTACCAATGTCCATGGAAGCATGCGAAGTAGATCTTCCAATCAAATTTGCTTTCCCATTTCTCCAAATCATTGTTGATTCAGTAGCATCGAGCAAATATGTAAAATCATTAAGGGACATGTCATGGTCTGTCACATAGCAGTCCTTAAAGAACTCACTATATGACTTGGTAAGTGATTGAAGAACCCAGTCAACAATCAACTTCCTAAAGACTTTGACACCTAACTCTCCCGGCTTGCCAATATGTGACTTAATCTCCAAGATGTAAGCACATATAGACCTTGCTTGCCAAATAGGGATTGATTGACCTTGAACTTGTGGGTCAGGGAGAATTAGTGGAGGAGGTGGAGGAAGTGAAGTATGATTTCCAGTCCCATTAATACACAACAAAGGGATTAATCTTTCACCTTGATTGCCATTTGGGATATCATCTTCATTAGGAAAGCTCTATCTAAAAGGATGAAGAAGACCATAGTTGTTTGAACTTAGACATCTATGAGGGAGAAATTCAAGTTTCAGTTGATTAAAGTCCTTAACATAACACCCAATATGAAATATTAAGGCTAGGACCCAACAAACTATTTTATAACTTGGAAGAGGGATGTCGTAATCCAAGTTACAAAATATTTGAAGGTAGGTAAATGACGATTTACCAATTTCCACCATGAAAAACAAAATAAATTATTAAGTTTTAATTGGATTGAAACTCCGAGATCTTTTGAGATTCATTGAACTTTCAATGGTATATTTAAATCTCGATTGTGCCCTCTCAAGTTTGTAACTGGGATGCCGAGGATCACAAACAAGGTGGGAATAACCATGCAAATTGACTTGGTACCCTTAATTTTTTCACCCAATCGATGTGATGGTTAACCACACACGCTCCACCAATCTATGATAAAACTTAAGTCACCCTTTGCCACACATTATCAGTCCCATGTTAGGGTGCCGGTTAACCACACACACTCCGCTAACGACTTAACAAGGGTGCAAAGTGTAATTTCATGGGTTAGCACCATTTCACATTCTCCTAAGTAACTAAGATTGGGAATTTATAAGAGTTTAGTTACTTAGTATTTATCATTATACTTTTAATGAAAGGAGAATTAGATTCATATCCTACCCGTTCGGCTAACGACCCTCCACCAGTCAAGGAAGCGGTGGGTGAGAGTGGACACCGATTAAACTGTCATTTTATAAGTAGTAACCTTATACCCCCCTAGAGACCGGCTTCGTGAATAAGGCCTACTAATGGTAAGATTGACTTTATCTTATACGTATATATAACCATTAACTTTTAATATTATAATAGTATAAGGTTGGATTTTAAACTTTTAAAATTTTAAGGTTTAATTTGGAATTAAAGTATACATGGGGAGGTAACTTTGCAAATTCCAAAACTTGAGGGAATATTTTGAAACTTTTCAAAGCTCTTAGATTTTCATAACTTATGAGTTTAATTAAGGTTTTGAAAATCTTTAATGAACAGGCTATTGAACATCCATAACTTGAGGATAAGTTATGGAGTTCATAAAACTATTTATGACAAAAAAGACTCTTCATTTTGTAACCTATGACAATTTTATGAGTTTTAAGAGTCATAAATGTTACTTTTCATATAATCTTGAGGACAAGTTACAAAAACACATTTTATGAACCACTTCTAGATCAATTTAGATTGAAAACAACTAACACATAACTTTTTCATCAATCTAAACTAACTCATAAAACAAGGTAACATAAAACCTTTTGGTGTTCCGTAACTTGAGGACAAGTTATGGAGTCCATCCAATGTCATTGAGATAAAAAAATCACACTAACAAATGATTTGCACATAATTCCTATGATCTACCAAAACTCATAAGTGTATGAACAATCATATCAACAATTTCAAGAATTTCATAAACACACATAAAACTTGAAATTTTGATAAAAACCTTGAAATTGGTTTACCATAATCATTACCACATTAAAAACAGGTTTTATAAGTCCAAAACAATTTAAGGTAATGATTCTAGACCAATTCCAACCTTAAAACTCGAAGATATTGTAACACTTGGTATGTTTTGCTTCAGTATATGTATTTTTCTCTGGAACTCGATGAGTTGGATGATCAACTCGTCGAGTAGGGACGTGGCTGCGGACATTTTAAGTGACCGATTCGACGAGTCGGGAGACTGACTCGGCGAGTAGGTATTGGATAAGTGAAACCCTAAATCTGAGGGTTTGCACCCTATATAAACAACTTAACTCAGCCTCCCTTATCCGTAACACTCTCTTGAAAGCTTCATATCGAACCCTAGCTATTTGTGTGTGAGTTAAGGCCATTTTTTGTGTTATTGTGTGGATTGTAAAGCTTGGAAGGAAGAAAGGAGCTTGGAAATCGAGTTGGGGCTTGTAGATCCGGAGATCTTACTTCATTTTCAGCAGCTTCAAGGTATAATGCCCCTGTCTTGACTCATCTATGTGTTTATTCATCTTTAACTTGGGATCTCTATGCATTTCTAAGTCATTTTTCAGATTTGGAAGTGTTGAGTGGGTTTTGACTTTAGATATGGGCCTTAAAAGGGGTCTCATGGCATAAAGGTGCCAAATTTAGGGCCATGAGAGCCCCATGCACATTGTAGGACACTTTATATGGATTTTTGAGCTAAAAACCCCATGCATGTGCATCAAGTTTGGAACTTTACGTATAAAATAGACATTAAGAGGCCAAATCTATGGTTTTGGTGTGTTAGACCTCATTTAAATCGACTGTATGGAATTGGTCAAGGTTGGACTCGGCAAGTTGTTCTTGGCACTCGATGATTCGGTGACCATTGTGCGCCAAACCCTTTCTGTGAATGGGTAAGTGTTAGGAAGGAAGTCTCTTGTGGGTTTAGACGCAAAAAGGGACCTGGAAGCCATGGGACTCGGCGAATGGTATGAGAAGACTCGGCCAGTCCATAGCTTCCAGGTCCCTTTTTGCGTCTAAACCCCCAGTCCATAGCAATCTCCCAATATTTGAAGATGGACTGGACGAGTTGTTCATACAACTCGGCAACTCATAGACTGGATATGTTCTTAAGTTGGAGATGAACTCGACGAGTTTAAGAAGGAACTCGGCGAGTCGGATGAAGATGGTCCTGGTGTTATGATTGACGGAGAACCCGTCGAGTGGAGCCGAGGTTTTGTGTGGGATTAGAGAAGCATGGACTCGACGAGTTGGTAGGCCAACTCGGTGAGTCAGGTCAACTGAATGTTGACTTTGACCAATGTTGACTTTGACTGAACTTGGACTAACCATGTTTAGGGTTGTATGTGATGTATTTTTACTTGAAGGTTGTCGTGTAGGGATCGAGGAGTTGTAGGGAGTCGACTTGTGCGCCGAAGATAGTTCAGACACTGCACGATTTTGAGGTGAGTTACCTTCCAGTAGGGGTGGGTCTAAGGCCACAATGCCGGCCCACCAAAACGGGGTATTTAGAAGATAATGGTATTTGTGATAATTATCTTGGTCTAGTTATGAAGTTTACATGGGTAGTATGTTATGTGTATGGTAGGGATTAGTTTCCCTGATCGTGGTCCTTAGGACCCAAGGATAGGTCAGTACCCGGATATGCCTGACTGTATGCTTATATTTGTTGATTGTATGCTAGTAGTAGGGGGTGAAATAGTCCCCAGTTACCGGTTGAAAGATACCGATGTTGATTACCGGTTGAAAGATACCGATGATGGTTACCGGTAGAAAGATACCGATGAAGGTTACCGGTTGAAATATACCGACGATATTGTATGGTATGTGGTATGATAGGGGAACTCACTAAGCTTCGTGCTTACAATTTTGGTTTTGGTTTCAAGTACCTCTTCATCGAAGGGGAAATAGCTGACAGTGTAGCAGCGCTTCACACACACACACATGTTTCCGCAAGAAGTTTTTGGGACTGTACTCTGATTTTCAATACTTATGATGTTATGGTTTGAAATACAACATTATGATTTTGTAATGGATGTTTTATTGAAAATGTTTTGGTAAAATGTTTGCCAAATGCGTTAATTCAAAAATGAAAATTTTGGCCTTGAAAAATTGGGTTGTTACAAGTTGGTATCAGAGCCCTGGTTTGAGGGATTCAGACACACCCTCGGGGGTTTCTGGACTCAAACCGAGGGACTAAAAGATCTTTCAAGGAAAAATGGTTTTCTAAAGTCTAAACTGGGAAATTTTAAGAAAGACGAAGTATGTGATGTGTGCGACCGGCCGGGCTCAAGTAAGTTTTCCCCAAGATACCCATACTTGTTATGTTATGTTATATGGTTTTGATTAAGAGAACTGCATGCTATAATAGGACTAAGGATCTAGGAGGATGCCTTGTGTGCCTGATATATGATTATGAGAATTGCATGCTAGTTAGGGCTAAGGATCTAGGAAGGATGCCTTATGTGCCTGTTGTATGAGTTGTATGCTAGGACTGTTTAGTCAGCAGTAGGATGACATGTGTAGGTTATGCCTGGTTTGGTTACTCAAAGCACGAATGTTGCTTGCTTTGTGCTATGGGGGTTCTGACCAACTTCAACTAACTAAGGAGCAGATATGTAACAGTATCCGCAAGCTAGTTAGGGGGAGGTGGTGGGGACTCCTAGTGCAACTGATGACGGAGAGTAGGTCGGAGAGTGCCCTAGGGAAGCCTAGGATAAGGTCAGTGGAAAGGGTATCGGTAAAAGGGGCTTGGTGAAGTCGAAACAATTCTTGAGGAAAGTACGGATAGATGTTGAAGGTACTATTTTGTACTACTGAAAGCAGAGGATCCGTACTCGAACCAAGGAGGGCCTAGATGGAACCGGGAAACTTGGAAAGTATATGTGACCCTGACATTCATATGATTATTATTTCAGAATGGTGGTCACGCGACATGGAGTAGGAGGTACAGGATCCGGGTCAAGATCGGGCTCGGGGGTAGGATCCGAGCATGTGGGTGATGGGTTACGTGAGTTCATTGCGTCTAAGATCACGAGGGGTATCCTTGATGCGACACTGGTTATCTTTGGGTCGATCAAGGAGGGGATCATTGAGCTGATGGAGGATCGCCTCAGGGCGTTCCAGAGTGACATGGAGACCAACCAGTCAGGTTCACGCACACTGTCCTTTAAGGACTTCAAAGGGAGTGGTGTGCCAGATTTCCACGGGGAGAAGGACCACCTGCAGAAGATGCAAAGATATGTGGCACACATACCAAAGTTAAATTTTGAAGATCGTGGCACACATACCAAAGTTTAATTTTGAAACATTTAAATTCTAAACCCTATAATTTTACAAGTTTAAAATTCAACTCTTATACTATTATAATACTACAATATTAATAATTATTTAATTGCATTATCATACCATTAGTAGACCTCATTCACGAAACCGATATATAAGGGGGGTATAAGGTTGCTTCCTGTGAAATGACAGTTTAATGGGTGTTCACTCTCACCCACCGCTTCCTTGATTGGTGGAGGGTCGTTAGTCGAACGGGTAAGATAGGGCAACTAATTCCTCATTAAAAGTATAATGATTATATAAAGTAACTGAATGTTTTTATAAAATTCCCAATCTTAGTTACTTTAGGAAAAATGATAAAATGATGCTATTCCATGAAATTACACTTTGCACCTTGCCAAGTCGTTAGTGGAGGTTAATCGTCACACTAATTTGGGAATAAAAAAGGTAGCAAATGGTAGCTTGATGTTTATCGTAAATCAATGGATTGTGTGTGGTTAACTGACACATTGATTATGTGATTTGTAACATTGAGAGTACCAAGTACATTTGCATGGTTATTCACACCTTGTTTGTGATCCTCGGTATCCCAGTCACAAACTTGAAGGGCTTATCGAGATTTAAACATGCAATTGAAAAGTTCAATGAATCTCAAAGGATATTGGAATTTCAATACACTTAAAACTTAATTTCTTTTCATTTTTCATGATAGAAATTAGTGAATCGTCATTCACTTACCTTCTAATTTGGGTGTTTAATTGGGGATTGTTATCTAATTTAAACTTTGTCTCTTTTCTTTTTCAGATGTCTACTTCAAAAACTAACGCTTATGGCTCAAACCCTGTTGGCTTATTCTCACTCATGAATTTTTGTGGGAGGGCGATTTTTAACGGGACCAATTTCAATGATTAGATCTGTAATATTTGCATGGTCGCCCACTATGAGGACAATGAGTATGTTCTCGACAAGGAGTTGAAGGAGGTTGACACCAACACTGCTACTCCCGAAGAGAATGTTGTGTTCGAAGCTCACAAGCAAGATGCTACGAAAGTTCATTGCATCATGCTTGCAACAATGACTGCCAAACTCCAAAAGTCCTACGAGGACTACTACCCATATGAGATGCATCAAGATTTGGTGGATACGTACCATCAAAGTGTGAGGCAGGAAAAGTATGAGATCATTGCTGCAACGATCACTACCAAGATGAAGGATAGAGAGTCCATCACAACCCACCTGCAGAAGATGCAAAGATATGTGGACCGCTTGTTGAAGTTAAGTGTTAACTTCAATGAGGAGCTGCCTATAGATATCATTCTATACTCCTTACCTTCTTGTTACAACCAATTTCTAATGACCTACCACATGAACAATGAGGAGGTCACTCTAAGCAAGCTTTAAGGTCTGCTAAGGACTGCTGAGAGTAGTCTGAAAGAAGAGGAAGGCTCTTTCTAAGAGCCACAAGGGAAAGTCCCACGATGGTACCTCTTCTAGTGGAACCAAGGTTGGTTCTGTTGCACCCTCCTTAAACCCAAAAGAATGCAGAGGGCTACTACTGCCATGAGAAAGGGCATTGGAAACGAAACTGCCTGAAGTACTTGCAAGATATCAAGGATGTGAAGATAAAGACATCCTTCGTAAGTATTTATACTATTCATTCTAACAACTCATCACATGTTATGTCTTGGGTCCTCGATACAGGATATGGTTTTCACATTTGTTCTGATTTGCAGGGTCTAAGAAAAAGTAGGGATGGGGATCGTGGGAAGATAAACTTGATCATGGGGAATATGAAAGTGTCGCCTGTCACCAAGATTGGAGTTTACTCTATCGTGCTTAGTAGTGGGTTAGGTTTAGATTTGAATAATTGTTGTTACTCGTCAGAAATGACACGAAACATTATTTCTTTTCATGGATTATATAAAAAAGGTTTTAGATCCTCATTTGATAATGAAAAACATTCTATTAATGCTTTCTTTAATGGCACTTTCTATTTTGAAGCATTGCCTTGTAATGGAATATATGAAACTGTGATGATTGTAGACAACTTAGGAAATGATGTATTACATATCGATTCCTCCAATAGTTTGGATAAAGCATGATTGTGGCATTGTCGTCTTGGACATGTCAACAAGAAACGCATAACCCAACTCCAAAAGGATGGAGAGTTGGAGTCATTCAACCTTAGGGATGATGACGTGTGCGAGTATTGTTTGCTTGGAAATATAACCAAGTCACCCTTCACTGGTACTTGTGAAAGGGGCGAGGGTTTAGTGGATCTCATACACACCGATGTGTGTGGGCCCTTTAGATCCACCATAAGGGATGCCAACCGCTTCTATGTGACTTTTACCGACAATTATAGTAGATATGTGTATATCTACTTAATCGAGCACAAGTCAGGAAACCTTTGAAAAGTTCAATGAGTTTAAGCAAAAAGTAGAGAATCAGCTGGGTAGGAAAATGAAGATGCTTCGATCCGATCGAGGTGATGAGTACCTTAGTCTTGAATTCCATGACTACCTCAAGGAGTGCAAAATTGTTTCGTAATTGACGCCGCTTAGGACACCACGGTTGAATGGTGTGGTTGAAAGGCGCAATCGAACCTAATTAGCCATGGTTTGTTCCATGATGAGTCGTGCTTCGCTACATATCTCATTCGGGGGGTATACCATAGACTGTCGCCCATATCCTTAATCTAGTACCTACTAAGAAGGTTGCCAAAATACCTCACAAGATGTGGACAGAGAAAGCTCCCTCATTGGCACATTTTAAGGTTTGGGGTTGCGAGGCTTTCGTAAGACGAGAGACTCACAACAAGCTCGAACCTCATACTGAGTGGTGTATTTTCATCGGCTATCTGCAGAAGTCCTTTGGCTATCTTTTCTATAGTACGAATGATAATGTTGTCTTTGTTGCGAGGAGAGGAGTTTCCTGAGAGCGAGAACTCATAAGCCAAGAGGATAATGGGAGGCAAATTGATCTTGAAGAGCTTCAAGAGTCAAGCGATGAAGGAACCTCGAATGTTAGTGTTCAACCCGAGGAGGAAACTCCTGTTAAACCGATTGACGAGTCCTTACCTCTTAGACGTTCCAGTAGAGTTAGTGTTCCACTCGTGTTTTATGGTTTTCATGTTACCACGGAGGGTGATACGTTTATTAGTGATAGTACACTAGTAAATTTGGATGAACCTAACAGCTACAAGGAAGCCATGGCAGGCCCATAGTCTGCAAAGTGGAAAGAGGCTATGGATAACAAGATTCAATCCATGTATGACAATCAAGTTTGGAGCTTGGTTGACAATGTATCGGGTCGTAAGACGATCATGTGCAAATGGATCTTCAAGTAGAAGACCGACATGGATGGGAAAGTACACATTTATAAGGTGTGATTGATTGCTAAGGACTTTACTCAAACTCTCGGAGTTGACTATGATGAAACCTTCTCACCAGTAGCGAATATAAAGTTTATAAGGGTTATGCTAGCCTCAGTTGCGTTTCATGATTATGAAATATGGCAGATAGATGTCAAACCCACTTTCCTAAATGGGAAGTTGGCTAAGGATGTTTACATGATTCAACCAGAGGGTTTTGTCGGTGCAAAACACCCTTATAGAGTGGGTAAGCTTGAGAAATCCATTTATGGATTGAAACAAGCATCTCGCAGATGGAATCTTTGTTTAGATGAGAAAGTCAAAGAGTTTGGTTTCTTGTGAAGCGAGGATGAGTCCTGTGTATATGTCAAAGCTGGTGGGAGTGTAATTAGATTTCTCATTATGTATATCGATGATATATTGCTCATAGGAAACAACGTCCCAACCTTGTAGAAGGTTAAGTCCTGGCTTGGGTAGTGCTTCGTTGTGAAGGACCTCAGAGAAGTTGCTTATATTCTTGGGATAAGGATAGTGAGAAACATGAGTAAAAGACTAATAAGACTTAGTCAAAGTACTTACTTGGATAAGGTACTAAAGTGTTTTAGTATGGAAAATTCCAAGAAAGGGGAGTTACCGATCCAAAGCAATACCAAGTTGAGTAAGACTCATAACCAAGATAGCACAGATGAGCAGAGTACCTTATGCTTCCGCAGTTGGCTCAATCATGTATGTTATGACTTGTACTCGCCCTGATGTGGTCTTCGCTTTGAGCATGGTCAATAGATGTCAAGGGAACCTTGGTAGAGCACATTGGACCACATTCAAGAATATTCTTAAGTACCTTCGGAGGACTAAGGAATAATTTCTTATCCTAGGTGGGAGTGATGACTTAAGGGTGCAAGGGTATAATGACACTAGTTTTCAGACCGACCGAGACAACTTCTGCTCTCAGTCGGGTTGGGTCTTTAACCTGCATGGAGGAGCAGTGACATGGAAAAGTTCCAAGTAGGAGACCGTAGCTGATTCGACGTGCGAATCAGAGTACATAATAGCCAACGAAGCGTCAAAGGAGGCAATATGGTTGAAGAATTTCATTGGAGACCTTGGAGTTGTGCCAACCATAAAGGAGCCTATACATGTTTTTTGTGATAACGAAGGTGCGACTGCCTTAACCAAGGAACCGAGGGATCATGACAGATCTAGACATATCGACAAGAAATATCATTTTATTAGACTTCGAGTAGAAGAGGGACTCCTTGTAGTGAAGATGGTATCGTCGGAGGATAACCCAGCAGATCCCCTCACGAAGGGACTGAGTAGGGTTAATCACTTACAGCACGCTAGGAGCATTGGGCTGAAGGACGATATTATTTTTTGTGATTAAATAACTTTAGAAACTTGTAATAGACAATTTCTAATTAACATTTGATGATTAAATAAAGGAGTATTATTTACGAGTAATGTTGTTGGCTTATGTTGATTGTTTACTATTGTTTCAATTATGCATGTTTTGACTTCTTAAATAATAAGATTATTTAAACCGTCCACAGTCGTTCATATGTTGGAAGTAGGTATGAAAGAAGATAGTCATGAATTGGATTGTAGACTGTCTAAGCGTTTAGACATGGCAAAAGTTTGCTACAACGTTCATGAGTGCTCTTGAAATAAGATTTGAGTATTGAATTAAACCCGTGCTCACTTGTATCATTTCATGGAATTAATCACGAGTGATTGTGAGACGATAATATCATATAGTCTTTAAACCTAGATATATGGTTTATTGTTTGCAAGTTAGTTGTGCATTGATAATGTGTAAACGCATCAGCTACTTAATGTTATAAAACATATTGTTGTGTATGATTTGATGAGTAAATAATAAAAACATATAAGTCGAAGTTTATCTGTTCTTTTTATCATACGAGGGTAAAAGCGATATCTTGGGCCCCTCGACGGTTTGGTTTGACTTATGTGTTGGGCCCCGTCAGGACTGAATTGATGTGTTCAATTAAGTTTTATGTTAGACAGATCAGAGATCGAGAAACAAACTGCTGGACAATAAGTATGTCTTTGTTTTATGTAATTGTCCACATGATATCTTGAGAATGGAGGATTATACGATCCCTTATCTAATGGACGTGTCAGAGTTCGACAACGGATTTTGAGAGCTACGATTGCTAATCAGATTTTGAAGTCGTACTTGCATTTATAATTATTAGACTTATCCAAGTGGGAGACCGTTGGATTAGTGTCTAACTCCATAACTATGATTTACATGTACTTGACCCGATTATAGCATGGTCCTTTTGTGTTGCATTCACCAAAGCAACTTGACTGGATGAATAATGGAGAAAGAGGTTATTATGGTTTATTAATATATTATATAAAGAATGTATTAAATGAGAAATCATATTGGTTAATAAATATTGGTCAAGAATTAATTAGGAAATTAATTTTGTGGTCAAAATATATTAATTGAACCTAGGGGACTGGAATTGCAATTATAAGATAATCGTATTTTGGGTTGAGGACCCATTAGAAAGGGTGGAAGAAATCAATAAGGAAGCCCACCTTGAAATCATCCAAGGCCTTATTTTGGAGGGTTCTTTGGACTGCTTAAGGCCCAAGCTATCAAATTAGGGTTTTGGATGAAACCCTAGCAGCTCACCTATTTAAAGGACCCTATGGCTTCATAAATCGGCTACACCTTGAACCCTAGAGATTAAGAGTCGATTTTGTTCCCCTCCCACTCTCTCCAAAGATCATCCAACTTGCCTTGGTGTTTGTGATCGATTAGAGGTATTACACTTGTGATACTCAAGCTCTCAAAGGTTGAAGATTCTTTTTATAATTGAAAGGTAATCATCTAGACTTGATTTAGTTATTGTTTTCGATTTTTGTATGCTAGAATTAAGGTTTATAAGCTTTGGATGATTTGCATGTACAATTAGAGAAACCTAGATCCAAAGCTCTAGGGTTTGCATGTGCACCGTATGATTGATGTAATGCTCAAAACCCATCAGGGAGTACGGCCCACGTACTCACAAATCACCCGCGACCACTTAGACATGTATGTTGGGCGTACCCCAGCTTATGTTGGGCGTACCCAGCCAAACACGCGCATGCATTCCTTGCATGCGTGGGACTGATCTGCCACATACTTCCATTAGGGACTAATTTTACCAAACCTTCAAAGTATCATAACTTCCTCTTTCTAGGTTCGTTTCCAACGAATCTTATATCCACAAAAAGGTGGCGAGAAGCCCTACGTTTCCAACAATACCCCCAACCCTTAAAACATTCCCAACAAAACCCAAAACCCATAAAAGATTGAGATGTTGATTTACAGTCATACCATTAGCTTTTGAAGACATAATCGAATACATGGATCACTTAAACCATGATAACTACATTCGAAACGAGCTAAATCCTTCATTTGCCAAAACCCCAAAACCCATGACAACTAATGATTGGGCCGTAGCCCCAAACAACAAGGCAAATCTGAAACTATATGTTACACCATGATTTCCTTATAATCAACTATATAGTTTGAAAGAGTTACTAAATGTTGTGAATTTCTTAACAAAACAAGTCCAAAGTCTAAAGGAATACCAAGCATGCACAAACAAAAGAAAAAGGGTTCATGTCGATCATACCCTACTCCTTCTAACATGATCTTCAGTTCATCTATACATAACTCTTCCATGTCGACATTATCAACCTAAGTGACCCTTCTATCAGCATACTTTCTTCCAGTTTTGTTAGTGAAGAACCCACCATAATTGATTTTCATTGTAAAGATTCTAGGAAAGTCCTTTGCACAATTTTTTGTTTTATCAATGGTTAAAATAAGGCGAAATATATTAAAATTCATGTTGTAGTTTAAAATGTGATACTTACTATACATCTCCTTCATATATATACTTGTATCTTTGATACATATGCTCTATGATATGCTTTCTAGCCATGACAACATCTTCAATTCATTTTTGATGTTTGAGAATGTGTCTAATTTAAATATGCTTTTACAACATATTTGAAGATAAATAACACCATGAAGGAAGAAAAGGAAGAACGAGAAAGCTTACCAACTCCTGTGTCTATCACTTCACATGTACTTATGTACATTTAGTGAACAAGTGAGATTAAGAAAACACCCCTTTAATTTCTCTAAGGGTAGCCAATGGATGGAACAAGAGACATAGTAAAATGAGGAGGAACAATGATGTTATCAATACCCTCAATAGGAACCGTTCATGTAATTTTGTTCATAGTAGGACCAAAATTGTTATTTTGTGCAAACCTCATGGACAAAACTATAATTTATTCATAGTTTAGGGACAAAACTTGTAACTAGCTCAAGAATCACTTTCTAGCAAATATAAATGCTCAGATCGAGCAATATCCCCTGGCGATTTATCAGATTCACCCTTTCCGTTGCTCGCATTCTCTTCTCCGAGTTCCTCCTCACTGACGGATTCCTTCTTCATATCGAAGCAACCAATCTCCAGCCATTCGATATGAGCAATCAGCCGGAGTCTTCTTCATCGGAGCCGTAAGTTGTCGTAGACTAAATCAATCAATTATCAATCTTATATGCAAGTTTATGGCTTTATCTTTGTGATTTGCTTCAATCGGACTCTGATAATCGTGTTACCGCCTTGTCGACCGATTTTTATTACAGGAAAGGCCCGCCTGCGGCGAAAAAAGACTTTTCAACCGCTATCTTGGAGCGCAAGAAGTCTCCGAACCGGCTTGTTGTTGACGAAGCCGTCAATGACGACAACTCAGTCGTCGCTATGCACCCTAATACGATGGAGAAGTTGCAGCTTTTCCGCGGTGATACCATACTGATCAAGGTTTTTCCCGTTTCTCAGACTTTACTGTTTACTATACGTCTTAGGGTTTCGTTGGCTTTTGAAACAATTGAATTGTGCTTCACGGTGAAATCCTATAATATCTAGTTCGCAGATCAACGATTCCTCTTTATGTTCTCTTGAATCTAGGGTTATGATAGACTTGTCTTCATGTGCAACATTGACACAGGTTGTGTTGTAACTTTTTCCCCATTATTCAATTGAAATTTAGAGTAATCCTATATGCTAGTTTAAACTCTTTTGTGGCTCTCTTTTCTGTGTTGAGGGAGTGGTTGTTCTTTTAGTTGGCATAGATGATATTTGTAGTTTTGTTGCAAATAGTAACTTCAGCTGAATTGTATGTAGTGATGTTTAATTTATCTTTTTCTTATGTTTTACAGGGGAAGAAAAGGAGAGATACAGTCTGCATTGCCCTTGCTGATGAAACCTGTGATGAACCAAAGATCAGAATGAACAAAGTCATTCGAACAAACCTAAGGGTTCGACTTGGAGATGTTGTATCTGTTCACCAATGTCCAGATGTGAAATATGGGAAACGTATTCATGTCCTTCCTCTAGATGACACCATTGAAGGTGTTACAGGAGACTTATTCGATGCTTACCTGAAACGTAAGTGACCTACATACATCAGCATCTTACTCTTAACATAATCAGCTAATTGCTATTCTAATTTAACCTAATTCTCATCAATGCAGCCTACTTCTTGGAGGCATATAGACCTGTAAGAAAGGGTGATCATTTTCTTGTGAGAGGAGGTATGCGAAGTGTGGAATTCAAAGTAATTGAAACTGATCCAGGGGAGTATTGTGTTGTTGCTCCAGACACTGAAATATTCTGTGAGGGTGAACCCATTAAGAGAGATGATGAAGATAGGCTAGATGAGATTGGTTATGATGATGTAGGTGGTGTTAGAAAACAAATGGCTCAAATTCGTGAACTTGTTGAATTACCATTACGCCACCCACAGCTTTTCAAATCCATTGGAGTAAAACCTCCAAAGGGTATTTTACTATATGGCCCTCCTGGATCTGGAAAGACACTCATAGCAAGAGCAGTAGCCAATGAAACAGGAGCTTTCTTTTTCTGCATCAATGGACCTGAAATCATGTCAAAACTGGCTGGAGAGAGTGAGAGCAACCTCAGAAAGGCGTTTGAAGAGGCTGAAAAGAACGCCCCTTCGATTATTTTCATTGATGAGATTGACTCAATTGCCCCTAAAAGAGAGAAGACTAATGGTGAAGTTGAAAGGAGGATTGTTTCACAGTTGTTGACACTTATGGATGGATTAAAATCACGTGCACATGTTATTGTAATGGGAGCTACAAATCGCCCTAATAGCATTGATCCTGCTTTGAGAAGGTTTGGGAGATTCGATAGGGAAATTGACATTGGTGTCCCTGACGAAATTGGGCGTCTTGAGGTTATTCGTATCCACACTAAGAACATGAAACTCTCTGATGATGTAAGTCATAATCAGTTAATTACTTTGTTCTTTTACAAATAATAGAATTGATATGTATAGCTAAAAGAAACATGGATTGAAATTAATTTCAGGTTGATTTGGAAAAGATAGCTAAAGAAACACACGGGTATGTTGGTGCTGACCTGGCAGCTCTTTGTACTGAAGCTGCACTTCAATGCATTAGAGAAAAAATGGATGTGATTGATTTGGAAGATGATTCCATTGATGCTGAGATTCTGAATTCCATGGCTGTTTCAAATGAACATTTCCAGACTGCTCTTGGAACAAGCAATCCCTCTGCTTTGCGTGAAACTGTATGTGAATCTTTTTATAAACTTTATAAAAACCATTTTGAATATATATATATATATATATATATATGTTTAAATCTTTTTGTTGATTGGAAATATAGGTTGTGGAAGTTCCTAATTGCAGCTGGGATGATATTGGAGGTCTTGAGAATGTTAAGCGTGAGCTTCAAGAGGTAATCGAAATATGGAATCTAAATATTGAATCATTGATTTCAGGTTAACATGAAGTGAAATGAAAATGATTTTGATTTTTTTATTTATTGAAATGAAACAGACAGTTCAATACCCAGTGGAGCACCCTGAGAAATTTGAGAAATTTGGGATGTCACCCTCGAAAGGAGTTCTTTTCTATGGCCCACCTGGATGTGGAAAGACGCTTTTAGCCAAGGCTATTGCTAATGAATGTCAAGCTAACTTTATCAGCATTAAAGGACCTGAATTGCTTACTATGTGGTTTGGTGAAAGTGAAGCCAATGTTCGTGAGATTTTTGATAAGGCTAGAGGATCTGCACCCTGTGTCCTTTTCTTTGATGAACTTGATTCCATTGCAACTCAGGTAAAAACCAATTTACTCTTTCATACATACTATGGAATCGGAATCTGAAAAAGAAATGGAATGGTTCATTCCATATATAAAAGAACATGTTTCTTTTGCTACATATGAATTTAATAATAGCAACATAACTCATTTTTATTTATATGTAATTTCAAATACACAAATATTCTTTAAAATTCTTTGTTATTTTGATTAAATCCAGTTGTAGTTAAGGGTTAATCTCATAGAAGACCTTATATTTTGTGTTATTTGGGGATTAAACCTCAACTTAGTATTTTTTTTCTTGAAAAAGACCTTGTATTTTTTTTTTCCGAACAAACCCTCAACTTTGTCTTTTTTCCCAAAAAACCCCTCAACCTTCAAACTGTTTCCGACAAAGCCTCAACTTTTTTAGTTTTCTTCTGGAAAAACCCTCCAAGTTTTTTCAAAAAAACGACTAAAAAGGCCAGATCGAAAAAATAAATAAATGCAAAGGTCTTTTTCTGGAAAAAATAAAGTTGAGGTTTAATCCTGAAAAAACACAAAATACAAAGTCTTTTATGAGATTAACAGTATCATAAAAATTAGATTAAGCCTGTGGTTATCCCACTTTAGCTAGGGTTCATTCCAAAAAATGAATCTCTTATCAACATACCATTTTGGTCCCTGGATTTAACACTGTTAAAGTCATGTTAAAATTACCATTTTGCCCTTATTCTATACCTTTTAAAGATTAAATCCAGAAACCAACAACGACTCGGTAATAGAAGAGAGTTACAGTTACAGTTACAATTACTGATTGTTTGATTCCATTCCATTGATTTGTGATTCCATTCCATGGATATTTTTACAGAGGGGAAGTAGTTCCGGGGACGCAGGAGGGGCTGCAGATCGTGTTCTGAACCAACTGCTGACAGAAATGGACGGAATGTCAGCGAAAAAGACGGTTTTCATTATCGGAGCCACCAACAGACCCGACATAATCGACCCTGCTCTGCTTCGTCCAGGGCGGCTCGATCAACTAATTTACATCCCACTACCAGACGAGGATTCCCGCCACCAGATTTTCAAGGCCGCAATGCGCAAATCCCCTGTTTCCAAAGATGTCGATTTAAGAGCCCTCGCTAAATACACCCAAGGCTTCAGTGGTGCTGACATCACCGAAATATGTCAGCGTGCTTGCAAGTACGCAATCCGAGAGAACATCGAGAAAGTAAGTTACCATTTGGTCAACAGAGTATGTTCAAAGATTTTGCAGTTTTGGTCCCTAATGGTTTCCCTCTTGCAAATTTGGTCCTTTTTCATTAATCATGATTCAACTACCAAATATTAAAAAAATTGTTTGTTGATTTGGTTTTGCAGGATATAGAGAGGGAAAGGAAGAGGAGTGAGAATCCAGACTCCATGGATGAGGATGAAGATGAGGTGGCAGAGATTAAGGCAGCGCATTTTGAGGAGTCTATGAAGTATGCGCGTAGAAGTGTGAGTGATGCGGATATTAGAAAGTATCAAGCGTTTGCTCAGACATTGCAACAGTCGAGAGGGTTTGGGTCGGAGTTCCGGTTCCCTGAAGCGGCTGGTGCGGCGGCAGCTGGTGGTTCCGACCCGTTTGCGGCGGCAGCTGGTGGTGGTGGAGATGATGATGACTTATACAGTTAGGTTTTTATATAAATTATGCTGAAGTCATGTGACTCGCATTTTATTTGGGTTTCAGTTGTTGATTCTCTGTTCTATTTCGGATGTTTTGTTATGGATGTTTGACAATTACTCTTGTCTACAATTTGCATTTCAAACTTGGGATTCAACTTGTTTGTTTGTTTGTTTGTTTCTTTTTATATTTATTAATGTGTATGACTTGGCATGTTTTGTTAAGCGCACATGGACTGGTGAGCTTGACTCGAAATTGTGTTAGATTGCCTTTGCGTCATTTGGGTTGTGTTTGTTAAACAAGCTCGAGGTAATAGATAATAGAATTTGATTTATTATTTTATATATTAAATATATAAAATGATAATATAAAAAGAATATTCTTAACTATATAGAAATAGGGTTTCCTTTTTTTTCAGTTTCAAGTAATAGTCATTTTACTAGCAACGAAAATCCATTTAGACTTTGATTACGAAGTTCTTACATCAAGATGAAAAGGAGAATGAGCATTACGATGCTAACTTTTTTCTAGATGTCAAAAGCTATTTATTTTCTGAAAACCACATCTACATATCTTGGTCATAATTTTATTTTATAAAAACCACATCTACATATCTTAGTCATAATATTACCATGTAAGACCCAATGAACTGTATTTAGAAGTTACTTCGCCAATCAAAAAATCAAAAATGAAAGGTGTAAATACATGTTGATTATCTTTCTCATGTTTTATTACTTTCATTTAAACAAACAAAGCTAAAAAAGATTAACAAACTTGATTTTTCACAATTTAAAAAACTGTGCTTGGGCTTGTTTACCAGCTGAGCCTGAGCTTGTTAGTCATTTAGGAGCAGAACTTGAGCTTCAAAATAGGGCTCAAAAGTAGTTGAGCCCCACAAATTTTAATGAGTAAAACTCAAGGTTGTGCTTTTGTTAAAATTGGTTTCTATTCGTTTGAAAAAATTAAATAAATGATAAACCCTACCATGTGAGAGACCCACATGGAAAGGTCTCTCTCTCTCTCTCTCTCACACACACACACACATCCGTCCTCTTGGTCTTAAGCATTCTCGACAATCCCCTCTCTCTTAAGGCTCACAGTTTTGGCAAGGATCAAAGGAAGGTGTTGTCAAGAGTGTCTTAAAAACTGGTTCGCACCGGTTGGACTGGAACTGAGGACAATAGCGGTTCAATAACCACCAGTTTTATGTCAGTTTCAAGACCGAATCGAACCAGATGGTTTCTTCAACAACCGGTTTGCACTGGCGTAATTGAATCGATAAAAAATCATTTGAAGACTTGTATAGTATGATTTTACTTAGTCTGTTAAAAAAACAATTAATATCTCATACATCTATGGATATAGTCTTCAAAAGAATTGACTTTACCATACAAAAGGGTTTAGCGGCGCAACTTTTTACCCGTTTGCCTTCTCATTCGTTGTATGATGATAACTAAAAAAATCTTTGCCTTACTTATTTAAAAAAAAAACTAATCCACAACACTGAACTTTTTTTTTTCAAAATGAAAAACTTTGAGCAAAAAAAATTTATAAAGAAAATTAAACATTTTCGAAGTGTACACAACTTAAAGGCCGGCACACACCACAACTAGATGTAGTAAAACTTTTGGTTGAATCGATGGTCGAACTGGAACCAATCACCACACAGTTCAACTAAAAAACCGATTTATAAAACGTAGGTTGTCAAGTGGTTAATCATCCATCTTTGCGTGCGACTACAGTAGAGATGTACTGGTTTGGACCTTCAATTCATTCAAGACAAGAGAACAAATCGGTTTCTACTTTATCCACAAGAAATATATTGATTCGATCCATACTTTAGGTTTTAGTTTTGTTGCTACAAGTTTACTAGAATAATAGAGGATGATTGTAACATATTTTTTTTAAATCTCTTGAATATATGTAATTATCTATTTTATTCCTCTAAATATTGTAAGTAAAAAATACATGATTTGTATTTTGTGGTATATGGGTATAAAAAACAAACCAACCTCCAACACTTGAACCAACAAATTTGCAAAAAATAAATAATGAGATCGTAAACCAAACCCTCTACGAAAAAAAAAAGTGAAAGCAAAAGTAAAAAAATAAAAACACAACCAAGTCAGAAAAACCAAATCAAAAAAGTGAGAAACAAGACAATTCTCAATGAAGGGCAGACTTGTCATTTAACATCAAAGCTTATAGATCATGGAAGATAGATAATAAGTGACACAAGAAGAACGAAATCTATATAAGGTAAAAGAAACGATATTTATACAGGAACACCACAACCTGAAAATGGAGCTCTCTTTGCAGACCATCATTCCTGTTGCTTCATTATCTACTCGTAAGATCGTAAACCCTCTTTCCTTTCGCAACATTGTGTTTTTTTTTTTTTTTTTTTTTTTTTTGCTACTTTTTCAATCAGCTACTGTTGATTAACAATAGATATATTGCTTTGTTATACGCCCTCTGTTCTTCAATTAGAGTTCCTTCCATCTTTATAGATGTTAACGATATACGTATTGATTATCTGTTACTTCTCAAATTGAATTTAGGGTTTATGCAAATTTGCAAGAACCATGGGGTGGGTTCTTTATTTGAAAATACTTCATCATAACTATCTTATAATATTCATGGCGGAAGTCCTCCGATGGCTAACAATTGGGGATTTTATTAAATTCTTGATTTTGATATTGTTCAAATCATGATTAGAATACAAATTTGATTTTACTTTATGAAACAGGAAGGGGATGTAAGTTTAAAGACCATAACACGTTCCATAGAAGTTCATACATTTTATTTCCCACGAAACCAAAAGAAACCGTGGTACCAAATGGGTTGCCGGAAACCGCCGCTTCTGTGGCAGTCGCCGCCACGATTGTGGGCGCAGCCGCCACCCTTTTGGCCAGAAGAAGTAAGTCCGTCGAGTCAGCTAATGCTACTCCAACACGACCTTGTGAAGATTGTGGTGGTTCTGGGATTTGTTCAGAATGCAAAGGCGAAGGATTTGTGGTGAAAAGAATGTCGGATTCAAGTGCTGAAAAAGCGAGGTTGAATGCGAAGAACATGGCTACTAGATACACAGCCGGGTATTGAATCTTTCTTTTTACTCACAAAAACAGGATCTTTTTTAGAGATAAAATCATAAAGTTTGATAAAATGATTGATAGGCTACCGAAGAAATGGAGCTACTGCACGAAATGCTTGTCTGCTCGATCTTGTAAATCATGCGATGGGAGTGGAAAGTTAAGCTTTTAGTTCGAAGAAACTTGGAGGGATTCTTGAAGATGATCTCCTGCTGCAATTTGTTTGAAGTTATTTAATGTAAAAATAGTTGTTTTCTATTTGTAATGTCATTCTGGGAATCGAGGATTCTGTTTGCAAAATTTTGAAAATTTGATTTTGGTCATGTGAGGATCAACATGAGTGTAAATTGGACCATATTTTGTGATGGTTACAAGAATTGTATATCTTCAAAAAAAATTGTTTATAGAATAATATAAATACCATGAAATCTTAAAAGAAAATTATGATAAAAGAATATGTTTAGTATTATTGAAAATAAAAAAGTAATAAAGTTAATTAAAGTATTGATTTTTTAGGAATATTATTGAAAATTATATAAATAGAAGTTATTTTTAACAAATGTTCTAAATATATGAGGTTTACGTGACGACAAAATCAAGCCTCAAGTTTTATGAGAGTTAGGACAAACCATGACATTTTTGAAGATACGAATATATATATATATATATATATATATATATATATATATATATATATATATATATATATATATATATATATATATATATATATTCGATCTGGATTTTTGGAAGTTTTCATTAGATTCTTCTATTAGTTTACACATGTTAACTGTTGTTTTGATGCTTGAAGTTGGCAATTAAATAATTTTATTAATTTTTTGTTTTTAATTTAGGCATGAAACCTCTATTCTTACAGGGTTCATAAGGTTTAATACTTTGCATTTCACTTGCTCCTATTTTTAATTGCGACTTGTGTTGAAGGTAATCTCTTTCCTCTTCTTCTTCCTGATATGTAAAAATAATAGTAAGAAGCACACACTATATTTTATCAACTCACGTTCTTAAGTTACAACCTAATTTCGTAATATCATTTTTAAGTTTTATTTTATTTTCTTTATTTTTTGATTATTTAGGAGTTGTTTCATCATCAGAATCAAAATTATACTCAATTTTGTAGAATTGTCAACTGTGACTTTTGTTCTCTTCTGTGTTCATGTTTAGGTTTAAGGAACTGTTGATAGTATAGACACATATCAAGGTCCTACCGTCTTTCCCCATGTTTTTGTTCTTTTTTACTTAAAATATGAAAATAAATGAAAGCACAAAGTTATTAAGAAATCCGTTAATGTTGTTTTCCTTTTTTTTTTTTTTTTTTCATTTCCATTCACATGGTGTTTTGGTTATTAAAAATGTCAAGAAAGAGGAAAACTGTTATTTTCATCACTTACATTCTGATGCTAGTATAATTTTAGCTCTTGTATTTTAATAAATTGACATTTTTATATTTTGATACTGTTTTATTTGCCTATTTTACTTGCTTTTCTTTTGTTTGAAAAACTAAACATTCGATATTTCTATTTCCTCTTCTCCCTTGTGATGCACCATCTAATTATAGTTTTTTATAGGAAAAAGAAATTGAGGTGACAAGATATTCTTATCAACTATTGTTTTTTATAGGAAAAAGAAATTGACTAATTTATATCGCAGTAAAACCAATATAAACTTTACCCTTCCTCACTGAGCCTTGGTTTACTTATTACAACATTACAGTTTAAAAAGCTTACCCATTATAATTATAACCATTGCAATGATTACACATAATTCATCATTTTTTTTTTTCATTTGGAGGGTATGTTTAACACACTTGGAGTTGAAGGATAAAAAAAAGAAATACATTAAAGCATTACTTTCACAATCACCATGGTGGAAGTCAAATTATTGACAGAAAAAGCCCATTATATGTGTATGCATTTTCCCAAAAATAATTGATCACCTTTTAAATATATCACTCATACCAATTAATATCACTATAATAATAGCATTACTTAATGCAATAGATTTTTATGTGGGAAATTGTTTGTTTTCTCTCTCTCTCTTTTTTTTTTTTTTTTTTTTCTATATATATATATATATACACACACACACGGTGTAAAAGGTTACTATATGGAGGTTGAAATAAACTCGATCTATGACGTAAGAAATTTAGTTTTCCATGCGGAAACTACAGATTTTTGTAATGTTCTTAATAAGAAAGAGTACAGAAAGCGTGCTATTCTAAGGTGGAAAGAAAAAAAATTAAGAAGCCCATACAATCCAGATTTTGTTTTGGAACCTAAAAATAATAGACACAAAAGGAAAATTTGTTCTAATACATCAGGTAGAGATTTGTTACAGCTTATTCCTTCGGCTGCTACATGTTTGCGTGTTGTTAGTGATTGTCTTCATTGTGGTGCTGTTAAATTTTATACAGAAACATCTGAGTTTTGAGTTTTGTTATTTAAGTGGTCGTATTGTTTTATCAAATAATATTCATCCAGTTGTTATGAAAGATCTTTTAACTTCCATGTCGGAGGACACGAAGCCTTTTAGAACTTATAGTTGCTCATAGTTTGCATAGTATTTATGTAAATACAAGTTTCTAATGAATAACTTACCTTATTATATGTACAAATGATTACCATGTATTTATGTAAATATGTGTATAAATAATTACCATGCAAAATACTTTATGTAAATATTCGATTTATATGCGTTTTAAATGTTACTTTTCTATTTGATCTTGTTTATTAAACAACATGCATATATACCTTTAACCAACTAAAACCTATTTTTTCGTTTTCACATTTTACTTTATTTATTGTATATTAGGACATTTTAATTCACAATTAAAAAATAAAATATAGTGAAGCCATAGTGAGTTTTTGAACCTTGAAATACCACATTATTAAAAAAAGAAATAAAACCATTTCCACACGTCTAAACATATAATACTTAAATTTATTTGAAACCTTTTAAAATCATATATAGCACATCGTCATTAAAATTCTAAAATTACCTTTAGTGACCCGTGCTCAGCACACCCTTTAAAGTTCAGTAGTATATATATATATATATATATATATATATATATATATATATATATATATATATATATATATATATACTCACAAAGTTATAGATATAGATGTAATATCAAATATAACAAGTTTTTAGAAGAGTTATATCACTACTTAATATCAAAAAAGTTAACAAAAAACATTTTGAAGATAACTTGTGCCATACCATGCCTTGATCGCCTTTGCACACAGGAGAGGAGCTTCTTTAGGGCCAGAAAGGGGGTGTGCCCCCCTCCCTCCTTTTTTTTTTTTTTTTTTTTTTTTTGTTATAAGTAGTCAATACATATTAAATTTATACATATTAGTCTTAAAAATATAAAATTTGGACTTTGGCACCCCATGTTCTCCAATTTTTATACATAGTATACTTCCCTCCTACCCACCCCTAATCAGAAGGTCAAGCTTCGCCATTGTTCGCACACGTCATGCCTAACCTCAAAGCCATGAAGACTTTTGATATGGCATACGTACGCCTTGCTACCATCCCATGTAATGCTAGTTTTTGTAAACTTGATTAATCTTGTTAGAAAGGCATTTTGGTCATTTATATAAATGTATGAGATTTCAACATTTGTTTTGTGAATTATGCTGATGAACGTGGTTGTGATCTTTGAAATTGACTAGAATTGAGCTTAAGGTATTAGATATTGTGTTCGGTGGTTATAATGGTAAAATTGGAAAATTGGTTAAGTGTTTAAGGTGCAACAATTACGCGATGTGTAATTAGAAATACACAACGTGTAAATTTGATGTAGACGTTTGCGTACGTTGCTATTTTAGCAGATGGTAATGTACTTTACTTAATGCGAAATGTAGTGTAGAGACAACACAACGTTTTCGTAAGAACAATGCTAGGGTTAGAAGAGGTGAACATGACTTGTGTAAGAGCTAAATTACGCAGATTATTAATAAGAATGTGCTGCGTACACACAATGAATGGGAAAAGACCGACAATGCTAAATTTAATAAAACACGAGAGAGCCGGTCATGACTACTATTTATCATCTACACACATCTCAGAGTTCTTGAGGGGGGGGGGGGTGGAGGATTTTTGAGGATCAAATCGAAAAGAAGAAACTTGATACAAGGAAGCCTCAAGGAATCAAGAATCCAACTTCATATATTGGATTAAGATAACATTATCTTCTTGTAACGTCCCAAAAATTATAAGGTAAAAATTTTATTTTTAATTCTATCAAAACACTAATTATCTTTTATTCAAACATCCAAAAGTATTTCATAATAAAATAGTCATCAGAGTACAATCCCAAAATCATCACAATACGGACACATGGGTGGATGCGCTGTGATCAAGCCGAACCCTTTCATTTCAAACTGGAAGAACCTGAAACATAAACTGAAAATTGTAAGCACGAAACTTAGTGAGTTCCCCAAAATACCACATACTAATCAATCATACTGCCAATCATATCTGGGTGCTTTCCTACCCCTCCGGTATATTTCAATCGGATACTACCCCTTCGGTCTATTTCAACCAGATACTATCAAGCATATCTGGGTGCTTACCTACCCCTTCGGTCTATATCAACCGAATACTATCAAACATATATGGGTTCTTGCAATCCCCTTCGGTCTATTTCAACCGGATACTGAATCTATTTCACCCCTACTACTACCACATAATATCATAACAAAATCACATAATCATCAAGCAAATATAGGCATAACCATATTTCTCACAAAGACCATCATCACACTACATCATAAACTAGTGGGCCGACATTGGTGCCTTCGACCCACATATACTACGAATGAAAACTCACCTCAAACCGCTGATAACCAACTAACTGATCGGGTCACTGAATCGGATAACCTCGCACCAACTAACAATAAATACAACCTTAATCAATAATTAACCCGATAACTCAAAATCCGAGGCCCACTCCATAATCCAACTTCCTAAAGGGTAAAAATACTATTTTACCATCTCCTTACTTGGCCCAAAACCAAGGCCCAACCCTTTTGCTCAAAAAGTCCAATTTCCTAAAAGGCATTCCAAGGCCCAATATGGACTATCTTCCTAGTTGGGCGCAAAAATCATCATGAACCTAATTCCAAGAAAACCCTTAGTGTATCCATGGCCTAAAGTCAGAAGTCTAATAGCCCAATGTACTCATCAGAGGCCCAAACAATCCAAAATAAGCTCTTAAGGGTTAAGACAAAAGCATCCAAACACTTGTCTTGAGCCTAAATGATGTCTTAACAAGTAAAGTTGGCAACTTTACTCATTTTCATAACTTAATGGGACCAAAACCTCAATAAAATCCATAATAAACACCCAAACTCATGCATGGTCCAAAATAACTCATCAAGATGACATTTTTATGAACAAAGGACCTCATAAATGCCAATATCCAACATTCTAAGCTCTTGGAGTAGCTCATACATACAAGGATGACTATAAGGACCAAAATGAACCCACAATACTCATTAAACTAGTTCTAACACCTAGGGTCATCAAGTTAAAAGCTTTATACCTCCAAAAGATAGATCAAGATGCACGAAGGTTGGATCTAAAAGCTCCAAGCAATCCCACACTCCTCCAAGAAGCTCCTTCTTCTTCAGTGATCACAAAAATGCATGAAATACCACCAAAAGATCAAGAACCACACCAATGGAGTCTAGGGTTTCGTTTCTAGGGTTTAAAGGGATGGAAGATGAAGATAATAGGGTTTGGTGTTGAGTTAAGGAGCTTACATAGGGTCCAAGACCCTAAATTAGGGTTTGGGTCTGACTGGAGTACGCCATGCGTAACCTTGGTACACCCGACATACTCCAAGGAGCATTCGCGACTTCCTTGACTAGTACACCCATCGTACCTCCCAAGTACGCCCCGTGTACTAGGCTGACCCTTAATCCTTCAAACTTCCGAATGCCATATCTTCTTCGTTCGAAGTACGATTTCTACGATCCTTATATCCACAGAAAGGTAACGAGAAGCTCTACACTTCTATTAACTTATCTTTTCCTTAAAACTTCCCGTACTAAAATCCAATATTTATAAAAAGCCCAAACTGATACTTTACCGATATACCCTTTGGCTCCAAAACACCAACCGAACTCCCAAATCATCAAAATTACATCACCCACACCCAAATGGATCTAAATTTCTCTATCCCAAAGGCCCTAAGCCTTATGATACTCGATATTTGGGTCATAACCCTGAATTAGGAAATGATTTGGAACAGGGTGTTACATTTCTTGCTAAGCTTGCTTGAAGCTTTCATGGTGTAATTTAAAAAAGTGATGGGATATTGTTCTTAGTTGTGGTTTGAAGAGAAATCTTAATGGTAATGTTATCATGTGCATAATAATCATTCTTACAAATTGTCATGGGTTAAATCCATGAGTTCTTGAAATACAAAAGACGATCAAAATCTTAGGCTAGTGAATTTTGAATATAAGTGAAATTAAGTTTATTTCTTAATCAATTAAGTCATATGGATAAGTTATTTGAAGGGTTTTTGTATACTACAACATCCTATGGCACACATACAACCCTAAATGCTTTGGATCTATGTTTTCTCTAATTATACATGCAAATATTGTTTTCAAAGCATTAAGCCTACAACTGGCATGGAAATGACATGATCAACATAAAAAGGAGTTATAGAATTACCTCTTAGTTATAGCTTGTAGAACTTCTTGAGTTTGGCCTTTACGAACTTAGTGCCCCAAGTTTTGCACCTCAAATGGAATCACACAACACCACCAACAATGGAGGACTTGAGAGAGAGTACTTGTACTCTAAAATCGGATATAGCTCTTCCAAGAACACTAGGGGTGCCAATTTTAGTAGCTAATGGGTTTCTTATATAGTGTGGCAAACTAGGGTTACACCATGTAAACCCTAATGTGCATGACCTTCCATATGACTTAAGCTTAATGGGTTTAAACCTCCATGGATCATCCATAGGTTGTCACATGGGTTTTAGCCCAACCTAAGGAATCATGGATCATTGACACACACCATAAGAATGAATGATTTTACCAAATCAACCCCTTATATTTAATTAGTCTCTTTGATCACAAAATTAATTCCAAATTAATTCTTGATCAATACTAATCAAATAGTATGATTTCATATTAATATATTAGAACTTATAATATAATAATAAATAATGAATATCCTCTCCTCAAAAGTCCTTCCTCACAAATTATTCCAGTGCCATGCAACCCAAATGGACCATGCTACTCTCGGTTCAAGTACATACCAGTTATAGTTATGGGCTTAGACACCCAATCCAATAGTTTCCCACTTGGATAAGTCTAATAACTATTATTGCAAGTATGTCTCCACAACCCGAGTAGCAATTGTAGCTCTTAAAAACCGCTGTCAAACTCTGACCTAGTCAATGACGCTTCAATTAGATAAGGGATCATATATTCCTCCATTCTAGATATCATATGGACTGAGACATGGATTATAATCATTCTTTCTGTCCATCTATTGTTTCCCGATTTCCGATTTATGACGACCGACTAATTTAACATATCAAATCAGTCCAGACTTGGCCAAACACTTAGGGGTGTCATCACAAAATCATCGAGGGGCCCACAAATATCGCTTTTATCCACATGGGGGTAAAAGGAATGGATAAACTTCGACCAGATGCTTGCTTGTACTTGCTTATCAAATTACACACAACAGTGTGCGTTTACATATGTCAATGTGCAACCGACTTTCAACTACAACTCACATGTCTCCGTTTGAAGAATATAAGATATTATCGTCTCACAATCACTCATGATAAAATCCATGAAGTGATTAAGATGAGCGTGAGTTTAATCCAATACTCGAATCTTATTTCAGGAGTACTCATGAACACTGTAGCAAACTTGTGCTATGACTAAAACACCTCTACAGACCCATTCATGACAGTCTTGCCTCAATACCTACTTCCAAAGTATGATCGACTGTGCATGGTTTCAATAACCTACTTATTCGGGAAGTCAAAACATGCAAAGTGAAACACAAGAATAATACTAACCCTATATGGCCCCAAAAGTTTTGAGTGCCATACCGATTACTCATTATTCATTGTATATTGTTTCAATTTATCAACTTAATACTTGAATTAAAACAATAGCTATGCCATGCTCCAAGAATGCACACTATGTTTGTCTATGGTCCTGACTTTGTGAAATAGATCAATCGAAAGCATTTCAATGACACTCATTTCACAATTCCAAATCTTTATTGCAAGTGTAAGAATTCCAAATTCTTGTCACTGCTAAACTATTATGCAATACAACCTTTGTAATGTCATGGCACTAAAAGTCATAGAGACTTGACCAACGATATTACAAAAACTTTCCACTGGAAATTGATAACAAAATCAATTCCAAGGAGGCAAAGTCTTAAATTCAAAGTACATTCCTTTGAACATCCTTATTGCATGTATTATTAATCTCCAACTCCCAATATGGAAACATTCCATATCTTGCCATACGATAACTCATTAATAATAAAACCTTGTCTATAATAATATCAATATGGTCCAATCATTACTATACTTCCAACTGTCCTTAAGCGACCATCCTTGGCGAACCTTAGATTGTCCTTAACAGTTGTTTAACCACTTTAGTCATATCCGGTTGGTTCTATTCCCTTTTCCCTCTAAATGCCCTAGGTATTTAGAAAATTAGAACACGAGAATATTATAGCATACATAATCGATCCTATATATGAAGCATATGGGACACGATTCATAACGTTTAACATAAAGACGTGATACTTGATCAGTCTTTTGCTATAATATTTCTATTTGCCATGTTCTCATAATTCGAATTATGAAAAGGGATGCCATAATCATAATCAAATTTTGAGAACGCAATTATCATTTCCATATATAGAAGTTCCTTATGTTGAACCATTCCAACATAACATTCATATATATATATATATATATATATATATATATATATATATATATATATATATATATATATATATATACATGTTTGACTAAATTTGATTAAAAACTCAATCTAACCTTTTAGATTTTGAAATGAAGCATGAGTTCATTTCCCTTAATTATAACAAAACAACTTTTCAAACCCTACAACTTTGCGATTTGAAACTTTTATTTTCTATAATTAACATTGCTAACTTGCAACACTTACCATAATAATTATGCTCCCACTAGCATAATAATTAATATCTTACCAGCATAACACTTATGCCCCCACTAGCTTTGACATATATTTAGAAATAAGCTGGACTTATAGAAATCAATACTTATTGACTTTCATTACCAAAGTTCCGATTTCTGATATGAGATGCTTCGATAAGACTTTATCTAGGCTTCTCAAAATCATACACCTTTCCTTAGATAACTCACATGTGTGTCTTAACAAATTTTAGAACTTACAACAATAAATCTCAAATGCCAGCCTCCACCCTCATTTGTCCATAAATCGAAAACATAGTGTGTGTTTGTGAGTTTTGAGCCTTAGAGAGTGCTTGTTACTGATTTGTGAAGGAGAAGAAGAAGAGTACCATTTGGAGAAGTGTCTTGAGCTTGAAGATCCGAGGTTAACTCATCATTTGCAAGCTTTTTGAGGTAAAAAACTCACATCTTGATGATCCATGATGCTAGATCTAGTTATGTTGTTATTTTATGTTTTTTGAGTCCTCAGAGTGGTTGATTAGCTTCTTGACTCGCTCTAGAAGTTATGGTGTTAGATCTAGGTTTCTTTTGGTCCCCTTATTCATAAAAATGCAAACTTTATTATCAATCGTGGATCATGCATGTGTTAAGACCTTGCTTAAGTCTTTTTTGAGCTCTTAAGCCCCATCAAGACATAAATGTATTTAAAGTTTCCAACTTTACTTGAAAAGTCACCCTAAGGAATCAGATCTAAGAGTTTGGCTTCAAGTCTTAATGAATTAATTGCTTAATGAAGTGGGGTGGTCAACTGGGGAGTACATTGCACGTACCAAGCTGGTACGCTACACGTACTAGCCCAGAGGGAGTATGATAAGCGTACGCGCTGAGTACCCCCCCCCCCTCCCCGGTACTTAGCAGGTTGGCTTCGGATTTTGGGCTTCTTGGTTTTGGGCCCATATTTGGACGTTAGGAGATTAGGTCCTTATTGGGCCATCATATTTCTATTTTAGGTTGATGATATTATGTTGGATTCTTTTGGTTGAAGGCCCACGAAGGGGTTTGAGCCAATTTGGAAGATTGGGCCCCATTTTTGGAATTGGGCATTTTTGAATAGTTGGTTTGGGCTTTGTCCTTGGGCCAAGTTAGGTAAAGGGTAAAATGGTCTTTTACCCTAGTTTAGACTCTTAGTGCGAGTTAGGATCCAGTTATTAATTGGATGTTATTTTATGATGATAGCGCGAGGATTGTCGGACCAGCAACCAAAGATTTATTTGTGAGATTCCGCAGTATGAGGTGAGTTTCCTCACTGTGTTTAGTGGGTTGAAGGCACCAATCTTGGCCCATGGTTTATTATGTTAGGATTTTAGGTGTCTGCGTGACTCTTGCATGTGTATGCATTGGTATGTACACCGAGTGGGGTTCGATGTCGGATGAGGCCCGATGACTGTATTGTATGCTATTATCTTTGTGATTATCACATGTGTTGTTATGATTATATGTTTATATGCTTATATGTGTATCGGGTGGAGCCTGATGTCAGGCGGGGCCTGATGATTGATAGATCTGTAAACCGAGCGGGGCTCGATGCCAGGCGGGGTCCGATGTAGGGAGGGGGCACCCATATGTGTTTATTATGTATGGTATGGGGTATTTTGTGGAACTCACTTAGCTTTGTGCTTACGGTTTTCAGTATATGTTTCAGGTACTTCTGGTTCGAAATGGAAGAGCCCAGGATGATTGCAGAGCATACACCACTTTATTTTGCATTCTGTGACTTACTCTGATATTTTGTGATGTAGTAATATACTTTGGTCTATCTTGGTTGTATGACAATATTTTGGATTTCCGTTTTATTAAATTAAAAATGAAAATTTTGGATCTTATTTTTGGGACGTTACACAAACTTTCAAGATCTAAACTTTATGCACTAAAGTGACCAAAAGTTCATAACATCTAAAACTAGCTAGACCTAACAAATGCATCATCAAGATTCAAGCTTTATACCTCCAAAAGAAAGATCAAGGTGAAAAAGGTCTAGATATACAAACTTCAGTGCAACCAACACTTCTTCAATGAGTCCATTCTTCTCCAAGGTGCACCAAGAACACTTCAAAGCACTTAAAACCACGTTCTTTTTGCTCATAATGCTCAAACTAGGGTTAAGGTTTCAGGGGGGGGGGGGGTGTTGGAGAGGTGGAGGTTGAGAATGAAATGGGTGTGGGGATGTTAAGGAGCTTAAACAAGGCTCAAACCACAAAAATAGGGTTGGGCACTGATCGCGTATGTCCAACGTACTCAATTTACGCCCAACATACTAGACTAAGCCCAAAACCTTCATAACATCAAACAATCATAACTTCTTCGTTTTAACTCCGATTTCGCCGATCTTTATATTCATAAAAAGGTATTGAAGAGCTCTATAATATTATCTAAATATCTTGGACTAAAAACTTCTCGAACAAAAATCCATATTTCATAAAAGAACCCAACCTACGACTTTTTCCGTTTCACCCTTCGGCCCAAAACATAATTCAAAGGTTTAGATCTCATAACCATCATTGCATCCTTCCAAAAGGTCTAAACAATACCTCTTTAAGGCTCAAAGCCTTTACACAATCGACTTCCAGCCCACGATCTTGAAATAGAAAATGAGGGAAAACATGGTGTTACACGTTGGTGATTGCTTATGGTGATTCTAAATTATAAGAACTGTTAGTGAATTTTTTATGGCGAGTCTAAATGACAAGCACCATTAGTGAATTGTTTATGGAGAATGTAAATGATAAAAGCCACTAGTTTAAATAATTATTAAAAGGCATATGGAAGTACACATATGTAGTTATTAAATTATTTTCACATATTTTGTTATTGATATCATTGCTTGTAAGTTAAAGATTACTCACTAAGCTTTTATAGTTTACCTATTGTTTATTGACATGCCTTCGAGACTTACCAACTCCGAAATGAGTAAAATCGTAGCGAAGTGATAGGCAGCCTGAAATATTTGTATAGTTTTATATTTGTTGTAATAATATTGTAATAATCAACTTGATCTTTGGGGTAATATGCATTGTACATGATCTTTTGATAGTTTCTTGTTCTAGTTGATTTGAAAGTACACATGATTGTCGTATATTATAAAAATGAAAAAAATGGGTGTATTTTGTATAAATTTGTCGGTGTTACATGAATGCCTTCGAGCCTTTTAGAACATGTTTTTAACTATAATAGATTATTTCATGATGGAATGAAATATACACAATCTCAAATGGAATGAAAATCAGATAAACATGTGTTTTTTTTTTTTTTTTTTTTTTTTATATTTTATTTTTAATAATAATTCGCTTAAATTAAATTATGTATTTTTTTAAATGGCTAACACAAACACCATTTAAATAATACTCCTAACTTTTTTTTTTTTTTCTAATAGCAATGATTGAACTTGTTTATAGAAAAAAAATCAAAATGCAGAACAATCATGCTAAATAAAATTACAACGAGATGGAAGATATGTCATTTTTTGAAATATATTTTTCCATTCTAATTATTTTTTAGCCATAATGGGGAAGCATTTTAATTAAATGGTTGCCATTTTTGGGACTATTTTTTGTGCTTCTTTTTTCTAGAAGCTATATAGCATTTAAATTTCATGATTTGTTAGATCAAATGCATTTTCGAACACCTTAATACTATTAAAATAAATGCCATTTTTTCAAGATTTGTTAGACCAAATGCATTTTCGAACACCTTAATATTGTTAATATTGATAGAGCGAATGCCCTTTGTTATTTAAATTATGTATTTCATTAGTGCATACTACGCTGTACGCACCACCTAAGTACATTGAAAGAAGAAGAGGTTGAAGTGTTTGTTGTGAACTTTGAGATTTTCGCTTCAATTTGGATAATTTTCTAACTCATCTCCAATATATTTATACATTTATGCTCCAATTTTGGTATTCTAATGGTAATGGCATGCAAAAAGAATGATGAATATGGATGTCAATAGAAACAAACGGAATAAAGATTGCATCTCCTGCCCCCACCCTCGAAAGTTCCCAATTTCCTCGCCCCATCCACCATCCCGGAAATTTCCAGCATCCCCACCTCCACCCCCTGAATATATTTTAACTCATTTGTTAACTTGTTGATCCCCCAATTTTCCTGCTTCTGATTGATTTTGAAATATCTTTTTATTGGGCTAAAAAAGTTTTTTTGAGTTTAAAGAAATTATTTTTAGGTTAAAAATAGTTATTTATAACATAATTTTAAATGTTAAAAACAAAAATGTTATCACATCTCAAAAATGTTATAATAACAAATTAAAAACATGATTTTTTTTTGATTTTTGGAAACTCAAATCATTATATATATATATATATATATATATATATATATATATATATATATATATATATATATATATATATATTAATTGGTCCCCTATTGGGGGTTCGGAATGAATATGCCTATCTCGTCATTATCATCGAAATTAAAATAGATGTTAACCTTGCTCCTATCTCTACCCTTGTTCCCAATTATTTTAACAAATATCCCCTGAGATCGGGCCCTACGAGTTTGGGATTCCACGATACCTTTTGATATCCTTTGAACCAAATATGGCACAACTTGGACCATTACTATTATGGGCCTGGAGGTGGGCTGGACTCTGGAGCCCGGAGTCGAAGGGTTTAATTTGTATTTATCTGATCGATACTAAATTGGTTTCGTGGTTGCTAATCGATGGTAGTAAAAATAAACTTGATAATAAAACAAATATATATTTTATTAACGAGATTTAAAAAGCTCCCTTATGATCTATTTATACTTTAAAAATAAATAAATAAGTAAATCCGTATTAATCATTTTTGGGTTTTGTATAATTGAATCAATATAATGATGTCTCCATATAATATGGTTTAAAACAAAATTTGATTTTAAACTATAATTTTTATTATTTTAAATGAATTTTTATTTATTATTTTTACAGTACAACTTTTTTGACTTCCAAGATAACATAATTTTTTATTTTTATTTTACATGTGTTGTTAAACATTATAGACGAATCAAAATATATTTATTTATTCTATTAAAAAAGAACCGTAAAAAAATATACGCCCATTTTTTTAAATAATTAAAAATTAACAAATTAAATTGTTTTTAACATAATTAAGTAATTAACAATAATAATATTAAATAAAAGATTACATTACTTTGGAAAACAATGATTAATATCTAAATAACATTAATCTAATTGAAAGTTATATCAATTAAAAATACCACTCTTTATTGTCTTTGTTTCTGAATCTTAAGTATACCATGGTTTTCTTGTCTACTATTATTGGTATTGAATTAGAGATGTCAATAAAGCTAAACAGAACAGGAAAGCTCCCACGACCTTGCCTCAGTCCTAAAATATTATCTGTTACTATGTCCTGTTTGTTTGATATTATAAGTGAACGACTCTTAATCGAAAAAACGTTGATTGATTTTGTAGATTATTGATAGAACTTTTATAATATTAACGTCATTGTTTATTTTACCTTACATAAGATAAGATCATGTTGTTTGTTTGATTTCATCTATATCTATTTTTATATATCGATAATATTATTTTAAAACTATTTTAGTACGGAGGTCTATATCTTTTAACTTTGTGACTAAGTAGTACTGCATGCATATTATAGTTTAACATAGATATGCATGTGAATTCAAAACAACCACGCACCTTAACCACTTTGTACGGCTATATATAATCCACAAAACAATATAATAAAATTATAGAAAATAAAAATAAAAAAAATCTGAAAATGACACAAGTAATTATTTTCTTTGCACTCTTTTTATCGCAAGTAAAAAGATGCTATGAACCTTTCTGCATTATTATTTATTAATTAATGAGATTACTATACGAAAATATAGTCTTTAAAGTATATGAATAAATAATACTTTGAATGTATATTAATTAATTATAAAATTCCATCCCTATTTTTATTACTAAGACAAATTATGTCTTTAATAACTAAACTATGTCTTAATGTGACAAAAATATTACAAATAGACGTTCGATTTATATAGAAATGAACAATATCTCAATATCAATAGATCATATCATCATATACTTTAATATATATTTTATATTGAAAAGATAAAGACAAATCAGACAAGTCCAAAATTTATAGTCATACACTTGTTTTTGTATAAGGGACTGAAATGTTAAAAACCAGAACATGAGGACCATAAAGTCATTAACATGAAGCTTAGGAGCAAATTCGAATGTTTTCTCGTACGGTTACAGTTGTTGAAGTACAGACATTGACTTTGATACGTGAATGCGTGAATTACGTAAGATGCTTCGGACCTTAAAAAAATATTATTTTCAACCCCACAATATTAAATACATCAATTTTGGTCCGTTCATAAAATTGTTAATAGATGATAGTTTATCAAGTTAGATTTGCTATGATGATTGTTTTCATATTACAAACTAAATTTTATTCTGAAAACAACCAAAAATTTGATCTATATTACGATCGCCCAAATTTAATAACTAATATGATATTTAAGGATGACACTGAAACAAAGATGAGCTATTAAAAAATTTGAAGGTCTTTTTATTTTTTTTTGTATTACAAAGTACAAATTTATAGAAAAATAATATATAACCATAGCAAATTAATTAAAAAAAAATACTGTAACAAATAACCATTATAAATCCTAATAGAGTTGTTGGTGATTTTAATGTTAATAACTGTTTCATTTAATTTGAATTAACACAAGTACCAAATGAGGATTAATAAATTATAGAAGTTAAGTGCTACAATATCACATTATATATGAGAGTTTTATCCCGCATACAACGAAAAACAGGTCAGAGGGCCACACCCTTCCACAATCCAAGAGGAAGTACCCTTTGAGGTGGATTTGCTGTAACATTATAAATCCTAATAGAGTTGTTTGTGATTTTATTGTTAATGATAATTTCATTTAATTTGAACTAGTTATGAAACCCGTATATTATACGGGTTAATTAAAACATAATGTTAAACAGGAGTGATTAAATGAAAAGTTTATTTGAATTTGAAATATGAAATAAGTAAAAAATTATGAAAAAGAAACATGCAAAAAATAAATTAATTAAAATTATGTGTTTAATTGTTAGACCTGTGTACTAAACGATTTATTATAATAAAATGTTAAATACAAATGTTTAAAGTGTAAATTTATTTGAAACTAAAATTTAAATTTCAAATTTGAAATTTGAAATTTGAAATTAATAGCTATTATAGTAGGTTTAATTTATAGAGATTAAATTAATGATATAGTGTAAATGAATAATGAAGTAATTGACAAGTGGAAAATAAATATATTTTAAAATTTTGACAAAATGATATATGGCCAAATAAATGAGAGAATGACAAGTGATAATAACATTTTCATTTATTAAGGTAGATTAACACAAGTACCAAATGAGAATTAATATATAATACAAGTTAAGTGATACAAAATCACATTATATATGAGAGTTTTATCCAGCATACAACGGAAAACAGGCCAGGGGCCACACCCTTGCACGGTTGTAACAACCCGGAATTTCCAGGTATTTATTATTGGTGTTTTTTTTTTGAGATTTGTGAGAGGACTCGGCGAGTTGGAGCTCGAACTCGCCGAGCAGGATCGCGATTTTGGACACGGGTTCGCGTCTGGACTCGGCGAGTCCACGCTGTGTAATGAAACCCTAATTCCCAGGGTTTGAGACCTATTTAATGGGCCTTATGGCCGTCATTTGTGCTCACCAATCCATAGAGAGAGAAACCCTAGAGTGCTTGAGCGTTTTGAGAGAGAAATGAAGCCATTCTTGACCTTTGTGGTGTTGTTTAGCAAGAAGAAGGAGGTCCTAGCCAAGAGGAAGCAAAGGAGGTTGCTATACTGTGGATTTGAAGCTTAGATCATTGAACTTGAGGTATCATTTTAGCTCATCTTCTGTTTTATGAAGTATATTTGGATTTAGGGTTTCTTTTGGCCTTTGTTGGGTTGATTTGATGCCCAAATAGTCCCTTTCTAGTGATGAGGCTTTGGATCTGGATCCATAGAGGTCCAGAGAGCCTCACTCATCAAGCTTTGTGAAGAGAAATGGAGGTTATGACCTTGAGTTGTGGTATTTGGGGCTAAATCATCATATATGGTCATATAGATGTTGTATGTACATCAAGATAGCAACTTTACGTGATAAATAAGCTTGGAAGGACTGGATCTATGAGTTAGTGGAATAGATCTGACCACAGGAGTGAGTTTGAGTCGTTGCATGGCATGGACTCGCAGAGTCCAAAAACAGACTCGACGAGTAGCATGAAGATTGCCTAGCACCACTCAGCGAGTGGTCTTACCGAGTTGAGGGATTGACTCAATGAGTCAGGGAGAGTCAGAGTGGGTTGACAGGTGGACTGAGTCAAGCTGGGACTCGCCGAGTTGTTCTTGAGACTCGGCGAGTTGAGTTGTGGAGGCCCAACAACTCATGCCAGGTGGAACTCGTCGAGTTAGGAGAATACTCGACGTGTCAAGTGAGGATCCCAGGGAAATCAGTGTATGCGCTTAGACTCGCCGAGTCCGGTCAAAGTTGACCGTTGACCATTGACCAGTGCTGACCTATGTTGAATTGTTAAGGGATAGTCAACCTTAGTTGGGAAAGTGTTAATTAGAGATGTATTGTGTTATAGGAGGACTATAGCTCGAGAGATCGAGCACTAGTGATTTCAGGGATTTACGAATTACCGAGACACGCGAGGTGAGTCTTCTCACTATACTTTACCTTGAGTAGGTAAATAGAGTTATGTGATACAATGCTTGTATGCTATATTTATATGTTATGTGTTGCGCTGCATTATTCTTTGTGATTTATGCTGTGCATGTTTATAGAGTTAGAACCTGAGGGTTCACAGAGTTTGGGTGCACGGACCCACAGAGTTATAGCCTCGAGTGGCTAATATGTGTTATATGTGGTATTTTGGGGAACTCACTAAGCTTTGTGCTTACAGTGTTTGATGTTATTTGTTTCAGGTACTAGTGACGACCGTGGGAAGGTGCCGACTTGATCCGTACACACGCACAGGATTTATGATTTTTAGATCTTGGGATTTTTTTATTACTTGGATTGAATGTTCAGATATGGTTGTTTTATGAATATTAAGTGAATTATGTTTTATAAAATTTGAAAATTTTGTTTTGAAGTTTACGGTGTTACAAGTTGGTATCAGAGCCTTGGTTTGAGGGATTCGGGTACACCTTCGGGAGTATTTGAACTCAAACTGAGGATTTGGAAAATATTTTCAAAAAATAAAACCAAATTTTCTAAAAGTAAAAGAATTCTAGAGAAATTCAGAGGAGAAACGTGTGTACAATCAGTCAGCGCCCGAACGGTGATTTCCCAAAATACCCTTATATTATATGTTTATGAAAATTGATATGATGTATTCTCTTGCTAGAGTAGGCTAGGTATTTCTATTAGGACTAGGGTGCCCTGATTTGTGATGCCTTAGCCTAGGGAGAGGTGAGCTGCTATGAGATGCTTGAGAGTGAATAGGTAGCAGCGAGGAGCTTATGAGAGATCTGTTAGAGAGTGATAGAGTACTTGGAAATTGGGATCCGAAGAGGAGGATTTGGGGTGTATACTGAAATGGTGTGGACAATAGTATCGGGCCCGTACTATTGAAAGCACCGGGGCGGTATACGGTCCAAGTAAGAATCTTCGGTATGCCAAGGATCAAGGAGGGATGCGTTGTCAAGTGTGAGTATGCTAGAGTGGATTCTAATTTATCATATGTTGTATTTCAGAGGTTGATCATGGTGAGAACACGTCATATACCGGAGGGCGTCGGGGCTAGTGATGAGGAGATCCGTCAGATCATTCATGAGGAGGTGGCTGCGGTCATCAGGGCAGGGATACCAGAGATGTTCGGGTCTATTAAGATCGCGCTGATTGAGACTTTCGACAAGCGTTATGCTGCTCTTTCTGAGGCTGCTGTTGCGGCAGCCTCCGCAGCTGTTGCTGCTGCGAGGCCGTAGGGTGGTGATGCGTTGCTATTCCGGGAGTTCAGCAACACGAAATCACCAGAGTTTGATGGGACCCAGGACCCGGTGGCGGCTATGAGATGTATTTCTGACATAGAGGGGTGTTTCTTCACTTGCTCATCTCCTGAGCATTTGAGAGTACGGTTCGCACTGAACCAGCTTCGCTTGGGAGCGAAGGACTGGTGGAAGTTTGTCACAGCACACTTTTCGCCTGCTGAGCTTGCAGCAGTGACCTGGGAGAGGTTCACTGCCATGTTCTGAGATGAGTACGTTCCCCAGGTGGAGAGGGAGCATTTGGCCCAGGAGTTTCTGACCCTCAAGCAGGGTACTGAGTCTGTTATGGTGATTACCATGATGTTTCACGAGAGGGCGATGTTCTGCCCTGAGCACGTGTCCACTGAGTAGGCACGTATGAGCCGGTATTTGAGTATCTTGAGGCGAGACATTCGGGAGTTCGTGGCGAACTCCTCATACCGGACATTTACTGAGCTTCAGGCAAATGCCTGAAAGAGGGAGATCGAGCTGGAGACTTAGGCTAGGGAGGAGGCTGAGTCTCAGGGTAGGGATCGACGACCGGCATAATTCCAGCCTGTAGCCAAGCGGGCCAAGCCCGCTGATCCCAAATCAAGGAGCCAGAAGGGCCGCACTTGTGGAAAGTGTGGCAAGGGTCATGATGGAGTATGTAGAGCTGGATCTTGCTACAAATGTGGCAAGGAGGGGCATATGGCCAAGGACTGCCCCAAGGGGTTTGCAGTGTTTTTCCACTGTAACCAGACCGGACACCGGAAGGCGGAGTGTCCGCAGTTGCGAGGATCCGCTCAGGGAGCACTTCAGGGATCTGCCCCTACCGCCATCAGAGCTACCGAGAGTCGGCCAGTGAAGGCCGAGGCGCCGAGGGCACGTGGGAGAGCGTTTCAGTTGACCGCGGAGGAGGTCCGTGCAGCGCCCGATATCGTGGCTGGTATGTATTCTTTCGTGTATTTATTGTAATGTTGAGATATTATGCTTATATTATGTTATGCGTAGGTACTTTTCTTGTGAATTCTGTGCCTGCCTTGGTATTATTTGACTCGGGTGCGAGTCGGTCTTTTGTATCTTTGGCTTTTAGTCAGCACATCAGTGTTAGTCGCGAGGCGCTGATTCGGCCTCTGAGAGTTTCCACAGCTGACGAGAAGGTGATATATGCCACGGAGGTTATCCATGGGTGCGTACTCGAGATTTTCAGTGTTGAGTTCCCGATTGATTTGGTTCCTATTGCCATGGGGGATGTCTGTGTCATTGTGGGCATGGAATGGTTGAGCAGGTTCGGTGCGGTTATTGACTGCGAGCGACAGCTAGTGACCATACGAGACCCTAGTGGGGGAGTTCTTCCAGTGTACGACGAGGGTACCCGTTCTGGATCAGCATTTTGTTCGGCCGCTAGGGTGAGGCAGTGTCTACAGCAGGGCTGTAAGGGTTTTGTGGCGTACGTGTCGGATACGCGGGTTGATTCCAAGAGGCCGAGGTCGGTGGAGGAGGTTCCTATAGTGCGTGAGTTCCCGAATGTCTTTCCAGAGGAGTTGCCGGTGTGCCTCCCGTGAGGCAAGTAGAGTTCGGTATTGATTTGGTCCCGGGGGCCGCACCTATCGCTAAGTTGCCTTATCGTCTTGTACCTCCAGAGATGCAAGAGTTATCCTCGCAGCTTCAGGAGCTGCTGGGGAAAGGGTTTATTCGGCCGAGCAGCTCGTCGTGGGGAGCGCCTATTCTATTTGTCAAGAAGAAGGATGGTTCACACCGGATGTGCATTGATTACCGGGAGTTGAACAAGCTGACGGTCAAGAACCGTTACCTGTTACCGAGGATCGACGATTTGTTCGACCAGTTGCAGGGAGCATCTTGGTTCTCCAAGATCGATTTGAGGTCTGGATACCATCAGGTAAGGGTGCGAGATGAGGACGTTCAGAAGACAACATTTAGGACGCGTTATGGGCATTATGAGTTTGTGGTGATGCCTTTCGGACTCACTAATGCCCCGGCAGTGTTCATGGATCTCATGAACCGGGTGTGCAGGCCGATGTTGGATCGGTCGGTGATTGTATTCATTGATGACATTTTGGTATATTCGAGATCTAGAGAGCAGCATGAGGAGCATTTAAGGGAGATCCTCGGAGTTCTGAGATCGGAGAGGCTTTATGCCAAATTCTCCAAGTGTGATTTCTGGTTGCGAGAGGTCCAGTTCCTAGGACATCTTGTTAACCAGGAAGGGATATTGGTTGATCCGGCCAAAGTTGAGGCGGTGATGAGTTGGGAGGTGCCGAGGTCACCCTCCGAGATCAGGAGTTTTCTAGGGCTGGCCGGTTATTATCGGAGATTTATCAGGGATTTCTCTAAGATCGCAGTGCCACTCACTAGGTTGACCCGGAAGGGTGTTGCTTTTTCATGGGCCCCCGAGCAGCAGGCCTCCTTCGAGACGCTTCGCCAAAGGTTATGCGAGGCCCCAGTGTTAGCCCTCCCGGAGGGAATGGAGGACTTTATAGTATACTGTGATGCATCGATCTTGGGGTTAGGAGCGGTGCTGATGCAGAGAGGGCATGTGATAACATATGCATCGAGGCAGTTGAAGCCTCATGAGACGAGGTATCCCACCCATGACCTAGAGTTGGGGGCAGTGGTGTTCGCCCTTAAGATTTGGCGCCACTATTTGTATGGAGTTCGGTGTACGATATACACAGACCATAAGAGTCTGAAGTATTTAATGGATCAGCCTAACCTAAATATGCGGCATAGGAGGTGGTTGGATGTGGTTAAGGATTACGATTGTGAAATCCTGTACCATCCGGGCAAGGCTAATGTGGTAGCCGACGCCCTGAGTCGCAGGGCGGAGAGCGCCCCGTTGCGAGATGTATGTTTGCGATTGACCGTGATTACTCCGGTGTTGGACACCATTCGAGGAGCACAGGCTGAGGCAGTGAGGTCGGAAAACCAGAAGAGAGAGCGAGTTGTTGGGTTGGTATCGGAGTTCATTACTGATGGTCGGGGGCTTATGACTTTTCAAGGGTGTATTTGGGTACCATTTGTGGGAGGAACGCATACCATTTTGATGGAAGAGGCTCATCGGTCGAAATTCTCGATCCATCCTGGGGCCACTAAGATGTATTTGGATTTGAGGAGGGAGTATTGGTGGCCCTGTATGAAGAGGGATGTTGCGTGGTTCGTTGAGAGGTGCTTAACCTGCCGTAGGGTTAAGGCCGAACACCAGAGACCGCATGGTAAGTTGCAGCCGTTGGAAGTTTCTGAATGGAAGTGGGAACATATCACCATGGATTTCATCACCAAATTGCCAAGGACTGCTCGGGGAGTTGATGCAATTTGGGTGATTGTGGACAGGTTGACAAAGATCGCTTATTTCCTTGCTATCAGCGATTGTTCTTCCGCAAAGAAGTTAGCAGAGATGTATGTGAGGGAAGTGGTATCTTGGCATGGGGTGCCAATCTCGATTGTCTCAGACCGGGATGTACGTTTCACTTCCAGATTCTGGAAGAAGTTTCATGAGGAGCTGGGTACTAGGCTGCACTTTAGTACCGCATATCACCCCCAGACAGACAGACGGAGTGAGCGGACGATTCAGACGCTCGAGGACATGGTCTGAGCATGTGTATTGGATTTCGGGGGAAGTTGGGATATGTATTTTCCCTTGACCGAGTTTTCTTACAACAACAACCATCATTCGAGCATCGGTATGCCACCCTTTGAGCTGTTGTATGGGAGGAGGTGTCGGACCCCCATTTGCTGGGGAGAAGTAGGACAACGCGTTATGGGCAACACTGAGATTGTACTTCAGACGACAGAGTAGATACAACAGGTCAGACAGAGGTTACTGACTGCTCAGAGTCGACAGAAGAGTTATGCGGAAAGACGCCGATCCGAACTTGAGTTCCAGGTCAGCGACTTTGTGCTCCTGAAGGTCTCTCCTTGGAAAGGAGTGATCCGATTCAGGAACAGGGGCAAGTTGGGGCCCTGATATATCGGACCATTTCGGGTAATCGCGAGGGTAGGCAGGGTAGCCTATCGTTTGGATTTGCCAGCAGAGTTGGGGCAGATTCACGACACTTTCCATGTGTCGCAATTGCGGAAATGTATAGCCGATGAGTCGGCAGTGGTTCCATTAGAGGATATTCAGGTGGATGCGAGCCTGAATTATGCTGAGAGACCAGTGGCAATCAGAGATCGGAAAATCAAAGTTCTGAGGAACAAGGAGGTACCTTTGGTTTTGGTTCAGTGGCAGCATCGGAAGGGGTCCGACATGACTTGGGAACCGGAGCGTGAGATGCGCGAGCAGCATCCGGAGTTATTTGCAGAGCGAGACTTCGAGGGTGAAGTCTAGTTCTAGTGGGGGAGAATTGTAACAGCCCGAAATTTCCAGGTATTTATTATTGGTGCTTTTTTTTTTTGAGATTTGTGAGTGGACTCGGCGAGTTGTAGCTCGAACTCGCCGAGTAGGATCGCAATTTTGGACACGGGTTCGCGTCTGGACTCGGCGAGTCCAAGAGTGGACTCGGCGAGTCCGTGCTGTGTAATGAAACCCTAATTCCCAGGGTTTGAGACCTATTTAAAGGGCTTTATGGCCGTCATTTGTGCTCACCAATCCATAGAGAGAGAAACCCTAGAGTGCTTGAGCGTTTTGAGAGAGAAAGGAAGCCATTCTTGACCTTTGTGGTGTTGATTAGCAAGAAGAAGGAGGTCCTAGCCAAGAGGAAGCAAAGGAGGTTGCTATACTGTGGATTTGAAGCTTAGATCATCGAACTTGAGGTATCATTTCAGCTCATCTTCTGTTTTATGAAGTATATTTGGATTTAGGGTTTCTTTTGGCCTTTGTTGGGTTGATTTGATGCCCAAATAGTCCCTTTCTAGTGATGAGGCTTTGGATCTGGATCCATAGAGGTCCAGAGAGCCTCACTCATCAAGCTTTATGAAGAGTAATGGAGGTTATGACCTTGAGTTGTGGTATTTGGGGCTAAATCATCATATATGGTCATATAGATGTTGTATGTACATCAAGATAGCAACTTTACGTGATAAATAAGCTTGGAAGGACTGGATCTATGAGTTCGTGGAATAGATCTGACCTCAGGAGTGAGTTTGAGTCGTTGCATGGCATGGACTCGCCGAGTCCAAGAACAGACTCGGCGAGTAGCATGAAGATTGCCCAGCACCACTCAGCGAGTGGTCTTGCTGAGTTAAAGGATTGACTCGGTGAGTCAGGGAGAGTCAGAGTGGGTTGACAGGTGGACTGAGTCAAGCTGGGACTCGCCGAGTTGTTCTTGAGACTCGGCGAGTTGAGTCGTGGAGGCCCCACAACTCATGCCAGGTGGAACTCGTCGAGTTAGGAGAACACTCGACGTGTCAAGTGAGGATCCCAGGGAAATCAGTGTATGCGTTAGACTCGCCGAGTCGCTATAGTGCACTCGCCGAGTCCGGTCAAAGTTGACCGTTGACCATTGACCAATGTTGACCTATGTTGACTTGTTAAGGGATAGTCAACCTTAGTTGGGAAAGTGTTAATTAGAGATGTATTGTGTTATAGGAGGACTATAGCTCGAGAGATCGAGCACTAGTGATTTTAGGGATTTACGAATTACCGAGACACGCGAGGTGAGTCTTCTCACTATACTTTACCTTGAGTGGGTAAATACAGTTATGTGATACAATGCTTGTATGCTATATTTATATGTTATGTGTTGCGCTGCATTATTCTTTGTGATTTATGCTGTGCATGTTTACAGAGTTAGAACCTGAGGGTTCACAGAGTTTGGGTGCACAGACCCACATAGTTATTGCTTCGAGTGGCTAATATGTGTTATATGTGATATTTTGGGGAACTCACTAAGATTTGTGCTTACACTGTTTGGTGTTATTTGTTTCAGGTACTAGTGACGACCGTGGGAAGGCGCCGACTTGATCCGTACACACGCACGGGATTTATGATTTTTAGATCTTGGGATTTTTGTATTACTTGGATTGAATGTTCAAATATGGTTGTTTTATGAATATTAAGTGAATTATGTTTTATAAAATTTGAAAATTTTGTTTTGAAATTTACGGTGTTACAACGGTCCAAGAGGAAGTACCCTTTGAAGTGGACTTGCTGTAACAAATAACTATTATAAATCTTAATAGAGTTGTTGGTGATTTTAATGTTAATGGCCATTTCATTTAATTTGAATTAACACAAGTACTAAAATGAGGATTAATATATAATACAAGTTAAGTGATAAAAAATCACATTATAAATGAGAGTTTTATCTCGCATACAACGAAAAACAGGTCAGAGGGCCACACCCTTGCACGGTCCAAGAGGAAGTACCCTTTGAGGTGGATATGCAATGCACTGAGAAGACATTATCATAATAAGGAACTTAGAAGAATTAAACAAGTTTTAGGTTTGATTGGGGAAAACTCATATTGTGTGACAACTGAAGTCGCTAATAACCCAAGCTACCTGCGACAATTATCTATATGGTTGTCGGAGAAATGTTGTCAAGTGCAGAATCCATAAATTTCATTTTATTTATCTCATTTTCGGATAGAGGATATATATATATATATATATATATATATATATATATATATATATATATATATATATTACCTACTTTGGAACTCTCATGAAAATTCACAACTAATATAGTTGTCATAAACGTGCTCTATGTTCTTGTGCGTAAAACTTACACCCCGTTCCCAAGTTCAATTTAATGAGAGAAAAGAAAGAAAATGAGTGGAAATGAGAGGAAAATAAAAGAAATTGGTGTTTCTGAGTTTCATTAAGGTAAGAAAGTGGTAGGAAGTGGAGGGAAACGGAATGATCACTTTCCCTCCTAAGTTTCCTTCCGATTTGAAAAAAAAAAACAAAATGATTAATTTTCCTTCCATTTATCTACAACTCGGGAACAAAAAATAGAATTTTGTTTTCATTTCATTTCTCTTCTTTTCTCTATTGACTTTCTTTTTGTCACAACTAGCCTTTTTGACTAGGAAAATTCCGTCCTCAAGTAAGCAAGGACTATTGTGAGACTTGTGCTAGCATACGTAATTGTACAATATGAGTTCCTAATGAACCATGAAGTGTTAGTATGCGAAATCTCTCCAAGTATAGTGAATCTCTCCCAAATCTCTCCAAGTAGGTGAAATCTCTCCTAAATCTCTCCAAGTATAGTGAATGTCTCCCAAATCTCTCCAAGTATGTGAAATCTCTCCCAAATCTCTCCAAATATGAGAAATCTCTCCCAAATCTCTCCACATATCTCAAATCTCTCTCAAATCTCCCTAAGTACCTTCCTCAGTCGAAAACAACTCAAAACCGGAAGAGGAAATCCCAAAAGGAACCCTCTTGCTCCGGAACCTCTTGCTCCTGAACCTCTTGCTCATGAACCTCTTGCGCCTGATCCTCTTGCAACTGAACCTCTTGCTCCTGAACCCTCTTAACTCCGGATTTCGTAATTTTTTGGACCTTTTTATCATTTTAAGGTATTTTGACGTTAGGAATCCCACCAAACTCGTCTTTTTCTTAACTAAGACCCCTAAAACCCCTATTTAATGCTAAAATTAATTATTCTAAGCATATTTTTTCATAAAAATAAATGTTTTGGATTTAGGAAAACCTTATCCTAAATCAAGATAAGGACAAAGAGGTTGACTTTGTGATTTGATGAAATTCTCATTTCCCATGCAAATCACAATATCTTATATTTTACCCACCAAATATACATGCATGGACCACCAGATCCCCATGCACCACAGATTCCCTCCCTTTTCTTACTCTTAAGCACGACAGTAGAAGGAAATTTGGACTTCTCACATTTCCCTCTCATTTTCTCTCAAAGATTAATTTCAAGAGCAAGAACAAGAACAAGATCTTACTGAAAACAAAATTCTAAATTTCTCCCTGGAGTGGTAATATCCTCCACTCATCTAATATTTTATAATATTCCAAGATGAATCCATATCATTTTATTCATAATAATATGTGATGAACACCTTAAAGATAACCTTCCTCCCAGGGAAGATCCTCATCTCAGCCAAGAGTTTAAGCTTGAGATCTTCACTCCATAACTCCAGACAACTCCTCAACTAACTCATGGTGAGCTTCATACCCCACTTTTTCCAAGTTTTAATGTTTTGGGGGAGAGTACAAGTCAAAATCATGCCTAAATACTTGAATAATTGCATGTATACGTATGTGTGTAGGTGTATACGAAATATTGTCAAATGATTATTTTAGTAATATACTCATGAACGTAAGATTTCACAACTTCATCAAAAACAGGGGATACTTTGTGTACAAAATAGCCTCCCAATTATTGGGTGTGTCCAACTTAACCCCTTTATCTATGTTTTCATGTCTAGAGTTATAAGTTATTAAAAGGGACCTTGATAAGTGGACACCATTTTTAGTAACTTTCGAAAATGGAAACTTTGTGACTATTTGCAAACTATTAGGGAGTATTTTAAAAATATTCAATGTACAAGTTTGCGTCAAGAAAATATACAAAAAGAGCCCTTATGAAAAAAATATTTGCATGTCATAAGTTGTTGTCGTAAAACCTCCAAGAACATAAGTAATGTTCTATATGTCATAAACAAAAATACGTGTCATAACCGGCTGTTATAAATTTATACAAATTATAACTTGACACTTTTCTCTTGACTAAATTGATTCATTTTTCAATAAACGAAAAGGAACAAGCACGAGCACCCAGTTAACAAGCACAGTCAACGATATGGAACGAGAACGATATTTCTATTCAATGAGTACAAATTTCATTATTTATCTAACAAATAATGGATCTCTAAAAATTGCTCGAAAGGTTGTTTATATTCTAGTCAGAAAAATCTCAAAAGTACCTAAATATGAAAATATTAGTGTACGTTTAAGTCCTGTAAGGAGTTATAGCCAGACTCTCCTGGAGGGAGAGCGGGAATTTGTGTATAGATCTATACGGGGTTGACATCCCACACCTTCGCTGTTCGCTATAGCTAGACATGCCAGTGTAGGGTGACAAATGTATTTATCAAACCGAGGGCGCTTGAGTAACGCTAACTCAGGCCTCCGTCATGGTTAGTATGGTTATAACGACTCACTAGAATATGTTTTATTAACTAGAAATTTATGCAAGGAAAATCTCATAAATAACTTTTGGCACGTTGTGTTGACTGTCCTACATGAGATAGGTGATGGTCCGCATTTGTTGTGTTGACTGTCCTTTTTCATCGCGTAGAATGTCCACAATTGCCATGTTGACTACTTCTCCTTACAAGTATAGAGTTGAAATACTGCTATTTTACAAATTAAAAAGCATAGGACTCTATGGGAAACGTTTGTAAACGATTTTGGATAACGATAAACTAGAACTTACGAATATTTTATAGCAGAATATATAGGATTTTTTGAAGAAAACGATTTTTCCACAATTTTGATAACGATAAACTTGAACGCACACTCAATTTTACTCGATAAGGAGAACAAGATTTTTATCCATAATTCCTTTTTGAAAATAAGGGAGTTTTCGTGAAGCGGTTGATTATTACTATTAAAAATAAGTATTCTCGGACACAACTCACTTTCACAAATTACAATACTTTTCAAAGATCACTCCTTATAAGGATGAACAAAAGAAATGACATACACACATATATCCATGATTTTTAAGTCAAGACTTCAAACGATTTCATAGAAAATGTCGGATTTTCTGAAAATACAATGAGAACGATTCTAATCAAGTGTAAACGATCTTATACAAAAATGCTTATGAACTCACAAACCTTTTAGTTGATGCTTTTCAAAACGACTTGTATTCTCAGGGATCTAGTAAGGAGTTTACAAGGGATGCGGATGCTGGACTATTTAGCTGTAGTTTGGATTCTTTTCCATTTATGTACCTTTTATGTAACTCGAAGAACAAATACAATATGTAAACCACGTAGGTTTGTTATCTCAATGTATGACGTTTGGATTGCTCTATTTCATTTATACTCAATTGTTATGATACTGCACAATGAAGTCACCAGCCTCCGAACGTTTCCGCCGTCTGGTCCGGGGGTGTGACAGATTGGTATCAAAGCATTGTTTATAGTGAATTGGTATATCTAGCCATACAAGATATACAACTATAAATACAATGGGACTAAAACGAACTCTGCCTAAAAGTATACTTTAAGAAGATAAGTATTTTATAAAAGTATACATAATTACTAACCCAATATCATAGCTAGAAGAAACCAAAAGTAACTAACGGTTGAGCACTACACTCAAACCTGGGCAGTTATGTAATCATATCTGGGGTAAATATAGCCTGGTCAACTATATTTATTTGAGATATGACCAACATGTGCTTAGGAGTGATGATGGTGTTGCAACATACCTAAAACCTACCAACTATGCACACAAGAGAATACTAGAAATCGAACATCAAGTTAAAAATACTATAAGAGTATTTTACGATACTATAAATCCCTCCCACACCTAAACTATCCCCGGATATCTCATACTGCGACTCTTGCACCAACGACGTAGTTGAAATTCCTCGCCAAGACTTTTACTACCCTATCACGTGATTTACGGATGGAGCAAGGAGAGACCGAGAGAAGCCCAAGGGGAAAAATCCATAAGTGGATCCTAAGGGATACCTAAGGATGAATTGTGAAAGGGAGAATTCCGACTAAGAACCCAACAAGGATAAAAGCACCAAGGAAACCCTTGACGAAGCTCCACCCAATTGATATTAGATCAGAGACCCTTTCACCTTTCCCTTCCCAGATACATGAACACCCCATATAGGTACTCTTGGAATAGACATACCTAGAAAAAAAACAATACCCATGCAAAGATGAGCTTAGGAATTGACTCCTACCCGGTTCAGGGCGCATCTCCACAAAAGACAATCCGATCCACAATCAACATGCACCGAACTCCGATAGCCAACACACTCACAAATCAGGTATCATCTCTGTCTAGACCACAAGTAACCTAAATTGACTCCCAGTTTCCAACCCTCCGTCATGAGGTAATGGAGACTATAAGTAAAGCCCAATGTGCAACAGTGTAAATCCGTATCCCCCACAAGTAACAAGAACACCATTCCAAATGCCTTATGAAACCCACCAGTAGGACCAGAAAACTATGTAGACCATGTACACTCTATAAAAGAGGAAATGGTCATTTGGAGACCACAACTCATAGCAATCAAGGCTAGGGCAGCCTTAGCAACGTAAGGAACACAAAAAGGGTATCTTGAATATAAGTGGAATGGCCAAGCACTTTGTACGCCAAAAGAGTCACCCCACTACTCGCCTTAGGTTCGTAATGCCCTTAATCGCAACCAGTAGGAGTAAAACAAGAGGAGTACATCCTCAAAGAATCCATACAACCAAATCCATTAACTATACCACTAACTATGTGCTATTTTGGCGGACTTAACGCCATGCAATGTACATTTTCACTCAATACCATAACTGCATCATGGGGATGTAGGTTGACACAATTAACACCAGTATGTTAAGATTATACGAGTAAACTTATTTGAAACTAACTGCGAGTACTTATGAGCTTACCTTTCGTGTGCAACAGAGTAATGTCTTCTCGTAAAGACAACCAGTACCCCGACTATGCACCGGTCCTACGAATAGATTCCACCACTTTCCAAGCCACTGTAACAACAGTTGTGATAGCCTCCATGACATACTTCAATACCAACATCACAAACGAAGTTGGAAGTGGTGTTGGTAACTTCACCCATAACAACAACGAAGGAAACCAACGAAGAACAACTCACAAATGCACTAAAAAAACTAAATCTAAAAACAAGAAACGAAAGATCGGGAACGAAAAAGGAGGCAGTTCGACTCAGAGGCTGGCTAAAAGACAACAAGTAGGATCGGTCCCTACCCACAGTAACTCTACTCCTCCCACATCAAGACAATTATACCTTGGGAGCAATCCACCTTACAACAAGTGCAAATACCATAATTGGGGAGCCTATCGTAAATTTCTTTGCAGAAGATGCAACAAGATGGGGCACACCTCCAGCTACTCTAGGGTTCTGGCCCTATACACCACCCCAACCCTTAACCCAAAAGTAAGTCCACTTTGTCACAAGTGCGGTGCAACAGGACATTTCAAGAGAGATTGTCCAAGAGAGACAAATAACGGAAGAGTCGACAACCAGACAGGAAGAGGCAACAAGAAACCCTCCCGCAACTTTTGGTATGTTCCACGATAAACTTAAGCATCGAACTATCACAAAAGTTTTTGTCAATTAAAAATATAATCCAAAAACTATTTTCTCGTTAGAGTCAATACTGTGATTACGAGAAGCTAGGGATCCTCACTAATGGACCATGATGGTTTCATGTGAACGTTAGTATCTTATATAGTTTGGATTCCATAAACTAAGTGCGTACGATCCCGCATCATTTTCATGTCCCTGGTCTGAATGTTGATTGGGACAGAACCCCACAGTCAACTACCTTTTACAATCCTAAGTATGTGTGGTTAGGTCACATCCATCTATAGTGGAAGGACCTGGCAAAATTCAGATTACGAATCCCCTTGCCTTATAACAAGTACCCTCGTGTAGCCAAGAACACCTAACAGGTAGAAATAAGATAGACCCAATGGTAACAACGAAAACGAAACTAGAAACGATAAGGATACGAACATTGAAAAACCTAACAAGCAGAAACGAGATAGAACCAATGGTAACAATGAAAAAAAACTAGTAATGACAAGAACATGAACATAAAACACCCAGTCATTCCTAATAATCTATACTCCTCAAATCGATGTAATAACAAGGAGTCTAATGTCATCTGTTGACACATACATCATGCAAACGCAACCTTGGTGACCATAGTACCAACTCTTAAGGCCCAAAGAACTCTACTACTAGGACACCAAGATTCCGATTCCTAGAAGACCATTCCAAAGGCCTCGTAGAGAAAGGTCCGATAACCCATAGTCTCCGATTAACCCAAGAGCTCAGTTTAGACATTTTACATTCCATGTCGGACCATCGAAGCTCTAGAAATCCCACTTGACAAAAATGAAGTAAACAAGAATCCGCACCCCAAAGAGAAACATGTGTAATAGACATTGGCAAGGCTTGGGAGACCCACCTATCCCTAAATCACGCACTCGAAGCTTCGGTTAACACTAGACAAATCCCTAATCAAGTACTCCTATACCAGCAACTGCCACTCGAGCATGGGAATTGTATCCTTCGAGGCCCCGCGTGGCCGTAAATGTAGATCATCCGTTGTTGTATGTGTCGAACCTAGGACGTGTCAGTCAGACAAAACCCTCCCAGTTTCATTGGACAAGATTAAGCGAATTAGAACCTCCTAGTAGTTGATCAGTCTATCGAGACTAAGGATAGAAAGGTTAAGCACACAAAACAAATCCGCATCCCGATGGTGAAGGTTCAAGGGAACACTAGGCGTGAGCCGGTATTCACTGGGGAACACAAAGACCAAATAACTCAAAAGTATCCTCACCTCTTTCCGCATTCGTAACCTTTTTTACTAGGAAAATTCTGTCCTCAAGTAAGCAAGGACTATTGTGAGACTTGTGCTAGCATACGTAAGTGTACAATATGAGGTCCTAATGAACCATGAAGTGTTAGTATGCGAAATCTCTCCAAGTATAGTGAATCTCTCCCAAATCTCTCCAAGTAGGAGAAATCTCTCCTAAATCTCTCCAAGTATAGTGAATGTCTCCCAAATCTCTCCAAGTATGTGAAATATCTCCCAAATCTCTCCAAATATGAGAAATCTCTCCCAAATCTCTCCACATATCTCAAATCTCCCTAAGTACCTTCCTCAGTCGAAAACAACTCAAAACCGGAAGAGGAAATCCCAAAAGGAACCCTCTTGCTCCGGAACCTCTTGCTCCTGAACCTCTTGCTCATGAACCTCTTGCGCCTGAATCTCTTGCAACTGAACCTCTTGCTCCCGAACCCTCTTAACTCCGGATTTCGTAATTTTTTGGACCTTTTTATCATTTTAAGGTATTTTGACGTTAGGAATCCCACCAAACTCGTCTTTTTCTTAACTAAGACCCCTAAAACCCCTATTTAATGCTAAAATTAATTATTCTAAGCATATTTTTTCATAAAAATAAATGTTTTGGATTGAGGAAAACCTTATCCTAAATTAAGATAAGGACAAAGAGGTTGACTTTGTGATTTGATGAAATTCTCATTTCCCATGCAAATCACAGTATCTTATATTTTACCCACCAAATATCCATGCATGGACCACCAGATCCCCATGCACCACAGATTCCCTCCCTTTTCTTACTCTTAAGTACGACAGTAGAAGGAAATTTGGACTTTTCACATTTCCCTCTCATTTTCTCTCAAAGATTCATTTCAAGAGCAAGAACAAGAACAAGATCTTACTGAAAACAAAATTTTAAATTTCTCCCTGGAGTGGTAATATCCTCCACTCATCTAATATTTTATAATATTCCAAGATGAATCCATATCATTTTATTCATAATAATATGTGATGAACACCTTAAAGATAACCTTCCTCCCAGGGAAGATCCTCATCTCAACCAAGAGTTTAAGCTTGAGATCTTCACTCCATAACTCCAGACAACTCCTCAACTAACTCAAGGTGAGCTTCATACCCCACTTTTTCCAAGTTTATAATGTTTTGGGGGAGAGTACAAGTCAAAATCATGCCTAAATACTTGAATAATTGCATGTATACGTATGTTTGTATGTGTATATGAAATATTGTTAAATGATTATTTTAGTAATTTACTCATGAACGTAAGATTTCACAACTTCATCAAAAACAGGGGATACTTTGTGTACAAAATAGCCTCCCAATTATTGGGTGTGTCCAACTTAACCCCTTTATCTATGTTTTCATGTCTAGAGTTATAAGTTATAAAAAGGGACCTTGATAAGTGGACACCATTTTTAGTAACTTTCGAAATGGAAACTTTGTGACTATTTGCAAACTATCACGGAGTATTTTATAAATATTCAATATAAAAGTTTGCGTCAAGAAAATATACAAAAAGAGCCTTTATGACAAAAATATTTACATGTCATAAGCTGCTGTCATAAAACCTCCAAGAACATAAGTAATGTTCTATATGTCATAAACATAAAATGCGTGTCATAACCGACTGTTATAAATTTATACAAATTATAACTTGACACTTTTCTCTTGACTAAATTGACTCATTTTTCAATAAATGAAAAGGAACAAGCACGAGCACCCAGTTAACGAGCACAATCAACGATATGGAACAAGAACGATATTTTTATTCAATGAGTACGAATTTCATTATTTATCTAACAAATAATGTATCTCTAAAAATTGCTCGAAAGGTTGTTTATATTCTAGTCAGACAAATCTCAAAAGTACCTAAATATGAAAATATTAGTGTACGTTTAAGTCCTGTAAGGAGTTATAGCCAGAGTCTCCTGGAGGGAGAGCGGGAATTTGTGTATAGATCTATACGGGGTTGACATCCCACACCTTCGCTGTTCGATACAACTATGATTAGTATGGTTATAACGACTCACTAGAATATGTTTTATTAACTAGAAATTTATGCAAGGAAAAACTCATAAATAACTTTTGGCATGTTGTGTTGATTGTCCTACATGATATAGGTGACGGTCCGCATTTGTTGTGCTGATCGTGCTTTTTCATTGCGTAGAATGTCCACAATTGCCATGTTGACTCTTTCTCCTAACAAGTATAGAGTTGAAATACTACTATTTTACAAATTAAAAAGCATAGGACTCTATGGGAAACGTTTGTAAACGATTTTGGATAACGATAAACTAGAACTTACGAATAGTTTATAGCAGAAAATATAGGAACAAGATTTTTATCCATAATTCCTTTTTGAAAATAAGGGGTTTTTCGTGAAGCGGTTGATTATTACTATTCAAAAGAATTATTCTCGGACACAACTCGATTTCACTACAATACTTTTCAAAGATCACTCCTTATAAGGATGAACAAAACAAATAACATACACACATATATCCATGATTTTTAAGGGAAGACTTCAAACGATTTCATAGAAAATATCGGATTTTATGAAAGTACAATGAGAACGATTCTAATCAAGTGTAAACGATATTATACAAAAATTCTTATAAACTCACCAACTTTTTAGTTGACGCTTTTCAAAACGACTTGTATTCTTAGGGATCTAGTAAGCAGGTAACAAGGGACGCGGATGCTGGAATATTTAGCTGTAGTTTGGATTCTTTTCCATTTATATACCTTTTATGTAACTCGAAGAACAAATACAATATGTAAACAATGTAAGTTTGTTATCTTAATGTATGACGGATTAGCGATGACACAAATTGCTTAAGGGGCCTTTTGGATTCCGTCGCTAATCTGTAGCTAATATCTGTCGGTAATCCGTCACTGATGAGTTATTTAGGTACGAAATAACTTGTCCTTAAATCTTAGAAAACCAGTGGATTTAATTGTATTCCCATCACTGATGACATTTATATAATTAGTTTTATTGTTCTAAATCTATAACCAAAGCTTACAAAATGAAATTCAATGTATATATTAAACTAAAATTAAAACTCAGCCGTTAATTCATAAAGATGCAGACTTGGTTGTTTTTCAAAATGGAACTTCATAAGCATATATAACATGAAGCATTTACTTGCCATCAAAATAAAATTTGATATTCAATAACTTTAGAGAATTGGGTGTCACTTACTCAAATAGTAATTGTGGACAAATGCAATATGATCTATTTGTGGCTACATAGGATGTTATACTACAATGGCTGCAAAATAAAAGATTATACACAAATATATACACACCTGCAATTTTTGTCATACCACTCTTGCAATTTTTGTCATACCACTCAATCAAAACTAATGTCATTAAGACAAAGAATTGCAATTTTCCCCACCACTCTTAATCCCTTTTTTATGCAAAAGAAGTAAACTCTCATCCATTTCTCATAGAAAATATTACTCTTGTGTAACAAACATGGCATCTATAGTAAATTCCAATCAATAGGACAATATTATACCTCCTTTATAGGACGAAGGACATTAGAGTAGCGGCGTATCAATTTTCTTTAATACAAGTTGATAGGGTTGTTGTTGCTTTTTTTTCTAGCAATTCCATCTTTGCATTGACTTTCAACTGGATCCAATAACTTTATAAACAATCATGATTGGATGTAAGCTCTCTCTTTTGTAATGCAATTAGGTAGAATGTGTATTGTAAAAATGGTAGGAGAATTCATATATCAATACCTTAATATATTCAAACAAAATATTACCAATAACTTTAATAGGGTGAAGATTATGGCAACTAGGAAGAAAACCATGGAGATAGTAACCCAAAAATGCTGAAAGAAAGTATAAAATTTAGACTCTTTTACAATGGTTTATTTCTATTAAATATGAGAACATAAGTGAAGGTATATAAATATAATATATTTATTAAATAAACTTACAGGAAGTATGTTTATTTAATAAATATATTATATTTATTAACAAGTGAGAAATCCATTGAAAATTTGAAAAATAAGTGAGAATCATAAAACATTATTCTTAACAACAAAAGAAAGTTCATTAATAAGTGAGAAATCCACTGAAAATTTGAAAAATTTGATACACAAAATTCACAAATAGATTTTGAATGACTAAAAGTGAATTCCTAAACAGGTTGAAATAACTGTTGGCGTTTCAATTTACAGAATCAAGTTACAGATTCCATGAATCAACAAAGTGTAAGTACTTACATGAATGAGTAAGTAGAAACCATTTAGAATAGTTCAAATGAACTTCTTAGAGAATACATATGTGATTGATAAAGATAACGGATTAAGAATGTCAAAATTACCCGTATCGAAATGGAGATTGTTACTAAGAGCATCTCCAACCCACTCTCATTCTCCAATTTTTCTCAAATTTCTTCCCACATTCCTCTCCAACCCTACCCCAGTTATTCCCCCATTTTGGGGGAAATGAATCATACGGTGTTATACTATTCATTTCCACCCAAATGAGGATGAACTTTGAGTTGTCGGTTTTAGTCCCTCGTTATATATATATATATATATATATATATATATATATATATATATATATATATATATATACATTTCTGGTTTTTTATCTACTAATTATTATTTAAATATAATATAATATTTAATACTTATAATATTGTGTTGTATATTAAATTATATTAATTAATTATAAATATAAAGTTTGTTTTTTGTTTATCAAATTCATATTAAAATTTAAATACATATTAAAATTTTAAAACACAACGTATTTTACAAAAACTTATAATTACGTATTATAAATATAATCTTATTTATTTAATATTATGATAATGAAAAAAAATGAAGATTATATATTTGTTAAAAACAAATTAATAGAAGGGGTGTGTTTGACAATTTATATAAGTTATAAGAATGAAATATACTTTTTGGGGGTAAAAATAGGGTAGAAAATGGAGTTGGGTTCGAGATGAACCACAATTTACCCCATTTTTTACTCCATTTTTTGGGGGGGAAATGGAAGTGGGTTGGAGATGGTCTAATGAGAGTGTCGAATGAATCTTCAATGTCGGAGGTATGTGGGATGTGGCTTAGCTAAAGACGACGTTTTAGCGGTTCAAATGGGCTCTTGTTGCATGTGGCTCAATGCCTAATCCATCGATGGGAGAAGGAACAACCAGTGAAGACGACGTTAGTTGTCTTGTTGAGACGTAATCAAGTCGTCGGTAGGTGACATCGACATGTGGAAGGCGGAAGGCGGAGGGGGTAGATGGATTGAGGTGTCTGCACAGGGACAAATTTCGAGATGATAGAACTGAACGCTTCACCAAGGGCATCACTATTTCAAGGATTAGGTTTCCCCCCTTCCATAGTTGGGCTGCGGGTTTTGCAATGAACTTTCTCCTGAAATCACATCAAATTGTATTTGTAATTGCAGGGGTGGCAGCTGTAATCGTCGATTTTGGGGGTGACGGCGGCGAAAGTAGTCGATGTTACAGATGGGGGTGGCCAAAATCGGTGATGTTAGGAGTATGGGTGGAGCCGTCAGGTTGAAATTAGGGTAAGTGATCGGTGGCTTGGAATTAGGGTAATATGTTTTCTGTAGGAGAATTTGAGAGGGAGGTATGGAGGAACGAAAATATTGGGAGGGAACTTGGAAATTAGCCAAAATAAAGGAGGGAATTGAAAATTAGCGACGAGCCTATCTCATTACTAAATTAGCCAAAACAAAGGAGGGAATTGAAAATTAGTGACAAGCCTATCTCTTTACTGGGTAGTATTTAGGGCTTATGGAGAGCTTCATAATTTCCGTCGTTGATCCCTAGCAAATTCGTCACTAATTAACTAGGGATATTTTCCGTCGTTGATACCTGATTTTCTAGTAGTGAATATATTATTTCTAAAATCACAAATGTAACAAATTCTATGGCTAATAACTATTTGGAAAGTATCATACATGCTTCGTAAAAGGTTTATGGTAAAATATGAGCAGAAACATAACTTGATTTCATCCTAGAGATTAAAGAAATAGAGCACGTATATAAACTAACTCTTACAAAACCTAATTTATTCCTCTCACACAAACAGATTGAAACGAAGATGAAGAGATGAAAAATATATGAGGTAATGAACAAATTATACATGGCTGGTCCTTGTATAACATATAAGTAATGATGTATATATTCGTATCAATATGGGGCCCATCTTATCTTCACCTGTATTCCAAATACGTCTATATTCTAGTTTACACACTTGTGTCGGTGGGTCAAATGCATTTGAGCCTTTCGCAACATCTGTTCATGAGTTCTTTTGTCGAGGCTTTTGGTTAAGCGAGTGTTGGGGTAATGGTGTTACGGAAGGTGCCATGTGAACATATGTGGTAACTAAATCAAGACTCAATCCATGTCAAGATAAAAGTCCAACATTTAGTACGACTCTCATCTGTTGTTGACTCCAACTTCTGTATAAGTCTATTATCCTGCTAACAAAATTATAAAATCATATATATATATATATATATATATATATATATATATATATATATATATATATGAAAATTAAAAATTATAGAAGTAATCATATGTCATTAAATATTAGAAACCGCTTGCATTGGTCTGCATGTAATCTTAACGTGTATTGCAAGTCCAAAACATGTTCTACACATTTCGAACATGTTCTTCGTATTCCGGAAAATGTTAGTTATAACAAAAATCTTAAAATTAGACTACTAAAAGTATAAGAGTAAAAGACTTATCCGTAAAACAACCAAGTCATCATGATCGTCTTCCATATCTTAACTCTGAAATGTGTAGTCGTGCCCAGAATGTATCGGATTGGGTTTGTAAATCAAAATCCGGAATGTGTCGGAATAAAATCCAAAAAATGGTTTTGTAATTCGAAATCCGGAATAAGTTGTATTAGTTCGGAATAGGCATTTCAGAAAGGGAATATGACTTATCAAGGTAATTAACTTTTCGGTATGTTCACATCTGGGTAATTATCTTTTTTTTTGTACATATGTAGGTAACAAACTTTTTGGAAGTGTTCACATATGACCATTATGACCTGCTATAGCAGGTTAAATCATAGATGTGAAATTTTTCAACAAGTTTGTTACCTAGATGTGTAAAAAAAAATACAAAATGAACATTAAAAATTAAATTACATGAATGGTCCCTGTGGTTTGGGGGAATTTGTGGTTTTGGTCCATAATTTATTTTTTTAACTTAAATGGTCCCTACTATTTATTTTTGTTGCGCGTTTGGTCCCCGTCTTACCTAAAAATACTATTGTGCCCTTATTAATTTATTTTTTTAATTAATTTTCTTATCTATGTATTTATTTTATACATATTTAAAAAAAATTAATAGACCACACATATTTGTATCTCCTCAAATGATCTCTACTGTTTATTTTTAATTATTTTTTTTTAACTTGGATGATCTTTACTGTTTATTTTTGTTACGCGTTTCAGCGTTTGGTCTCTGTCTTATCTAAAAATACTATTTTTCCCTTATTAATTTTTTAAATTAATTTTCTTATTTATGTATTTATTTTTTATAAAAAAATTAATATACCCCACATATATGTATCTTATCACCATAAACCTGAAACCACATTTGAAAATTTTAATTTGAGTCTTACCATTCACCATCGCATCTCTGATCCTCCCCATCTTCTATTTCTTTTCCATCTTTAGTAACATCAACGTCTTCACCGTCCTTCTTTTTTTGGTACTTCAACTCTGGAGAACCAACACCATAACCTACTGTCTCTTCATATTTAGTGGGTTGTGGTGTTGTTTCGACGGAGTTGAAGGACCGAAAAAAGAAGTGATGATGAAGACGTCGATATCACTAAAGATGAAAAATAAATAGAAGTTGAGAATGATGAAAGATGGGATGGTGAGGAGATACAGATATGTGAGGTCTACTAATTTTTCTTAAACATATAAAGCATAAGTACATAAACAAGAAAATTAATTAAAAAAATTAATAAGGGCACAATAGTCTTTTTAGGTAAGATAGAGACCAAGTTCGTAACAAAATTAAATAGTAGGGACCATCCGAGTTAAAAAATTAAATTAATTAAAAAATAAATAGTATGGATCATCCGAGGAGATACAAATATGTGTGGTATATTAATTTTTATAAATATGTAAAAAATAAACATAGATAAGAAAATTAATTAACAAAAATAAATTAATAAGGGCACAATAATATTTTTAAGTAAGATGGGGACCAAACGCGCAGCAAAAATAAACAATAGGAACCATTTAAGTTTAAAAAAATAACTTAGAGACCAAAACCACAAATTTCCCCCAAACTACACGGACCATTCATGTAATTTAATTTTTACTTTTCGTTTTGTTCATATTTGGGTAACTATTTTTTTTGTACACATCTAGGTAACAAACTTGTTGAAAGCGTTCACATTTAGGATTTAACCTGCTATAGCAGGTCATAATGGTCATATGTGAACACTCCCAAAAAGTTTGTTACCTACATATGTACAAAAAAAAGATAGTTACCCAAATGTGAACATACCGAAAAGTTAATTACCTTGATAAGTCATATTCCCTTTCAGAAAGTATTTGATGGGTCGGCCTAGACATGCAATCGAAATAGACTTCGAATGGCCCATTCGAAATTATTTTGAAGAATAATTTTTATAAGGGTTAATTTTTTTTTTTTTTTTATAAATACACCAAAAAATAGTTGGATTATTTAATTTCTCTTTTTTTAATACTTCCAAGATTGAAAAAGAAAAAAAATGGAGGATTCAAAATTCTTTAACATTAAGTTTAGGGGCAAATTTACATGTTTTCCTGTACGGTGTAGTTGTTGGAACTAGTACAGACTTTTGACTTTGATTACGTAAGATGCTTTGGATTATTCGAGGAACTTTAAATAACATGACATGTCGCAATACTTTTTAAAATATATTATTTCAACCCCTCAATATTAAAATTTATACATTTAGTCCGTTCAAAATTTTCCATAAATTATCAAATTGTCAACTTAGATTTGATATGACGTTTCTTTTCCTATTATAAACTAATTTTACTTTGAAAAAAACAACTCAATCTAGATCGATGACGATCGCCCATATTCTAATTACTAATATGATATTTAAGGTGATATACCAAAACAAAACATAGCAAAGATTATTTTATGATATTAGGTTTTGTGATTAAATACAAGTGTTTATCGTCTAATTTCTGGTATTGTGTTATCAATAAATCATACATTTGATTTTATGAAACTTGTGTTACATATTATTCTGAAAATTAAACTCACCAATTTAAATCAATATAAAGTATAAACTCTTGGAGAATCTAAACATATAAGTTTATGAACTCAAAAGTCTATTAATCCGAGTCTATAAACCAAATTTAAAAGATCTCTATAAAACGTTTTTACCAAAATTCAATTTATGACAGCCTATATAAAACAAGCCATATGTGTATTTGTATAAAGAAAATATAACAATGACGTTTTTAGGCTATGGGTTCTTCACGAAGATGACGAATAATGGTGTATTTGGTGGTAGAAAACAGTTTTTATTTTCCAAGAAAATGTTTTCAGAAAATAGAATTGAGTTTACGCTTTCAATTTTCAATAAAATTTTTAGAAAACGCGTTTGGTTGAAACCGAGAGGGTTTTCATTTTCTATCTTAGAAATTTGAAAAACTTTGAAAACTGTAAAAATGACATTTCTAATTTACATACAATTTGGAAAACTGAAAATTTTCATTTTTTGGAAAATTTTGGAAAATTGAACGAACCAAACGTTTTCAAAATTTCCATTTTTTTTGGAAAATTTTACTAGAAAACTTAAAATTTTTCCACAATCAAACACACCTAAACTTCCTTTCATTTTCCAAAAAAAAAAAAAAAAAAAAAACTCTCAATTTCTCTATTCTCTTTTTCATAGAAACTAATACGTGGAATCAATTGCTATGACTACTTGGTAGTTTTTTTTTGATGATTTAGAAATTCAGTTGTCTATGGAGTGACAAGCAACATAGGAATATAGAGATAATTTACGATTCTATAATTAGACAATTGTTTTACAATTAGTATGTAAACAGAAACCATAAATATTGTCATAAAATGAGTTTCTTGGATTCAAAACCCAATAAATTTCATCCTTTAAAAAACAAAAACAAAAACACACACACTACACTAATAGGTGGAGATAAATTGTCTTTTTCCAATTTGATAAAAAGGAGCAATAATATAAGGGTCAATATTATTAATAAACTATTCAAATTGTTCAAAACACATCAATGAATTGAAAAAATGTTAGCAAAAGTTAAGTTAGTGTTATATTTGTTCAAAATAATCATGGTAACCTCTTATAGTCGTAAATTATTATAGAACTAACTAAGGTTATTTCTATAATTTATCCTATCTGAGGTAGTTAGTTAATTAGTCTAACAGTTCGGTAGTTAGTTAGAGCTTGTTTCTTCTTCATGTATATGTAATTGTTTAGCTGGTATTAAATAATTGAATTAAGTAAGATTCTCAATTCCATTCTCTCTTGCTTTGTTCAGTCAAACCAACATAGTATCAGGTTGGATGTGATTCATTACTTGGTATGTTCTTCGTTTTTCTTTCAATGGCTGAATCAAAATTTTCTGGTTTGTCTTCATCGGCCGTTGATCATTCAAGTCCTTACTTTGTAAGTTTATCTAATAGTCCAAGTTCTTTGCTCTTCAATTCACCTTTTGATGGTAATGGCATCAATTCATGGAAGAGATTCATGATCATTTCACTATCTGAGAAGAACAAGTTAGGGTTCGTATGATCAATCTCAAAACCTCTTCCTACTTCTTCTACTTACCCTGATTGGTAATTCTATGGTAATTAGTTCGATTCTTAATTCACTATCGAAAAACATATCGGAAAGTGTCCTTTTTCTTTAAACTGCTTTTGAGATTTGGAATGAACTCAACCAATGTTATGAACAATCAAACGAAGCTCTTTTGTATCAAATTCAACAACAAATCTATTCATTATCTCAAGGATCTGAATTTTTTTATCCTATTTCACAAAGTTAACAAAAGCTTGGGATGAACTTCGCATTATTCACAATTTTCCTCCGTGTTCATGTGAGTCGGCAACTGTTATTCACAAATTCATCCAAGAACAACATCTTATTCAGTTGTTAATGGGATTGAATGATAGCTACAAGATCCTTCGTGGAAAGATCTTGATGATGAAACGTCTTCCAAGTGTTTCCATTGTATATTCTATGATCATTCGATAAGAACAACAAAGTTGTATAACTAATAACTCTCAGATCAATATCGATTCGATTGTTATGAATGTTTCTTCTGAAAATCAATCAAACAAGAAGCATTTTGTTTGCAATCACTGCAAGAAAATTGGACACACAAAATCAAATTATTATCGATTAATTGGCTTTCCATCCAACTTCAAATTCACAAAGACAAAAAAGGATGAACGTAAATCAACGTTTCAAAATGCATCTACTTAGTTAGATCTTGTCATCTATGAAGAACAATATCATCATCTTCTTCAACTATTCAATGCTATCCATCGCTAAAAAGTTGTTTTTATCTGATTTTTCAAGTTCTGAAAAACTTAAGCACTCAACTAAAACGGTTTACTCAATATATTAAAAACACTTTCATTTAGTTTCTAATCCACATTTTCTTATGGTTAGTTACTATTTATATTCATATTCTAATAAAAGAATAGGTTTAATCTCCTATTGACAAGTGTCATATAATTAGAACACCTCATTAATGTTATACATTTCTTATCATGCCACTTGTCAACCTATTAATTATTCATTTCAAATTTCAAATTTCAAATTTTTTCACTCTAATTACATTAAACTAATAATTGATTCTTTTATTTAAATTTCAAATTTTAAATTTTTTCACTCTAATTACATTAAACTAATAATTGATTCTTTTATTTAAATTTTAAAATTTAAATTTTCCCACTCTAATTATATTAAATTAATAACATTAGATTGAAAAATAAAATAAAATAAAATAAATACATATTATAAGATGATATAACTTCATGTATTTATTTAAAATCAACGATTATAATTTTATATAACTAAAAAAATATATCTTAAATAATAATTTATTTAAATAATTAATTAATAATTTTGACTTTTTATATGAAAGTTTAATTAATTTTATAACCGTGGTTTTCACGGGTTATAAACTAGTGGATTAATAAAGTTGGTTACCAATTATTATGTAATTAGCAATGTTGGTCCAATATACTAATATTTTTCACCAATTCATGTACTACTATGTATGGTCATACATAAGCAAACACATAATTAGTTATTAATTATAATTGAGCTATGTAAGATTTATCTAAGGCAATTAAGCAAACACAATTATGATCAAAATTATGTTCTCCAACACAACTAAGTTTGTTACTTATATCACTTATCTAAGATGTGCTGAATCCTAGCTCTAGAAATTTAATGGTCACTATACTACTAGGTAAACAAGTTCATGTAATTTAATGGTCACTAAGCTACACTAAACTTGAATTTAAGCAACAAAGTTACAAACTTTAACATGCTAAGTAATGATAATCAAACACAAGCATAAATCCAACTTTATAAAATCTATAAAATAATAAATTAAACCATAGTTCTAAGGTTTCATCTAGCTAAACGAAAGTAAACTAGTTTAGCTACTCATAACTGAAATCAAACACACATGTTCATAAGAAATTGACATGACTAAATTAATACAAACCAAATGTAGAGTTAAATCTTCAAATTCTTAATCTTCAATTGATCTCTCCTTTTAAGGTATGTTTTTTTTGCAGGTTTTTGACCTTAAAATTCGAGTATCTCATAATATCCTCTCTCTAAAAGCTTTTTCAAGTGATAATGCAAAGGGATATATATATATATATATATATATATATATATATATATATATATATATATATATATATATATATAGTTTTCACAAAATTGTGGCTCACATCATGAGATAGGAGTCTTACGTCGTGAGCTTGGTATTAATCTGTATCATGCAAGGATTCTGGCTTCCGCATATTAATCTGTATCGTGCAAGAAACTCCCTCCTCAACTCACATCATGAGATAGGAGTCTTACATCGTGAGCTTGGTATCAAGTATCAACTCACCAAGTTTCAACAAAAAGTCGATGAAGCCATCTTTCTAGGACACTCAACCAAGTCTAAAGCTTACAAAGTTCTAATCGTAGAACTTGTGTACTTGAAGAAATATTTGATGATAATTTTATTTGGAATTTAGACCCTGCTCATGTTACAATTCATATCATGGAGTCTGTTGCCCGCCTTCTGGTTCTTCGGATCCTCAAATTATTCATGAAGTAGACTTTGATCGCTTGCTCATACCAATTGAAACTACTCTGGATTCAAAATCTTGATTAAGACCATCCTCATCGATTGAAGCTCCGATTTCTCACAATGTCTCTGGTTCGAACTTAACCTTTCCTCAATTTAATTCCGATCTATTTCTACCTTCTCAAGTCGAGCGGGAGAATAGTCATCCAACCCTCGAATCAAATGTTGATGGATTTCAAGATGCATTAGATCAATTTCCTGAATTTGATCCCATTTTGAACAACAATGAAGATGATGCCAACTTCTTTGACTTTTCGAACAATGACGACGCCGACATATCTAGTTTAGAATTTCAAGGGGAGCATCATCCTCAAATTCAAACTATTCATGGGGAGCAACACAACCCCATTGTTGATAACGGATCATCCGCTACATAAGAACTTCTGAGATTCTATATCTAAACAAATGATCATCTTCCAAATCAAGTCATTGGAAATATCAATACTGTTGTTCAAACTCGCTCTGATACCAATGTTCAAAATGAGTGTCACTTCTCAGCATCCATGTCAACGGTTAAACCAAAATCCATCAAGGAAGCGTTAGAACATGCTGATTGGATTATAGCCTTGCAAGAAGAGCTAGCAAATTTTGACAAAAATCAAGTGTGGACTCTTGTCCCTCCTCCTCAAGATCACCCTATTATTGGTAAAAGGTGGTTCTTCTGAAACAAACTCGACGACACCGAATTTATAATTAGAAACAAAGTGAGATTGGTGGCCAAAGGCTTTACTCAGATCGAAGGACTCGACTACGATGAGACCTTTGCTCTCGTTGGTCATCTTGAAGCCATCTGAATCTTTCTCGGTTATGCTGCTCCCAAAAGGCTTCAAAGTTTACCAAATGGACGTCAAAAGCACCTTCCTCAACAGTGAACTTGATACCGAAGTGTATCAGTAACAACCCCTAGATTTGTAAATCTTTTATATCCAAATTAGTGTTACAAACTTCAAAAAACTGTTTATGGCCTCAATCAAGATCCACGTGCCTGGTATGAGACTCTCACTAATTTTCTAAAGTGTTCCAATTTTCAAAGAAGAATTATTGATCCTACACTATTCTGAAGATCGAATGGAAACCATCTCATGTTAGTCCAAATATATGTTGACGACATCATCTTTAGATATACTGATTCAACGATGGTTGTTGATTTTGCAAAGTTAATGGTTAGTCGATTCCAAATGTGCATGAATCGTGAATTAAGTTTCTTCCTCGGACTTCAAGTCAAGAAGAACAACATATGAGTCTTTATTCATCAAGAGAAATATATTTCCGAACTTCTGAAAAAGTATTCAGTACACAACTGTGCCTCTACAAAGGTTCCAATGGGTTTTGGACACAAGATATTCTCGGACCCATCAGGTGTTGCTGTTGATCAAAAAAAGTATAGAGGAATGATTGGATTGCTACTCTACCTCACCGGAAGTTTTCCGGACATTTTGATCTCTACATATATGTGTGCTAGATTTTAGGTTAATTTGAAGATGTCTCATCTTCTGTCTGTCAAGAAAATATTCTGATATCTCAAAGGAACAAAGAACCTCGTAATTTGGTATCCGGAAAAGAAAAGTTTCCTTCTTTAAGCCTCTTCTGCCTCAAACTATAGAGGACTTCAACTGGATAGAAAAAGCACATCTGGAGGTTGTCAAATTTTGGGTGGAAGATTGGTTAGCTAGTCATTCAAGAAACAGAACTGTACTACTCTTTCAACGGCCGAAGTAGAATACATTGTTGCTGCAAGATGCACTCCGCAAGATGAAATTTCAGCGTATGGACTATGGTTACCGATTTCAAAATATCCCAGTGTATTGTGACTCTCAAAGTGAAATTACGATCTCTCACAATCCAATTTAGCACTCCATGACGAAGCACATTGACATTTAGTACCATTTTATTAAAGAGCATGTTTTAAAAGGTAATATTAAGCTCATTTTTGTTACATCTATGGATAAAATTGATGATGTCTTTACTAAGGCATTAGACGAAACTAAATTTAATGGATTTATAAACAAAATGTTATTGATGATGCCTGATCCACAATTCTTCCAAGAGGCTTGTACTCTCTAATAGAAACATTAGAATGTAAAGCAATTCCTAAGTCAAATTATTTTCTCTTCCGAATTGTTTCCTTTCGAAAAATATAGGATCATTATATGTATTTTTTTTATCTAACCGCTTCTTTTAGTTTTAAGTTGTTTCAGCCTTCCTAATCAATTGAAGTTTTGACCAATATTGTTACATCCGATTACTTGAAAAATTCCATTTCTAGAGTATGTGTAAACTACAAGCATATGTTATGAAGCTCATATCAAAATTAAATCTGAAATGGTAATGTGACTTCATCTCTTATCTTCTTCCAAGCTATGTTCCTTCGTTTCTCGAAATCTCAAATGTTTTGAAACTAGTCCTCTAAGATCTTCATGCATTTTTACCTCTGATATTCATTTTGAGTCTGTGCCATCTCGAACTCTATATTACATACTAAATGATATGTTTATATTCTTTCCAAAGTATCTTTTGACATCTCATCCTGGAATCTGATTTTTCTTAGATGCTCAGCAATAAAAGAATTTGAAGGTTATCATTTAAGTTTTTATTTCGAAATGTTTTCTCATTAATATATTAACGATAATTTTTCTTCATGATTATCCATTTAATTATATTTAAACGTGCTTTGGAACACGTTCCAATAAAGCAATTGAGTCAAATCAGAAAACGACAGTTTTTTCTTTTGAACAAACAAACATCCTATCTTTTGTGTGCTATAGTCATTCAAGAAACCTTTTTAGGAAATGCATTTAATGCAACTCATTTCATGTTCGGGTGTCATCATTCCTTTCTTCGACCCGAACCATAATTTCCAACCTATAAAAGGATTTTGAATCCTCATTGTTCCTACTTTTCACTTTTTGCTATCGGCTTCCTAGACCCTTTCTCTATGTACTTTGTACTTCAAGCTCTCAAACATTCATCAATGGAATCTTCTCAAACTACTCCTCAAGTTTCCAAATCATCATCAAAGATGAAATCTTCAAAGGGTTCTTCCTCATCTTCATCCACTGAGATCATCCTCACAGAATCTACTCAACCGTTCTTAGTTGATCCCATGGATTATGATGAATCCATCTACATCATGATCGAGTTCATCTTCTACCACCCTATAGCAGTTCCTCTCACCAAAATTCCCAACCCTAAACTTTCTCTTCGCATTCTTTACAAGGCTTTTGAACGTATCAAGATTGAAGATGATGTACTGGAGGTGAAGTTTGCTGATGATTAAATCATTCCTCCCCACAAGAACACCTTCAATAAGGAGATCGACATTACAGAAAACCCCAAAGGTTTTCATTTTCAAGAACTCACGACTAAAGAGTTTCAGTCATTTCTTAATTGAATTAGGTTTAATGGGGAATTCAAGGAAAATGAGTTCAAGAAGTCTTTTATTCCTAGCCTTTGGAGTGTACTGATGCATATAATCCTTCGAGGATTGTACGACAAACATGGTGGTACAGACACCGTGAAAAAGGACAGGTTGTTGTTCGGGGCAGAAATGGCATCGACAAATTACTCGCACGGTAACCTGGAGTGCCGCAATATAATGGTTGGTCCTGGAGGGTTGAATGCTCTATATGGGTAATGTTGTGCCCTTTCTAACACCAATTGGTTTTAGATCAATTGGTAGCACTAGTGCTCAATAAGTGGTATCAGAGCCAGTGGAGAGGGTTCGATTCTATCAGGGAGCAATTTCCGAGGGGGGATTATTGGGGGGTCAGAAATGGCATCGACCAAGTACTCGCATGATGGCTTGGAGTGCCGCAATCGAATGCCTAGTCCTGGAGGGTTGAATGCTCTATATAGATAAGGTTGTGCCCTTTCAAACACCAATTGGTTTTAGATAAACCGGTAGAGCTAATGCGCAACAGTTGTATGTGTTGGATTAGGTGTTTAAGCCCATAACTATAATTGGTATGTACGTGACCCTAGAGTAGCATGGTCCATTACGGGTTGCATATCACCAGGAAAACTTGATAGGATGGATGCTTGAGTAAGAGGTCACTTATGATTTATTAATATATTATAAGTTCTAATATATTAATATGAAATCATATTATTTAATCAGTAATCATCAAGAATTAATTTGGAATTAATTATGTGATCAAAAGAGACTAATTAAATATATGGGGATTGAATTGGTAAATCAATGATTCTTATAGTGTGGTCCAATTGTTATTTAGGATGGGCTAAACCAATATGGTAGTCCATGGATAGTCCATGGATGTTTAACACATGGAGCCTAAGTAATATGAAAGGTCATGGGCATTAGGGTTTGCATGGATGTAACCCTAGACTTTGCCACATTATAAAAGGATTCCCTTAGCACCCAAAATTGGGGACTAGAGTTCTTGGAGTTCATTAGAGCTGATTTTGGAGCTAGCAACATCTCTCACAAGTTTGCCTTCTTCCTAGGTGTGATGTGAACCGTTTGAGGCATCACACTTCGGGTGCTAACTTCTTAAAGCCCAAATTCAACACGTTCTACAAGCTACATAAAGAGGTAAACTCTTAACTAGTATTTTATGTTGTTTATGTTAATTGTATGCTAGTTGTAGGCTTAATGTTTTGTAAACAATATTGCATGTATAATTAGAGAAAACATAGATCCAACGCATTTAGGGTTGTATGTGCACTATAGAATGTTGTAGTATACTAAAATCCAACAATGGTATCAGAGCCATTTGTTGTATTCTTTTATATTGATGTAAATGTTTGATTTTCCAAGTTGAAAAAAAAAACACGATGTTTGTCAAATGTTAAGATAATTACTTGATTTTATGAAAAACTAATTATTTGTAGAATTTGAATCGTTTTACTACAAGAGTTGAATTAGGTCAATTTATTAAAAGATAGAATGATATGATTATTTTAATTTTTTTTAAAGTTTGATCTAAATGTTTCTAAAGAGTTACAACTTTTTTCATAAAATTTTGGAACTCAAAAGTCTTTTTTAAAAGTTATGATTCTAAGAGTTTTGAAACTTCCATAAGTTATGGATGTGAAAAGTCTCTTTTATGTAATTCTAAAAGTTTTCAAGAGTTACAAAACTTGCCCTCAAGTTTTGGATTTTGAAAAGTTTTTTTATGAGACATTGAATTCTAAAACTAAAGTTATTTGAAAAGTTTTCAAAAGTGTAACTCATAGGTTCATAACTTAATAATAAATTAAATAGTTTTAATATGTTTTAGCATCTTGATATTTTGAATAATTCATATTACATCTTTATGGACTTTCTTAACCGTTAATTAAAGTTTTTAATTAAAAGAGAATTAAGAATTTCATAATGACATGGTTTAAGTTTAATCAAATTAAGAGTATAATTTAATTAATAGATTAAACCACTTAGTATTTTTAAATTTTAAAATACACCCTTATACTATTATAATATTAAAAGGTTAACATATTATATGTATAAGTAAAAAATCGGTCTTACCGTTAGTAGGCCTCATTCACGAAGCCGGTCTATAAGGGGGGTGTAAGGTTACAACCTATAAAATAGCAATTTAATGGGTGTCCACTCTCACCCACCACTTCCTTGACTGGTGGAGAGATGTTAGATGAATGGTTATGATAGGACATTAAATCTCATTAAAAGTATAATGAAAATACCAAGCAACAAAACATTTATAAATTCCCAATCTTAGTTACTTAGGAAAAATGTGAATTTGGTGCTAACCCATTAAATTGCACTTTGCACCTTGTTAAGTCATTAGTGGAACGTGTGTGGTTAACCGACACACTAATCTGGGACTGAAAATGTGTGGCAAAGGGTAGCTTGATGTTAATCATAGATCAATGGAGCGTGTGTGGTTAACCGACACATTGATTAGGTGATCTGTAACATTAAGTGTACCATGCTAATTTGCATGGTTATTCACACCTTGTTTGTGATCCTCGGCATCCCAGTCACAAACTTGAAGGGAACAATCGAGATTTAAACATGCCATTGAAAAGTTCAATGAATCTCAAAATATCTAGGAATTTTAATTCATTTAAAACGTAATAATCAATTTTGTTTTTCATGTTGAAAATTGGTAATCGTCATTTACCTACCAACAAGTAGTTTGCAATTGGATTACGACATCCCTCTTCCGAATAATGAGTTATTGTGTTGGGTCCTAGCATTAATATTTCATTTGGGTGTTATATTAAGGACTTAAATCAACTTAACTTGAATTTCTCCCTTGCAGATGTCTAGTTCAGAAAACTATGGTGTCACACCCCAAACCGAATTGGCGTAAACATTCAGGGGTGGAGGACGTCATGTACAGTATCATAACAATGCATAATAGTAAAACAAGCAACAACATCCATTGCATTAATAGAATAGTTAAATATACGTGTGTTCTTTAGTAAGGTTTAAATGACACCAAAAATGTATCATCAAAATAATGACGAGTCTTAAATCCGCCCCGTCCTTCAACAGTTGCATGGGTGTACCTATATTACTGGTTCCCTGAGAATACAAGTTATTTTGAAAGAGAGTATCAGCATAAAATGCTGGTGCGTTCATAAGTGTTTAGTGACATTTAGTAGTAAAAATATTCAAAATGTTTGTGTTAAAACCTTGAAAAGTTTGTAAAGTTTTCCCAGAAAATCCTATATTTCCTACTTTATAACTAAAGTAACCTTCTACCCGAGGCCCGACTGTTTTACATGTTTGCTCTCGTATAATAATGTAATGTTTGTATATATACTTGGAATAGTATGGAAAAATATAGTAGTACTTTATATCTGTGTAAAAGTATATTTCTCCCGTTTATTACTATCACCTATTAGGAAAAACATAATGTTTTAACTCAGCAGTGACACTACTGAAATATGAGATGATAAAAATAAAGACTCATAGTCATATTTAATGTACTATACTCCTTGGAGAGTCTTATTGCCTTTAATTATGATTTGGTTAATTAAAGGTTTAGATGTGAATTAGTTGTAACCATGCTGATTCACGGTTGTATACCCGACGACCTTCTAGCGTCATAAAATAGTAAGGTGACATTTTGTCACCCCTTGGCCTTACCGGCTAGGACTGTAGCTAACAGTCGGGGTGTGGGAGTGACTGTCCCATATAGATCTATACACACAATGCTCACTCTCCCTCCACGAGACTTTGGTTACAAATGTGATACAATAATGTATTGTTGTATCATGAAGTAGTATTTCACATTTTAGTTATCGTGTTCTTAATGTACTTGTATATATATATATATATATATATATATATATATATATATATATATATAGCATGGATTTGTGTAGATTTATATAGTGAATTTATATATATATATATATATATATATATATATATATATATATATATATATATATATATATATATATATATATATATATATATATATATATATATATATATATATATATATATATATATATATATATATATAACATGGATTGTAAAGTCACCACCACCAACACAACTGTATAATCAGAGGGGACACAAGAAGGCAAAGTGTCCGAGTCTAGCAGCTGTCACACCCCCGAACCAGACGGTTGAAACGTCCGAGGGCTCTTGTGACTTAAATTGAATACCATCACAATGAATATACATGAATCATAACATAAATCATCACCATGCATTAAAATATTACAACTGATATTGTTTACATCCAGTACTTTGTTTTAAACATTAAAAAATCATAACATAATTGTCTGATAGATATCATAAGCAAAACACCCTGACATTACTTGGTACTTATTCTTCGGTTTACCTGTTACCTGAGAATACAAGTTAATTTTGAAAAACATCAACATATGAAATGTTGGTGAGTTCATAAGCAATGTTGTGATAAAATGATTTTGTGTAGTTTGTAAAACCCAAAAAATCCGATATTTTCTGAAAAGATCATTGTTTATAAAAAGTGTGAAAATCCGTAAATATATGCTTGTTGATTTTTAAAACATGTATAAATGTTGAGCTTTAGTATTAATCACACAAGTGAAAATGTTGAACTTCCCAGGAAAACCCGATGTTTTCCCAATACATAAAATATAGTGATTTCTCAATTGTTATACCATTACGACGAATGATTTTGATTTCTCGGGTGGCGCTGGATTAATTTGGGTTGTGAGTTATTATACCCACGCATTAGAAAATGACTAGTTTATAACTACAGTTTTCGAATGATCCTTAAAGGCGTCGCCTGTTACTACTCACTTAATCCACGACCATGGTTACTCTTGATTTACGTCCTGAATCTGTTTACCTTGATTACTCGTAAGCCTAATAAACAAGGAAAAGGGGAGTACGAAGTCCCATTATTTCCGTGAGTTAGTTTAGGCTATCAGGAATGCGTAAAGGCACGTTGGCCCAACTCGTATTTGATTTCTTGACCTCACTAGCAATACTAATGGGCCACTAGGGCCCAATAGCACATCATAGCCATTGAAAGTCCTTTTACATGAAATCGGGTCATAGGAGGCCCAATAGCACGTAAGCATATTCCCTTAGGACCCAAAGATCATGTTAATGGGCTAGCAAGGCCCAACAAGCATGATTTAAAACTTCCAAGCCCAAAGTTTGTAAATTTGCTCATTGTCGTTATCACGTATTTATTTAGATGGGTTGGTTCAACGCTTGTTGTTTTGTATTGATTCGAGACCGAATCACTTCGTTTGTAACGATATTTGTTGTTGAAAGTGTATTTGTTTTTCGTTTCGTTAGTATTTGTGGGTTTTGTATTTTGTATTAATGATTTAATTTGTTTAAAAGTGGGATTTGACATTTTCACTACCCTTCTTTTATAAAAATAACACTTTTGGTCCTTTTATATAAAAGAATTACATTTTTAATCCTTAAAACATTTTCTTGACACTTTTGTATCATTTATTTGATGAAAACACAGTTTTAACCCACAATTTATTTTGTGGATAGCTTCAGCCCACCCAGAATGGTGATTCTCGGTTAGAACCCCATTTTTCACAACTTTTACAGTTTTGGCCCAAAATCTTAAAACTTTACATTTTTGGTCCTTTTTGATAGTGAAATCATTTTTGACTCCTAAAATGACTTTGTTATGCTATTTACCCCCTGTTTTATCGAAAATTTCATTTCAGCCCCTAAGGTTTATCATTTTTCGCATTTTGAGGCTTATTGGGCCGAAAAGCCCAAAATTAGCCCATTAAGCTAAAAATTTACATTTTAAGTCCCTTGAAAGTTTTATTATTCAGAAAAATGATTATAGAAACTATTTTGATACTTTTGACCCTCAAGAAACCGTGATTCCGAACTCAGACAGCACTTCGTTATCTCAAAACAATTTTCCTTGACAAAACCTAGTATCAATACCACTAGGGTTTAGTTTTTAACGTTAACTACGACTAATTAATAGTCTAGCTATTATTACTATTATATAAGCGTTAAATAACACTCAATATAACTCATAATAATAGCCCAAATAATTATTTTAAGGTCCTAATAATGTTACTATAATTAAATAAAATCTATATTAAATATAGTATAGGCGTAGCTCACTTACAGCGAGTTTTTATTAAAAACCGGGCTTCGCTGGAGCAGCGTTTCCAAGCCGAAAGCTTTTCTTCTCGGAGCCGTCGGGCGCTCCGGGGCTTTCTTCTCGTGCTAGGGAGGTTCCGTAGACTTGGGAGGGGTTTAGGGAGGCTAGAGAGAAGTTAGAGAGAGAAAGAGAGGCTTATGGTGTGAAGAAAATATGAGGAGTTCACCCTTGTATTTATAGGAGTTTTATAGTAAAGTAGTCTCTAACCTTCGTCCGTAACTTTTGCATACGAGCTCCGTTTTTGTCTGTCTTTTTACCGTTGAGATCCTATTAACGAGATCTTCAACTTTCATTTAGACCTCGTTAGCTAATTCTCATTCTATCTCGGATTTACAAAACTGTATCGAATTCGCCGCGCTCGAAAAGTAGAGACTAAGCTTCGTCCATAACTTTTGCATACGGGTTCCGTTTTTGTCTGTCTTTTTACCGTTGAGTTCCTATTAATGAGATCTTCAACTCTCATTTAGACCTCGTTGGCTAATTCTCATTCGATCTCGGATTTACAAAACTGTATCGAATTCGCCGCGCTCGAAAAGTAGGGACTAAGCTTCGTCCATATCTTTCGCATACGAGCTCTATTATCGACGTTCTTTATATCTACGCGTTGGTATTTACGAGTACTACAACATTCATTTAGATCCCGTCGGCTAAAAATCGACCGATCTAAAATTCAGATTTCGGGCTGTGCACTGCTATGCTAAATCTTAGAAAAATCATAACTTCCTCATACGAAGTCAGATTTGGGCGTTCTTTTTACGGATTTTCTCATTTTAATATACTCTACGACTTTGGTTTAGATAACTAAGGCTAAAAAGTCTTCTATCATAAATTCACTTTTTACGCTTCCCGGTGCCGTGCCGGTTTTGCCGTAAAACTTCGATGAGCCATAACTTCTTCGTTATAACTCAGATTTTGGCGTTCTTTATATGTACAGAAACCTTGTGACATATACTATAACTTGGTTAAAATTATTTATTCTAAATAATATTTTGCCGAAAAGTCGTTTTCGACCCATATTGTCTCTAAATTGACTTGCCCGGATCTACGGGCGTTACAGAAACTCACCTTGAGTTGTAGTTTCGGTTTTTGAAGAAGATTGGGAGAAGTTTGGTGCTATTTTCAGCCCTAGCAAGTTTCTTGGATGGATCTCGAACTTAGGGTGTTCTAAGATGCAAGATCATGAACTTGAATGGATTAAGAGACGATTTTTGATGAAAGGAAGTGAGTTCAAGCATGGATCATACATAAACTTACCTTGGATGATGATTTTTGTGGAAGAATCTCTTTGAAAGCCTCTTATATATCGAAAATTTGGAGAGAAATTCTTGAGAGAATTTTTGAGTGAAGTGTGGGTGTGTTTGTTTGGTTTCGGCCAAGAGGAAGAAAAGGAGAAGAAGAAGAGAGAGGGTGATGGGATTGTTGCATGGAATTATGAGAGCTTGCATGGAAGTCCATTAGGTAAAAATGAGTTGGCACCAAAAAGTCAACTCTTCCTTTCTTTGTGGGCTTGGGCCGAAAATGGAGAGGGAAAGAGAAAATTTTTGGGCTTTGAATGATTAAGCCCATTTTATGGTTAAGTTAGGTGATTTTTGGCCCAAATAAATAATAATATGATTTTTATGACCTATTAGGGCTAAATTAAATTGATTGTGACCCATTAAGGCCCTTTTAAGTTAACCTAGTGTATTTTGGGCTCCTAAAGCCCAAAAGTATTATGGTTCATGTATATGAGTCCAATTAGGGCCCATTTGAGAGCTCTAGGTTCAAGATAGTCAAATTGGAAGCTTATTGGCCCATTTGGTCCAATAAGGAAATCCTAGTCCAGAATGGACTTAAACCGGGATTTCTAGGGTTTCCAATTCTTTGTTGAATATTTGCAGTACTTGTATGAAGTTTTTGATTGAAGTTTGTTGTTATTGGAAATAAGCATCTTACATGCTTTCACATTGTCGGTTCACATTTGTTATCATTGTTCCATGTTTACTAGGCATCGAATTTCTTAGTTGTGACATCATCCCCCTGTTAGAGGGAATTTCGTCCCAAAATTCTTTTGAAAGCTAGATTTGAGAATGCGAGAATAGGTGAGGGTACTTTTTCTTCATCTGGTCTTCGTGTTCCCATGTGAATTCTGGCCCACGCTTAGCGTTCCACCGTACCTTCACAATTGGAATGTGACTTTGCTTAGTACGCTTCACCTCCCTGTCCATGATTTCGATTGGTTCCTCAACGAACAGGATGTAATGCCCGTAGATCCGGGCTAGTCAATTTAAAGGCAATAGGGGTCGAAAATGACTTTTCGACAAAAGATTATTTAGAATAAATATGCTTAACCAAGTTGTAGAATATGTCACAAGGTTTCCGTACATATAAAGAACGCTGAAATCCGAGTTATAACGATCAAGTTATGGCTCGTCGAAGTTTTACGGCAAAACCGGCACGGCACCGGGAAGCGTAAATAGCGAATTTACGATAGAGCGAGATTTATCCTTAGCAATCTAAATGAAAGTCGTAGAATATGTTAAACTAAGAGCGTCGATAAAAAGATCGCCCAAATCTGACTTCGTATGAGGAAGTTATGATTTTTCTAAGGTTCGGCTTAGTTGTGCACGACCCGAAACTCGAATTTTAGTTCGAGCGGTTTTTGGCTTACGCGACCTAAATGAGAGTTGAAGATCTCATTATTAGGAACTCAACGGTAAAAAGACAGATGAAAATGGAGTCCGTATGAAGGAGTTATGAATTCTTCGCGGTCATTTAACAGTCTAAACGTCTCCTACTGTTAAATTTGAGATCGGTCAAGAATTAGCCGACGGAGTCTAAACGGAAGTTGTAGATCTTGATTTTACCTATGCGTTGATATAAAGAACGTCGAAAACGGAGCTCGTATGCGAAAGTTATGATTTTTATAAGTTTGAGGGCTGATACGCGATAGGGGGTGACGTGGCACCACCAGAATTGGACACGTGGCACCACCAGAAGGCCACCACATGGACCAACTTGGCGAGTAGGTCCCCCCTTAGTTGGCGAGTCCACCAGTCAGGCCTCCTATAAATAGAGGTGTCGGGCATTCACTTCTCTTCACACCTCTCCAACATTCTTTCTCTCTCTAGTTTCTCTCTCTAGCCTCCCAAACCCTACCTAAAGCCTAGGTAAACCCCCTAGCACCCGAAGGAAGCCCCGAGGCTCCCGGAGTTTCGAGAAAAGAGCCTTTCAGCTCGGGAAAAGCTGCTCCAGCGAAGCCCGGTTTTGCGAAAAACCCGTTGTAACTGAGCTAAGCCTACGCTATTTTTAATATAGCTTCTAATTAATAATAGTAACATTATTAGGACCTTAAAATAATTGTTTGGGCTATTATTATGAGTTATATTGAGTGTTATTTAACACTTATATAATAATAATAATAGCTATACTATTAATTAGTCGCGGTTATCGTTAGACTAAACCCTAGTGGTGTTGATACTAGGTTTTATCGAAGGAAATTGTTTTGAGAGTATCGAAGCGCTGTCCGAGTGTTGAGTCACCACCTATCAGGTGAGTGCATAGTTCCCTTTCATCTTACACATAGATATGAAGTATTTTAATATAAATTACGTGCGGTGTGTGCATATTGTCTGAGAGGTGATATAGACTATGAGGTGTGGGTCAGAGGTGTACGATGTGAGAAGCCTTCTTCCCAAACGATGTCCCCGTCATTCAGCAGAGTATGTATGACAACCACAGACTATCCTAGATAGTCCAGTGGAACACTAGCAGGCTCGCAACTTGTAGGTGTTGTGAACGATGTGTTCACCCGGTGTACTCTAAACCTTGGTGATCATGCAGACTTGATACCTAGACCCTGGCGATCATGCAGACTTGGTGCCAAAACCCTGGCGACTATGCAGACTTAGTGCCTATTGTATAAATTCTGGCGACTATGTAGACTTAGTGCCTAAACCCCGGTGACGATGGACTACGTGCCGATTCCTTAGGATGATCCTTAGGAATGCATGAACGAGGAATAGTTGATTCTTAGGGTAGATCCTTAGGAATAAAACAGATAATGGGGATGGGTAATTGGGTTGATTGTTTGATTGTTTGAAAATAACAATTATATTATTGTGGGTTGAAAACCCTATGTACTCACCAGGTTTCCCAACCTGACCCACTCAGTTTATTTATATCACAGGTGTTGATACGAAGTGACATTACACTGAGAGATTTAAAGAGATGTAGATCATTAGTGTAAATAATTGTAAGTTCTGTTTATGCTTATGTTTCTGTATTAACGATGACATCCCAAATGTTTTAAGATGAATAAAAATACGTTTCTTCGAAAATGTTTTAATAACGTATTTATCGTGTTTTTCTGGGAACAAATTCCGCAACCTTTTTATAAAATGAAGTACTCTGATTTTCATAAAGCATAAACAAAATCGGTCTTTTCTGGCCGTGATTTTGGGGATGTCACGGTTGGTATCAGATTATTAGTTTAAGCGAACTAGGAATATGGAGTTATTTCTAGACTTAAACTTAGAATGCTAAGCAATGATTGTGAGGAGTGTGTTTAATAAAATTTAGGTAATACTCCTGAATAGACACAAGCACTAGCTTATTTAGGGAAAATTCCTAACATGCTTTTATGTGCCAAATGATTTATGATATGCATTATATGATCGGATCTATGGTCTGTTGCCGACCGGATCTGGAAATTTTATGTGCTCAGGTTTCTAAACGTTTAATTACGATATTAGAACTAGCATGTAAATTTTTGGAGTAATAAGGAGGAATACGTGTCTAATTCTTCCTCTATCTATATTCTCGTCTCGATACACCAAAAGCTTTCTTTGGAGAATAGAATGTCATGATAAGGACTCATAGAGAATTGAGTAAGTGGATGAAATGAAAGGGCTTACTATAGTGAATGACACCTATCGGAAGATATCATAAGAGTGGTATCCTTCCTTTAGAATATGTCATGCAGTACATTTGGAATACAGTACATCCGAAGTACACCTTCGATTGGCAGGAGGATGGAATGATTGGTGTAATTCATGAAGTTGACCCATCGTATGGTATTTCCACCGAGCTGAAGCAGAATTGATGATTGAAGATACGCATAGAAGAAGTCCTAGTAGAGTCTAGGGAAAATTTTGTGATTTTTTGGACACATTTTTATGTGTTAAAAAAAATTGTTTTGTGATAATAACTTGGGAAACTGCGAGACAATACTTGGGACGAGTATGAGTAGGTGTGAAAGGTAGTAGATGCATATACTACCGGATGCACAGGACTCACGCTTGGATCAGGGAAAGTCACAAGGTTACCAAGAAGCTAGTAAATGATTTCGCTTTATTCAAGCATGTCGTTACCATCATTTCGGTAATGACTAAAAAGATTGTTGATATTCCGACCCAAGTGGTCATATCAAATTGAGTCCGACTACGATGAGTATGTTACGTGGTTCAGGGAACCAAGTTTGATGTAGCGTCCGACTTAAACCAAACGATTGAAATCAAAGCGATCAATAGAAGTATCGCGCTCGTTGTTAAAGAAGTTGGTAGCTAGAAATGCTACATGTTAAAGTGTGATTATGTCACATTAGAATATGAAGGAAGGCATAATCTGTTTTAGAATTTAACTCTAAGTGACCTAAGTCTAAACGTGCATCACATGATGATAGGTCATAATTTGGAGTCTAACCTGAGGTAGAGAGCAGATGCACGATCAAGTACTGCTTACAGTCAATAAGTCTAAGAGATGGACTCGAAGGAATAAAGAAGTTACAATTATTACCTAGGATGAAGAGATAACGTATGGAATCATTATACTGTCCTATTTCGTTGATGATTCCGGGACGTAATCATCCTAAGGGGGAGATAATTGTAACGCCCGTACATCCGGGCTAGTCAATTTAAAGGCAATAGGGGTCGAAAATGACTTTTTGACAAAAGATTATTTAGAATAAATAATCTTAACCAAGTTGTAGAATATGTCACAAGGTTTCCGTACATATAAAGAACGCCGAAATCCGAGTTATAACGAAGAAGTTTTGGCCCGTCGAAGTTTTACGACAAAACCGGTACGGCACCGGGAAGCGTAAATAGTGAATTTACGATAGAGCGAGATTTATCCTTAGCAATCTAAACGAAAGTCGTAGAATATGTTAAACTAAGAGCGTTGATAAAAAGAACGCCCAAATCTGACTTCGTATGAGGAAGTTATGATTTTTCTAAGATTCGGCTTAGCAGTGCACGACCCGAAACTCGAATGTTAGTTCGAGCGGTTTTTGGCTTACGCGACCTAAATGAGAGTTGAAGATCTCATTATTTAGAACTCAACGGTAAAAAGACAGACGAAAACGGAGTCCGTATGAAGAAGTTATGAATTCTTCGCGGCCATTTAACATCGGTCGAGAATTAGCCGACGGAGTCTAAACGAAAGTTGTAGATCTTGATTTTACCTATGCGTGGATATAAAGAACGTCGAAAACAGAGCTCGTATGCGAAAGTTATGATTTTTATAAGTTTGAGGGCTGATACGCGATAGGGGGTGACGTGGCACCACCAGAATTGGACACGTGGCACCACTAGAAGGCCACCACATGGAGCAACTCGGCGAGTAGGTCCCCCCTACTCGGCGAGTCCACCAGTCAGGCCTCCTATAAATAGAGGTGCCGGGCATTCACTTCTCTTCACACCTCTCCAACATTCTTTCTCTCTCTAGTTTCTCTCTCTAGCCTCCCAAACCCTACCTAAAGCCTAGGTAAACCCCCTAGCACCCGAAGGAAGCCCCGAGGCTCCCGGAGTTCCGAGAAAAGAGCATTTCAGCTCGGGAAAAGCTGCTCCAGCGAAGCCCGGTTTTGCGAAAAACCCGTTGTAACTGAGCTAAGCCTACGTTATTTTTAATATAGCTTCTAATTAATAATAGTAACATTATTAGGACCTTAAAATAATTGTTTGGGCTATTATTATGAGTTATATTGAGTGTTATTTAACACTTATATAATAATAATAATAGCTATACTATTAATTAGTCGCGGTTATCGTTAGACTAAACCCTAGTGGTGTTGATACTAGGTTTTATCGAAGGAAATTGTTTTGAGAGTATCGAAGCGCTATCCGAGTGTTGAGTCACCACCTATCAGGTGAGTGCATAGTTCCCTTTCATCTTACACATAGATATGAAGTATTTTAATATAAATTACGTGCGGTGTGTGCATATTGTCTGAATACTTGCTGTCTATGCTGGGTGAAAGATTTTATACATGTTTTAAATGATTTAAACTATATATGTATTTTATATCTACGAAAATGTTGGGGTAAAACATGGGTAGATATAATAGATGAAATATAAGTTGGATGATGAGTTGAGAGGTGATATAGACTATAAGGTGTGGGTCAGAGGTGTACGATGTGAGAAGCCTTCTTCCCAAACGATGTCCCTGTCATTCAGCAGAGTATGTATAACAACCACGGACTATCCTAGATAGTCCAGTGGAACACTAGCAGGCTCGCAACTTGTAGGTGTTGTGAACGATGTGTTCACCCGGTGTACTCTAAACCTTGGTGATCATGTAGACTTGATACCTAGACCCTGGCGATCATGCAGACTTGTTGCCAAAACCCTGGCAACTATGCAGACTTAGTGCCTATTGTATAAATTCTGACAACTATGCAGACTTAGTGCCTAAACCTCGGTGACGATGGACTTCGTGCCGATTCCTTAGGATGATCCTTAGGAACGTATGAACGAGGAATAGTTGATTCTTAGGGTAGATCCTTAGGAATAAAACAGATAATGGGGATGGGTAATTGGGTTGATTGTTTGATTGTTTGAAAATAACAATTATATTATTGTGGGTTGAAAACCCTATGTACTCACCAGGTTTCCCAACCTGACCTACTCAGTTTATTTATATCACAGGTGTTGATACGAAGTGACACTACACTGAGAGATTTAAAGAGATGTAGATCACTAGTGTAAATAATTGTAAGTTCTGTTTATGCTTTTGTTTCTGTATTAACGATGACATCCCAAACGTTTTAAGATGAATAATAATACGTTTCTTCGAAAATATTTTAATAACGTATTTATCGTGTTTTTCTGGGAACAAATTCCGCAACCTTTTTATAAAATGAAGTACTTTGATTTTCATAAAGCATAAACAAAATCGGTCTTTTCTGGCCGTGATTTTAGGGATGTCACACAGTAGATTCTCGTTGATTTCAATTTATTCAAGGGGAATGACGAGAGTTTCATCGGATAGGCACTTCTTTAAATTGGAGACATGGAACACAGGGTGTACGCTGCTAAGCTTAGCGGGTAGCTGCAGACTGTAAGCCACCGGACCAATTCAATCAAGAATCTCGAAAGGTCCAATGTATCGTTGAATCAATTTTCCCCGTTTTCCAAAACGAATAACTCCTTTCCAGGGAGAAACTTTTAACAGCACTCGATCCCCGACCTGAAACTCCAAGGGCTTTCGTCATTTATCAACATAGCTCTTTTGTCGGTCGCGTGATGCTTGTAGTTGAGTTCTGATTTGAACTATTTTTTCTGTGGTTTCACGTATGATCTCCGATCCCGTTACCGTCTTTTCTGATGTCAGTTCTCTCACTAGCTGGGTGTCACCTACCTCAGCCCAACACAACGGTGATCTACACTTGTGTCCATACATTGCCTCGAAAGGAGCAAATTTGATGCTCGAATGGAAACTGTTGTTGTACAAGGATTCAAGTAAGGGTAAGTGGGTATCCCTTGACTTCCCAAAGTCTATCACACATGCGTGAAGCATGTATTCAAGCGTCTAAATGTTTCATTCGCTTTGACCATCCGTTTGTGGGTGATAAGCAGTGTTCATGTCGAGATGGGTTCCCAGTGCTTTCTGAAGTGATTGCGAAAAACGTGAAGTGAATCTACTATCTCTATCTGAGATGATAGACACTGGCACTCCGTGAAGTCTCATGATTTCTTGAATATATATTCTTATCAATCTCTCCATATTGTAGGATTCTTTTATTGGCAGGAAATGAGTGGATTTCGTCAGTCTGTCAACTATTACCCATATAGTGTCCAATCCATCTGACGAATTGGGTAGTTTGGTCACAAAATCCATGGTAATCCTTTCTCATTTCCACTCAGGAATTACTGGTTGATGTAATAACCCTCAGGGCTTCTGGTATTCTACCTTTACTTTGGCGCAAGTAAGACATTTGCTAACATAGGTGGCAATCTTTGCCTTCATGTTAGGCCACCAATAGTGTTGTTTAATATCCAAGTACGTTTTTTCCGAACCCGGATGGATGGAGTATCGCGTCTTATGAGCTTCATTCGTGACTACCTCCCTAAATCCTTGAAGTTTAGGGACCCAAATACGGTTCATGAAATAATATACTCCGCCCTCTTTCACCTCGAGATTCTTCTCCATTCCGCGTAACGCTTCGCTTGTTCTGTTTTCCATCTTGATGGCATCTGACTGGGCTGCCCTGATCTAAGTGGTTAGGTGAGATTGGATGGTTATTAAGAGAGTTTTCACACAACGATTAGAGTACTCTTTCCGACTCAAGGCATCAGCTACCACGTTAGCCTTGCTTGGGTGGTACTTGATTTCACACTCATAATTGTTTAATACTTCAACCCATCTTCGTTGCCTCATATTCAACTCTTTTTGATTGAAGATGTGTTGGAGACTCTTGTGGTCCGTGAAGATGGTGCACTTCGTACCATAAAGGTAGTGCCTCCAGATCTTCAGGGCAAAGACCACTGCTCCCAATTCCAGATCGTGGGTTGTATAGTTCGCTTCGTGTGTCTTTAGTTGTCGGGACGCGTAAGCTATCACCTTTCTACACTACATGAGAACGCAACCTAAACCCTGGTTTGACGCATCACAGTAGACTATGAAATCTTCCGTTCCCTATGGTAGTGATAGTATCGGGGCACTGCAGAGTGCTTGCTTCAGAGTTCGGAATGCAGCTTCTTGCTTGTCCGTCCATTCAAATGGTACACCCTTTTATGTAAGTGAGGTAAGTGGCTTGGCTGTCTTAGAGAAGTTTTGAATGAACCTCATGTAGTAACATGCTAGACCTAAGAATTGGCGAGTTTCTGTGGGCATTTTTGGGACTGCCCATCCTTCGATGGATTTGACCTTAGAAGGATCCACATGTATTCCTTCCTGACTAACAACATGACCCAAAAAGTTCACGCTACGGAGCCAGAACTCACACTTGAAGAGTTTTGCGTATAGCTTTTCAGTTCGCAGGGTTTCTAGGATTTGTTGGAGATGTTGGCAGTGCTCTTCTTTGCTTCGAGAATAAACTAGAATGTTGTCAATGAAAACGATAACAAAGTTATCGAGGAATGGTCGGCATATTCGATTCATTAGGTCCATGAATGTGGCAGGGGCATTCGTTAGACCGAAAGGCATTACGACAAATTCATAATGTCCGTAACGAGTTCGAAAAGCGGTTTTGGGAATATCATCATCCCGGACCTTGAGTTGATGGTACCCAGACCGCAGATCTATCTTAGAGAAGTAACTAGCTCCTTGGAGCTGGTCAACTAGATCGTCGATTTGTGGGAGTGGATAGCGATTTTCGACAGTGAGCTTATTTAGTTCTTTGTAATGGATGCACATCCTAAAAGATCCGTCCTTCTTCTTGACAAACAGAACTGGAGCTCCCCATGGCAAGAAGCTGGGTCGGATGAATGCCTTGTCTAGGAGTTCAGTGAGTTGGCTGGACAATTCCTGCATCTCAGCAGGAGCCAATCGGTAAGGCGATTTAGCGATGGGAGTAGCTCCTGGCACAAGATGATTTCGAAATTCAATTTGTCTTTCTGGGGGTATCCTAGGAAGATCTTCAGGAAAGATGTCTGGGAATTCACATGCTACAGGAATGTCTTGAACGTTAACCTCTTCCTTGGATTTATCTAATATGTGCGCCAGGAACGTCAAATCTGTCTTCCGCAGATACTTCTGTGCCTGGACGCACGAGATGAGATGAAGATTTGTGCTGAGTTTGTCTCCGCAAATGATTATGGTTTCATGGTTTGGAAGGTGAAGGCAAACGGCCTTCTCATTACACATAATTTCAGCATGGTGGGGGCTTAACCAATCCATGCCAATAATCACATCAAAACTCCTAGTGGAAACAAGCATTAAGTTTATTCGAAAGATGTGTTGATTTAGGTCTAGGGTACATCCGATATAGATTTTACCAGTGGATTCTGTTTTCTTGTTCGCCATTTCCACCGTAAAGGTTTCAATGAGCTTCTGGGGTTGTTGTTTTAACAAATTCTTGAACTTATTGCTAACAAAACTTCGTTCTGCTCCGGTATCAAATAGGATGCATGTATAAGTGTGGTTTAGGAGGAACGTACCAGTGATGACATCGGGATCCTGAACTGCTTCTCCCTGACCCATGGTCAACACTCTTCCTGTCCATCCATTCCCGGAATTGTTGTTGTTGGGGCAGTTTCGACGGAAATGCCCAGTCCTTCCACATCCACAGAAGGTGTGGCTTGGTCCTGCATTGTTGCCGCCATTGCTAGGGTTGTTGTTGTTGTTGCGGTTATTGTTGTTGTTGTTTCCCTGTTGTTGGTTCTGAGGAGGGTAGGTCCTGCAATACTTCACCATGTGCCCTTTCCGATTGCAACAGTGCAATTCATCTCTCTGCATTCTCCATTGTGATGGAAACCACACTTGTTGCACTTAGGAAGATTACCGGAATAAGGCCTAGGAGCACCTGGAGCAGCTGAGGCTGGAGCATGTGGTGTGGGTGGAACTTGAGTGGTTGCAGCATTAACTGCCACTATTTGCTGCTTCTTGGATGATTCAGAGCCTTGACGACCCTTCCTCTTGTTTTTCTTTCCCTTTTTATTATCATTTTCCTTCTTACCTTCAGCCTCCACTGGCTTCTCACCCTTCTTGTTGTTGTGGTCATACAGTTTCTTGGCCAATCTCTTGGCACTGTCGAAAGTTTCGGGGTTTGCAGCTATCACGTTTCCTTGGATCGGGGAGGTTAGCCCCCAAATGAATCGCTCAATCTTCTTTCCTTCTGAGGTGATCATGCCAGGGCATAACAACGACAGTTCACTAAACCTTGATATGTATGCGTCTATATCAGCGTTTTGGACGGTGAGGCGAAGCCACCAGAGAATCTTCAAAAGGGGAGGCGAAACGTCCCTCATTCAAAACTTTCAAGAGTAATGGTGCTACGGAGTTTTTAGCTATTCTTAATCCCATTGTTGTTCTTACTTGGATCCAAAACACATAAAAAGTATTTCTTATTTCTCATGTGGTTAATGAAGACAATGCTAATTATGCTTCTGCAATGCTCATCAAAAGGAGCCTTGGTCTGGTGGGAAGCAACATTTGAAGCTCTCAACGAGTATAACCAGAAAAATTTGTCTTGGGAAATGTTCAAAACTCGCTTTCTAGGAAAGTACTATCCTCTAGAAATGAGGAGAAGATTGAAGAAACATTTCCTCGAGCTTAAACGGGAAGGAATGACTGTGAATGATTATGAAATTCAATTCTATCAAAAAGCACGGTTTGCTGCAAAGTATATTCCAACTGAAGACGATAAATTTAAGTTATTCGTGGAAGGACTACGATATGAAATCCACGATTTCATGGTTAATCAGGATGTTCTGTCATTTGATAAAGCGGTTGAGTATGTTAGAAAGCGCGAGCATGACTTAGAGATACGTGCTGCCACTCTTTCTGTTCGAACTGTTCCTGTTTACTCTATTCCACCAGCTCAATCTATTCGAACTGATCCTGGTAAACAAGTGCAATCTCATAATACCTCTCGTGGCTGCGGTAGGTCACATTCTTTTTCTCTTCAGTCGCCATCATGTCGAAATTGTGGAAAGAATCATCAGGGAGAATGCAGATTAGAAAAAGGATCAGTGGTATGTTATGGATGTGGATAAATAGACCACATGAAGTCTGTTTGCCTGATGAAGAATGATACATGCTTTGCTTGTGGTGTTACTGGCCATAGGAAGCGTTTCTGCCCTACAGTTACTAGTCAAATTGCGGGAAGTCAAGCTTCCATCCAGCACCCAAAGAGTACTCCAACTAAAAAGTAGGAGGTGCCAAAAGCTAAAGGTTGTGCATTCCAAATTACCACAGAGGAGGCATGTGAAGACCCAAATGCTGTGACCGGTACATTTCTCGTTAAGTCTAGACTTACTCATATCTTGTTTTATTCTGGTGACTCAGATTCTTTTGTGTCTCATGAATTTTCGGATTCCTTTCAAATTGCTTGCTATGCACTCGCACAACCATTTCATGTAGATACTATGGGAAGTATATCATTACTTGCTGATAAATTCTATAGTGATTGTGTCATAGAAATTGAAGGTTATAATTTTCTTGCTAACCTGATTCTATCTCCTTGCCTAACTTTGATATTATTCTCGGCATGGATTGGTTGTCAAAGAACCATGCAGAACTCTTGTGCTATGAAAAGATAGTACACATTCCTATTCAAAGAGAGAATCCTACTTATGTCTACAGTGAATAAAGATTTAAAATTTTAAAATAATCTCTTTCCTAAAAGCTCGTAAGCTTATATCGAAAGGGAAAGAAAGTTGTAAAAGATGTTCCCGTTGTTAATGAATATCCTAATGTGTTCCTCGATGATTTTCCTGGACTACCTCCGGATATGCAAGTAGAATTTCGATTGTACCCGGTTTTGCTCTAATTGCAAATACTCCTTATCATCTTGCGCCGGCTGAGATGAAGGAAATGATGATCCAACTGCAGGAATTACTTGACAAAGGCTTTATTCGACCGAGTGCCTCTCCCTGGGGTGCTCCAGTATTGTTTGTCAAGAAGAAGGACGGTTTGATGCGAATGTGTGTTGATTACCGTGAGCTAAATAAGGTAACTATCAAGAACAAGTACCCACTGCCTCACATTGATGATTTGTTTGATCAACTTTACAGTGTTAGCAATTTTCGAAGATTGATTTAAGATTTGGCTATCATCAGTTGAAAGTAAACGAGCAGGATGTACCACATATTGCTTTTCGTACACGATATTGGCATTATGAATTCCTTGTCATGCCATTCGGTTTGACAAATGCTCCTGCTATATTCATGGATATGATGATTTGGGTAACCGTCCAATGCTCGATAAATCTGCCATCGTATTCATTGATGACATTCTAATCTATTCCAAGTCTGATGCTGATCATGCCATTCATATTCGTGAAATATTAGAACTTCTTCGAAAGGAGAAACTATACGCTAAATTCTCCAAATATGAATTATGGGTTCGCCAAATTCAATTTCTCAGTCATGTGATTATTGGTGACAATATATCAGTAGATCCTACCAAAATTGAAGCCATCCATAATTGGAAAGTGCCCTGTAATGCTTCTAAAATTCACAGTTTCTTGGGACTTGCGGGGTATTATCGAAGATTAATTAAAGATTTTCCACGTATAGTTGTACCTCTCATGAGTCTTACACGAAAGGAAGTAAAGTTCGAATGGGGTGAAGCCCAAGAAAAAGCTTTCTCAACTCTAAAATACCTTTTGACTCATGCTCAGATCTTATCACTCCCAGAAGGTGATAATTATTTTTCCGTGTATAACGATGCTTCAAGACTGGGAGTCGGTTGTGTGTTGATGTAGCGTGGTAGAGTAATAGCTTATGCCTCAAGACAAATGCAAGAGTATGAAAATAATTATCCCACCCATGACCTCGAACTAGCTATAGTAGTATTTGCCCTAAAACATTAGAGGCATTATCTTTTTGGTACAAAATGCCAATTGTTTACTAACCACAAAAGTCTCAAGTATATATTTAGTCAGTAAACTTTGAATATGAGACAACAACGAGCTATGGAGTTGATCAAAGACTATGACTGTGAAATCTTGTTTCATCCTGGAAAGGCCAATGTATTTTCCAATGCACTTAGAAGGAAGGTTTATCAAAATTGTGTGTGTTATGTTATTACCCAGACTACTGTAAAGTTCAGTATTCTTGATGAACTAAAGAAATGGCAATTAGAGGTCTTAAAGCCAAAAAATGTGAAGGAGGAAGGGATAGTAGATTATGCTAATATTTTACTTGATGATCCACGTGGACTGAAAGTATTTAAGAATCGGCTATGGATTCCAGATATTGGTGGATTAAGACAGAAGATTTTAGATGAAGCTCATAAGTCTAAGCTGTCAATACACCGTGGTACAATTAAAATGTACTATGATGTATGAGCTGATTATTGGTGGCCTGGGTTGAAGAGAGACATTGGAAGATACATGCAAGAATGTTTAGTATGCTTACAAGTCAAAGCGGAACACCAAAAGCCATATGGGAGTCCAGAAAGTATTAATGTTCCCATGTGGAAATCAGAGGAGTTATCCATGGATTTTATTACCAAATTGCGAAAGACTGCGAGACAAAATGATATTATTTGGGTAATTGTCGACCGACTAACTAAGAGTGCATATTTTCTTACCATGCGTGAAACAGCTCCAATGGAGAAATATGAAAAAGTATACTTAGATGAAATTATTGCGAGACATGGTGTGTCACTAAAGATTATTTTCGATCGTGATACTTGCTTCACTTCTCATTTTTGGGCAAGTATGCAACATGAATTAGGATCTCGGGTCGCTCTCAGCACAACTTATCATCCCCATGCAGATGGTCAGACGGAGAGAACAATCCAAATAATGGAAGATATGCTTCGTGCATGTGTCTTGAAATTTGGAGGTAACTGGGACAAGTACTTACCTCTTATCGAATTTTCGTGTAATAACAGTTAGCAAACTTCAATCAAAATGCCACCATATGAAGCATTATATGGTTGTAAATGTCGTACTCCATTATGTTGGCGTGATGTAGGACATAAAATCCTTGGAGGCCCTGAAATGATTCAAGACGCCACTTACAAGATTCAAATTGTACGAGCAAGAATGAAAGCGACTTAGGATCAACAGAAGTCCTATGTGGAAAAGAGAAGACGACCCATAGAATTCTAGGTGGGTGATTTTGTAATGTTGAAGGTGTCCCCATGGAAAGGTATCATGCGATTTGGGAAGAAAGGAAAATTGAGTCCTAGATTTTTTGGTCCTTTCAAAATCATCAAGAGAATTGGTAAACAAGCATATCGCTTGCAATTGCCTGAAGATTTGGCAGGTATTCATGATGTGTTTCATGTGAGTTATCTGCGTAAATGTTTGAGCATATATGATGAAACAGTTTCGTTATCCGAGGTGAAACTGGATAATAAAATAAGATATGTAGAAGAGCCTGAAGAGATCATAAATGAAAGAGAGATTGAATTATGTAATAAAGAAGTGGAGTTGGTGTTTGTCAAGTGGAAACTCCATCGAGCCCCAACTTATACTTGGGAAAATAAGAATGAGATAAGAGCGAAATATCGCCATTTGTTTAAATTGTTGTAATTTTGGGGACGAAATCCTCAAAAGGAGGAGGTACTTGTAACATACATGCTAATAACCTTGTATAATTATCTTGTTTTGTAAGCTTGATAACTTAAAAGTAAATATTATTAAATAGTATGTGAATTTGAGCGTTGATTTCTAACAAAATACTTTTAAGAGATTGAAGTAAAACTATGTTTAGAATCATTCGGGAAGTATTGGAAGTCTTATGAGATTCCAATCAAAAGTCAAATATTAAAATTAACGAAAATGTTAAATTTAAGTTGCAAATAAGTAAACAAATAATGTTATTGAAAGTTGTAAATTATCTAGTTAGAAATGTTTAGGCGAAAACCTCATCGAAATCCGATTTATAACGAAGAAGTTATGACTTATTGAAGTTTTGCGACAGAACCAGTATGCCTGCCTTAGTAGTCTCAAATAAGGCGTGCGGGCCTGCCCCTTTTTTTAATAGGTGACTCACTACCGAAGCTAAGAAAAGGCTGGATCAAGAAAAGGGGGTACTATGAGCCCTCTGCCCCACGCATGTAACCAGTTCATCGATTCCACAGCTCTTGTTCCATTTTCTGAATTTCTCCACGAGGGCCGTACTCGGCCATCAACATTTCTTTCATCTGTGCCCATGGCATTGAATTTGCTACGGGGAGTGTCCTGGCTTCCACGTGTCCGTTCCATCAAGTGTGTGCTTGGTCAACGAAAGTTCATGCGGCAAACTTCACCTTCATCTCCTCAAGGAAGTCACATATATCGAACATCGATTCCACCTTCTCGATCCATCGTTTCAGGGTAATCATTCCTCCAATGTCGTTAAAGGTTTGTGGTTTGGCGTTGGTGAAATCTTTGTAGGAGCATGTTTTGGTAGGTCCTTGATTTATCCTGTTGTTTGAACTTCCAGCCCCTTGTCCGTTGACTCCTCCATTGTTCCCCTAGTGAATTCGTGCCATCGCTACGGTGACCGCAGCATATACAGCTGCTTGGAATGCAGCTGAGTCGACCTCGGGTGGGGTTGGCCCAGGGTTTCCGCGGTTGGGTCGTTGAGGCATCTTTCTGTCATGGAACGGAAAGACGTTGAGTGCCTGTGCTTTTTGTGAGGTTGTGATCCTATAAACTAGGTGTGTGGCACAAACTTAAGTAATTTCACACTTAGCACACAATCATGGATATGTAACACATAGCAGATTGAAACATCACAGTAAACATATAAAATTTTTCATTAATATTATCCACACTTTAATACATGAAAATTTTGCTCGGAAGAGCATACATAAGCGGTACAAGTTCGGCAGCGTAACGAACCTATGAGTAGTGTAATCACTTAAACATAAAGTCGATGGTACATAGCATAGATCCTAGTGACAATGTACTAAAGACGAGTATGACTAGTCCCTCGTACGGTGAGACCTATATAGCAGGTAGTAGAGTAGGTCCTATTAGTAAGGATGACGACGACGCTCAATCGTCGAGGTGACGCACCAGAAGTTCAGCCAGTTCATCCGCCTCTTGGGTGATTACCTCTACTTTTCGCTCGGCTCGCATAGCCCTTGCCTTAGCCATAATGAGTTGAAGCTTCAGGCTGATAACTGCCTCCTCAAGAGAGCGCAGATAGTCTGTATCCACCCCTTGAAACATGTGGAAGTTTGTTGAGGCTTCCGACTGGTGAGGTTCACTACACGCCTCCTCTACGCACTTTTCTTCGTCTTGCTCCTGGTCCAGCTCATCATAATCGAAATCAACTATCACGTATTCGTGCTGTTCCTTTTTAGGTCCAATATCGTGTGCTCCCCCTTGATCTCCTTCAGGCTCATCTTCAATCGTCCCATGAGCCACTAAGACCTGATGAAACTGAATGCCCTGCTGCTCCCCTTCCATAGCGACTGAGAGGAGGTATACAAATAAACTATCATTACTCCTAGGACGCTACAATTATTGTATAGATCGAGCTGATGTTCTATTCTTGGTGATAAAGTGGGTATATTTTTAGGTTCCCTAGCCATCACGATTTCTTCGAGACATGTGATAGTTGTGCCTTGGAGGAAATGTAGTTGATTAGGCTATGTCCACTCCTTGATACGACTATGAACAGTCCTGGCTTAACCGAGATGCTAGCATTATCTTGTTTGATTCGGTATTATGTTCTTTTTCCTAATGCACACAAGCAAAGATGTTTTTATCGTTGTGTTTTACTTGTTTTGTTCAGAGTTGTGTTAGTCCCTCTTTTTGGTTTATAGTTGCATATCAATGTATGGTTAGATATGCTAGTTCACTATAAACAGAGCTCTAATACCAACCTGTCACACCCTCAACCCAGACGGCGTAAACATCCGAGGGCTGTTGTGACTTAAATTGAATAACATCACAATGAATATACTGTTGGAATAGTGTCTAAGGCTGCAACTATATTAGGCAAGTATTTGATCCGGTTGTGCATGATCCTTTTGGGTTGCCTTCACCATAGCAACTTGATGGATGATTTGAGAGAGTAAATATTATAAGGAATAATATATGGTTATTTGATTAATATAAGTCATAGATTAATTGGAATTAATTTGGTGACTTAAAGAGATTAATTAAATAAGAGGGTATAAACTATCAATTGTTTGATAGTTACACTTTAGACTATAAATCCTTATCCATGATAGGATGGACGATTTCTAGGGCATGGATAAGCCAAAATCGTCCATAGGGTTATCAAGGAAAGGATATGGATCAACTTAAAGTCTAAGTTATCCAATTAGGGTTAAAGCTGTAATCCTTAAGGAGTCTACAAGTATAAATAGACCCTAGGGGTGAGGGAATTCGACACACCATCAAAAGTAGAGATACTCTGGCCGAATTCCTCCTCTCTCCTCTCTCCTAAATCATCTTACTTGCTATTGGTGTTTGTAAGCCATTAGAGGAGTGACATTTGTGACTCTAGAAGCTCCAAGACAACAAGATCAACAAGGATTCCAAAGGTATGATTCTAGATCTATTTCAATGTTGTTATTTAACCTAATTAGCCATTAGAAGTCTTGGATTCAAAGCATGTTTAATTAGAAAGCCTAGATCCGAGCATTAGGGTTTTTGCATGAGCACATAGGAAAGTTCTTATGGCTAAAACTCATCAGTGGTATCAGAGCGTAGCTTGGTTTTCTTTAAATTGTTGCTTGATTAACTGAAACAAACCTGCAAAATTCGATTTTTGGGTTTCTAAGTCATGGACTCGGCGAGTTCCAAAGTGGACTCGGCGAGTAGGCCTGACTCGGCGAGTCCCTTTGTGTACTCGGCGAGTCCGGGAGTCAGGATTAGGCAAAACCGGGATTTTTTCATGTTTATCTTATGGAAACTTACCTTAATCATATTAGATCAATCCTAATCCGATTTTTTGATATATATGACTATAATCTTGATCTAATTAAAGATATTTATCATCTAATAAAATATTTAATTTACTTGTATGATAATTGATTAATTATTTTGATAATTATATTAAAAGAAATCTTGGATAAATCAAATAAAGATAATTAGGATATTAATTGTTAATTGGAATTATTTGTTATTTGATCCTCCATGTTTTTAAATGTTTAAAACTTGCCCTCAAGTGTTGAAATTTATATTTGTGATTAAAAGGTTTTAATTTAGACAACTTAAATTTCAAACGCTACGTTTTAAAAAGTTTAAAACACAACCTTATACTAATATGATATTACTAGAATAATATATATATGACTAAATGCTAGTCTTACCGTTAGTATGCCTCATTCACGAAGCCGATCTATAAGGTGAGTATAAGGTTGCGGCCTATAAAATGACGCTTAATGGGTGTACACTCACACCCACCGCTTGCTTGATTGGTGGAGGGTCGTTAGCCGAACGGGTAGGATAGGGCAACCTTTTCCTCTCATTAAAAGTATAATAAGAAATACAAAGTAACTAAATGTTTTAAAAATTTCCCAATCTTAGTTACTTTAGGAAAAAGTGAATTGATGCAATCCCATGAAATTACACTTTGCACCCTTGCTAAGAAGTTAGTGGAGCGTGTGTGGTTTACCGGCACACTAATTGGCTCTAAGCAAAGGTGGCAAAGGGTGATTCATTGTTTATCATAGTTCGATGGAGCGTGTGTGGTTTACCGGCACATCGAATAGGCGATCGTTACAATGAAGGCACCATGTGAATTTGCATGGTAATTCACACCCGCTTTGTGATCCTCGGCATCCCAGTCACAAACAAGAGGGGCATATCGAGATTTAAACATGCCATTGAATAGTTCAATGAATCTCATCCGAACCTAGGAATTCTCAATACACTTAGGACTAATAGTGTAGGTTTTGTAATGGAGAATTAGTGAATCGTCATTCACTTACCTTCAATATATTTTCATATTAGATTACGGCATCCCTTTTCTAATATGTAAATGTTATTGTTGGATCCTAACCCTAATTTTTCTTATTGGGTGATAATTAGGGATTCTTATTCTAATCTATCTTTGTCCTTTCTATAGATGTCGAACACAAACAACGCTCCTGCGAGTTCTTTCACGTTGATGAGCCTTTGCCAGAAGGTCACCTTCGATGGAACAAACTTTAGCGAATGGATAAGATACATTCGCACCATTGCTCGCTATGAGGATAAGGAGTATGTCCTCGATGAAAAGCTTGAGAAAATCAACCCCGAAATCGCTACTCCGGATGAAATCACCGCTTTTGAGACTCATGAGCGAGATGCAACGAAGGTACATTGCATCATGATTGCCACCATGAACTCCGAATTCCAAAAGTCCTACGAGGACATGTATCCATACGAGATGCATCAAGACTTATTGGAGAGATACCACCAAAACGCGAGACAAGAGCGTTATGAGATTTTCACTAACATGATCTCCACTAAGATGGGTCATGGAGAATCTCTTACCGTGCACCTGCAAAAGATGCAAAGGTATGTCGATCGCCTTCGCAAGTTTAATGTTGACTTTGGGGAAGACTTGGCGATCGACATGGTGCTTCACTCTTTGCCTCCGATGTACAACCAATTTAGGATGACCTACCACATGAACAAAGAGGAGGTCACCCTAAACAAACTCCAAGGTCTTTTGAGGGTCGCTGAGTGCAACTTCAAAGACAAGTCTGTTGCACCTACTCCCAATCCGTCTGCTGCTCCTGTCTTGGCAATTGGTCAAGGAAAGGGAAAGAAGAGGAAGGCTTCATCAAAGAACTATTTCAAGGTTAAAGCCCAAGATGGTGCCTCTTCTAGTGGGACCAAAGTTGATCCTTCTAAGCCCTATCCTAACCCGAAGGAGGCAGAGTGCCACCACTGCCACAAGATAGGACATTGGAAGAGAAGCTGCCCAGAATACCTGCAAGCAATCAAAGAAGGAAAGATCTAGCCATCTTTCGCAGGTATATACACAATTAAATCTAACGATTCTAATCATGCTATTTCTTGGGTTCTTGACACCGGTTGTGGTTATCACATTTGTTCAAATGTGTAGGGACTAAGAAGAAGTAGGGATGTGGAGCAAGGAAGGATCAATCTAATCATGGGGAACAGAAGATCGTCGCCTGTTACCAAGATTCGAGTGTATTCTTTAGTGCTTAGGAATAATTTATGTTTAGATTTGAACAATTGTTGCTATTCGCCAGAAATGGCTAGAAACATCATTTCATTTCATGGTTTATATAGACAAGGATTTAGATTTTCTTTTAATAATGAGAATGGTTCTATTATGGCTTATCTAAATAGTGTCTTTTACTTTGAAGCTATACCATGTAATGGAATATATGAAACTGTTATGATTGTTGATAACTTAGGAAATGATGTTTTGAATATTGATTCTTCCACTAGTTTGGATAAAGCATCCTTGTGGCATTGCCGTCTTGGACATGTCAATAAGAAACGCATAGCCCAACTCCAAAAGGATGGAGTGTTGGAGTCATTCGACCTTAGGGAAGATGACACATGCGAGTCTTGTTTACTTGGAAAGATGACTAAGTCACCCTTCACAAATACTTGTGAAAGGGGTGAGGGTCTATTGGACCTAATACATACCGATGTATGTGGACCCTTTAGATTAACCACGAAGGATGGGAACCGCTTCTATGTGACTTTTACCGATGATTATAGTAGATATGGGTATATCTATTTAATCAAGCAAAAGTCAGAAACCTTTGAAAAGTTCAAAGAGTTCAAGAATGAAGTGGAGAATCAATTGGGTAGGAAAATCAAGATGCTTCGATCCGATCGAGGAGGAGAGTACCTAAGTCTTGAATTCCACGATTATCTCAAGGAGTGTGGAATAGTTTCGCAATTGACACCTCCTAGGACACCGCAGTTGAATGGTGTGGCAGAAAGGCGTAATCGAACCTTATTGGATATGGTTCGCTCTATGATGAGTCGTGCTTCACTACCTATCTTCTTTTGGGGGTATGCCTTAGAGACTGCCGCCCATATCCTTAACCGAGTCCCTACTAAGAAGGTTGCCAAAACACCTCACGAGATGTGGACGGGGAAAGCTCCCTCGTTGGCACATATCAAGGTTTGGGGTTGCGAGGCTTTCGTAAGACGAGATACTCACGACAAGCGTGAACCTCGAAGTGAGCGATGTATTTTCATCGGCTACCCGCAGACATCCTTTGGATATCTCTTCTATAGACCGAAAGACAATGTTGTCTTTGTTGCGAGGAGAGGAGTTTTCCGAGAGCGAGAACTCATAAGCCAAGGAGACAGTGGGAGGCAAATCGAACTTGAAGAGATTCAAGAGTCGATAGATGAAGGACCATCTACCGCTGGCATTCAACCCGAGGAGGAAACTCCGGTTGAACCGATTGACGAATCCTTACCTCTTAGACGTTCCGATAGAGTTAGAGTTCATCCCCAGTTTTATGGTTTTCATATTACTACCGAAGGGGACACGTATATTAGTGATGGTACACTAATAAATCTTGATGAACCTAATAGCTATAAGGAAGCCATGGCAGGCCCGGAGTCTACGAAATGGAAAGAGGCAATGGATAGCGAGATCCAATCCATGTACGATAACCAAGTTTGGAATTTGGTTGATTATGTGCCCGGACGTAAGACCGTTGGGTGCAAATGGATCTTCAAGAAGAAGACCGACGTGGATGGGAACGTACACACGTATAAAGTGCGATTGGTTGCGAAGGGCTTTACTCAAAATCCAGGAGTTGACTATGATGAGACCTTCTCATCAGTTGCGAAGATTAAATCTATTAGAGTGATGCTAGCAATTGCCGCATTTCATGATTATGAGATTTGGCAAATGGATGTCAAGACCGCCTTCCTTAACGTAAAGTTGGCTGAGGATGTTTACATGGCTCAGCCAGAGGGGTTTGTGAATCCGAAGCATCCAAATAGAGTGTGTAAGCTTGAGAAGTCCATTTATGGACTTAAGCAAGCGTCTCGCAGATGGAATCTTTGCTTCGATGAGAAAGTCAAAGAGTTTGGATTTGTACGAAGCGAAGACGAATCTTGTGTATATGTCAAAGCCAGTGGGAGTATAGTAAGCTTCCTCGTTCTATATGTCGATGACATATTACTCATAGGAAACGACATCCCGACTCTGCAGGAAGTCAAGTCCTGGCTCGGGAAGTGTTTCGCTATGAAGGACCTCAGAGAGGCTTCTTACATTTTGGGAATAAGGATAGTAAGAGAAAGAAGTAAGAGACTAATTGGACTTAGTCAGAATACTTACTTAGAGAAGGTACTAAAACGTTTTAGTATGGAAAACTCAAAGAAGGGAGAACTACCGATACAAGGAAATGCCAAGTTGAGTAAGACTCAAAGTCCGAGTACTGAAGTTGAAATAGCAGAAATGAGCCGAATACCATATGCTTCCGCAGTTGGCTCAATCATGTACGCTATGACTTGTACTCGCCCTGATGTAGCCTTCGCTTTGAGCATGGTTAGCAGATATCAAGGGAACCCTGGCAAAGCACATTGGATTGCGGTGAAGAACATCCTTAAGTACCTTCGGAGGACGAAAGAATGGTTCTTAGTCCTTGGAGGGAGTGATGACTTGAAGGTGCGAGGGTATAGTGATGCCAGTTTTCAGTCCGATAGGGACAACTACCGTTCGCAGTCGGGCTGGGTCTTTACCTTAAATGGAGGAGCAGTAACTTGGAAGAGTTCCAAGCAAGAAACCGTAGCTGATTCAACGTTCAAATCAGAGTACATTGCAGCGAGCGAAGCGTCGAAGGAGGCAATATGGCTAAAGAACTTCATTGGTGATCTTGGAGTTGTGCCTGCCATAAAGGAGCCCATGGAGATTTTCTGTGATAACGAAGGTGCGGTTGCCTTGACCAAGGAACCGAGGGATCATGGTAGATCTCGACACATCGATAGAAAATATCACTTCATTAGACATCGTGTAGAAGAAGGACAACTCATAGTTAAGAAGATATCATCAGAAGATAACCCAGCAGATCCGCTTACGAAGGGACTGAGTAGGGTTAAGCACTTGCAGCATGCTAGGAGTATTGGGCTGAAGGATGATATTAGTATAGATTAGATAGTATTAGAAACATATAATAGATAAATGTAATGAACATTTGATGATTAAATAAAGGAGTTTTATTTATAAGTAAAGTTACTGTCATATGTTAATTGTTTAACTATTGTTTCACTTTGAATGTTTTGACTTCCAGAATAATTGAGTTTATTAGGAATAATCGAATTATTCAAATTTTCCACAATCGTTCATATGTTGGAAGTAGATATGAATGAAGATTGTCATGAATTGGTGTGTAGATTGTCTAAATGGTGTTAGACATAGCAAGGGTTGCTGCAACGTTCATGAGTGCTTATGAACTGGTTTTGAGCATTGGAACAAACCCGCGCTTGCTGGAATCACTTTATGGAATATGATATAAAAGGTGATCGCAAGACGATAATATCATATAGTCTTAAAACCTAGATATATGGTTTATTATTTGTTAATTGATTGTACATTGATAATGCGAAAACGCATCAGTAACTTGGTGTTATAAAACGCATTGTTGTGTATAGTTGGTTAATGAATAAGTAAATGCATATAAGTCGAAGTTTATCTGTAAATTTTATCCTAAGAGGGTAGAAGAGATATCTTGGCCACTCGATGATTTGATTTGACTTATGTGTCGGTCCCGGTCAGAACTGAATTGATGTGTTTGATTAAGTTCTATGTCGAATAAATCGGAGATCGAGAAATCTAATGCTAGACTAACCATTCCATAGGGTTGTCAGCATGATATCTAACAGAGGACTGTACGATCCCTTATCTAAAGGACAAGATTGATTAGATCAGAGTTTGATAGCGTCTTTGAGAGCTACGATTGCAAACCGAATTGTACTTGTATAGTTACTAGACTTATCCAAGTGGGAGACTGTTGGAATAGTGTCTAAGGCTGCAACTATATTAGGCAAGTATTTGATCCGGTTGTGCATGGTCCTTTTGGGTTGCCTTCACCATAGCAACTTGATGGATGATTTGAGAGAGTAAATATTATAAGGAATAATATATGGTTATTTGATTAATATAAGTCATAGATTAATTGGAATTAATTTGGTGACTTAAAGAGATTAATTAAATAAGAGGGTATAAACTATCAATTGTTTGATAGTTACACTTTAGACTATAAATCCTTATCCATGATAGGATGGACGATTTCTAGGGCTTGGATAAGCCAAAATCGTCCACAGGGTTATCAAGGAAAGGATATGGATCAACTTAAAGTCTAAGTTATCCAATTAGGGTTAAAGCTGTAATCCTTAAGGAGTCTACAAGTATAAATAGACCCTAGGGGTGAGGGAATTCGACACACCATCAAAAGTAGAGATACTCTGGCCGAATTCCTCCTCTCTCCTCTCTCCTAAATCATCTTACTTGCTATTGGTGTTTGTAATCCATTAGAGGAGCAACATTTGTGACTCTAGAAGCTCCAAGACAACAAGATCAACAAGGATTCCAAAGGTATGATTCTAGATCTATTTCAATGTTGTTATTTAACCTAATTAGCCATTAGAAGTCTTGGATTCAAAGCATGTTTAATTAGAAAGCCTAGATCCGAGCATTAGGGTTTTTGCATGCGCACATAGGAAAGTTCTTATGGCTAAAACCCATCATATACATGAATCATAACATAAATCATCACCATGCATTAAAATAGTACAACTGATATTGTTTACTGATGGGTTTTGAGCATTCTAACACTTCCTAAGTGTACATGCAACCCTAATAACCTTGGATCTATGTTTGTCTAATTTGTCATGCAAAGTTGAATTCCAAGGTTATATTCCTATCTAGCATACATGGGGAACAATTTTAACATAAAGTATAGATAGAATAACTTACCTTGTTGTTGTTTGTGTTCCTTGAAACCTTGTGAGCCTAGCACCCCAAGTGTGATGCCTCAAATGCTTCACACAACACCAAATGCTCTTGGAAGAACTTATGAGAGAATACTCACTTCTCAAAATCGGCCAAGCCCTCTTGATTCTTAGTGTAGCCGATTTTGGGTGGAGGATATGTTACTTATATAGTGTTGACACATCTAGGGTTAAACCCTAATGTGTCATGACTCTTCATTTCCATGACCCATGGGTTTGTAACTCCCATGGAGCATCCTATGGGTGGAACCCAACTTGATGGTCCATGGAGCCTTTTAGCCCACTATACAAGATATGAATGATTTACTTAATCAACCCATATATTTAATTAGTTATCTTTTGATCACTTAATTAATTCTAAATTAATTCTTGATCAAACTAATCAAATAATATTATTAATATATTAGAACTTATAATATATTAATAATCTCCAAGTGTTATTTCTCTCTTTTAGTCTATCCAATTGCATGGTGCCATGCAACCCAAATGAACCATGCCGGGTCGGGTCAAGTACATACCAGAAATAGTTATGGACTTAGACACCTTATCCAACAGTCTCCCACTTGGATAAGTCTAATAACTATTAATGCAAGTATGACTTCAGGAACCGATCGGCAATCGTAGCTCTTTACAAGGTTTCTCGAAACTTGAGAAGATGATGGTACGCCATTAAAGATAAGTGATCATATAATCCTCTGTTCTAGATATCAGTCGGACAAATACATGGAACAATGTCTTACTTATTGTCCAACATTTGTTTCCCGATTTCCGATTTGTTTGACAAAGAACTTTATTGAACACATCAATTTAGTTCTGACCGGGCCCGGTACATAGGTCAAAACAAAATCATCGAGGGGCCCAGATATCAGCTTCTAATCCAAGAAGGAACAGATAAACTTCAACTCATATGTTTGTTCTACTACTCATTGAATTACACACAAGAGCACGATTTTATAACATCGAGTTACCAATGCGTTTTTCGTACAATTAATGCATAACCAACTTGTAAGTAACAAATCATATCTCTAGGTTTAAAGACTTATATGATATTACCGTCTCACGATCACTCGAGATAGAATTCCATGAAGTGATTCCAGTGAGTGTGGGTTGAGTCCAATGCTCAGAACTTATGAGCACTCATGATTGTTGTAGCCTTGTCCCAGACCTTTACAACCAAACATGACAGTCTTGATTCATACCTACTTCCGACATATGACCGACTGTGGAGGTTTGAATAATATGTTATACCAAACAAAATTATTCTGGAAGTCAAAACATGCAAAAGAAATATAGTAAACGATCGACAAGAGATAGCAACACTTTACTCATAAATAAAACACTTTTATTCATCATCAAATGTCAATTACACTTTACAAGTTTCGAGGTTATCTAACTACTAAATCTAATATCATCCTTCAGCCCTATGCTCCGAGCATGCTGGAGATACTTAACCCGAGTCAGTCCCTTCGTGAGGGGATCTGCTGGGTTCTCATCCGATGATACCCTCTTTGCCACGAGGAGTCCTTCTTCGATTTGATGTCTGATGAAATGGTATTTTCTGTCGATGTGTCTGGATCTCCCGTGATCCCTTGGTTCCTTGGCTAAGGCAACAGCACTTTCACTATCACAGAAAATTTCCATTGGCTCTTTAATAGCTGGTACAACTCCAAGGTCTCCAATGAAGTTCCTCAGCCATAACGCCTCCTTTGCCGCTTCGCTAGCTGCAATATACTCTGATTCACAAGTAGAATCTGCCACTGTCTCTTGCTTGGAACTCTTCCAAGAAATTGCTCCTCCATTTAGGGTAAAGACCCAGCCCGACTGAGAGCGGAAGTTATCCCTATCAGTCTGGAAGCTAGCATCACTATACCCTACAACTCTCAAGTCATCACTCCCACCGAGGGTAAGGACCCAGTCCTTGGTCCTTCGTAGGTACTTGAGAATAGTCTTTACCGCAGTCCAGTGTGCCTTGCCAGGGTTCCCCTGAAACCTGCTAACCATGCTCAAGGCAAAGGCTACATCAGGTCGAGTACACGTCATAGCATCCATGATCGAACCTACAGCCGAAGCATAAGGTACTCGACTCATTTCTGCTATCTCAGCCTCAGTGCTAGGGCTTTGTGTCTTACTCAACTTGGCGCTGCTCTGGATGGGCAACTCTCCTTTCTTGGAGTCTTGCATTCTGAATCTCTTCAGAACCTTCTCCAAGTAGGTACTTTGACTAAGTCCAATTAGTCTTTTACTCCGATCTCTCAAGATCCTTATCCCCAAAATATAGGCAGCTTCACCAAGGTCCTTCATAGCGAAACACTTTCCAAGCCAGGACTTTACTTCCTGCAGGGTTGGAATGTCGTTTCCTATGAGTAGTATTTCATCCACATACAATACCAAAAAGCTAACTATACTCCCACTAGCCTTGACATATACACAAGATTCATCTTCACTCCTAGAAAAGCCAAATTCCTTGACCTTTTCATCAAAGCAAAGATTCCATCTGCGAGGCGCTTGCTTTAATCCATAAATGGATTTCTCAAGCTTACACACTCTATTAGGGTACTTGTTGCTGACAAAACCCTCTGGCTGACTCATGTAAACATATTCAGCCAACTTTCCATTAAGGGAAGCGGTTTTGACATCCATTTGCCAAATTTCATAGTCATGAAATGCGGCTATGGCTAACAGAACCCGAATAGACTTAATCTTGGCTACCGGAGAAAAGGTCTCATCATAATCCACTCCAGGAATTTGAGAGAAGCCCTTTGCAACCAGTCTAGCCTTATAAGTGTGTACTTTACCATCCATGTCGGTCTTCTTCTTGAAGACCCATTTGCACCCTACAGTCTTTCGGCCTGGTACATTCTCAACCAAGTTCCAAACTTGATTGCCATACATGGATTGTATCTCGCTATCCATAGCCTCTTTCCATTTAGCAGACTCGGGGCCTGCCATGGCTTCCTCGTAGCTGTTAGGGTCATCTTGACTTACTAGTGTCTCATCACTAATAAGTGTCTCACCTTCTGCAGTAATATGGAATCCATAGTAATGCTCAGGTGCACTCCTAACTCTCGTGGAACGCCTCAGAGGTGCAGATTCGTCAATTGGCTCAACAGGAGTTTCCTCCTCAAGTTGAGGGCTAGAGTTTGAAGTTCCTTCACCACTTGACTCTTGAATTTCTTCAAGATCAACTTGCCTCCCACTGTCTCCTTGGCTTATAAACTCTCTTTCTCGAAAGACTCCTCTTCTTGCTACAAAGACCACATTGTCACTAGGTCTGTAGAAGAGGTAACCAAAGGATTGCTGTGGGTAGCTGATGAAAATACACCTCTCGCTTCGGGGTTCGAGCTTATCATGAGTCTCGCGTCTCACGAAAGCCTCGCAGCCCCAAATCTTGATGTGGTCTAGTTTAGGTACTTTACCAGTCCACATCTCGTGAGGAGTTTTGGCAACTTTCTTTGTAGGGACTAGATTAAGGATATGGGCGGCAGTCTCTAAGGCATACCCCCAGAATGAGATTGGTAGCGAAGCTCGACTCATCATGGAACGAACCATGTCCAACAAGGTTCGATTACGCCTCTCAGCCACACCATTCAACTGCGGTGTCCTGAGAGGTGTCAATTGTGAGACAATCCCACATTCCTTTAGATAGTCGAGGAACTCTGAACTAAGATACTCACCACCCCGATCGGATCAAAGCATCTTAATGTTCCTGCCCAATTGATTCTCGACTTCCTGTTTAAATTCCTTAAACTTCTCGAAAGTCTCTGACTTATGCTTGATTAAGTAGACATATCCATATCTACTGTAATCATCAGTAAAAGTCAAATAATAACGATTAGCATCTCTTGTGGCATGTTTGAATGGTCCACACACATCCGTGTGTATAAGGTCCAACAAACCTTCACCCCTTTCACACGAGACTGTGAAGGGTGACTTTGTCATTTTTCCAAGTAAGCATGATTCGCAACTATCATTTGACTTTAGGTCAAACGACTCCAAGACTCCATCCTTTTGGAGTTGGCCTATGCGTTTCTTGCTTATATGTCCAAGACGACAATGCCATAATGATGCTTTATCCAAGTTATTATTATTAGTAGAATCAATACACAAAACATTATTTCCTAAGTTATCTACAATAGATACAGCTTCATACACACCATCACAAGGTAATGCTTTAAAATAAAGTACATTATTAAAGAAAGCATTAATCGAACCAACTTCATTATCAAACGAAAAGGTGAACCCTTGTTTGTACAATGCATGAAAGGAAATAATATTTCTTGCCATTTCTGGCGAATAACAAAATTTATTCAAATCTAAATTTAACCCACTACTTAGCGATAAAGTATAAACTCCAATCTTGGTGACAGGTGTAACTTTCCTATTCCCCATGATTAAGTTTATTCTTCCTTGCTCCACATTCTCACTTCTTCCTAGTCCCTGCAAGTCACAACAAATATGAATACCGCAACCTGTATCAAGGACCCAAGATTTCGAATGGGGTGGGTTATTAGAAATGATAGTGTAAATACCTGCATGGTTGGGTTTGACTTTCCAATGAGCTTTTTCATGGTAATAGAAGCATTCAGCCTCTTTTGGGTCAGAAGAAGGAGTAATGAAACCTTTCTTGGTTCCACTTGAAGAAGATCCATCAAGGGTCCGAGCCTTGGTACCCTTTGAAGATCTCTTTCTCTTCCTCCCTCGACTTTGCCCAATTGCCAAGACCGGAGTTGAGTCTGGAGTAGGAGTGATAGCAACCGACTTCCCCTTAAGACCTGTTTCTGCGGTCTTGAGAAGTCCCTGATGTTTGCTGAGGGTGACCTCTTCCTTGTTCATGTGATATGTCATGCGGAATTGATCATAGCACGATGGTAAGGAGTGCAAAATGATATCTATTGCAAGCTCCTCAGGGAAGTTCACATTAAGCTTCAGCAAACGATCCACATACCTTTGCATTTTCTGCATATGGATCGTGACGGACTCTCCGTCCTTCATCATGGTTGTTATCATGGAGCAGATGACTTCGTACCTCTCTTGTCGTGCACTTTGATGGTATCTTTCCATCAAATATTGGTGCATTTCATAAGGGTAGAAATCTTCATAAGACTTTTGGAGTTCAGCTGTCATGGTGGCTAACATGATGCAAGCCACCTTGGTTGCATCTCTTTCATGAGTATGAAAGTCAGCGATCTCCTGGGGAGTTGCAGTGTACTCGTCAATTTCCTTAAGCTCCTTGTCAAGGACATATTCTTTGTCCTCGTAGCGGGTAATCATCCTAATGTTTCTGATCCACTTATTGAAGTTGGATCCATCAAAGGTGACTTTCCCACACAGACTCATAAGAGTAAAGGAGCCATTAGGATTCGAGCCAGAAGCATTATTTGAAGACATCTGAAAAAGAAGAACAAGTTTAGTTTAGATTTAAGAGAGTCCTTAATAAAACACCCAAATGTAATATTAAGGCTAGGATCCAATCACAATATAATATAACTTAGAAGAGGTATGCCGTAATCTAAGCTATACCATATTTGAAAGGTAGGTGAATGACGATTCACCAATTTCCACCACGAAAACCGAAATATTAAATATTTAGTTTTTATTGGTTTTAGAAATTCCTAGATTCTTTGAGATCCAATGAACTTTTCAAAGGCATGTTTCAATCTTGGGAGTGCCCTCCAGGTTTTGTGACTGGGATGCCGAGGATCACAAAACGAGGTGTGAAGTAACCATGCAAATCACTTGGTACCCTTAAAGTTTATCACTCAATCGATGTGCCGGTAAACCACACACGCTCCACCGATACTATAATAAACCTTAAGTCACCCTTTACCTACCTTGTTAAGTCCAAGTTAGTGTGCTGGTTAACCACACACGCTCCACCAACGACTTAGACAAAGTGTAAAGTGTAATTTCATGGATTAGCACCTTATTCACATTTTCCTAAAGTAACTAAGATTGGGAATTTAATAAAACGTTTAGTTACTTTATTATATTCATCATACTTTGAATGAGAATTTATAAGTCCTTGTCTTACCCGTTCGGCTAACGACCCTCCACCAGTCAAGCAAGCGGTGGGTGAGAATATACACCCATTAAGTCACCATTTTATAGGCAACAACCTTATACCCACCTTATAGACCGGCTTCGTGAATGAGGCGTACTAGCGGTAAGACGACTTTATTCTTATACATATATATATATATATATATATATATATATATATATATATATATATATATATATATATATATATATATATATATATATATATATATATAATTATTAAATTATCATAATATAAGTATAAGGGTTGAATTTTAACTTTTAAAATTCTAGGGGTTGGAAATTAAAGTTTTAACTTAACTTTACTTGTTCCAAAACTTGAGGGCAAGTTTTGTAACTTTCAAAACTTTTCATTTCTTGTAACTTATGAGTTTAATAGAGTAATAAAATGAAGACTCTTCATTTTTCTAACTCTTGTGTTTTTCTTAATGGTTTTTAACTCAAGTGACTCTTGGTTTTCCATAACTTAAGGATAAGTTATGGACTCCATTAAAACACATTATGATCAAGAATTAAACTACCAAATAGGTTACAAATAATTCCTATGATCATCTAAAACATCATAAGAACAAGAACATGAATATGAACACAATCAAAAATTACATAAAACTTTGTAATTTTGATAACTAGTTGTTGTAAATGAATTAGCAAAGACATCACACCACCAAAAACAAGTTTTCAATTACCAAAACAGTTTAGGGTAATGTTTCTAATTCATTTCCAGCAACTGAATCGAAATTCTGCACTCATTCGACCCTACTCGCCGAGTGCATAAACTGACTCGCCGAGTTGGTTGAAGATACGTATGGACTCGACGAGTCCCCCCTATAGACTCGACGAGTCCATTCGCAGACAGCAAAATTTTCGATTCTGTTTTCAACTTTTAAGCACAAATAAGAACAAACAAGCCTAGGCTCTGATACCACTGATGGGTTTTGAGCATTCTAACACTTCCTAAGTGTACATGCAACCCTAATAACCTTGGATCTATGTTTGTCTAATTTGTCATGCAAAGTTGAATTCCAAGGTTATATTCCTATCTAGCATACATGGGGAACAATTTTAACATAAAGTATAGATAGAATAACTTACCTTGTTGTTGTTTGTGTTCCTTGAAACCTTGTGAGCCTAGCACCCCAAGTGTGATGCCTCAAATGCTTCACACAACACCGAATGCTCTTGGAAGAACTTATGAGAGAATACTCACTTCTCAAAATCGGCCAAGCCCTCTTGATTCTTAGTGTAGCCGATTTTGGGTGGAGGATATGTTACTTATATAGTGTTGACACATCTAGGGTTAAACCCTAATGTGTCATGACTCTTCATTTCCATGACCCATGGGTTTGTAACTCCCATGGAGCATCCTATGGGTGGAACCCAACTTGATGGTCCATGGAGCCTTTTAGCCCACTATACAAGATATGGATGATTTACTTAATCAACCCATATATTTAATTAGTTATCTTTTGATCACTTAATTAATTCTAAATTAATTCTTGATCAAACTAATCAAATAATATTATTAATATATTAGAACTTATAATATATTAATAATCTCCAAGTGTTATTTCTCTCTTTTAGTCTATCCAATTGCATGGTGCCATGCAACCCAAATGGACCATGCCGGGTCGGGTCAAGTACATACCAGAAATAGTTATGGACTTAGACACCTTATCCAACATTTACATCTAGTACTTTGTTTTAAACATTACAAATTCATAACATAAGCAAAACACCCTGACATTACTTGGTACTTATTCTTTGGTTTACCAGTTACCTGAGAATACAAGTTAATTTTGAAAAACGTCAACATATGAAATGTTGGTGAGTTCATAAGCAATGTTGTGATAAAATAATTTTGTGTAGTTTGTAAAACTCAGAAAATCCAATATTTTCTGAAAAGATCATTGTTTATAAAACGTGTGAAGATCCGTAAATATATGCTTGTTGATTTTTAAAACATGTATAAATGTTGAAATTTAGTATTAATCGCACAAGTGAAAATGTTGAACCTCCCAGGAAAACCCGATATTTTCGCAATACATAAAATACAGTGATTTCTCAATTGTTATACTGTCATGACGAATGATTTTGATTTCTCGGGTGGCGCTGGATTAATTTGGGTTGTGAGTTGTTATACCCACGCATTAGAAAATGATTAGTTTTTAACTACAGTTTTCGAACGATCCTTAAAGGCGTCGCCCGTTACTACTCACTTAATACACGACCATGGTTACTCTTGATTTACGTCCTGATTATGTTTACCTTGATTACTCGTAAGCCTAACAAACGAGGAAAAGGGGAGTACGAAGTCCCGTTATTTCCGTGAGTTATTTTAGGCTGTCAGGAATGCGAAAGGCATGTTGGCCCAACTCGCATTTGATTTCCTGATCTCACTAGCAATACTAATGGGCCACTAGGGACCAATTGCACATCATAGCCATTGAAAGTCCTTTTACATGAAATCGGGTCATAGGAGGCCCAATAGCACGTAAGCATATTCCCTTAGGGCCCGAAGATCATGTTAATGGGCTAGCAAGGTCCAACAAGCATGATTTGAAACTTCCAAGCCCAAAGTTTGTAAGTTTGCTCATCGTCGTTATCACGTATTTATTTAGATGGTTTGGTTCAACGCTTGTGGTTTTGTATTGATTCGAGACCGAATCACTTCGTTTGTAACGATATTTGTTGTTGAAAGTGTATTTGTTTTTCATTTCGTCAGTAGTTGTGGGTTTTGTATTTTGTATTAATGAGTTAATTTGTTTAAAAGTGGGATTTGACATTTTCACTACCCTTCTTTTATAAAAATAACACTTTTGGTCCTTTTATATAAAAGAATTCCATTTTTAGTCCTTAAAACATTTTCTTGACACTTTTGTATCATTTATTTGATGAAAACACAGTTTAACCCAAAATTTATTTTGTGGACAGCTTCAGCCCTCCCAGAATGGTGATTCTCGGTTAGAACCCCATTTTTCACAACTTTTATAGTTTTGGCCCAAAATCCAAAAAACTTTACATTTTTAGTCCTTTTTTATAGTGAAAGCATTTTTGACTCCTTTTACAGTTTCGACGTTATCTCGAACTTAGGGTGTTCTAAGATGCAAGATCATGAACTTGAATAGATTAAGAGATGATTTTTGATGAAAAGAAGTGAGTTAAAGCATGGATCATACATAAACTTACCTTGGATGATAATTTTTGTGGAAGAATTTCTTGGAAAGCCTCTTAGATCTCGAAAATTTGGTGAGAAATGGAGAGAGCTTCTTGAGAGAATTTTTGAGTGAAGTGTGGGTGTGTTTGTTTGGGTTCGGCTGAGAGGAAGAAAAGGAGAAGAAGAAGAGAAAGGGTGATGGGATTGTTGCATGGAAGTATGAGAGCTTGCATGGAAGTCCATTAGGTATAAATGAGTTGACACTACAAAGTAAACTCTTCCTTTCTTTGTGGGATTAGGCCGAAAATGGAGAGGGAAAGAGAAAATTTTTGGGCTTTGAATAATTAAGCCCATTTTATGGTTAAGTTAGGTGATTTTTGGCCCAAATAAATAAAAATATGATTTTTATGACCTATTAGGGCTAAATTAAATTGATTGTAACCCATGAAGGCCCTTTTAAGTTAACCTAGTGTATTTTGGGCTCCTAAAGCCCAAAAGTATTATGGTTCATGTATATGAGTCAAATTAGGGCCCATTTGAGAGCTCTAGGTTCAAGTCAAATTAGAAGCTTATTGGCCCATTGGGTCTAATAAGGAATTCTAGTCCAGAATGGACTTAAACAGAGATTTCTAGGGTTTCCAATTATTTGTTGACTATTTGAAGTACTTGTATGAAGTTTTTGATTGAAGTTTGTTGTTATTGGAAATAAGCATCTTACATGCTCTCACATTGTTGGTTCACATTTGTTATCATTGTTCCATGTTTACAAGGCATCAAATTTCCTAGTTTGTGATGATGCCGTTATGGCTCACCAATGTTCCAACCACATTCATGGATCTCATAAACCACATGTGCATACTGATGCTGGATTGGTTTGTAATAGTCTTCATTGATGACATCTTGGTTTACTCCAAGACTCAAGGCAGCATGAGGAGCACACGAGGGAGGTGCTAGAGACATTGAGGAGGGAGATACTTTTCACAAATTTCTCCAAATGTGAGTTCTGGTTGCACGAGGTGCAGTTTCTAAGGCACCTTGTCAACCATAAGGGCATTCTGGTCGATCTGGCCAAGATAGAGGTCATGATGCAGTGGGAGGTTCTGAGGTCTTCAATTATGATTTGGAGTTTTCTTAGTCTAGCGGGTTACTACCGAAGATTCATCCAGGATTTCTCCAAGATCGCTGTTCCTTTGACCCGAATGACCAAGAAGTCAGTGACATTCCACTGGGGGCCTGAGCAGCAGGTAGTTTTCGATACTCTCAGACAGCGTTTGTGCGAGGCACCGATCCTAACTTTGTTGGAGGGCGTCAATGATTTCGTGGTTTATTGTGACACTTCGATTACGGGCATGGGTGCAGTTTTGATGCAACGGGGTCATGTGATAGCTTATGCCTTGAGGGAGTGGAAGCCTCATGAGGATAACTATCCGACACACGATTTAGAGTTGGGGGCTGTGGTTTTCGCCCTCAAGATATGGTGGCATTTCCTTTATGGGGTTCGTTGTACCGTTTACACGGACCATAAGAGTTTGAGTTACCTCATGGATCAGCCGAATCTAAACATGAGGCAGCGTCGGTGGTTGTATGTGGTGAAGGACTACGATTGTGAAATCCTTTACCACACATGCAAGGCCAACGTGGTGGACGATGCCCTGAGCCGTAAGGCATTAGCAACCCCGATTTGAGACATCTGTCTAAGGATGACAATGATAACTCCATTGTTAGAGCGTTTCCGAGAGACACGGGTTGAGGGCTTGAAGGAGGAGCGCAAGAAGTGTGAGCGGATCATAGGCTAGGTGGCCTCCTTTGATTACGACAGTCGAGGGCTGTTGGCCCTACATGGGAGGGTCTGGGTACCATACTGGGGTGAAGTACGACAGATTCTGGCCCACAAGTCTAGGTTCTACATCCATCTTAGGGTGACGAAGATGTATATAGATCTTCGTCTTGATTACTGGCGGTCCTGTATGAAGCGGGATGTAGCTTGGTATGTTGAGAGATGCTTGACCTGCAGGAAGGTCAAGCCAGAGCACCGGAGGCCCCACGACAAGATGCAGCTGTTAGACATTCCCGTGTGGAAATGGGAAAATAGCACTATGGATTTCATCACTAAGTTTCCCAGAACCTCATTTTGGGTTGATTCGATATGGGTCATCGTAGATCGATTGACAAAGAGTTCTCATTTTATCCCGATCCAGGAGAGTATATCGGTCGAGAAGCTGGCAGAGATTTACATGTGAGAGATAATGGCACGACATGGAGTGCCTGTCTCGGTGGTGTCAGACCGAGATGTTCGTTTCACTTCTAGCTTTTGGAAGCGGTTTCATGACGAGATGGGTACTCGTCTTCACTTCAGCATCCCCTTCCATCCCCAGACGGACGGATAAAGTGAGAGGACGATACAGACTCTCGAGGACATGCTACATGCATGTTTTTTGGATTTCAGTGACAGTTGGGATACGTATCTTTTGTTAGCGGAATTTTCTTATAACAACATTTACCATGCCATCATAGACCAGCCTCCCTTCAAGATGCTCTACGGGAGGAAGGGTAGGTCCCCAATCTATTGGGGTGAGGTCGGTCAGAGAGTCACGAAGAGTACTGAGGTAGTACTCAAGACTACAAAACAGATCCAGCAGGTCCGGAGCAGGCTTGAGACTGCTCAGAGTCGGCAGAAGAGATACACCGACAAACGACGTTCATAATTGGAGTTTCAGGTGTACGATATGGTCCTCTTAAAGGTGTCACCTTGTAAAGGTGTCACCTTGTAACGGTGTCATCCGGTTCCAGAAGCAGGGTAAGCTGGGCCCCAGGTACATTGGTCCGTTCAGGGTTATAGTATGGGTGGGCAAGGTGACATATCGGTTGGACCTTCCAGTATAGCTCAGTCAGATCCACAACACTTTCCATGTTTCCCAGTTGCGGAAGTTCTTAGTGGATGATTTAACAATTGTGCCCTTATAGGATATTCAGGTTGACCACAACCTGAACTACATTGAAAGACTGGTGGCGATTCTGGATCGCAAGACGAAAAACTTGAGGAATAAGATTGTTCAGTTAGTGAAGGTGCAGTGGCAGCACCACAAAGGATTTGAGTGGACTTGGGAGCCAGAGGAGGAGATGAGGGAGCACTACCCGAAATTGTAATCAGACGCAACAGACTTGGAGGACGAAGTCTAAGACAAGTAGGGAAGAATTGTAACGCCTAGTTCGTAGAATGCCTTTAACTCATTAATGTAATTATTTTGAAAGATGAACTCGATGAGTTGGTGGCCCTAACTTGCCGAGTTGAGTTGGTGGCCATAACTCATCGAGTAGAGGACAGATTATATGCGGGGTTTAAGCCACCTACGCGACGAGTCAAGATCCCTCGACTCGGAGAGTATATCAACCATAGTGAAACCCTAATTTTGGAGAGTAGATCTTGGCTATTAGTTCATTAGATCTCTTTATACCTATCTTTATGACGGTTTTTGGTCCAAGAATGATAGCTTTTGGAGAACGATCAACCCAAATGGGTAATCTTCCAGATGTAGGACCTAGAGAGGCTGATATGGCATAAATGTGCAAACTTTATGCCATTGGAGCCCCCATGCAAGCCTTAGAGTGTCATATTGGCCTTTTTATCCCCAAAAGGCCAAGCATATGGACAAGGTGGGAACTTTACGTATTCATTTAGTGTTGGGGGTGTAGATCTGAGGTTGTAAGCTTTATTTGGGTGTAAGGATGGCATAAGGATCAAGTTCTAGGTCCCAAGGAATTAGGGTATGAGTTAAACCCTTTAGGAAGAGGTACTAATGGGTAAAGTAAGAAACTTTACCCTTAAAAGGGCATTATAAGGGTTTTTCTAAAGTGTGTAGCTTGGACCTGAAGTGTAGTGGATTAATCCATCAAGATAGCCCAAACAGACAGGGGAACTCGGTGAGTCCAGAAAGGGACTCGACGAGTCTGTGAAGGGACTCGACAAGTTGACTCGGTTTATCACGAGTCTGAGTAGTATAGGAACTCGTCGAGTTAGGAGGTAACTCGACGAGTTAAGTTGGCTGGGAGTTGACCTTGACATTGACATTGATCAAGACGTTGACTTCGACCAGGGGTAAAATGGTCATTTTACCCTTAGAAGAAGATTTTGATTAAGTGTTATTGTGAAATTGATAGTCGGGGAGTCATTGGAGCAACCGTCGAAGATTACTCACACGAGATTTCACAGCTAGCATACGAAGTGAGTTTCCTCCATTAGGAATGGGTCTAAGGCACCAAGGCCGTCCCGTTTAGCTAGTAGTAGTTCCGGACTACGGTATGATGCCGGGGGGGGGGGGAGGGGTGTGGACCGAGGAATGCTACCATGTTTATGGACTACGGTACGATGCTGGATGGGGCCCGAGGAATGTTTAAATGTTAATGATATATGCTTAGGTTTATGTGTATTATTTGACTGTGTTCAAATGTATTCCGAGACATGCTCGATATCGGGCGAGCCTCGATGTCGGGCAGGGTCCGATGCCGATTAAGGTTCGAGGTCGGGAAAGCCAATGTCGATCCTGACTCGACGTACCAGGGGTGGCGCCCAAGATATATTTATATGATATATGTATGGTATGTGGTAATTGGGGAGACTCGTTAAGCTTCGTGCTTATAGTTTTCAAATTTGGTTTTAGGTATTTCTACTAGCAAGGGGAAGAGCTCGGGATGACTGCATGACACACACCACAACTTTTAGCCTGGGAGGATTCACTCTGATATTTGACATATGATTTTGATGCATTGATAGATGATATGAGATTTTTGAGATACACAATTTATGACATTTTGATACTTGTGGTTTTGTTATTATGATGTTTAACAAATATGGTTTTTCTTAAATGATTTAAAACAAAATTTTTGGACCATATTTTTGGGATGTTTCATAAAGTTTATTAATTCCTTAGTTTTCATTTGAAAGTTATTTTATTTGTCTTTGTTTAACCATATATTAACAATGAAAGCTCAACATAAAAAAATGTGTTTATAGTGGTGGACGATAAGAATAATGTAAAATTAATAGTTAAATATCAGATGTAAATGATTCGATGATATGTTTACCATTTACGAAGTGTAATCCATATAATATGCCTTTAGTTGAAAGCAGTAAAAATTTTAGGTTCATACAACTTTATTAAAATACAAATATAAAAGCAACCTATTTTTTATCATATTAACATGTAACATACATGTTAATAACCTTGTATAATTATCGTGTTTTGTAAGCTTGATAGCTTAAAAGTAAATATTATTAAATAATATATGAATTCGAGTGTTGAGTTCTAACAAGATAGTTTTATGAGATTGAGGTAAAATTATATTTAGAATCATTCGGGAAGTATTGGAAGTCTTATAAGATTCCAATCAAAAGTCAAATATTGAAATTAACGAAGATGTAAAATTTAAACTGGAAATAAGTAAAACAAATGTTATTGAAAGTTGTAGATTATCTCCCTAGAAACGTTTAGGTGAAAACCTCATTGAAATCCGAGTTATAACGAAGAAGTTATGACTGATTGACGTTTCGCGACAGAACTGGTACGACGCCATATGATGTAAAAAGTGAGTTTACGATAAACTACCTTTTAGCCTTTGTAATTTAAATGAAATTCGTAGTATTCGTTAAACTGGAAACTTTCATAAAAAGAACGTCCAAATTTAACTTCGCATGAGGAAATTATGATTTTTCTAAGATTCGGCATAGCAATAGACCACCCGAAACTTGAAATAAAGATCGAGTGATTTTTAGTCGACACAACCTAAAAGAGAATCAAATATCTCGTCAATAGTATTACAACGGCAAAAAGACAGATGAAAACGGACATCAGATGAAAAAGTTATGAATTTTTAACGGACTTTTCCTGTCCCGGCCTGTTAAAAATATAACTTTATAAATAAATTCAAAATTAGCCGACGGAGTCTAAACGAAAGTTGTAAAGCATAATTTCACCTACGCATGGATATAAAGAACATCAAAAATGGAGTTTGTATGTGAAAGTTATGAATTTTGGAAGATTTGGGCACAAAATTCGAGGCTGGTCCGAAGGTGTACGCCCAACGTACTTATGTAAGTGCTCGGGAGTCCTTTACCCTCCCTACTCCTTCGCATGAGTGCCATGTATCTTAGCCTTGATGCGTCAGAGCTGATCCACTTTGTACGCTCAGCGAAGAGATGTGTGAGGCAGTACGCCCCACGTACCGAGGAATTACACCCAACGTAATTAGGTGCTTCGGTCCCCTATAAATGGGATGCGAGACTGCTCAATTTAAGGTTACCAAATTTACACTTTTACAACCTCTATCATCTCTTAAATTACCCTGACACCCCCGAAGCCTTGGAAACATCCCCGACACCCGAAGCATGTCCCGGTGCATCAAACACCCCAGAAAATAATATTTTCAAGTTGAAACTCTGCCCGCACAAAGCCCAGTTTTCAATTAAAATCCACGGTTTCGTCAAAGAAAGTCATATCTTGAAATGAAGTGCTGCCCAAATTATCATTTTACCTTTCAGTTATTTCACGGTGAGTTCAATATAGGGTCAATTGTATGTTAGGTGTTATATGTGCAATGTGCTTTCCCATGTTATTGTGATAATGGAGCTATATGTGACAATGAAGTGAATGACTAAGTATCACTTTGGTATTGGTATGTAGCCTTTGACCATGAAGTGAATGACTAAGTATCACTTTAGCAATGGCAGAAGGCTAGGTAGGGCTGAAAGCCTATAAATTGCTAGGAAAATATTAATTCAGAAATCGTTTATTTTCTATGTCACTTGGACTGAAGTTTTATTGAAGTATATCAAGTTGAAATCATTGTGTCTCATTGATCATAAATCTTTGAATCAAATCATTGTTTGATATGGAAAGATTGTCATATGATACACTTATGCCTTTGTTGTTCTTTGTCCCTCTTTGGTTTTTTCATATTGATGTATGTATGACATAACATTATATTGTGACTGTTATTGAACTCATTAAGCGTCAACCGCTTATCCCTTTCGGTGTTTAATTATTGTAGGTGATAAGCATCCGGTATAGTTATGTACTATAATAAGATGTAGAATAGTTAATATTATCACTTTTGTAATTAGTGTATAAATTACTGGGATGTTATGTAATATATAAAATTTTATAAAAACCTCGTTAGTCGGTTTGTATCCAGTCTTTTGTAATAAGACCATATATGTAAAATATGCTTATGAATATGCATGCAGCATGTCTGGAGAAATAGTGGTTCTCCTAATCATGGTATCAGAGCAGTAGTTTAAGTGAACTAAATACCATAGATTGGTATTTAGACTTCAACCGTCAAAAGTTGAATATATGAATGGATTCATTGTAAGTATATGGATACAAACCATTGGAAAGACTTAAGTAAATTATTAGGTAATGATAAAGCCTAATATTCTAAAATACTATATTACTCTAAATTTTTAGAACAATGGCTGAACAAGTGAGTAGCCATACACCAGATGTGGGTGAAGATCCTTATCCGGGTGAAGTAAATACTCCAGTATCCCCTCATGAGGAGCGACTTGTGGATAAAATCACTGGTGTTATTCGGCAGACTCTCGAAGAACACAAAAAGAATAGCGATAAAGTTAAAGAGAAGCCACCAGAGAATCTTCAAAAGGGGAGGTGAAACGTCCCTCATTCAAAACTTTCAAGAGTAATGGTGCTACGGAGTTTTTAGCTGTTCTTAATCCCATTGTTATTCTTACTTGGATCCAAAACACATAAAAAGTATTTCTTATTTCTCATGTGGTTAATGAAGACAATGCTAATTATGCTTCTGCAATGCTCATCAGAGGAGCCTTGGTCTGGTGGGAAGCAACATTTGAAGCTCTCAATGAGTATAACCAGAAAAATTTGTCTTGGGAAATGTTCAAAACTCGCTTGCTAGGAAAGTACTGTCCTCTAGAAATGAGGAGAAGATTGAAGAAACATTTCCTCGAGCTTAAACGGGGAGGAATGACTGTGAATGATTATGAAATTCAATTCTATCAAAAAGCACGGTTTGCTGCAAAGTATATTCCAACTGAAGACGATAAATTTAAGTTATTCGTGGAAGGACTACGATATGAAATCCGTGATTTCATGGTTAATCAGGATGTTCTGTCATTTGATAAAGCGGTTGAGTATGTTAGAAAGCGCGAGCATGACTTAGAGATACGTGCTGCCACTCTTTCTGTTCGAACTGTTCCTGTTTACTCTATTCCACCAGCTCAATCTATTCGAACTGATCCTGGTAAACAAGTGCAATCTCATAATACCTCTCGTGGCCGCGGTAGGTCACATTCTTTTTCTCTTCAGTCGCCATCATGTCGAAATTGTGGAAAGAATCATCAGGGAGAATGCAGATTAGAAAAAGGATCAGTGGTCTGTTATGGATGTGGATAAATAGACCACATGAAGTCCGTTTGCTTGATGAAGAATGTTATATGCTTTGCTTGTGGTGTTATTGGCCACAGGAAGCGTTTCTGCCCTACAGTTACTAGTCAAATTGCGGGAAGTCAAGCTTCCATCCAACACCCAAAGAGTACTCCAACTAAAAAGTAGGAGGTGCCAAAAGCTAAAGGTCGTGCATTCCAAATTACCACAGAGGAGGCATGTGAAGACCCAAATGCTGTGACCGGTACATTTCTCGTTAAGTCTAGACTTACTCATATCTTGTTTTATTCTGGTGACTCAGATTCTTTTGTGTCTCATGAATTTTCGGATTCCTTTCAAATTGCTTGCTATGCACTCGCACAACCATTTCATGTAGATACTGTGGGAAGTATATCATTACTTGCTGATAAATTCTATAGTGATTGTGTCATAGAAATTGAAGGTTATAATTTTCTTGCTAACCTGATTCTATCTCCTTGCCTAACTTTGATATTATTCTCGGCATGGATTGGTTGTCAAAGAACCGTGCAGAACTCTTGTGCTATGAAAAGATAGTACACATTCCTATTCAAAGAGAGAATCCTACTTATGTCTACAGTGAATAAAGATTTAAAATTTTAAAATAATCTCTTTCCTAAAAGCTCGTAAGCTTATATCGAAAGGGAAAGAAAGCTGTAAAAGATGTTCCCGTTGTTAATGAATATCCTAATGTGTTCCTCGATGATTTTCCTGGACTACCTCCGGATATGCAAGTAGAATTTCGATTGTACCCGGTGTTGCTCTAATTGCAAATACTCCTTATCGTCTTGCGCCGGCTGAGATGAAGGAAATGATGATCCAACTGCAGGAATTACTTGACAAAGGCTTTATTCGATCGAGTACCTCTCCCTGGGGTGCTCCAGTATTGTTTGTCAAGAAGAAGGACGGTTCGATGCGAATGTGTGTTGATTACCGTGAGCTAAATAAGGTAACTATCAAGAACAAGTACCCACTGCCTCACATTGACGATTTGTTTGATCAACTTTACAGTGTTAGTAATTTTCGAAGATTGATTTGAGATTTGGCTATCATCATTTGAAAGTAAACGAGCAAGATGTACCACATATTGCTTTTCGTACTCAATATTGGCATTATGAATTCCTTGTCATGCCATTCGGTTTGACAAATGCTCCCGCTATATTCATGGATATGATGATTCGGGTAACCGTCCAATGCTCGATAAATCTGCCATCGTATTCATTGATGACATTCTAATCTATTCCAAGTCTGATGCTGATCATGCCATTCATATTCGTGAAATATTAGAACTTCTTCGAAAGGAGAAACTATATGCTAAATTCTCCAAATATGAATTATGGGTTCGCCAAATTCAATTTCTCAGTCATGTGATTATTGGTGACAATATATCAGTAGATCCTACCAAAATTGAAGCCATCCATAATTGGAAAGTGCCCCGTAATGCTTCTAAAATTCACAGTTTCTTGGGACTTACGGGGTATTATCGGAGATTAATTAAAGATTTTCCACGTATAGTTGTACCTCTCATGAGTCTTACACGAAAGGAAGTAAAGTTCGAATGGGGTGAAGCCCAAGAAAAAGCTTTCTCAACTCTAAAATACCTTTTGACTCATGCTCAGATCTTATCACTCCCAGAAGGTGATAATTATTTTTCCGTGTATAACGATGCTTCAAGACTGGGACTCGGTTGTGTGTTGATGTAGCGTGGTAGAGTAATAGCTTATGCCTTAAGACAACTGCAAGAGTATGAAAATAATTATCCCACCCATGACCTCGAACTAGCTATAGTAGTATTTGCCCTAAAACATTGGAGGCATTATCTTTTTGGTACAAAATGCCAATTGTTTACTAACCACAAAAGTCTCAAGTATATATTTAGTCAGTAAACTTTGAATATGAGACAACAACGAGCTATGGAGTTGATCAAAGACTATGACTGTGAAATCTTGTTTCATCCTGGAAAGGCCAATGTATTTTCCGATGCACTTAGAAGGAAGGTTTATCACAATCTTGTGTGTTATGTTATTACCCAGACTACTGTAAAGTTCAGTATTCTTGATGAACTAAAGAAATGGCAATTAGAGGCCTTAAAGCCAAAAAATGTGAAGGAGGAAGGGATGGTACATTATGCTAATATTTTACTTGATGATCCACGTGGACTGAAAGTATTTAAGAATCGGCTATGGATTCCAGATATTGGTGGATTAAGATAGAAGATTTTAGATGAAGCTCATAAGTCTAAGCTGTCAATACACCATGGTACAATTAAAATGTACTATGATGTACGAGCTGATTATTGGTGGCCTGGGTTGAAGAGAGACATTGGAAGATACATGCAAGAATGTTTAGTATGCTTACAAGTCAAAGCGGAACACCGAAAGCCATATGGGAGTCCAGAAAGTATTAATGTTCCCATGTGGAAATCGGAGGAGTTGTCCATGGATTTTATTACCAAATTGCCAAAGACTGCGAGACAAAATGATATTATTTGGGTAATTGTCGACCGACTGACTAAGAGTGCACATTTTCTTACCATGCGTGAAACAGCTCCAGTGGAGAAATATGAAAAAGTATACTTAGATGAAATTATTGCGAGACATGGTGTGTCACTAAAGATTATTTTCGATCGTGATACTTGCTTCACTTCTCATTTTTGGGCAAGTATGCAACATGAATTAGGATTTCGGGTCGCTCTCAGCACAACTTATCATCCCCATGCAGATGGTCAGACGGAGAGAACAATCCAAATAATGGAAGATATGCTTCGTGCATGTGTCTTGAAATTTGGAGGTAACTGGGACAAGTACTTACCTCTTATCGAATTTTCGTGTAATAACAGTTAGCACACTTCAATCAAAATGCCACCATATGAAGCATTATATGGTTGTAAATGTCGTACTCCATTATGTTGGCGTGATGTAGGACATAAAATCCTTGGAGGCTCTGAAATGATTCAAGACGCCACTGACAAGATTCAAATTGTACGAGCAAGAATGAAAGCGACTTAGGATCAATAGAAGTCCTATGTGGAAAAGAGAAGACGACCCATAGAATTCCAGGTGGGTGATTTTGTAATGTTGAAGGTGTCCCCATGGAAAGGTATCATGAGATTTGGGAAGAAAGGAAAATTGAGTCCTAGATTTTTTGGTCCTTTCAAAATCATCAAGAGAATTGGTAAACAAGCATATCGCTTGCAATTGCCTGAAGATTTGGCAGGTATTCATGATGTGTTTCATGTGAGTTATCTGCGTAAATGTTTGAGCATATATGATGAAACAGTTTCATTATCCGAGGTGAAACTGGATAATAAAATAAGATATGTAGAAGAGCCTGAATAGATCATAAATGAAAGAGAGATTGAATTATGTAATAAAGAAGTGGAGTTGGTGCTTGTCAAGTGGAAACACCATTGAGCCCCAACTTATACTTGGGAAAATAAGAATGAGATAAGAGCGAAATATCGCCATTTGTTTAAATTGTTGTAATTTTGGGGACGAAATCCTCAAAAGGAGGAGGTACTTGTAACATACATGCTAATAACCTTGTATAATTATCTTGTTTTGTAAGCTTGATAACTTAAAAGTAAATATTATTAAATAGTATGTGAATTTGAGCGTTGAGTTCTAACAAAATACTTTTAAGAGATTGAAGTAAAACTATGTTTAGAATCATTCGGGAAGTATTGGAAGTCTTATGAGATTCCAATCAAAAGTCAAATATTGAAATTAACGAAAATGTTAAATTTAAGTTGCAAATAAGTAAACAAATAATGTTATTGAAAGTTGTAAATTATCTAGTTAGAAACGTTTAGGCGAAAACCTCATCGAAATCCGATTTATAACGAAGAAGTTATGACTTATTGAAGTTTTGCGATAGAACCAGTATGCGTGCCTTAGTAGTCTCAAATAAGGCGTGCGGGCCTGCCCCTTTTTTTAATAGGTGACTCACTACCGAAGCTAAGAAAAGGCTGGATCAAGAAAAGGGGGTACTATGAGCCCTCTGCCCCATGCATGTAACCAGTTCATCGATTCCACCGATTAGACCCTTAGAGTGATTCAGTCGATACAGAGGTGCGCTTGAAGTGGGGGGTGTGCTATCCCTATTGGGTTGGGCCCTTCCCCATAAGGCCCCACCGTCGGGGCATAAGCGCCCTCTTGCTACCCATATGCGAGGCGTTGTCTTAGCCTTCCCAGACCAGGGTTACTCCCACACCTATATCGTTTGTGATTGGCCGTGGGAAGAGCCGCTTCTTTCTTGCTTGATAGGGGCTTCCATTCACCAGCGTAGACTAAAAGTGCTCTCCGAACCGTGCTGGATAGTCACCCATCACACGGATCTCAAACCCAACCTGTGGTAGATCCCGGGTGACAAAGTAAAAGTCTTTGATCCTTCCCTATACTTTTAGATGCTCCTCCCCGCCGATCAAGCAGCGACGCTGCTCTTAGCTTTAAGTCGCTATCGTTCGGTTCAGATAAATAAAGTCCCTTCGGTCAGTTCGCTCAGGTGATCCTCCCTTCTCTTCCCTAACGTTCAAAGTTGTTCTGGTTTGAGAAAGGAGCACCGGCTGAGCGCCCTGAATGAATAATAAATTTACAGCAGAGTTAATTGTAGATTCTTATTCGAACGAGTTGAAGCTAACAACATGTTAACCCTAGATGCTGTCGGAGTAAAGGATCGTCAACAAGGCGTTCTAGTGCGTTGTAGATTCTTATCCAAGACTTGTATCATTTGATGATGCCATGAGAATCGCTAGAACATGTGAAGTTTATGGCTAACCTAATAACGAAAGTTTCGCAAGGGGATTGGAGCAGACTAGGTCTGAAAAAGTATCTAAAAAGAAAAACTTTAGATATTTGTACCCTGTCGAAGTAAGTAACCATGGCATATATGTTTGGTTCCATTTTAAGAGAGTTGAATAAGCACTATCTCGTTGAAAAGTTCTATACATCTACCCTTTCTCAATGCATTTCTTTAGCCATATGACGTAAAAAGTGAGTTTACGATAAACTACTTTTTAGCCTTTGTAATTTAAATAAAAGTCGTAGTATTCGTTAAACTGAGAACTTTCATAAAAAGAATGTCAAAATTTAACTTCGGATGAGGAAGTTATGATTTTTCTAAGATTCGGCATAGCAGTACTCATCCCGAAACTTGAAATAAAGATCGAGTGATTTTTTGCCGACACAACCTAACAGAGAATCAAAGATCTCGTCGATAGTAGTACAACGGTAAAAAGACAGATGAAAACGGACATCGGATGAAGAGGTTATGAATTTTTAACGGACTTTTCCTGTTCCGGTCTGTAAAAAATATAACTTTATAAATGAAGTCAAAATTAGCCGACGGAGTCTAAACGAAAGTTGTAGAGCATAATTTCACCTACGCATGGATATAAAGAACGTCAATTGCTAGGAAAATGTTAATTCAGAAATCGTTTATTTTCTATGTCACTTGGGCTGAAGTTTTATTGAAGTATATCAAGTTGAAATCATTGTCTCTTATTGATCGTAAATCTTTGAATCAAATCATTGGTTGATATGGAAAGTCTCTCATATGATACACTTATGCATTTGTTATTCTTTGTCCCTCTTTGCTTCTGTCATATTGATATGTGTATGACATAACGTCATATATATTGTAATTGTTATTGAACTCACTAAGTGTCATCCGTTTATCTCTCTCTCTGTGTTTAATTATTGCATGTGATAAACATCTGGTATAGTTATGTATCACTTTTATACTATGTATATAAATTTCAGAGAAGTTATGTAATATATAAAATTTTGTAAAAACCTCGTTAATCGGTTTGTATCCAGTCTTTTATAATAAGACTATATATGTAAAATATGCTTATGAATATATATTTAGCATGTTTTAAATAATAATATTGTAATAGTATTAGAGAAATAGTGGTTATCTCATAACAAAATAATTATACTTAAAATATTCTATAATGTAATTAGTTTTGTTTTTTTTTTTTTTTTTTTTTTTTTTTTTTTTTTTTTTTTTAAATAATATACATTCATCTAAACTACTTGATATATTTTATTTGGTACCCTCATTCGATGTGTCATTTTGATTGAGTTAGAATTTTTTTTAAATATATATTTTTATTAATATTGATTGTTTATTTTGTTTATATAATATATTAAATTAATTAGTCAAGAAATAATAAAAATATAAATATAAAATATAACCAAAAGCGATAAAATGATAACGTCATAAGACGACAAATTATATCAAATGTTATAATAGATATAAATGGTTAGAAAATATTCAATTGTTTACGAATACTAGCTAAATAAAATTTTAAATCCAATGGTATTCAATGGTTGATAAAATATTAATAAGTTATATATCGAAGATGCTCTAACTTATGAAAGTGAACTACGAACTACTTTAATTTTGTTTAATCGAATAATTTCTTTTTATTATTTTTATTATTGAACCATTATATAAAGAAACATTTATACAGGTTTTTTGATGCAACCATCTCTTTGGTTTCGTAGATCCAAAACCTAATTTGCAAATATTGTGCCTATTCAAAACTTTTATTATTTAAAATATATTCATGCTATTTAATAATAGAGATGTATTTCCAAACAACACATTCATTTGATATTTCTACTGGAAGTCAATAGTTTTCTAATTTATATATACTTAATACTTACAACTCAAGATGTTTTTAAATTATGGTTATTAGATAGTAATGATTAATTATGTTTTTTCTTTCATTTATAAACTTCATAACTTGTATTAATAAGTTTAATAATATATAAGGAAGTTTTGCTCACAAAAAAACATTCATATATTTGAGCATATTTGTAATTCAAATATGAAGAGTTCAATTTATTTATTTATTTATTTTTATTTTTTATTTATTTTTTATTTATAGTTTTGTTGAATATTGGGATAATAGTGTTTCTATATATAAAATGTATATAGATTTTTGTATATTTTTTGTATGAGTTGTAATTTTTTTTTTTTTATTATTTTTAATACAAATCTTATGATCCATGTTTTATTGTTTCTATGTTATTAAAGTTGTAGTATTTATTTTATATAAAGCATCATACGTTTATATATATATATATATATATATATATATATATATATATATATATATATATATATATATATATATATATATATATATATATATATATATTTTATGTAGTTTTCCATGGTCTGTAAAATTATCAATTAATGATGTCCATCACCAATAAGTTAAAACTATGATTTTAATAAAACTAATAATTTAACTAAATGTTTGTTCTGACATTTGTTTTCAAATAAAAATATTAGATAATAATTTGTTAATAGTTAATATTTTCTACATAGTACTTATATTCTTGCGTGGAAATTCAGTGAATAATAAAATTATTATAAAAGATAATATTTAGGGTAGATAAAGAACCCACAACCATTTGCAAGGCGACATCATGGACGTTCACCTCACCGGCATGCTCTAATAAATAATTTATTAATGCAAACATGCATTTAAGGCAATATCAACTCAAATAGTCATGTATCATGTATGGAGAGTGGGTGGAGTCGATTTTTACATCAAATTTATAAAATCAACTACAATTCAACATTATTTAAATATTTGTATTCATAATGTAAACATGTGAATGTGCAAATTTCAGAAGTGATAAGAATTCCAATATTAATTATTTTATGGTGATTCAATGATTATTCTTAGGCACAAATACATATTATTTATCAAGATAAATTTTCAGGTTACTATAATTTTTTGTATTCCATCATGAAAACTGTATTTATAACCGATAAAAAGAATCTAAAAATTATTTGACACGGTACACATACGACAATAATTTTACGCCATAAAATCACAAGTAACTCTATACATGACACCATCGTTTAGAAATTCTCACAAGAATCATAATGATCATACATAGCTTGGTATGAAACATTTCAAGAAGATATTGACCAAAATTCAAATTAGGGCCCCTTCAAATTATACGGGCTTCAACCTTGATAATCCATCGTTCAACTATATAAAGCTATTAAATATTAAATTTAAGTCTTATTTTTCTAAGATTATCCAACACGTGTCCATTTAATTTTGAAGACTCACAATTTTAGAATGATGTATAAATAGTAAACGTTGTCATTGAACGGTCATCATCGAATTCAACGCTATATATATATATATATATATATATATATATATATATATATATATATATATATATATATATATATATATATATATATATATATATATATATATATATATATATATATATATATATATATATATATATATATATATATGGGAAAAGTGAATATACATTAGAGCCCCACCTAAGCTTAGGTATTAAACCTCTTAAAAATACATTGTTTTACTATATAAAGATTACGGTTAATGGATTCACGGTTAATACTACAAGATGTAAATTCAAGATCGACACAATAGGGTTTAGGTTTAGGTTTAGAGTTTAGGGTTTAGGGTTTAGGGTTTAGGGTTTAAGTTTAAGGTTTAGGGTTTAGATTTAGGGTTTAGGGTTTAAGTTCATGGTTCAGGGTTTAGGGTTTAGGGTTAGCGTTTAGGGTTTAGGGTTTAGATTTAGGGTTTAGGGTTTAGGGTTTAGTAATGTTCACTTGGGTGAAGTAATAATAAACGATAATTGAGGAAACAAAACAAAGATGGTAAAACAATAATCAAAGAAAGAAATGTTATGGATGATGATATATTTACCAGGTGAAACCAAATCGGGCATATTTAGCATGTTAAAACGACATATTTTAGAGGTTTAGTACCTAAGCTTAGGTGGGGCTGTAATGTATATTCCCTATCTCATATATATATATATATATATATATATATATATATATATATATATATATATATATATATATATATATATATATATATATATATATATATATATATAGGGAAAAGTGAATATACCCTTAAGGGTATATAAGCTTAGGTACCCAAACTCACAATAATTAGTAGTTTTGTTAGATATATTTATTAGAATGTTCTTAAACTTCAACCCCTAACTTGATTTACATTGAAGATTTTTGAAATTTCACTATTATCTTCCTCTTATATCATATCTTTTTACCGAATACCTACTAGGATATATATATTATAGTTGAAAATGAAAAGTATGTAAGAGGAAGATAAATATGAAATTTATAAAAATCTTAGAAGTAATCAAGTTATAAGTTCAATTATCAGAACAATTAGACAATTACAAGTTAAATATATAATACAAAACGATGTAATATATTGAGTTTGGGTACCTAAGATTATATACCCTTAAGGGTATATTCACTTTTCCCATATATATATATATATATATATATATATATATATATATATATATATATATATATATATATATATATATATATATATATATATAGTGAATATACCCTTAAGGGTATAAAAGCTTAGGTACCCAAATTCGTCATACCACATTGTTTTTTATCATATAATACATTCTGATTGTCCAATTTTCTTATAATTTAACTTCTAACTTGATTTACTTTCATGATTTTTTTTTTAAAATTACACATTTATCTTCCTCTTACATATTTTTCATTTTTAACTACAATATATATAGCCTAGTAGGTGGTCGGGAAAAAAATGTGATGTAAGTGGAAGATAATAATGAAAATTTGAAAATCTTGAAACTAAATCAAGTTAGGGTTGATGTTTAAGAATATATTATAATGAATATATCAAACAAAACAACGTATTATGATGTGTTTGGGTACTTAAATATATATACCCTTAAGGGTATATTCACTTTTCCCTATATATATATATATATATATATATATATATATATATATATATATATATATATATATATATATATATATATATATATATATATATATAGGGTTAGGTTCATGTGAGACGGCCTAATTTTGTAAGACCGTGAGACGCATTTTTTTTTTTAATTTTTTTAGTTAATTCAAGTTCCGAAAATAATATTTAAAAAAAGAATTTTTGGATTTTTCCATTTATTTTGCATTTTAAAAATTATTTTTTAAAATATGTCAGTGTAATATTCTATTAGAATATTTCACGTATTTTTTCAAAAAAAATGTAATTTATTTTTATTTTTATTTTTATTCTTTTAGTTAATTAAAGTTCAGAAAATAATATTTAAAAATTTTTTTTTTGGATTTTTTTATTTATTCTGCATTTTAAAATTATTTTTTAGAATATGTCAGTGTAATATTCTATTAGAATATTTCACTTATTTTTCAAAAAAAACGGATTTTTTTAGTTAATTCAAGTTCTGAAAATAATATTTAAAAAAAGAATTTTTGGATTTTTCCATTTATTTTGCATTTTAAAATCATTTTTAGATCTGGTCACACGGTTTCACAAAATTAAAATGGTTTCAAATAAACCTAAACATATATATATATATATATATATATATATATATATATATATATATATATATATATATATACACTAGGTGTGACCCCCATGTATTACATGAGTGTATTTAAAACAATTAAATATGTATAAACATTTGAAAATTTTGAATTTATCAGAAAAATATTAAATTACTAAAATTAAAGTGGTTTTTTTCTTTTTTAAATTTAAACGAACCATTTAGATAAAATAATCAAAGCAAATTAATAAGATTTTATTTTTAAAATTTGAAATTATAAGGAAAGTCCATTAATGAAATTGATATGCACTTATTATAAAATTTAAATACCATATTAAATTTAATAAAATAGGAAAACCACAAAATTACATATGGAATAAAAATTAATTCAAAATAATCAT